>NC_045431.1:97958237-98696987 GCF_902635505.1 Sarcophilus harrisii
CATCCTTGATTCACGTTACCCCATAGAGTCAATCTGTTACCAGACTTTATTATTGAAATAATATGTCTTGTACACATCCCGTTCTCTCTCCTCCTCCAGCCACCACTCTAATAGAAGACCTCATTACTTTGCTAGCACTGGCAGGAGTCTGCCCCGTCTCCAGTCTTTCCTCACTCTAGTCTATCTTCTACCAGCTGCCAAAGTGATCTTCCTAGAACAAAGGTCTGACCATGTCACCTTCCCTTCCATCCCCCAATAACCTGCACTAAGTCCTTGCTTAAATCCTCTCTTTAGCTTTTAAAGCCCTTGGCAATCTGGCTTCTTCCTAGCTTTTCATTCTTTCTACACTTAACTCTCTCCTACAAGTGACATGAACCTTCCTGCTCTTTGCATTCTCTCTTTACTCGCTGGCTTCTGCACCTGAGCTCTCTTCCTCATCTCTGTCTCCCTTGGCTTTCTTTAAGTCTCAGCTCAAATCCCGCCTTCTTTATGAGGGCTTTTCTGGTTGCCCTCAGCTGCTGGTACATTCTATCCAATGTTACTTCCCATTTACTTAGTATTAATCTTGTTTCCTTTCATTAGAATGTAAGTTCCTTGAGGGCAAAGACTGTTGCCTTAGATACCTAGCTCTTAGCATGGAGCCCAATTCATAGTAAATGCTTAATACCACGTGCTTTTTGACTGAGTTTAGCAGATCTTTTCATTCAAAGATTTTCATTCACATAGATTTTTCTGTCTCACTTCTTTGTTGTTGCTCAATCTGATTGAAATACCTTCCTCTCATCTCTCATCTCATCTTCAGCACCCAGCTCCTTTCCCACTCTCTATATGAAGCCTTGTCTAGCTACTCAAACAAGTAGCATGTTTTCTCAGTTGTGTATAGAACCATTATCACACAATTTAACATTAGATTGTTTCTTTTGCTCAATATGTGATACTCAGCTAAAATGTAAACACCCTAAGAGTAGGAACCATGTGCTATATATATTTCTTTTGTAACTGAAACATTTAGCAGGCACTTAGTTAACAATAGGTTGTTACTTTCAATATTGTAGTCTACACAACTCTAAATGAAATAAATTCATGTAATTTAAGTTATATTGGTGAAGGGGAAGTAATCTTTTGAATGAAAGAGAAGGCAGTTTCCACCTCAGCCTAAATAGTACCTCTCTAAGGAATACCATTAGGGAAAGCTAGAAAGGGGTGGAGAGAGGGAGAAAATAACACAATATGGCTGCGGTTTTTATTTGGGTGAAGGGATGATTTTAATTGCACTACCTGGAATGATGAACTACCTGGGTGGCAAAAACCCAAGGAAAAGTGAATGGCCTGCCTCTTATATTACCCAATGCATTCATTCCATTTTAGACTAAGGTAACTTGAGAAATATGTCTCTAATCCTTCATCATAGAGTAGGTTGTTAGTTGTTTACTGGAAGTCAAAACTGGAAACATTCTCCTTTGTTAGTTTTTATCTTTAGTCTTCTTTCCTTTGTCTAGTTATCTCAGCTTTCTCTCCCTTATTTTATTTAAATCAGTATTGATTTAAATATTTTAGCAATGTTTAGTCACATCACCATTACTGCCTCACATCACATCCCCAATAATTGTCTCCACTCATACATATCATAGACCTTCCTCTACCTTCTAACAGAGAGGAATTTTACCTCAAGAATCTCCTTTGACATTTGGGACCTCTAGAATAACTATCCCAGGTTCAAGGCTCTTAATGAAAACTCTTCCACTCTAAATAATGATGAGCCCCCAGTGGTGTGTTCTTTTTCTTTAGCCAGAGGACACAAATCAGAATAAAGGCATTAAATGAAAAGGCACATAAATAAAAGCAAAATGGAACATTTCACCACAGAAATCTGGTGCATAGTCTCTCACAAATATATATATTGGCAGTGGAAAGATTGGATATGCAACAAGAATCATATGTGTCATTAAAAAAAATAAAGCATACAAGTAGCCATATGAAGGGGAAATTCTTTTTTTTTTCTTTTAAAAAAATTTTTTTATTTACAAAACATATGCATTGATAATTTTTCAACATTGACCCTTGCAAAATCTTTTGTTCCAAATTTTCCCCTCCCCCCCAGATGGCAGGTAGTCCAATACATGTTAAATATGTTAAAATATATGTTAAATCCAATATATGTATACATATTTATAGTTATCTTGCTGCACAAGAAAAATCAGATCAAGAAGGAAAACAAAACCTGAGAAAGAAAACAAAATGCAAGCAAACATCAACAGAAAGAGTGAAAATGCTATGTTGTGGTTCATATTCGGTTTCCACTTCTCTCTGGGTGTAGATGGTTCTCTTTATCACTGAACAGTTGGAACTGTTTTGAATCATCTCATTGTTGAAGACAGCCACGTTCATCAGAATTGATCATTGTATAGTCTTTTTGTTGCCATGTATAATGATCTCCTGGTTTTGCTCATTTCACTTAGCATCAGTTCATGTAAGTCTCTTCAAGCATCCCGCTGATCGTTTCTTATAGAACAATAACATTCCATACCATTCATATACCACAATTTATTCAGCCATTCTCCAGTTGATGGGCATCCACTGTTTCCAGTTTCTTGCCACTACAAAGAGGGCTGCCACAAACATTTTTGCACATGTGGGTCCTTTTCCCTCCTTTAAGATTGAAGGGGAAATTCTTACAATCTACATTTTCTCATGATGCTACTATCATGCTGCCAGTTGGTATGGCATTTCCATTGGACATGTTGCTCAGTTGATCTCCAAGCACTGCTGGGCACATAGACTCAGCTACAACCAGGCTCTGCTGGTTACCTGTAGGCTTGGTTTGGTGTTAAGATCACTTAGCAGATGTTCCTTCCTGCTGCCAGATTTTGGGCTTCCATCAGTTCAGGGTCACTCATGGACCACCTCAGCTTCATTATGCTAGCCTTGAAAGACAAATAGCTTTTCAGTCAAAGCCAAACATACTCATATACTCCCCTGGTTAAAATTGTCTTATCTTTTCTATGTCTGAGAGATCCAACTATCTTATGTAAAATTAAACATTTTCTGGATTAGCGTGTAAATTAAGTTGAGCCAGAATAAAATATAAGCTTATAGGATCAGGTCATTTTATTCCTATCCACCTTTATTTATTTATTTATTTTGATTCTTGTTTTCATCATGATTGTGTCAGCTTTTATTCTACATTTTGGCCAGAGAGAATCCTTTCAATTATATCTGTTTGCATGTATATATCTATAATAGTTATTATATGTATATGTAATATATACATATATTATAGTTAATTATATATGTGTATATATATGTTATATAGTTAAGCAAAACAAACCTATATATTTTCCATGTCTGAAAGTACCCTATTTCTGTAGTCCACCACCTCTCTGCAGAGAGAAAGAAGGTATGTTTGGAGAGTGGTCCAACCACTCTCCAAATTAAGATTGGAATTAAGATTGTCAGTTTTATTGATCATAGTTCTATTGTTCTATAAGAGCAGTTTTCTTTTACATTAGCTATTGGCTATTGTGGCTATTGTGAAAATTGTTCTCTTGGTTCTGTATTTTTCTCTGTGTCAGTTCATACAAATTCTAAGTTTCTTTGATTTTTTTCACTATTGCTGTTGCTTTTGACGCAAAAATGTTCAGTCATTCCCCAATAAGTGAGAAATTTGTTTCTGGTTTTTTGCTTCCACAAAAATATTTTTTTGATATATAAGACATGTCTTTGTGTATTTGCCATCTTTGGGGTATGTGCTTAATAGTGATACTTAGGTCACTTATGTTTCCAGAATGACTGAGCCAGGTCACATCTCCAACAAGTGTATTCATGTTCTAATCTTGCTATATTCTCTTCATCACTTATAATTTTCATCTTTGCCAGTTTGATGGGGGTACAATAAAACCTCAGACTTGTTTTAATTTGCATTTTTCTTACGTAATTTGGGGTATATTTTCATATGTTGGCTAATAATTTAGGTTTATTCCCTCGAAAACAATCTGTATACTACATTTATACATGAGAAGAGTGCATAGCCTTCAGTGTAAAGTATAAAACTGTAGAATTGTTTTGATATGAGAATAATTCCACTCTCTTAATTATGAAATAATCCATGAATATAACAAGAATGTTGATCCCAGGAATATCTGTTTAGAGCTAAGAAGGGTCTTATTGATCATTATTAACAATATTAACATTTTTAAAACAGTTTAGTCATAAGACTTTGGTTCTTTTGACTTCTGCATTTTAAATTACTCATTTGCATTGCTTTAATCACTGAAATAAAAATCAATTCCCTATTCCTCCTCTCAAGGATGCTACTGTAAAAGCTTTAGCTGTCCATCTTTGCTCTCCAGCAAAGAAAATCCTTTGGACCTCTGTCATCACAAGAATCTTTGTTAAGTGATAAAAGATCTAGATTTTAGCCTTAAAGAGTCTAAAGGACATTCTAACCTCAGCTGTAGTACCTAACATTCTGGGAGACTGGAAGGAGCAATCATATCTTGTGGCTTACCTGAGTTCCTTCAAATTTCTGCTAAAATCCCACCTTCTATAGGCAATCTTTCCCAACCCCTCTTAATCCTAGAAAAGAAGTTGTTGACTGTTGTTTATCTCCAGTTAATCCCACATATATCTTGTTTGGCATGTAATTTTTTGCATGTTGGACAGCAAAGATTGCCTTTTGCATTTGTTTGGATCTCTAGTACTTGGTACAGTTCCTCACATAGTAGGCACTTAATTCATGTTTGTCTATTCTTTCTTGACTGATTTTCCTGTGAGGGATTGATCTGGGAAGAAAGCATATTATATAGCATGGGCATAATCCTAACATTAATCTTCCCATTCAAATTTATTCTTTTTTTTTTTTTTTTTACTATGGAGATAAAATTGTAATATTCTGCAGTACAGCTTTTTAATACTCATTTCAACAGGTCCAACCCAGCTTCCAGCAGAGTTTTGTTGTGTGTACCCACAAAACCAGGTGCTATGAATGATATGATCTCATGTTGCTAAGTTTCTCTAATATCAAAACTATTTATTCTATAATTGAAGCATTGAATTGTGGTCTTTTCAGTAATCATGGACTTTAATCATTAACTTATTATAGCCCAAGTCAAGTAGAAGAAGGGTAAAGTAGAGAAAATAAAGCCACAGTAGACAGATAGATTGGTGGCCTAGACAAAGTAAGATCCCTAAATACCAAATGCCTAGCACTATTGACTGCTTATTTCCATAGCCCCAGAATATTGGCTCTGCCCCCAGCAAAAATACTTTGGGGGAGGAGAGGTAGATAAGGGATTCAGTTCTTCTCTCCTGGAATTCTAAGTGGCCCCAAGACCACCTCATGAGGTTCTAAATCTCCTGAGCCTCAAGGAAAGAATGTGGTCTTAAGGGAATATTTAACACTAAGGGAAAAAATGGACCTAATACATCAGAGATTTAGTTTATGTAAAATGAAAGTAATCCCTGATTGTGGTCATAGCCATTAGTGGCCAAAACAGCACTAAAACTTAAAACTAAGATCCTAGTTGTCCCTGGCCCTTATTTCTCTCTAGTGAAATATGCTGCCTTTGTAAAAACATGTCAGTTTTTCAGCCCACAGACATTCCAACAGTAGGTTACTCAAACTGTGGCAATACCTTTCATCATTCTTTCCATTATTGTTTGCAGCAGACATAGCAGAAAAAAGAATGAGAGTGACAAGCTGCTGGACTGTATGCTCTGTCTTTCTGTTTGAACTGGAACTAAAAGATTCATATGCACCGCAAGACACTATCGTGTTTTAGGAATCCTATTGTGCTTTGTCCTGCAGGGGATTTCCAAAGAAGGCCAGCAGAACTGCTCGGATAGCCTCTGATGAAGAGATTCAAGGCACAAAGGATGCTGTCATTCAAGACCTCGAAAGGAAGCTTCGCTTCAAAGAGGACCTCCTGAACAATGGACAGCCGGTACTTAATTATAAATGTGGGCCTTGGACTTCAAAGGGTCCCTTGCTTAGCTGCTTGGAAAATGGCTGCGTACTTTATTAAGCACATTTCTTAAACACCCTTTGGGTTTAGTTTCATCTTTCTTTAAATCTCAGAGTTCGTATTTTGAGTTTGGGACTGGGGCTTAGTGGGAGAGAAAACTGGAATGACATTATACTTCCTCTACACAGCAATCCTGAACCATTTGTTTTTTTGGGGGGCTATGCTGCAGGGGAATAAAAGACGTCTGGGGAGAAAATGAGGAAAGATGGAGAGGAAAAGGATACAGGAAAATTGAGTTGAAGGTAGGGAAGGGCTCTGAAGTGGATTGTATCTGCCCAGGAATATGTCTTAGAATGAAGGAGTCCTTCCCTTCGATTTTGCTCCTACATGTACTTTCTATTCATTGGTATAAGTTTGCTTTTCCCCGCCCCCATTGACCTGTTCCGTCAGTTGTGCCAGACCACAGCTAGATGCTGAACCCAGAATTAGAAAGCATGAAGCTGGTTTCTAAAAACAGAAGTCTCTCAGCTCTCTTATTATCTAGGGGAAAAAAAAAAAAAACTAGGGAAAAATTAACTCTGATCTTTATGCCACAGAAAAGCTAAGTGAAGAAACTCAGGGTCTTGTAAGAAAGTACAAGATGTTTTCTCCACTCCACTAGACACAACTATTTCCTCTTCGATGTTCACTGCTGAGGCTCCTCTCAGTAGATCCCAGCCCTCAAAAAGACAGTTGGAACAGTGGGATTAGAGTTCAGTGCTTCTCAGGCAGAGAGAAAATCCTCTTGGGCTTTTGTCTGGCCTGAGAGCAGGAATCATTACCTGATTTTTATATGGAAGGAGGAGGAAGGGTTATTGGTATGACCTTCCCTGTACAGGAGTCTCTTTCAGAGTCAAAAAAGTCACCATTCCAGGCATATTTTTATCAGAGCACTTAGAAAGTGAGAACCATAACTTGGCTATGGCAGAAGAAAGTTATTGAATGCCGATTTTAATTGGAAGGGCATCCTAATTTCACTTCAGGAAGAAATAGAACACAAATGAAAATTTACCCATAATTCTTCTGGCTGCAGAAGATTTCCACAAAAGGAAAATATTGACTTCTTGAAATAAGTGCTTGCATGTGTAAATGTACATGATCTGGAAGCACTCCCTGGCTCTGTCAACTAAAAGCCCTTGAAATACTAAAACAAATACTTAATGTCAACTTCTTCAAGCTAGGTAAAGGCACCTTTCCAATTTTTTTTTTAAACATTCCATACGGAATGTCTCTTGGTTGGAGCAAATCCACAGGCTGTTTGTACTTGTTAATTAAGTTAAAATGTGTGCCAGTTTAGCAGTGAATGGCATTCATAAGGTACCCCCAAATATTCATAATTTTTTTTAAAACAAATGGATCAAGATTTCCCTATATGGAAGAAGATATTGTCCAAAAAAAATTTCCCTAGTATTACATGTTATTCTCTTAGTTTTTTTTTTTTTTTTGGGGGGGGGAGGCACCTTCTTTATACAAAGAATTAAGTCTCTCCATGGGGCATAATAGCTAACTTTTATATACAACTACAACTACCCTCTGATGTGGGTGCTATTATTATGCTATTATTCCTAGTTTGCAGATGAGAAAACTGAGTTGGAGAGGTTAAGTGCCCTACCTAGGGTAATAACTAGTGTTTGAATCAGGCCTTGAACATATGTATTCCTGACTCCAAGCTTATGGGCTGCCTCAGTGACCTACTGACACAGGACACAAAATTAAAAATACAGCTGGTTTAGTCTCAAAGCCTATTTCTTAAGAAGGAGACTTCAGATTGGTCTCAGTGGTCTTGCTGTGAAATAATAATGACAATAGAAGAATAAATGGCTATTTAGAAAGGGAACTTTGTGTGGTGCTCAAGACTTATTATGCAAGACATGGCAATTAATTTATTCCAACTTTTTTTCTTTAGATGAGAGAATTTATTTGAACACTGACACCCTTCATGTTCATTGCCCCCTGCTAGCCCCTACCTTCACCTTTACATTCATACACACACACACACACACACACACACACACACACAGTACAAACATACTTTATCTAAAGTTGGAAATTGTTAAAGCCTTGGGGCTGTTTTTAATTTGGCACATTTCTGGTTTCACTTCCTGGCTATAGCTGGGACCAACACCAACCAATACTGGGCACATTACAAGAAAGTCCTAGTTCTATAAGTTTTCCCATCATGTTTTCTTGACCATAATGCTTCCAGTAAATTTTGGGTCCATGTTCAGGAATTTTAAGTTTAGCTGGACTGAAACTTCAGACTTAGTAAGAATTTGAGTAAGATGAGTAAGGGTACATTTTTGTATAAAAAGAATAGAACTCATGAGGGGGACCTTTGAAGTTAACCATTAGAATATGTCTCCAGAATAACTCCTTTACAAGATGCAATGCTTACAAGAGATAAGTTAAATAGCAGCATAGTGATCTACAAGTCTTGTACTGTAATAGACTCAATGTATTTTTGAAATGATCATTTATAAATTATGGAAGAAGAGTTAGAAAAGATCACAGGCTCCCTCTTATCCAGCCTCCTCATTTTGCCCAATATTTAAAATGCACAAAAGTGCAGTGATTTGCCCAAAGTCACTTAGACAGTAAGCATAAAATGTAGGCTTTGAATGCCACATCCACTACCTTCAATTTATGTTCTTTCCACTAGACCAGGCCGAAAAATGATTGTTTTTCTTTGCCCCGTGATTAACCAGCCACTCTCCAAGTTGAAAAAAAAAAAAAAAAAAGGATTAGCAGATGACACCTTGACAAATATCTTTTCAAAGTCCTGTCTAGGCTGCTCTATTCACATCAAAGAGTCTGGATGATTACTCCATTCATAAATATATATATATATATATATATATAAAAATGTATAGGTAGATCTAGATCACATCTCAAATACTAAAAAGTACAGAAATCCCTCGAAGTTCTTTGACTTGAAGAAGTCAAAAGTAAAGTCATTACCACTATCAACTAGTCTAAAAGTTCCTTAATAAAGTAGTGTTATGAGGTCACATGAAAAACTGAGAGAAAGAAGTGACCTATTGCCATGTGAACATCCACATTTGTCTTAACATTAAAACTATGAACCATCCCATATGTTTTCCATATGAATTTCTGCCTCGTGGCTTACTTATTCACTTTAAATTTGTGTCCCCCCCGGGTGGCTCTCAAAATTAATGATCCCATCATTCAACATTGCATAATGTTTTCAGAAGCATCAAGAAGGTCAACTGAGGCACAAGAGAGAAATCTAAAACCTCTTCTCTTGCAGCAGGATGAAGGTGGCAAGGGGGGAGCTGTAGAAAGATGCCTGTTTTATTGTTGTTATTTTCTTGAGGAAGCTTAATTTCTAATCTCTACCTTTTTTCTCCATCTCACCTGCCCCTCTTTAGAGATTAACCTACGAGGAAAGAATGGCTCGTCGACTGCTAGGTGCAGACAGTGCCACGGTTTTTAATATCCATGAACCTGAAGAGGAGCCTGCTACACAGGTGCTGTCTTGTTTTTGGCTTCCTGAGAAAATAGAAAAATCATTATTGTTTGACTTTTTGGATCAGTTCTGCGGGGACTGGGGAAGATTCACAAACTAGTGAAACCATAATTTTCATGTAATAGTGAGTGAAGATCATCACATTCTTCTCCTTTCCTCCCTCCTTCCTTACCACTCCATCTTTTCTCCTTTCAAGTATCTTTCTATTTATTCTCTCCTTTCATTCAGTATTTTGCCCAGAGAAGAACAACGCTTATCAATGAAACCTATAGGGTAGGGATCTTTTAGTGATGATACTTCAGTCAATCCCTCAGTAACCAAACATTTACTAAGAACTATCTGTGTGTCAAGCACTATGCTGTGCACTGGGGATAATCTAAAATGAAAAAAAAAGCAAAACAAAACAAAACTGTCCCTGCCCTCAAGGAGATTACTATCTAATGAAAATCTCTCATTAAGAAACCACAGCTTCCTTAAGAATTGGGGGAATACATGTAAAATATTTTTTAAAAAATTTAAGATAAGAATTGGGCAATTATACTTGAAAGCCCTAAAGTGGTACTTTAAGCTTTCCTTGTAGAGGAAAACACTTCCTATACCCATTGAAATTGCTACATTATCTTTTAAATCTTGTCTCTGGGCTTTCCAGATGTTGTCTCAAGTCAGAAAAATGCCTTTTAACACAAGTTTAAAGGGCCAATTAAACTATTCTTCAGGAGGCCAAGTAAACTAACTATTCCTCATGGCCTACTTAAATATCAGCAATGACATCCAAACCTTAAAGTTTCCTCCCACCCCCACCCCATCCCTTGTGTTAAATATTAAACCTAACAATTCCATTTTAACTAAACCTCCAGAAATTGTGTTGTTGTCTTACTCATGTATACCATTAGTTTTCACCTTTATTTTTTTCTGCCATTACAGGAAAGTGGTTCTCTTCATGCTTCTTCTATAGTGAATTCTCAGGATGGTCAAAAGGTTAACATTTTCACCTTTCTTCTTTTTTCTTCTGCCTTTCATTCTTTTAGTATCTTTGTTGTTTTTCCTACCCCTCCTTATCTACACAGATAGCTATCTTTCACTATCACAAGTTGATCTTAAATGATGTTACCAGTTTATATTTTAACATTATTTCAGCTGAATAGCATTACTGCAACTCCAGACTTGCTGTCATTAAATTAGATATTCTAATGTAATTCTATCTTCCTTCCATCATCAGCTGATGTTTGGTACCCAGTGTTGCCTTCTTTTACATCTGTTCTGCCTTTTTTGTAAAAGGATAATCACATTTGCTGATGAAATTTGATAGAACATAGACAAAGAAGCTGGCCAAATATTTGTGTTAAGAGATTTATCTCTTTTTGTACTTTTTTCTTGAAAGCCATTGAGTTGCTTGTTTATGCATGAGTAAACAAACAAATCTGGGTTACTCCCAATAGAATACAAACATTTCATAAAATAAGTATGTCTATAAGAAAAATGAAGGATGGGACAGACTCACCCTGAACTATGTAGGCTGCTCAAAGACAGTAGCAAGTATCCAAAAAATTCTTGTTCCACTTCTAGGACCTTCCTATTATGTGACCTATTTAAGAGAGAAATAGTTAAAACTTGTGGTCTAATATTTTCAAATTGATCATTTTGTGAATGTTATACTACACAATTAGAGAATGAGAAGACCTAGTTTAATAGTTAGCAAACTGCCAACACATGTTTTCTATTTAATTTTAATTGATTCATTTTTAAATCTAAATTTTGGTTGACTTTTTAGTCTTTTTTTTTAAGAAGAGTGCAGAACAGTTCATGATAGAGACATGGAGTAGAAAAGAAGGTTAGAGGGAAGGCAGGAAGGCCAGGTATTGTCATGAGTGACAGACAAGGACATGGTACCATTTTCTTATAATCTTTGTGTTAACAGTCTTATGTAGACTTACAGCTGTTGACCATATGTATTGTTATTCTTCTGGAGAGACACACCACCCTAAATCTGTTTTCAGCCTAAGGAAAGAAACCAGTATTGTGATGGATTTTATTTTTATGAACTAACTATTCGAAAATACATGGCCTTGATATGTTTGTGTGTGTGTATATATATAATGTTGTTGTTTTAATTTCTGAGAGAAAGAAAACAAAAAACTAATACTCAGATTTTTTTTTTTTTTGGATGATAGGACTTGAAAACAATTTCAAATATCATATGTACACATTTCCAGATGTTCTGTTTTATAAGGAACTTGACTCGAGCCCAGATTATGTTTTCCATCAATGTAGCACCATATTTTCCACATGTATAAAAGCCTAATACCTTTTAAATACCTTATGGAGTAGGATGATAGAGCTTGTGAGATACATTGTGCCACATGGGATGGGATTATTGGATGCTATCATGACCTTTCTTCGCTTACTGCAGGAGTACAAAGTGTCCAGCTGTGAGCAAAGACTCATCAGTGAAATAGAGTACAGGCTGGAGCGGTCTCCCCTGGATGACTCTGGTGATGAATCACAACAAGGAGATGTGCCGGTGGAGAATGGAATGGCACCATACTTCGAGATGAAGCTGAAACATTACAAGATCTTTGAGGGCATGCCGGTGACATTCACGTGCAGAGTGGCTGGGAATCCAAAGCCAAAGGTGAACTATGATAATAGTTCTCTAAAAGCAATATTTTCTTAACTACAAGGAATTAGATTCTCCTTTCCAACAGATAGTACATGATGCAGATGGAAAAAGGGTAAAGAAGATGCAGGATACTCTGTGTATTCTGGAGATCTATAAGAAAGTACTTTCCTTTCTCAAACTTTTTTAAAATTTTCTTTTATTTCTCCTGATTTCATCAAAGAAAAAGCCTAATGTTAAAAAAAAAAAAAAAATAAGGACAATGTGAATTTGCAGTTAACTGATCCTGAAAAATAAACATGATAAAAAATACATTTTGAAGATTCATGCACTCAAAGATTAGAAATTGAGCCTTTTATTCTTTTAGAAAAAATAATTTGTTGGGAGAGGTTTAATTACAAAAGTTAGTGCAAGAATGGATCCATCAGCTTTTCTTTTCTTTTTTAATATAATTGGCTTCCTGTGTAATTCTTTGTATTGAGAAGTAGTTGGATATCCTAATCACAAACATACATACTATTTATTGTAGAAATCGTTTATCTAACTCTTTCATATTCCTAAAGTCCTTTCAGGAACTTAAACAAAGATAACCACACAACCTTCACTTTATCTTTTATCCTTCAATATCCTTGGGCTTACAGAAAGGTCTGGAAGTTTTTGAGTATGTCATTAACTTCTTTCAGGAGAGAATAATAATTGGTACAGTAATGTTCTTTCTTTCCCCATGGCATATCAGCAGCAACTCCTTAGAGCGAGGTGGTAATAGTACAGGAAATAGTACAGTACATTGTTAAATTTTAAGGATAAGCATTCACACCTTGAGCATTCCATCATGAATGGAATAAATCAGAATTTGAACTGTTTTTTTTTTATTAAAATGTTAACAGTGTAGATTAAACTTCAAAGAGCATTCAGATATACATTTCTACATTTCTCCTCTCTCCTCCTCCACCCCCCAGGCTGGTTGTTACACATTTACTAGCACATCTCTGTTTAAGACAGAAGTGCATATTAGTATTTATGTTTATTAACCCCTTTTCTCGTTTTCATTAAAAAACTAGGTCAAAACAATTAAACTTATCCTAATGTTAAGATTACAGTACTTCTATCCACTGTCAACCAAAGGTGAAGAGATGATGATGTTCTTTTTAATATAGTTCAATGTATAAGAAACACCATGGAATGGCATCAATGTTGGCATTCAAGTTGTGTGATTCTGGCCACTCTGACTTTAAGATTAACTTGTGGGACAGTTGTTCCAGCTGCAATGGTGGAAGAATTTCCCTTATTATTGGTATTTCTATCAGATCATTTACCAAAAAAAATGCATATTTAAAAAATGAATATTTGATTTTATATCACTTTCATTTGTAAGTATATCCACTAACCCTTTCTCCTTCCCCCAGGGGTTTAATCCCTTAAAAACAAAGTGAAAAAAAGCATGTCAGCAAAACTCTCCAACTTATTCGACTGGCTGCCAATATTCCACTCTCATGATTCCCCTACTTCCACAAAAAAATGGGGAAGGTGCAATTTAAGAAATATACATTAAAATAATTAGATAATTAATATATGCAAAGTAAATGTTAAGTAATCTCAGAAAGTTTGTGGAATATCAGAGTTCAAATACTTTTTAAAGACTCAGAGAAATGAAATCATTAAATATGTTTGTAATTTATTTTTTTAAATAGATAATTCATCCCCTTAGGTCCTTAGCTTGCAGATTCAAATATACCCTTGGCTTATCCTAGCTAATTGTAGAGGTTTGCCAAGTTGTTATCTTAGAGGTCTGAATGAGGAACAATCACATTTCTAGCACAAGGTTTGAAAATTGGGATTTATAACTGTATTATAGATGTGATGCTTCTATGGGTTACTAGGTTTGTGATGAGCACCTAGTGGCTTAAGCATATTGAGATCTTAAGGGTTCTGCTTCTTATCACTGAAATAGCAGAAATAAACTCAGACAGCCTAAAATTCATTTCTTAACTCTTTCTTTTTAGAAGACTAATGGATTTCACAGATTTTGGAATTGTTGTGAAGTTGAACTCAGTTTTTTTCCCATTCTCAGACCCCCTCCTCTTATTACAGTGATAGGAAGTGGGGAAAGAACTATATCTGACAGGAATCTTTGGAGTTCCATGGGGAATATAGGAGGCATGTGACTCACAGTTGGGAGAAAAAGTCTATAAAGGAGCTCGTGTATTTAATTCTCACAAGTTATGAAGGCCACATTTGCAAGCAGGTCACAAAATTCTACATTTAGACCCAAAAGAGGCCTCAGAAATCATCTGGCTCAGGGCTTCTTAAACTTTTTCTACTCTCAATCCCTTTTTTGCAACCCCTTTTTGCCTGAGAAATTTTTATATGACCCCAGGTATATAGGTATACAAATCAAACATTTATTGATAATAAATCATAATTTCATCACTCCTACATTCAGTTACAAAACCCCACATGGAGTTGCAAACCACATTTAAGAAGCTGAGATCTAGATCAGGGCTTCCTAAATTTTTCCACTTATGATTCCTTTTTGCCTGAGCATCTTTATGCAATTCCAGGCATATAGATATATAAAATGAGTGTACAGATCAAACAATTGCTGATAATAAATGTTTCATGACCCATATAAGGTTGCATTTACAGTTGAACAAGCTTTTATCTAAACCAAAAATGTCAAATATACCCAAGTGCAGCCAGATTTAGATAGATAGATATGCAAAATAGATGTGTCATCTCCACTACCCAGATGATATCATTTTCTGACATTGAACCATTTATGGGCATCAAAGACTTCAGTGGCAAGAATTTTCCTTTTTGAATCATCAGGGACTGTAGTACCGGCAGGAATAGTTGGCAGACTGACCGGTCACAGTGATTGCTTCCCAAGAAATTAAATAACTTGGCCAGAGTCACGTAGCTAGTAAGAATCCAAGTCAGGATTTGAACTCGGAACTTCCTGGCTCCAAATTCAATAGTCTATTTACTGTGCCCCATCTTTCATAGGAGGCTTTTCTTTATCCCCTTGTTACTAGGGTCTACTCAGCAACTTCCACCACATTATCTTGTTTCATATATATATATATATATATATATATATATATATATATATGAAACAAGATAATATATATATATATATATATCTTGTACTCATATAGACATATACATATATATCTTATGCTCATATGTAGACATATATATTTATCATATGTATATATCATATTCATATATATAAGAAACATATGTATATGTATATATATGTGCATATAATTCTACATACTTAAATGTACATACTGTCTCTTACAATAAAATATTATAATCATTGAGGTAGATAGTGATTGGGTTTATTTTTTGTTTGTTGAAGGTTTTTGGTCTAGCATAGTACTGGACAAAAGTTACTTAAATACTATATGATTAATGGTGATAATGATTTAATTGATTATTTAATGATTATTAAGAGAAACCTCTTACCTCTTGAGGCAGTCTCATTTTAGGATAGCTCTAATTGTCAGGAAACTTTTCATTAAGTAAAGACTAAAATTTGCCCCTTTACCAACTCCTAAGAATTAGTTCTACCCTCTGATACCAGAAAGAAAAACTCATATCCTTCTCCCTCTATGACAGGTCTTCAAAGACCTGAAGACAGCCATTACCTCACCCTCCAATTGAGTCTTTTCTTCTCAAGGCTAAATATCCCCAGTCCTTTAACTGAACTGCATGTCATGATCTCAAGCCTGTCAACAACTGATTGCCTGTGGGATGTTTTCCAGTGAACAGTGTCATTCCAAAAAATGTGTTGCCCAGAACTGAATCCAATACCATAGTTGTGGTCTGACCAGAGCAGAGAATATCGGAATTATCGCCTCCTTCACAGCAGCCAAGACTTTTTTCATAACCCAAGACCACATTAGCTTTTATTATTTCTGGACCACACTGTTGGTTGATAAACATCTGGTGAGCACCACATGTGTCGGGCACTGTGCTAAGGATACAAAGGCAAAAGACTACCCTTACAGTGCTCTAAGTCTAATGGCAGAGACAATAAGCAAATAAGTAGTCTTTTTGTTATATTTTGAAAGATAAAGGCAGCCTTTTGTATATTATTTACAGATAACAAGAGTCCATATGTAAGGGGAGATTTTAGATCAGTTAGCAAGCACTTATTGGTTAAGCACTATGCCAAGTCCTAGGGATACAAAGGAAAATTAAAACTGTTGATTATTTAGGTATAAGATTTCAATCTCATATGCCCTAGAAATTATGTCACATGTAAAGAAGGAAATGAAACAGACATAGTATGGTTCCTTTATTAGCTCAATAATAAACTAGATAAGCAACATAGGGCCCATCAGAATTCAGTGAGGGAAACTAAACTGACAGTTTGTAAATAAATATTTATCTTTTTTATATTTGTATTTAATGAGGGAAAGGTGATCACTTTTTTTTTTTTTTTTTTTTTTTTATGGTGGGGGATAAGGTGAGTGACCAAAAACAAAGAGATCCCTGTAAGATGTAAATGGTGAAGTAAAGTAAGGCATTTAATGGGAAAGAGAATGATGGGTCTTGGGCTCAGATACGAAACTAAGATTATACTACCAGAAAAGAACAGGCACAATTTCGATAAAGAATTCCAGTTTAGAGAAAGAAAGAAATCATTTCCAAGAGAAGTTCAATTACTCCATGTTTTCTTTTTTCAGATTGACCCTGTATTTTAGTAACTTATGGCTACATACTTTATTTTATACATATTTTATTTCTTTAAATATCTTTTATTTCATTTTGTGTGGGTACACCCTCTACTAACCCAGATTGTTGTCCTTTCATGCCTTAATAGATGGTCTTGTACATTTCCTATGCCCCCCCAAATTAAGTATTTCTCAACCATATTTTATGATGAAGGTCTCTGAATTGAGTTGGGCTGCTCTCAGATAAAAAGCCAACTGTCCATCACTGAGCTGACATTCAAACCCTGGCAGATATTCTATTGCACTGGCATAGCTCTTGAGAAACAAGGGTCATCTCTTTCCCTTAACGATGAGTGTCTAAGTGCAGGGTGTTTGTGAAAGAAATTTTGCACATAACAAAATATAGCATAATGGTCTTTACTGATCACAAACTAGAAGCAAGTATTTGGAAAGGAAGTTCTTCTATCCCCTTACTGTTCATTTATAATTTCTCTTTGCAGATCTATTGGTTCAAAGATGGGAAGCAAATTTCTGCAAGAAGTGATCACTACAGCATTCAAAGAGATCCTGATGGAACCTGCTCTCTTCATACTACAGCCTCCACCCTAGATGATGATGGAAATTACACTATCCTGGCTGCAAATCCCCAGGTAAAGAGAGGTGTAACTTCAGACTAATCAGGCACCTTGTTCTATAATTCTTTCATAAGGTCTTCAGTCTGACAGTGGCCCTGTTTAGTTGAAAAGTGAAGTCATCCTTTGGCTCAGGTGAAATTTTGTTTTGTTTTGTTTTCAAATAGTACCTTGTTAGAGAATAGAGAATCTTTTACTTAATGGAAAAGATGTCTTAACATTTGCTTTAATTAACATTTCTTTGTTTCACTCATCACTTCTCATTAATCACATCAGATAGGCTTTTGAAGGAATCATTCTAGATAGTTGCTGGTGACAGAAATATTAATGTAATGAATTAAAACCTTGAAATATGCATTAAATGCATGAATTAATTAATTAGTTCATTTATTAAGCACTTACTATGTGCTTGTGATACAAATGGAGAACATGAGACAATCCTTGCTGTCTAGAAACTCACATTATAAAAACAACATATAAAAGAAAACAGCCTCAAGGTGGAGAGAAAAGTCTGAAATTCCTGATGGTGCAGTCAGTATTAGAGTGAATTCTCTGACCGTGCTCAAGATTCTCAAAAGCATAAAGAAAAGTCAAGTGCTAGGTCAGAAGTTCACTTGCTATTGTGGAAAGTAGAACCTTTCGTGGTGATTGAGTGGTGTTTGGAATATTTTTCTGACTCACTAGCTGTCTTGCACCCTTCATGGCAGGATAGGAAATAAACAGGTATTGAAGAAGCCAATTTTGATGTCAACAATGTGAAAAAGTGTTCTGCAAACCATAAAACACGATTATATAAATGTTAGTTAACTATTGTTCTTACTACAATCATGAATGCATTCTTCATGTTTTTCTATCCTCTGTAATTCTTGCCTGTGTTTTTACTTTTATCCTCTGCACAATATCTATCCTGATCTCCTTCTTTTTATTAACTTTGGGGTGCCATGCAGAATTTTCTCCAGTTCTTGAGAATTTAAGATTCCCAAAAGCCAGGGCATTTTTGTATATGTATTTCCAGTACCATGTAGTTGGTGCTTAATAAATGCTTTTTTGTTTGGTTGCTTAGCTCCTATTTTTGACCAGACATACTCTAAATAATTTTCTCTTTACAACATCTTGGAAATTATTGTTAGTATCTTGCTATAGCCTACCCACAGATCTCCACACTTCTTTACATTGCCCTTTGAGCTATGCATAATTTTAATTCCTCTGAGATCATTGTATTCCTTGATTTTAAGACGGGTAAAATTATATCACAAGAAGAATACTGGTATTAAGGAAAATCGGCAGTTTAGAATCATTAAAAGTACTATGATTTCCGAAATGTAATTCAAATCACTCTTGCATGTTATTTGAAGATTAGCTTATTATCCCATACAAGATTAAATAATTCTGGGGGCTGCCTATTTAACTTGTCATGTAACTTTTGATATCTTGTAATAAAATAATTATAAAAATAAAATAAAATAAAAATATCTTAAAATCGGGGGGTGAAAAAAAGACTTAAAAAAAGATAATAGAGGCAGCTAGGTGGCACAGTGGACAAAGCACTAGCCTTGAAGTGAGGAGGACCTGAGTTCAAATGTGACCTCAGATACTTAACACTTCCTAGCTGGGTGACTCTGGGCAAGTCACTTAACCCCAATTGCCTCAGGAAAAAAAAATTATATATACACACACACACATATATAAATAAAAAAATAATAGATCTAGATTGGAAAGGAACTTTAGAGGCCCGTAGTCCATCTGCCTCATTTTCCAGGTGAAAAAAGTAAGGCATTTTTAGAGCTTAAAATAAATAGATCCTGATTTTGCTGCTTATTATTTGCACTTTGAGCACATTGTTTTCTCTCTCAAACATTCACTTTCCTTATCTTCAAAATGAGGGAACTGCATCTATTGCCTTTAGCTCTAAACCCTCTGATTATCTAACCCACTCCATTTGGTGTTACCTTATGTCCAATTGTGGTTTAAAGAACCTTTGAGTAGAATTGAGATAAGAAAGTTTCTAGGTAGACTATGAGCAGAATATAAGCTGATATAGTCTTGGAAGAAAAATATCCAAACAGTATAATGCTTGTGTGGGGTCCTCTTAACTTTTGGCTTCCTCTCTTAATTCCCTTCCACCCACATAGTGAGGAAGGACTTAGGGAGTGAGCTCCCATAACCATTACAACCTCACAAAGAGAAAGAGCCAAATCTCAGGGCCATCGCTTAGGCCACAGGAGAGTGATTTGTGGCCCTGGGAATGCTGCTGTCCTAAGGAATTGTCAGACCTTCATCAGAGATCCGGTAATTCTGCCTTGCTGAATTCTAAGGGAGTCTTTGAATCAGGAAAAGATTTTCCTGATAGCTCTTCCCCCCAGTGGGGAAAGAAAAGTGGACAAGAAAAGAGTTTGAATCATTGACTAATTCTGGCTCTTCTCAGCCTACTTCTCCAACACAGGTTAGAATAGCACACCTGTTTTGATTCCCCCAGAGTGGGCTCAACTTTTAAGTGAAGTCATTAGAATTCCAGAGGCTACTGGTGGCTCCAAATGGCCTCCAAGGCAACTACACCAATTGGGAATAGAATATATAGACTAAAACTTTGGAAGTCGCCTTTCCTACCTAAATAGCCAAATTGAGGGAGTAAAGAAGCAAAAGGTCTGGATCATTCTCACATGGGATAATAAGACCTTGAATAATGTGCAGCTGGCTGGATAGAGACATTTATCTCACATTAAAACTGTCATGGGAGATTTTTTTAATGCCCCCTGCAGCTTGGACAGATGCTCTTCAAGCTTCTCAACAAGGCTTTGCCAGTATGTCTTAATCCTGTGTGCAAAACTTCCTGCTTTTTAAATCTTAGGTCGTCATTTAGCAGGTATTGCCAACCACCCAGAATCATGCCAGACCTCATGTTGGTTTTGTGAGTCACCACGCAGAAATTGGGATGAGATTTACCGTCCATTAGAACCCAGAGTGGTATTTAGAACTGACAGATGGCAACCCATTTTTGTGCCTAGGCCCCAGCGTGTCTTATGCTTTGTTGCTACAGGCATACCTCCACAGAGCTGTCTAACAGAGTATTTTGTCATCCCAACCTGGTAACATCTGTCAGTCTGAAGTTATTTGCTATGCTCTTTATTTTGCAGATTTTAAAATTAATACTCCAAGAAGAGCCATATCAAAAGAAGGTCCTGTTCCTAAACTTTTTTTCCGGGCTCTTAATTCCCAAAGCATAAAATAATTTGCATTGTTGTGTAGCTTGTGTTTGGCTGGAAACGATATAATTTTTATTTTCTATCTTCTTTGTTTACCCCATCTTAAAAAAAAAAAGTTGGAAATAGAAAGCAGAGGGAGAATTCCCCCTTTTTATGGTACATTGCAGCCTGACATAATGTGAAATGACCAGGGGGGAAAAGAGGAGAGCTAGAGTGGAAAAGTCAGTTGGGTTAATGAAACCCATACGGTCAAAATTCCCTGAACAGTGGAAAATAATTACAGTAAACAGTCCAAAAAGCAGGGTGAGAACCAGGGTTAAGAGGAAGATATTGACGTTCAGTAAGGATTCTATTATAGCCCATAAAAATAGAAGCCCTTTTCAATGAAGTTTTCCCACCTGGATTAATCTTTCTGAAGTAAGCAGCCCTTCAGGTTCTGGTTGACAATGCCCAAATTCTGCTTGGGAGAAAACATGCTGTTATGACTGCATATGCTTCTGTGTATCCTGTTTGGTGATTGCTGCAGGAGAATGAAACAGCCACAGTTCAGTGAAAACAATGAGGGATCATGTACCATAAGACCAAAAGCAAGGCCAAAATGAGAACCTAAGAGAGAGTTTATTTTAGGGCCTAATCCTATCTTTAAGAAACAATTTAATCTAAACACGAATGTTGTGCTCTGTGTTTGTATGTTGCTAAGTGACCCTGCAGCATCATGTCTGGATTCTGGAAATGGTCTCCAGCAGTTGGTAACTTCTGCTGATTACATATCATGCTTAAAAAAGGCAAGCTTTTGCATAGACCCTAGTGCTACAAATTGAATCTGATAAACCATGAAATATAAATGTTATTTCCACTTTACATAAATAACAGGCCTTATGCAAGGGATTAGATGATTTTTTGCAGGCTGGAGGTTTAAAGCAAAAACCCTGGCTAGTTAAATATTCCAGCGTATCCTTGGGAGTGCAGCATTGAGCTCTTTAGGTTTGTTTGGAATTGAAAAGTCACACACAGCTGGGCTTGTTAGAGAAAGGTGGTCTTGTTGATGATGTTTAGTTTTTACATCAGAAAGCTTCCGGGCTCATTTCTGGCAAGAACTTGCTTCCTTTCATGTAGGGAGCCCTATTTAGTCATGGTGGAGAATGGACAAATTAGCAACATCTAATGAAGCTCTATTACTGGGTAGCAGGGGCAACCAAGGATAAAATTATTAGGTCTAATTTGTGCAAAATAGGAAGAAAAAATGAATAGTTCCTAATTTTTTTAAATTAGACACTTCCTTACAAAAATCAAAGTGTAAATTGTGGGATCTATCCTTTTAATAATCTGATTTGGAGTTTTGGTTTCATACATCTTTATATTCATTAATATTCACTTACATAGATCTATTCAGATCATTTTGCTAGAGCTTAGGGAGACAGAAAACTTAGAGGATTGTTTCAACTAAATTTTGACTTTTAAAAATAGAGTTGTTAAAGTGTTAAACATCTTTTTAATGAATGAATGAAAAGGCATTAAGCACTTAAGTGTCAGGCATTATGTTAAGTGCTGAAGATACAAATACAAAAGCAAAGATCATCCTTAGGTGGACAAGATCACTTGGTTCACCAAGTGAGTGAGCAGAATTATAAATAGATTAACACACCCTATTCAGGAACAGTGGAGAGTTTGATCTGATTATGGTTCGCTGTCCAGAAGTGGATGGAGAAGAGAAGAAAGGGTAACTTCATGGACACAAGGCAGCAGACTAGGATAAGAAGGTAGAGAATCAGTAATGAAGTAAAGGTTTTTCCTGAAATAATGGTTCAGAAGAAGCAGTTGCTATTCAGGAGAGTGATAGAGAAGTGGACAGAAATTTTTTCCAGAATGGAAAGGAGGTTGACAAGAAGGAAGAGATGGACAGAATTAGGGTAAAGGGAAGCATGGCTCCAGGGCTTCCCCTAAAATGGTAATCTGAAGAGGAAAAAAAGAATGTTTTTAATCATTGATGTTGCTCACATGATTAAGAGCCAGTGACAAATTCGGACCCCATGTTAACAAACTAATTATTTAAAAAGTCTTCTGTTTTAGACATGTGGGAAAGATTGATGCAAGGAGGGAATTGGCAGGTGTGAACACAGAGAAAGGAAATAGAGATCTTTTGGTGGCATCTGTATAATGGTTGCTGGACAGTGACAAAGGGAACAACACCACAGCAATGATTTGAGAGCTAGACTCTTAACCTAAATAATTTTAAGTGATTAAGTTGAAATGCTGCCCTGCACAACAGCCCCCTATTATGTCATCCCCCTCTCCAGCGGCTCACCCCACCCTATTAGAGTCCCATTCCCACTCTCAGCACCCTGACTCTGCCCCTGCCTCAGTCTACCCCCTGTATCTGAGCCACGTGTATATATGTCATTGAGAATTTTGATTGTTTGCTGGATTCTTGGAGACGCTAGTCTCATTCAGCCCTGGGACCAAACCATGGCTCCATTTGGTCCCAGTAAATCTCTCCCTTTTAAATAAATTATTAAATTGTTCTCTAATCTCAATCCTGCCTCAGTTTCTCCGGCATTATACTTTGGCAAAGCAGAGAAGACCACCTGGTAGTCATAGAAGCAAAGAAAGAATCTTCTGGGAGATAGACTTCATGGGGAATTTTCAGTAGAAAGAAAACTATTGTGTAATCTCATCTGCTGGAAACTTAAATCTGCCTTCTCTTTACTTTGCCCTAAACATAGTCATGCTCAAGACAAACATTCATTGGGTGTCCCACCCTCTTATGAAGGGGCCTTTGCTTGCCCCTTAGAAGGGAAAAATAACTACCAAAGCTGCATCAAATATGCATACTTCCTTTCACAATAACTGCCACTACAAAGAAGTATTTTATATAACAAAGCCATTTCAAAAGCAAGGGATAGGCTCAGGATACCAGTACTTTGATCTGCTTTCAGCAAACTATGACAATGAATTATTTAATACAATAATGTGGTGCAGTGGAACAGGTGTAAGATCTGTAAGGACCTCTGTGACCTGAAGTACATCACTTACTTATTTAAATAATAAATAAATAATTAATAAAATAAGACTGACCTAAGATGATCCGTAAAATCCTGTTTTTATTCTATATTTTATAGACTCTAGTCAGTATCCATGTAATTTGATAAGTAAAATAAGCAGATAAAAATATAAATGTATAACTATAGCAATAGAGAGATGGAAGAAAAAAGGAATAGATGAATGACTAGGATTTATAAAGTACTTAGAGGTTTGTGAAACATTTTATATCATTTATTATGATCTTCACAATAACCCAAAAAGGTAGATTTCATTATTATTCCCATTTTACAGATGAGGAAAATGAGATTGAAAAAGATTAAGTCACTTGCCCAGAGTCACACAGCTAGTAAATGTGTGAGGCAAGATTTGTACTCATAACATCAAATGATTGTAAATAAAAAGATTTGTATGTGTAGTTGGACATAAAGAGAGGAGGTACTAACATCGTTAGAGCTAGATATAGGCCTTAGCTGTCCTTAACTCTTTCTCCCTTTCACATATTTCAACCATCCCCTGATAAGAAGGAAACCAAAAAATTTCCCAAGTCATCTACCAAAACATCAATTCAGGAGCTTATATACTTGATACACTTCCTATTTTCTCCTTGTAGTCAAATATATCTGACCCTTAGATCATTAGATTTGAAAGGGAATTTTTAAAATTCACTAGTCTACTTCCTTTTTTTTTTTTTTTTTTGGATGAGGAAATAAATCCCAGAGACATAAAGTCACTTGCTCAAATTGACACATTTGGTTGGCAGAGCCAGGATTCAAATTCCTTAGGCTTCTGACTCCAAATCCAGATTTTTTTTTTTTTTAACACTATACCACAGCTACCTCTTTTCACTCACTGACTCACTGCAAGCAGCTGTGTTTCCTCTCCAGGTCCTAAACCTAAGGAATGTGTTTTTAGCATGTATAACATATCTTCCTTATTATAGCAAAATTTCACTTCAACAAACCAATTAGCAGACCTCATAAAGTCTTTTGTAGTGGAATCTTACTTATAATGTAAGCCAGATCAGTACCTTTTCTGAAGGTCTTTTCTTCTATCTTGTAACTTTAGTGCCATAAAGGGCCTCTAGGATGGAGGGGAGAGGCAACTGCTATTCAGAAACTTCATACATTTCACCAGGTCATCTAGGATAACTGGATTTTTTAGAAGTTAGCTCCCTTCCTCACCATCAGGTAATTCATACTAGGGTGAATCTAAACCCAAGATTTGTTTTGGTTTATTTTAATATTTTATTGAAGACATATTCTTACATCATTGTCACTTCCAACTGATTCCTATACCTCAAAACAAATCAGCATGGTCTAGCAAAACAACAGTTTGGCCAGATCTGCAAGTAAATATATGTCTTATTCTATCTCTAAAGTCTACCACCTTTCTGCTAACAAGCAAGACACTTGCTTCATCATCAGTTCCACGAAGTCATCATTAGACATAATACTGATAAGAGTTCTAGTCTTTCAATATTGCTTTCCCTTACCATATTGTGGTCATCATGTGTAAAATTGATTTGATTATGCTGATTTCACTTTGTATCAGTTCATAAAAGTCTTAACTTTTTAAAATTTTTCTAATTAATAAGCATTTTTTTCTCCCTCCTACCTTCCCCCCCACCTAAACCCGAAAGAAAGGAAGATAGAGGGGAAGAATGGAGGGAGGAAAGCTCTTTTGTTTGTTTGTTTTTAATTTTTAATAGCTTTTTATTTACAAGTTATATGCATGGGTAATTTTACAGTATTGACAATTGCCAACCTTTTGTTCCAATTTTTCCCCTCCTTCCCTCCCCTAGAGGAAAGCTCTTTTAACAAATACGCGTAGTTAAGGAAAACAAATCTCCCCATTGACCAATATGTTAAAAATGCATTTTAGTTCTATTGCCTCTCTCTCAAGAGATAGCATATTTCATCAAATCTCTGGAACTGTGTTTTATCATTGTGATAATCAGTGTTCTAAAGTCTTTCAAAGTTGTTTTTCTTTGTTTTTTATCAATACATATATCACTCTTATGTTTCTGCTCACTTCATTCTGCATCAATTCACAGAAATCTTCCCAGTTTTTTTCTGAAACCATCCATTTTGTCCTATCTTACAGAATAATAATATTCCACTAGTTGTTTAGCCACTCCTCAATAGAAACAGAATCATCTCTAAACCCTTCGTTTCTAGTTTTTGTGACTACTAAAAGAGTGCCATAAATATTCTCATTCAGATAGATCTTTTTCTTATTTTTATCACTTTGAGGTATCATGGGCCTTAGATTTTTTTCTTAGATTATGACTAGATTTCTAGATGATGCTTTATTTTAGTATGAAGGTGACCATGGGTTCATTTCTTAAACATTTAATTATTTTAAACATGAATTTAACTGTGATGAATATAGGAAAAAAGAGTAGAAAAATATTATCTATAAAGATATGAAGAATTGCAGCTTGGGTTTTTTAACGTATATATTAAATATAATCTAATATAGAGTCTTATGCTGTCTTCTGAATTTGTATTAGTTCTATGACTTGATGTGTCATTGACACTCTTTTTTTCCCCATCATTATCACTATTCATCATCACTCCTCCTGTATGTCTTCCCACCACAAAAGCCTTTCCTTGTTTAAAAAAAAAAAAGTGTCCCTGGAGGTCTTGAAGGCTCTACCAGGGCAGCACAAGTCTTGGCAGTTCCTATTTTAACTGGAAAGATTTCAAGCACAGACCTCACAATGAACTGTGCATGCTTGTCACCCAAGGACCAGCCTCAATTAATTCAGAACTATTCATCACTCTAAAGTTAGGTACCAAATGATGCTTTGTTTTATTGTTCCACAGAAATTCACAAAATTCTCTGCTGAATCATAGAGGAATTGTGATCTGTAATCATTAATGATTGGTATTTATATAGCCCCTTAGAATTTATTAAGTGTCTTCTGTATGTATCAGGTGAGGAAGCACTCCTATGAATAGGGTCATACATTTTTGAAATCTCGGAGTGTGATTTATTACAGCATGATTTTGTCCACAATAAAAACATATATAAAGTATAAGAATTCTGTTCCTGATATGATAGGAAGTATGGTCAACCCTGGAGTCAGAAAGACTTTCATTTTGCTAGACTGACCAATTTACATTAATGGACTAAGTTCCCACACATTGGTGAAATCGTGGGTCCAGATTTTTTTTTTTTTAATCACTAAAATGTCAAAGTCTATAATGAGGAAAGCCATATTACCTATTTACACAATTAAAACTATTCACATAAAACAAAATGTACTGGCTTCTCTCCTCTATCCTCTCTTCAAAATGATTATGGATTCTGCATGTTTACTTATTAAAGCAAACATATGCAGCTTTTTGGCAGAACATCAACTATTTAAAGTATAATAGGGGTCTTCTAAGTATGTGACCACCCAGCTTTCCTATTGCAATTGGAGACTTCCAGGCTTAGATGAGCCTCATTAGGAGACTCCAAACCAGCTTAACAATTAGGTTCATGCCAAGCATTAACCAACAGGTCAGCATGAGGGAAGTTAGCCTCCCACGGCCTGCATTTTAGGTACAAATAAACATAAGGTAACTCGAATGGAACTGGTTTTCATTAGTAACATTATACCTCATCTTTCATGAGAATTTTTATGAGAATTCTGCCGAGTTTATCTGTGGTCGTGACAGGAAACAATTTTAGATGCTAGTGGGGGTCTGTAACATATATTTTGGTATCCTCTTGTGATATTCCTCCTGAGTATAGAGATGATTCTGTTTATAACCATTCCTTCCAGTCCAGTCATTCCTTTCCCTGTTTATCTCTCCCTCTCATGCTCAAAAGTCATAGAATATCAAGAGTTGTAAGAGACCTTAGATCTCTTTAAAGTCAAAATTCTTCATTTTAGAACCTGAGAGGTGGAAGTTTCTGACCAAAGGAAACAGCTAGTTAGTGACATATTTGGATTTTAAACTCAAGTCTACTGATTCCCATTCCCAAGGTTATGCTTCTTCCTCCTTCTTCTACTATTTTCTAGTGAAATTGTAGCTTTCTTGAATCTCTTGAGTGTTCTTTCTATCTTTGCATCTTCCAAAGCACCTAGCATAATGCCTAGGATAGAGATTTCAAAATACTCAACCCATAACACTCCCAAGCAAGACCCAACTAGAGTAAAATTTTATTTGGGAAATATTCAACAAAACAAGTCAGGGATCTTTATGTATAGTTTAGTGGCCTTGTTTCTATTCAAAACTGACACCTTTAGCTTAGGACTTAGCAGTCACTCAATAAGATTTTGTTGTTTAAATGACTGATTCTGTAGCAATTAATAAACACGTATTAAGCAGCTGCTATGTGTTGTATGAGGTCATACAAAACATAGGAAAGAAAAGAATTAGTCCATGTCCTCAGACCTTAGGAATGAACTAATTCTCTCTTTCTCCAAAAAAGGATAGATAGTAAATAGATATAGAGTCTTGGTAGAATTGTATGACCAAGATTCTGAAATCCATACTTCTCTTTATCATGCAAGGAAAAAATAGTTCTGTGTGCATCAGCTACCCGATTTCATCAGTGTGTATACCTTCCACTGATAGTATCTCCCTCATGCCTTAGTAAATGGTCTTTATGAGTTACTGTCATCAAAAAAACTAGTAGAGTGAATGAATAGTTATAGAACATTAAGATGCGTCTTCCATATAATTTATTGATATTTCATCAATTATAATAACATTTATATTAATAGCACTATTGTTCAGCATATTTAATGTTAGTCCATGATATACAGCCTTAGCTTTTTTCCAGAAGATGCAATAGCCTTTGCAACCCAAGGCAGAACAGCCAAGTGTTGTTAAGAGTAGCACAGCCTAACTACAGATCTTTCAAAAGGCTAAAAAACAAGCAATTAGAGTCCTATAGAATCATTGAGTACAAAATGACTTTAGAGACATTCTGGTCTAATCTTCCAGCTAGTCTAGAAATGTTATTTACTCCATCCAAGGTCATCCAGTTTGGATTTGAGCACTTGTGGTCATAGGGTTCTATCTCACAGAGCAGTCTATTGCATAGCTTTGGCCTTTAAGAAAGTTATTTTGATCAGAAATCTGCTTCCCTATAATTTTTCTCTATTAATCCCACTTCTGCCCCCTGGAGCAGCATAGAATAAATCTATTCTCTTTTATAGATGTCAACCCTTCACATTTTTTGAAAATGTCAACTGCCATGTTTTCTTTGTCTTTTTTTTTTTTTCCTTCAAGCTAAACTTCCCAAATTTCATCAACCATTTTTCATTGGTTCTTCTATCTTGGCCATTCTCCTCTGGATGGGATCTAGCTTGTCAATGTCTCTGCTAGACTGGTACACAAAATTAAATATCCACCTCCAGATATGATGCGACAATAGACAGTCCTTTATTCTTCTGGACACTTGGGTTTTTCTCAGTGTTGCATTGAGGGGACTTGAGGTTTTCTGGTAACTATATCATGTGGTTATCTATTAATATATTGTTTCCTTAAAAGAAGTTTGGATCTGGAGCTCTCTCAAAGATTTAATTGGTCAGACTTACATTGCCCCTTTAATCACTTGTACTTTTAATCTAACTCCCACTGGGAACTTTTAGAGTCAACTACCCAGGGGAAAAAAAAAACCTGACACTTTCTTTTAGGGAGCTCACAACCAAATGTAACTGTAATTCTGTGCATATTCATGCAGCAGGGAAGGGGCAGTGGGCTGAGGCACAGGGAGGAAAGAGGAAAGAATGTCTAATCTGTCTGTTAAGTCAGGTTAAGATTTTGATGAGGGAAAAAATTCAAATAAGGAGTGAAGATTGTAAGATAGGGATTTCAATCCTTATCATTTGGGCCTTTTTTGTAGCTCCATTAAATCTTTCTGCCAAACTTAGGAAAACCCTAAAGAATTGAACAAATAAAAATTAATTTTCCTAATAGGTCAGCCATTATCTGTAAGTAAATCCATTCTTATAGCTATTTAACACACCTAATGATAAAAATCCTTAGACAGGCTATGTTCTTGGATGAGACTATGATGTTATAAGGGGATGATACTCCAAGTCCTTAACAATTTGCCAAAGAAACTTCTCAAAAAATGCTAATTTACACCATTCCAATACAACTTAATAGTTTTGGAAGTGATGCCATTGGTCATGCAATTCGAAAATTACTGGGATTAGAGAAATGTGCTCCTGGGAAGAGTAGATGAGGGATTAGAATATTCCAATTTTTATTTTGGAATCTGCAACAAGCCATAGATGTGACATCAATAAAAGACATATCCAAACATTTCATATGAAGGCTTCAAAAATCGTGAGGCACCAAAAAATGTAGGGGGAAGAGCTCTTATTTTCTTATTCTCTTACTCCTTACCTCCTTCCCTCCCTCTCTGCTTTTTTCCACCAGTGCCACTGGCTAGCTTAGATCTTGATTAACAGTAGTCCAGGCAGCAATAATTGTACTTGATTTGCAAATCATCAAAAGTGGTCCTGATGTTTAAAGACAACTCAGGCAAACAGTAATAGTAGATACCAGATGCTGAACCAAAACACAAAAAGAAGGGTCTCAGGAAGTACGCAGTGTTTTTTTTCCCCTTGCTCTGAAAATGGTGAATTAACAATCAATATTATCAAATCCTCAGAAAAAAAGGTGAGCACTTATTACATCACTGTTCCTTATCCCTTTCCTAGAAAAAGATGAATTATTGGTAACATTACAGGCTGATCTATAGTAGTCTTGAATGCTGAAAGCTAAACAAGAAATGTGGAGGCATTTGGCTACGCAAGTATTCAATTATGAATCATTTTTTCTTTTCCTTTTTAATTTTCCTATTATCTCTGACAGGGCCGAGTGAGTTGTACTGGAAGGCTGATGGTACAGGCTGTCAACCAGAGAGGCCGTAGTCCTCGTTCTCCCTCAGGCCAGCCTCATGTTAGAAGGTATTTTATTTATTTCCTTTGCATGGCTACTATAACAGTAATGGACACTGCCAGGATCATGTTTGGACTCCAAGACAGAATACATTCAGAAAACAAAGGTTTTTGACACCTTCTTGTATTTCTTTAAAGGATATTACAGGTCAGGATAAAGTTCATCTATCCAGTATTAAAAACCTGTTCACTTTCCCTGAGGGATGTTAGAGAGAAGAAAAGACTTTACAATTTTGCTTTTCCAAATAAAAAGCACAATTTATACATAGTGCAATACATGAGGGCTGAATTTTTAAACTGAAAACTCTAAGTCCAGATCCTGGTTCTCTTCTCTATCTGTGTGACCTTGGACATCCTCTTTAGGTCTGAGTTCCATCATCTGCAAAATGGAATCAGTATCCCTTAAAGGTACTTTCCATCTCTAAAGCTGTGATCACGTCATTCTCATAAGCAAATATTTGTCATATTTGAAAAAGTAAGGAAATCCATAACTTTCTCTCCAAGAAATTGATCTACAGGGTGCTTCTCTTAGGATTATTTCATTTAATAACAAGAATACAGGAAAGATCTGTGATCATATCAGAAATGGGAATTACTAGTATAGAGTACTATGAGTTCATATATAGAAGTCGTATTAAGTTGAGGTTAAATGACTTCTCTTTAGAAGAGCAAAGAGGCTATTGTGGGGATCATTGATTCAGCCTCCTTGTCCCCCACCTCCCAAAAAATCCCATCCTATGAAGAGTTGGTGTTGGGGGTTTCAGAAACAGCACATAATATTGTTTTACTATGAGATGTTTCAGGCAACTCCAAGGGCTTCTGTTTAGCTCATCCTATAATAAGTCAGATAGAAATAATTATAAAGGATAATAATTTAGATAAAATGCTATTCCCCTCCATCTCCTCATTTACATGGGCAATCAGCTTAGATCAGAGTGGCTCTCCTTCAGAGCAATGAGAATTATGCTGAAACCTCCAACAGCAACATCCCTTTAGATAGGTCTTTTATAACTCAAGTAGCAAAGATGGTACCAAGGCATCGAGAATGGGCTCTCTGCCTCTCTAAAAGGACAGTAGCCCTGCCTACATAAAGCAGATACACAGAAGAGCAGCCTCAAAAAGTTCTAGACGGGAGGCACAGTCCACAGCAACAAGCATTTTGTTTAAAGAGCTTTTTAGAAAAATAAATATGCAGTAAAGAGAGTAACAATAGATCCAAAAAGATGTCAGGATATGACAAGAGAAGAGAACCTGCTTAAGTATCAGGCAATGGGCATGTCTACACCTCCTCCACAAGACTGAATTATGGATCCACCCATGGATGGATATATTTCAGACACAGAGCCTTTGTCTGTGATATTTGAAAAAGCTTTCTTTGTTTTCTCTAACCAAATTTAATTGAAACTTCATTTTGGCAACATCAAGAATCTTTGTATTTATTTTTAATTGCTGTCACCACTCAAATTACAACCTATTTCTCTGGACACATATACAATGGAATAATAAACTTAACATGTGCATAAATCAAGCTTTTAGTTTTAATTCAGGCTCATCCTGTTCTTTAGCTCTTCTTTTAGTCACCTGTATTCATGTAAAGATTGTGCATTTTTCCTTCTCTGGTCATTTACATTAATCTGTGCTATTTGGTAGCATTTTTTTTTTTTATGTGATCTCCAATAAATGAGATCATTTTGTATGTATCAGTGCTTCTTCATAAACTAGACCTGTGCCTGAAGCAGGAATAAATAGATTATAAACAAGCTAACAATTATTTGCCTGTCACAGTAAGAACACTTTGAATTTGTTTCACTATTGCTTTCTCTATTTAAGTGTTCTTAAACTTAATTTACTGTGACTTCTAGCAGGACTCTCTATTTTTCCTTGTACTATCTTTTTAGTTTTCTCTGGAATTTGTTTAAATTATCTTGCTCCTAAAGATGAATTCTCAGCCTTCTTAAAGGGAGAAAGAATAAAAAACCCACATATGCCTGGTAAATTTCTTTTGATTTGTGTACTCTAAAGGACATTTTTGTAGATGTCATTGTGATCATGGAATCAAAGGAAAAGATGTCTTGTGGGGTTTTTTTGGTGGTTGTTGTTTCTCAGTTTGGTTGAGTTTTTTTGCAGGACAGTGGGGCTGATATGAAAAAGACTAGGAAAAGCTAGGTGATGCAGTGAATAGAGCTTTGGATTTAGAGTCAAGAAGAACCCAATACAAATCCAGACTCAGATAGTTGCAAGTAAGGAATGTGACCCTGGACAAGTCACTTAACTCAGTTTGCCTCAATTTACTCATCTGTAAAATGAGCTTAGAAGGAAATGGCAAACCACTCTAGTATCTTTGCCAAGAAAGTCCCAAAAGGATAATGAGTCAGACATTACTGAAAATAACTAAACAACAACAAAAATGAAAAGACTTCTTATCCAAAATGAGCTTTAATGCAAATGTGTTAGGACTATATAAAATAAATATTAAGTTTGAATTTCCCACAAATCTAAGAGCACAGTGGAAAGTTACAGTAATTTCCGTTAAAAAGAGTTGGGAGCAAATTAATGGGCAACAGCTGCTGCTACTTCTCAAAATTAAAGGAAAAATACTTCATTTGGAAAAAGAAAAAATCTAGTTTAAACAGTTCCAAAAGTCTTGGCGCTATTAAAACTTTAACATTGCATTAAGACTTTTGGGACACCTGTGTAACACTCATTTTTTTACCCCCATTTGTCTTCCTTTGAATTTGCAATGATTTTAAAGGTCCAATGACGATAAAAGTTCAGGCAGGATTTAAACAGTATGTGATAGTAGAGAGAACAGTACATTCAGACTAAGTCAGAACACTTGGATGGACTCCCATTTCTGCTGTGCCAATTACTTACCTGGGCACATAGACAGAAACACAGGCAGTTCAGCTTTGAAAGCTATAGCTTGAATTTGTTATGTACTTTAAAAAAAAACAGCAAGCTATACATAACAGACCTGCAGTTTCATGTATAATATTTTTTGTTCTATTATGAATACAGACATATGGCTTTTTTTATTTGGTATTTGGTAAGTTCAAAATAAAAAGAAATTTTTAAGAGCTTGGGCAAGTCAATTAATTTTTCTGAGCTTCACTTTATCTGCAAAAGGTGGTTGAACCAGCTTGTTTCTAAAGTCCTTTCCAGATGATTTTAAGGCCTATTGCAATTCATGTACTCTTAAATACAAGATTTGTTCCTAAATGAAATCCTAGTTTTAATATTTTTAAAAATTCCCTTATTGGTTGTCCCCCCCCCCCAAAAAAAAAGAGATTAAAAAATTAGAGCAATGTATCAGGTTCATCTATTATGACAAAAACAAAAAATAGAACTAAAACTATGTATCCTGTTCCAAAGGCCCCGATCTAGATCACGAGACAGTGGAGATGAAAATGAACCAATTCAAGAACGATTTTTCAGACCTCACTTCTTGCAGGCGCCTGGAGACCTAACTGTTCAAGAAGGAAAACTTTGCCGAATGGATTGCAAGGTAATTTGCTAACTGATTGCTTCCACTCTCACTTCATCTCAATATCATTCTTTTGCACTTCTCTTTTGGAAAAGTTATATAAAATCTAATAATGGTGTGCAATTTTTATTAACAGCATCAGGGAAGTTTCAAATAAGATTATTACAGCCTGAAAATTTTGATAAGCTTTCTCATTCCTTCTTTGGTTATGCTTCATATTATTAGTAAATATCTTCTCTACACATGCACTACAGACACATGGATGGAGATGTTAAAGTAGTGAATTTGGTTAATTTGATAAAGTACTAAGAAAATGCTCCCCTTTCCAGTCACATCTTATGTTTCTGTGTCCAAATTGTTTCCATTCTCATTTCTAAGAGAGTATCTAAAATAATAAAATGTCTAAGAGATATTTTCAGTATCCCATTGTTTTCTGCCCTAATCAAAGTCTTTGACTTTAAATTTTCATTTCAAGTATTAAAGGACCAATTATTCATTTCTAAAATATTTTGGGCGCCCTCTGCTGGTTCTCTCCGTTTTACAGAAAATAAATTAATCTCTATTTAGCATATTTTATCATGAAAGAGAAGTGAGGTCTTTTTTGGGGTGGGGAGGGGGAATGGGGTGCAGGGGAGAGGAATGAGAGATTTTATATATTTTATTATTTTGCTCTTGCACTGTACTTTAATCTAGGAAAGGATCTTTAAAACAAGTCATAGTTCAGATTTTAAAAGATCTGAAACATTAAAAAAATGCTTTTTTTTATACATAAAAAAATCAGTCTTATTTAAGATTCAATATGTACAAATTTATTATAATTTTCTGCCCTCAGTTAAAACCACCTAGTTTTAGGGAAATGGCTGACAATATACATTTTGAAACAAAAAACATTAATTAGCAAAGTATCTTTGTTGATTTTCATACTGGGATCTAAAATGGATAACTAATGTTTTAGTGGAAAACTGAACTAGATGACTACATGCTGTGGGATCTACTATAGGAAAAACGTCAGTTATACATTGTTGCTTCACACTAAGCTTTATTCCTTCAAAATATGCCAAAAACTTGAGCTTTTCACCCCTCGGGTGCATTCTTAGGACCTGACTCTCCTTGATTTGGTACTAAGCCTGAGGGAGTACAGTTTTTCCCTGTCCATTAGTTATAAGTGTATTTATTTCCCCATTCCCACACATTTCTTGAGAACCGAAACTGTCCAAAATGATGTCCAAAAAGGTGACTTTTAACCCCTGAGATCATACAATGTTACTGTGCCTGCGGGGGCAAGGGGAGGGGGAAGGACAAAGAAATGGCTGAGGGGTGGAATGAAGGAGCATTTTTTACTTCACATGAGTAACTCTTCCCATTGGAATTGATCCAATATAGATTGGATGGTTAGAACAGGACAAAAACTCTGGGCGTTTCTTCTCACTTAAAAAAGGAACTTCACTTAGTGGGCTGGCCCTGTAGTGTGAGAAAAGTAGATCCAACCTGCTATGACACTGAAGTTCTCAGAGAAGCCTTGGGGCTTGCCTAAAGCATCTTCCCACCATTCCCACCTCCACAATGGCATCCTTGGGTGACAGTAACACAGGACAGTCAGTGATACCACAAAAATGAGGACAGAAAAGATGGGAAGGTGACCAAGGTGGGGGAAATGCTCCCCTCTCCAAATCTATATTGTTTATGTCCAGATCCTCTATGGCTCTGATCCCCATGAGAAATTTGACTTCTTACAATATTTGGAATATCATTTGATTTGATTTTTAAGATATTCTTACAGAAGTCTTCCCTTTCATTCTGCTCCCTATATGTGAGGAGGAGACACCTTTAACAACGATGAGGTCCATTCAAAGGATTTAAATTCAAAACACTGTAGGCAGAATCAAATGAATGACACGTAGCCAGAATGGAATTTGGAACTTCAGTGACAGATTTTGGCACAGTTGGATCTTCAAAGAGACAATTGTTTTATAAACCAGCTGACATCTTTTTTGTCTGTGAATTTCCCATGAGAGGAGAGGGGTGGGTGGGAAGTACCCTTAAATGGTATTTTTCTCCCATTCTGAATCAAGGGCAAAACTGGAAAAAGCTGACAGATGGCAGCCTTCCTCTGGCTTCACAGTGCATCATGTTATTAGCAATTAAATGGCTTTTATCTGATTTCTGGTCAACACAACTGTCATGATTTTAAAATGTTAAGATGTTTCTATTGTGATTCTAATTTGTGGAGATTGCTTTCTGGTTAATCTCAAGTTGCTTTTGTTACCCAGTTTCCAGGGTTATTAAAATAATAATCCTTGGTACTGATTGAAATATTAAATAGTATCTCTTATAGCTTTGGCAGTCCCACAGTGAAAGAAGTGATTATACTGTGTGAGGGCTGTGTGAGGGCTGAATGAGGTATTCATCATTATCATTGTTCTGCATCTTTCCAAAAACTTAACCTGACATCATCTTAATAATCCTCACATTCTGGTGAGGTCATACAGCATTAAACTTTTTTTTTATCACCATTGCACTGATGAAAATTAATTTTGCTAACAAGGAAGTCATAATATCATGAATGAAAAAATGAAAAAATATTTACCCAGCACTTACCATATGCCAGTTGCTAAACTAGGTATTAAAGATACAAAAAGAAAAAAACAATAATCCTTGCCCTCAAGAAGTTTACATTCTAATGTGGGAAGACAAAATATAAAGAGGGCAATAGTCAAAGAGACCAAGGAATTCATAGGGACATTAAGTGTTGTCAGTGCAAGTGATTTCCAGGAATAAGAATACTGACTTCATTGCTGTTACCAGAGCAAGAAGTAAAAAGACAAGAGAATGAGTAGGGTAAACATAGTTGCACACCATAAGGATGGCTCTGGATCAAGATCATAGAACCTTAAGGTTTGGAAGGGATCTTAAAGGTCATCTTGAATCATGAGATCACATGTTTAGAACTGGAGGGATCTTTAGAGGAAATAAATATTATCTTAGAATTTAGAACTGGAGGGGAATCTTAGAAAACACCCATTCCAATCTCTTAATTTTACTGGTCTGCTGCTCAGAGAGATTTGAGTGATTTGTCCAAAAATAACACAGATTATAAATGCGGAGCTGTGTTGTGGGACTCGGGTCTCTTTAATTCTAAATTTCAGAGTTCAGCAAGTCCTATCAGAAACATTAATGCTATCACTGAGGCTCTCCAAGGAAAGAAATAGACTTCTATCACAAGGAAGCTCATTCCATTACTCAGGGCCTTGAATTACGAGAAAGTTCTTTCATTGGACCAAAATCTGCCTCTCTGTGACTTCTACCCTGCTGGTCCTAGTTCTGTCTTCTGGGCACCATAGAATAACAGTCTCTCTTCCAAATAACAAGGGCATGTTGGTTCAAATATTTGAAGATAGTGATTATATCTGCTTAAAATTTTCTTTTCTCCAAGCTAGCCAGACCTATTTTTGCCACCCATTTCCCCATTAGATTATGAGTTTGAGGGCAGGGATTTTTTTTGTTTGTTTGTTTTTTGTTTGTCTTCTTTATACTATGCTTGGTGCTTTAAAAAATGGGTATTGACTAAGCTGTCATTCATTCAATGAATCTTTGGTGATAGATTTAATTGCCAAAAAGAAAAAAAAAAATTATCCCACACAAGAAAAACTTCTTAACCTAAAAGTCTAAGGGACCTTTGGAGGCCAGCTCCAATCTCTCAACCCCCTTCCTTCACTAATTTGTAACTATATCAAGGTACTGTTTGTTCAAAGCATTTTGAGTTTCCATTAATTACTTTCTAATTAAGGTCAGTGGATTACCAACCCCAGATCTGAGTTGGCAACTGGATGGAAAGCCTATTCGCCCTGACAGTGCTCACAAGATGTTGGTGCGTGAGAATGGTGTGCACTCCTTGATCATCGAACCTGTCACATCCAGAGATGCTGGCATCTATACATGTGTAGCCACCAACCGAGCTGGGCAGAACTCATTTAGCCTGGAACTCATCGTTGCTGGTAATTATTTTGCAATACCTTCCTCTCTCCCAACACCAGATTCTATGATATTATCTCTTCTGTGTGTTTTGCCATATTTCTAAATATATTCCAAATATATTTCCATTCTCTCTATATATTTCTAATCGCAAAAAATGCCATCAGTCGGGTATAGGTACAAGACAAGCAAACACTTGTACCCCCCAATAGTCAGCCAGCGCTTTTATATATTTTCTTTTCTCTTTTCCCAACTACTTCCCACAAACCTAACCAAGGGAGAAAGAATTCTAGTCAATTCATTCATCTTTCTGTGAATAAGATTGTTCTCTACCAGGAGAGAGTGAAAGAATGACAGCTACAACTTCCAGAGAGCTGTCATTAGAGCTTTGTGTCTGCTTGTGTCTAGCCATTAAAGGGGATGCCTTGCACTTCTCCAAATGAGTGAATGAGTAGCCTTAAACAGAGCTACTTTACCTCCAAATTCAAATTAATCTCGTTTGCTGTGTTATTTTCTATTCCTATTATAATATGCCTCTTTTTTCCCCAATCACACTTCTCCTGCATGAAATTCTTTACTCCATTTCTCACATGTTTTACTGGTTTCTCCTTGGAACATAATGCATCTCATTATCAGTAGGCTGTCCACTGTCCACCTATTTGGCCAAAGCAACGAATTCACTCATAATATGGTAGACAAAATAGAGGAGGGTGGTGTTTCAGAATTTTATTCTTTGCTAACTTTGAAGTGCTGTTTTATAAGCCACTTATTATTGTTGTTTGTTGCTATTAAGATGAAAAATATTCATTATTATGTATCTCTAAAGGAGAGTTTCAAAGTATTCTCATGGGCTAAATCCTAATATGAATATTGATTTTTTTCCTCTCCCCCAAAACAAAGTAATTCAATAAACATTTGTTAATGCATTAATAAATCTGTTTATTAATACTTATTTTATGCACCTATTTATGTGCATGACACAACATTAGTCACTAGGAATCCAAAGGCAAATAAAGTAGTATTTACCCTTTGAAGCACACATTCTATTGAAAACCAAATAATCATATGGAGTTAGCTTAGGCTCTGACCAAGAATTACGGTACTTATAGGACTTAAGTAGAGACCTATGGAAAAACTTATCCCTGCTATGATTCTTCACACATGGATAGATAGGAATTTATTCCTCCAAGTATTCTTCCACTAACCATACAGCAGTCTTTGTTCTTGTTAAATATGCATTTGGCTCTTTCTGGTTCTCATGTGCTGGGACCACAGGATTTACACCAAATGTATTGACTTTCTTGAGGTATTATTATCACAATTTGTGAATTTTTTGAGCTATCTTTTCCAACCCAGGATATAGAAATGGCAAATATACTTCTGTATCCTGTTCACTCCATTGTCCTTCCCTCTTCACATCCTCTCTCTTTAAAAAACAGACAAAACCCTGCCAAATTCAGCCTAATTAAAATTATAATTCTCCAAAAAGATTTAGAGAATTTTGAAGCTAGTCTTTTTTGTTTTGTTTTGTTTTGTTCGTGGCTCCATTTTGGTTGAATGACCACTAGAGGGTGATATAGACATGCATACATTCAAAAATTGTTTAATACTCAAAGAAGACATTAGGCCTTATTTTTATGGATCACTTCCACTACTAATAGCAAGCGTTAAAGCATTAGCACCAGAAACATCAGTGTGTGTTTCTTTCTTCAGAGATAAGGGAAATAAAGCAGTTTGTTTATTTTTTCCTAGACTTCAAAGGGCATAGAACCAACCAACTGATCAAACTAAGAGATTTATATATAGGACAAAAGTACCTGTATATTCCCTTAGATCAAGGAGGTGATTATAAATACTGTACTCTCATAAATCTGAGAATTTTCCAACATGAGCTTTCTCTCCCATGATGTATACAGCAAACCATCCATACCTACACCCCAGTTCCTCCCAAAAATGTAAAAAAAAAAACCAAAATTGCACATACTCTATTTTTCACATTTCACTTTAAATCCTAGATTTGAAATAATCTTGAACCGAATAGTCTTGCTTTGTAAAGTTAATGTACAAATCTTTCAAGGGTTGTTCAATAAGCATAAGATAACTAGGGAAAATTAATTGAAATAAATTTGACTTCAGCTAAATGTGCTGGCTTTGGAAACAAGCATGCCATAGTTTTCCACTAGGTGGCAGCTGGCAGAAGCAATTAATTCCTCGCAAAAGGAATTAAAGCTAACCCAGATGCTTAGGTTGGGGCTAGGAGACTCATACAGCCGCCTGACAGAGCCATTGAATGGAGCAGATGGTCAATGCACTATGTGGGCTGAGTGGTCTGAATTAACTGCTGAAATAAATGAGCAGAATGGAGGATGGGCCTGGGTTTGGTTAGTGAAAGGGTGATCTGAGATTAGAACGAAGGGAAGAGCAAGAGTGGAAAATTAAAAGATGCACTCAGACTAAGTTTTTAAAGCACTTCTCAGTCCTCCATAGTGTGGCCCCCGGAATGCAGAATAAATACTGATAAAGGGTTCTTTTCATGTTTTCCCAGCTAAGGAAGCACACCAAGCCCCTGCGTTTCTTGAGAAGCTGCAGAACACAGGAGTTGCTGATGGGTACCCAGTGCGACTGGAATGCCGTGTTTCTGGAGTTCCTCCACCTCAGATATTCTGGAAGAAAGAAAATGAGTCGCTCACTTATAGCACTGACCGCGTGAGGTTGGACTGAATATATGATTCTGTCAAGTTCAATTAGTTTGAATCAAAAACAAGGCTTTTCTTATTTTGTAACAAAATAATAGTAAAATCAGTCTAAACTGAAGTGTCCCTAGTTAAGAGGCACAAAGCTTTGGGTGAGATGTTACCAATGATCTGAGAAAAAAAAAAAGCAAGTTTTGCTCAATCTAAAATAATATTTTTTTTAAATCCTTTAAATTTTTCTTAGTATTTCACAAGATGAATTCATTTGTTTTAATATTCAATCAGGAGAAATGTCTAGTGGTGTTTTTGTTTTTTTTCCTAAGCCAAAAACTCAGCTAGAAATTAAATACACAGATTTATTCCACCCCTTGACGTCTGCTCTTATATCCCATTAACATTAATGGGGCTTGCCTGCCTCTCCAGAATAAGTAGACCCCATTATCTACGACTTGAAAAATTCTGCTTCTAATGATCTAATTAAAAATAATGCTGCATGTCCAAAGCCACTTTTAAAATTTTATTTAGAGCCCTAATGACCTTCTCCTTCTCACCAGCATGCACCAGGATAATCACGGCTACATCTGCCTGCTCATTCAAGGAGCTACAAAAGAGGATGCTGGATGGTATACTGTGTCGGCAAAAAATGAAGCTGGGATTGTGTCATGCACTGCAAGGCTGGATGTTTACAGTGAGTTTATCTTTTGTATTCATCCTATCCTGAAAATTAAGATAGCTCATTGTTGCATCAATCAACTTGGAGGTAGCCCAATCAATTTCTATGAAAGTAATCCATTGACAGAAAGGTTTATATTGCTCTTTTTCTTTCTATTTGTAGTTTCTCGACACTAATAGTGACCCACATCAGGAGAACAAATACACTGTCAAAGTATAAGTCAAGATCTTTAAAAGCAAAATATGCATGCTAATATTTCTTTCTTTGCATAGTCAGCTATAAAATTGGCTTTTTTACTTAAGCATCTGTAGTAGTAGGCAAAGGCATGTTTACATTCATTTTAAAGATGTTTTTGTTGTTACTGGGCTCAACAAATGACAATCTTTAATGTCTCCTTGTGTCATAATTCTATTATAATCTTAAAGTGCACTCTAGAAATGAACACTAATGAGCCAAGAATGCATATGCTCTGTTGTAGCTTATTGCTTTCTTAGCCAAAGTCTCTTAATATAGCTTCAGCAGTGGATTTTTACCAGCATTTGTATGTGTGTCTGTGTCTGTGTATATGTGCGTGTGTGGTATGCAGCTATACACATGCACAAAGTGTACCATTCCTTTGTTTTAAATAGGGGATATTTGTGTAAGTATGTCAATAATGTTTCTTAGGCCAGGCAAAGTATTTCTATAAAATTTTTGGATCAACACAATATGGTCATGAGCCTTTATGTACATATATGTATGTTATATGTTGTGAGTGATTCATAACCACTAGAAAAATGAAATTTGTTTTATTTCAATTTGTCAACTTCATTTGGATTAAAAACAGTTTTGTGGAAATCCCTCCTGGGAAGATTCACTCAAACTGACCTCCCCCAATCTCTTTTCATGGATTAGAGTTTTTAACATCCTATGCTAAGCACTTAGGGTACCTAACAGCATCCATGATGATGGATAGAAGAAATAGGTTTGGATTGGGGAGAGGAGGCATTTTAACTTCACAATAATGCTTTACAAAGCTTAGAACAACCCTATGAGATCTAAGCTTTGAGAGGGAGAAGAAAATGAGATGGATTTTTTTTTTTTTTTTTTTTTTTTTTTTTTTTGGTGAGGGATGAGTAGAGCCATGTTGCTTAAAGAATATTTCAGAAGATTCTCCTTGGGAAACTCCTTTGGAGAAAAGATAAATTTTATATATTCTGGCTGTGATGACCATAGTATACTGGAGAGGAGCAAAATGTAGATGAAGTAAATAAATAAATAAAATAATAAATAAAGCAAGATTAGGTTGAGGGTCAGGAAGGGAGTAGAGAGCAGAAAACAGAATGGTCACCCAATCTCATTTGGTTGGTTGAGTTGGTCATCCTGTTTTCCAAACAGAATGCATGTTGGTGTTTATTTGGGCAAGAACTTTTGAATTTACTTCCATCAACCGAGAATCTATCCTCTGCTTAAGCCCTGACTCTTCTGTCTTTCTGTAGCCCAGTGGCACCAGCAGCCCCAGAGCACCAAGCCAAAAAAAGTGCGGCCCTCAGCCAGTCGTTACGCAGCACTTTCAGACCAAGGACTGGACATCAAAGCAGCGTTTCAGCCTGAAGCCAACCCGTCTCATCTAACCTTGAATTCAGGCTTGGTAGAGAGCGATGATCTGTAGATCCCGTGTTATTTCCAAAGCAGAAACACTGAAAGCCATTGCCTTGACCAACCATATTCCTTTGTCACTTTATGTAAAAGGCAGACACACACCTTTGACTACATTCAAGAGATAAAGAACACCATCACCATACTTTTCTAATTTACTATTATACCCAATGGAGAGTATTAGTAGCTGGTATTCATAGAAATGTACACTTTGCACCAAAAATTCACATTCATCCAATTTTTAAATTTTGAAAACTGCTATGAGTATTTGTCAGAAATGCCAAAGCACTAAAGGAAACCAATTGAGCAAAAGCAAACACGGTTTATGTGCATCACCAAGTGCCTTTAACACAAAACAAGCTCGCTAGTGCTCCTCAGCACAGTGTGAAATGCTTAATCGGAGGCAGTTGGACTACAAGTCAAAACTAAAACATGATGCAAAAGTGGCAATGCATCGAGACAGCTACAGTGAAGAAGTGCAATATGTTAGAATCCAAAAGGACAAATATATCCAAGTAAACTTTGCCTTCTCTGCAAATTGCTTCCTATTATATCATAGAGAAAGAACTACTTGCCTTAAATGTTCATTGATAGCAACACCTTAGTTCTTTTCTTCCTGTGTGTGTAGTATTTTTTCTCTTCCCATCCCCTTCCCTGTCCAACCCCCTTGCCACCTTTCTCCCCACCCCACCCCCATCCCACCCCCGCTGGAAGCTTATTTACAATCCATATGAAAAGGCTAATTTAAGTATCAATAATTTAATGTATTTTGAATAAGAGCTGAAGTGTATAGTACAGTCTGTTCCATGGAAGGAATCCAAATGCCCCCATGACAACCACGGCATATTGTTCTAGGAGAATGGATAGGAGAAGAGAAAGGAGGTAGCGGAATACAGGAAAATGCTGCCAGTGTGATTATACTGCCTTCGTTGAACTGAACTGGAAGGAACAGGGAAATGGTAAAGACCAGGTCTTTCTTTGTTGTTGAATGAATCTCAAATCTAGTTTAAAAAAAAAAACAAAACCCACTGCCATTCATAAAACTAGAATGCTGCAGTGGGCTACAAGTTTAGAGTATGTGTAAGGAGGGAATTTCCGTGTATGTGGCATCTCTGCTGTGTCTGAGACTGGAGCAGTATAGAGGCAAGTTGAAATGGACTGAGTCTGTGGGACTGATGTAAATGGCAAGTAAGCACCTGTGGGAACTGGTTTCATGGCTACTTAAAGGAAATAAATTAGCTTGGAGAGAGGCAAAAACAGACTTGTGCCATAATGTATTATACTTCATGGTACATACATGGTCATGGCAAATGGTAAATATCAATTTACTTTTCTGCTGCGCTATAATCCAGTGACCCTCCTCTAAGAAGGGACAATGTTACACGAAATACATGAAGATGTTAGATTAAAGGCTGCTTTCCAAGTGCAAGGCGATTTGATATCAAACTGGACTGGGCAGATTCTGACCAGACTTGGAGGTCTTAATTCAGAACCAAGCCATTTTAATAAGGGGAAAATAATTAGGCTGAACGAGAAAACATGAGGTTTTGATGGTACTTTGCTATGAAAGGAAAACACTGTATTCCTTATACGAAGCACATATATCTTTCATTATTTATAATAAAAATGTTGAAATCTATCTCAGCTCAGTTATTCAAGTCAATACTTAGTTTGTTTGTTTTGTTGTTTTTTTAAAGAATTTTATAATTGTGTACCACCCCATGTATTTTGCATTACAGCTACACATGTATTGCTTTGTACCTCTTTGTAAGAACACCAACCAGGTTTTAAGTGATTGATGAACTTTCGCACATAGGGTAGCTGTTGTTCTCTGCGGAGTGATACCAGTTTTCTGACCACGCTCATACACATGGCTAATATGAATTTAAGATGCAGTACACAGTCTGTCCTGGAACTATTCTACCTATACTTTAGAAATGTCATGTATCAGTTGCCAAATTTTTCTGAATGTGACTTGCTAACTTACTGGTTTTTAGCTTCACTAGCATTATTTCGCCACCTTTTATTTGTATTTATAAAGAAACAATGTACTAGCATACTACTTTGGATTGTCGTGTTGATATCATGTGGTTTTAACATCAATAAATATTTAACAAGTAAGACAGTTGTCATTTTCTGAAGCAAGATATTTGGTGTTTTTCTTAATGCAAAGGTGCAAGTTATTCTATGAGAATGCCATCCAAAGTACATTCTAACACTATATTATCCAAAGGAATAATTGTGCAAATATTCTACAGATGGTGCAAAGCTAGAGGAGGGAGCTGAGTAGGGGAAGGATTCTTACTAAGTGACAAAATCATAACCCAACAAGATCTTACTACTTTAAAATCATAGGCCAAAACTAATAAGATAAAAATGGATAAATATAAACATCTGCTTCAAAAAGTTGACTTCACAAGTGCAGGATGGAGACAATTCAGGCAGAAAAAAGTAGTTCAATAGGAGTCAATATGTCATAGTTGCCAAAAAAATTTTTTAAAAAGCTTCTGTAATTATGTTGTTTTGTTGTTGAGTCGTTTCAGTGGCGTCCTGGCAAAGCGATTTGCCATTTCCTTCTCCAGCTCATTTGACAGATGAGAAAATTGAAGCAAACAGGGTTAAGTGATCAGTCCAGGATCACACCGCTAATAAGTATCTGAGGCTGGATTTGGGTGCAGGACCACTGGACTCTGAGGCTAGCATTCTATACACTACCATCTAGCTGCCCCAGAGCAATCATGAGGCAACATTAAATGAAGTATTTTGACCTGGTTAAGTCATATCTGATGTATTGTGTTTAGAACTGGACCCCATAATTTAGAAATTACATTGATAAACTGTGTATGTCCAAAGCAGGAGAAGCAATATGACAAGGGCCTATTACAACCAGCATGCATTGAAGGAACTGGGACTATTTGGCCTGGAGAAGAATAAACTAAGACTTTTTTTTTTTGGGGGGGGGGTGATATGTGAGAGGTGTCTTTAAATATTTGAAGAATATCTGTAGAAGCAGGATTAGACTTGTTCTGTTTGGTCCTACCTCATAAAATGAATTCTAGTTAGAATTTCAGAATTAAATACATTAACTAATTCAGTAAAATGGACCTGTTTTGGCTTGATGTACAGAAAGAGCTCCTAACAGTGATGGGCCATCTCAGAAGACTCTTTAGACCAACACTTCATGGACATGAAAGGAGGATGTTCTGTCCGTTCCAACTAAGACTATGGATCACTTATATCCAGTCTACACAAAGCATTGGGGTTCTATCAAATGTCCTTGCTGCATGGCAGTCAGTCAACAAGCATTTATTAAGCACTTATTGTGTGCCAGGCACTGTTCTAAGCACTGGAAATACAGAGGCAAAAAACAAAACAAAACAAAAAACCACCACCAACTGTCCCTTTCAAGGAGAACTTATATTTTAGGACTAGAAATATTTAAGGCACTATTTTTCTTCCCAGTACTTCTTTTTCCTAGTCTCTTTCCAGAGAAAATTCCTCCTTGCTTTTATTATTTAAAAATGATATTAGTGTTTTGAGTGTGAATCCTAAATTGAGTTTTTGCCCATTTCCCTAAAATAATGCAAATTCTAATTCTAATTTATGTGATTAGAATTTGGAATAATTTATATCCTAAAGCAGCATGCAACTGAGAAAAGGGATTTCACTTAGAAAATTTCCAAACCCATTAAAGTAGAGCAGATGGTATGACCAAATCCAGATATTTTAAAAGAAAATTTAATTTGAAGGAAGGTGATTATATGTGTATGAAACAGGCCTAGATGATTAGATTAAAATATTCAGGAAATGCTTCATTGAAATAATGTGGGTTGAGCTGAGACTTAAAGGCCAAGATATTAATTTGGATGGCCAAGAGTAATGGATCAGAGGCAAGAATAAATGCGATCTTTTGGTGGAAGAAGGGTTTATAGTGGGGACCACTCAAAGACAGGTGGGGCTGCTTGCTGAAGGCTTTGAATGGCAGGGTGAAGGAATTTGGACTTTAGCCTGTGGGCAACAGAGAGTCAATAAAGAAAAATTGGGGACGAGGGAGTAAAATGATTAAAGCAGTGTTTTATGAAACATTGCCATTAATGCATAGGAAATCTTGGAGAGAGTTGGGCAGCTGCTGGTTTTCTCCAAGGATCTCTTTACTGGAAGTTTCGTGGGGGTTCATCATTACATATGCTATACAAGTTTGTGCAACAGTGAAGGTAGAGGTCCCAAGTCTGATTCTATCACCGAGTGGTAGCTTCAGAAATATTTTTGCCTTTCCTACCTCTAAAATATGTGTAGTAATTTCTTTTTGCAATATCAACGTGCTTGGAGATCCTCAGATAAATTATTTGGGGAGAATCCAATACTTAATATGCAGTGGTGGGAATATAAGTAACTAATAAAACAGCAACCTTAGAAATTATATGGAAATGATCATTAGAATGAAAAATAGAGTAAATATAAAGTTTCTAAGAAAATGATTTGGACAGGCACCATAAATAAAGTTATGAGTTAATATGAAAATACAGAACAGAAAAACATTGCAGACAAGGGGAAAATTAAGTAAGAAAGACACTATAAACAGATGTGAAGAATGCAGAACCAAGAGAACAATATGTTCTTCTTGTTTAGTCATGTCCAACTCTCTGTGACTCTATATGGGGTTTTCTTGGCAAAGATTCTGGAGTGGTTTGCATTTCCCTCTCCAGCTCATTTTACAGATGAGCAAACTAAGGCAAGGAAGATTAAGTGACTTCCCTAGCGTCACAAAACTAAGTGTTTGAAGCCAGATTTGAACTCAGGAAGATGAGTATCTTCAGGCCAATACTCCAGCCTCCTAGGGGCCCCTAAGAGAAAAACATACATAATCACAAATAATGTAGATGAAAGGAATTATAAAAGTATCTGATTAATTTGCAGTGACCATTCTTAAATCCAGGAAACAGAAGGTGAAACATACCTTTCTCTGAGAGGAAAGGTAGAAGGATATGGGTGTAAATGCTTGCATAATATGAGAAACAGATGCTATTTCCAGACAGTTTTTTATTATTTTTCTCTGCTCTAAGGGAGGGTTCAATGGAGGTGGTGGTGGTGAGAGCAGTATATAGGGAAGTAAAAAGCAAAAGGCTTTAATAAAACTTAAGAGAAGAGAGGGCACAAATGATAATACATATAGAATAGCTCTACAGATGTGTATTAGAATCCAAACAAGCATCAAATTCCATTCCAGGAATCATTTTTAAAAAAAAAAATCAAAATCTGGACAGAGCTCAAATACTAAACAATTGGGATTATCTAGATTTCTACCTAGGAAAAATAAATTACCATGTAAATTGATAAGCAAAATACATATATTATCCAACTGTTCTGTCCCAAAGAAAATTATCTTATAAACATGAAATTTATAGCCAGTCTGACTGAATTGTGGATCTCTTTCTTATGAGTCTTCAAGGATATTATATGGGGCTGGTTCCTGAGCTTAACTATTGACGATATTATTTGACATACCAGTAAAAGCCATTTTTCGTTTTAAATATAGGATAAGGAAAACAATACTAGTTTAACTATTGACTTGGAATAGATCATTTAAATTATTTTCACCAATTATTTAAACTTTCTAAAAGAAGGGGTTATTGGAGAACTTGTTCAAAAATATCAACACAAGAAAATTAATTCAAAGAAAATACAAGGCTAGATTGTGGAAAGCAATACTATGCCACTAACATGTGGCTTACAGAATTTATATTTATTGCTCTGTAATATTCCTCTCTGGAATTGCTGTCACTTTACTGTTTACAATTTCCTTATTCATATGAATAGAGTTTGTCAAACAAATGAAACTAATAAAATCAATCCCAGAGCCATCAAGGACAGGACATTTGGCACCTCTAATTTGATTTGTAGTATATGATATTCAAATACCATGCCTGAGTCTTGGGCCTTTTTTTTGGACCTGGTCCATAATATGATAGAATAGGGAAGGGGGGGGGGGGGAGATAACCAATCCACTGGCTTTAGAGTTAAAAGGGCTAGCTTCAAATCAGATTTTTTGACTACATGGGTGATTACTTAAATCACTTAACCTTCCAGCGCCTCAGTGTCTTAATCTGTAAAGAAAAGGGTAAACAAAACAGCCAGGCAGGTACTTACTTTTGAAATGCACACAATTTAAATTTTCTACCCAATCAAAATTATGGCAACTGTAAGTATATTGACTCTCAAGTCATTTTCACTTTTCTCAAACAATTCTACAACAGTTGGCTCACCATCATCCCCTTCTCCTCAACTCCTGCTTATTTAAGAAGAAATCTCCATATTCATGTAGAGACTCCCTAAAACCCTAATCTTCCATTTCCAAAACCTCCTTGAGTCCCTAAGGAAGGTCACACACTAGAATTTGCCATTGCTCACAAGTGTTCCACTTTCCTAATTAGAAACATTGCCGTTCCCCAATCTCAGCACCAACTCCTATCATTCATTCTACCTCTTCCTATGCTCCAACACCTATTCGTTTTTTTCTTTATTAAAGCTTTTTATTTTTCAAAACATATGTGTAGACAATTCTTCAACATTAACCCTTGCAAAACTTTGCGTTCCAATTTTCCTCCCTTCCTGCAAGCCCTCCCCTAGATGGCAAGTAGTCCAATATATGTTAAACATATAGAAATATATGCTAAATCCAATATATGCATACATATTTATACAATTATTTTGCTGCACAAGAAAAATCAAATCAAACCAGTAAAAAAAAATAAAGCAGCAAAATAAAATGCAAGCAAACAACAACAAAAAGAGTGAAAATACTATGTTATGAACCACACTCAGTTCCCATAGTCCTCTCTCTGGGTGTAGATGGCTCTCTTCATCACTAAACAACTGCTTGAAGGCCAGATTTGTTGAAGAGAGCCACATCCATCAGAATTGATCATTTTATAGTCTTCTTGTTGCTGTGTATAATGATCTCTTGGTTCTGCTCATTTCACTCAGTATCAGTCCATGTCAATCTCTCCAGACCTCTCTGAAATCATCCTGCTGATCGTTCCTTACAAAATAATAATATTCCATAACATTCAATTACAAACTCTATTCATATGAATAAGGAAATTTTAAATAGTCAAGTGACAGCAATTCCAGAGAGGAATATTACAGAGCAATAAATATAAATTCTCTAAGCTACATGTTAGTGGCATGGTATTGCTTTCCACAATCCAGTCTTGTATTTTCTTTGAATTAATTTTCTTGTGTTGATATTCCTTTTTTTTGTTTTTTATTTTATTTATTTATTTTTATTTAATAGCCTTTTATTTACAGGATATATACATGGGTAACTTTACAGCATTAACAATTGCCAAACCTCTTGTTCCCAATTTTTCACCTCTTACCCCCCCCCACCCCCTCCCCTAGATGGCAGGATGACCAGTAGATGTTAAATATATTAAAATATAACTTAGATTTGTGTTGATATTCCTGAGCAAGTTCTCCAATAACCCCTTCTTCTAGAATAATTATTTAGCCATTCTCCAATTGATGGGCATCCATTCATTTTCCAGTTTCTTGCCACTACAAACAGGGCTGCCACAAACATTTTTGTACATGTGGGTCCCTTTCCCTCCTTTAAGATCTTTTTGGGATATAAGCCCAGTAGTAACACTTCTGGGTCAAAGGGTATGCACAGTTTGATAATTTTGGGGGCATAATTCCAAACTGCTCTCCAGAATGACTGGATCCATTCACAGGTTCACCAACAATGTATCAGCGTCCCAGTTTTCTCACATCCCCTCCAACATTGGTCATTATCGTTTCCTGTCATCTTAGCCAATCTGAGAGGTATCCAACACTTACTTTTTACATCACTGACATCTCTATCCCCTCCATGCCTCAGGTTATTACCCTGACTCTGACTTCATTATCCTTCCTCTCCTCCTTCACCCCCAGAGTTGCCCTTGTCAGCACTGTAAGGTTTCTAGATCTCCTGTCCATCTCACACAACTCTTTTCTTGCCATTCCTCAGCCCCAGATCACTCCCACAATCTACCTTTTCCTCTCCTACTTCTGAGCTGCTAAGCAAAACTAGGTACCACGCTAACTGGCTACGTGACTTTTCGCATTATCCAACCTCGGCTTCACTTCAGCAAGGAAATCCTTTGACTTCTCCCTAACTGATTCCCAACCTTCCTGCCCACAGAAGCTCTTCCTAACTTTCTCTTCCTTGCTCCAGCTTCCATCTACTACACAAATACTGTACAACTGTGCCAAGTGAATCTTAGTTATGTCAATACATAAGAAACCTCAGAAGTCGTAGACTAGTAACTCCTAAAATGTGAGTCCTCTCTAGTAGAACAGGTATTCTTTGCTACATGGAATAAGTACTTAAGCAAAATTAGCCATAACAAAAATTGTATCTTCCTACCCTCCACAGCAAATCAATGCCTTCTCATTTTTTTTTTTAAATACACTCGACTTGAAATTTTTTGGCAAGGCTTTTGCCTTGTATGGAAACTGAGGTATTACCAAAAAGGAACGCCATCATCAGTGGGATGAACCGTCTGTCTTCTGTAACATTTTCTGTGGATAAATAAGTGCATATTATTTCACATAGATGTCCACTATATTAATTTATTGATAACTGTTAAGGATTTAACAAAGTTTTCAAACTTTGCTAACACTAGGCTATTTTCTATAGGTCATATTGGAACATAACAATGTACCTGGAAAATGGAAGGGATGTGCCATCCAGGGGAAGAGATGGGGGGAACAAGGGAAAAATCTAGAACACAAGGTTTTGCAGGGGTCAATGTTGAAAAATTATCCATGCATATGTTTTGAAAATAAAAAGCTTTAATAAAAAAAAATTTTTTAAATGTAAGGGATGTGCCATGACTAATCTACTGATTATATTCATACAAATCTGGCTTTTGCCTCCTTTCCAGCCTAAATTACCCCAAGATATGATGTTAGGGGTGAGGTCAGATAACAGATTACGGGCAGCTACCTGGATGGACTCTCCAATCATTCAACTCCAACAACTTTAAAATAATATTTCACATAAAATTTTGCAACAGCACAGCTTGGCTGAAGAAAACGTAAGAGAAATCAGTATTGCAAGCAAGAGGTCTGTCTCACACACTCCAAAGTGGCAGCAATAGACACGGCATCACCAGCTGCTTTAGAAACTTCCAGTCCAGATCAGAAAGAGATTACAAGGGACCTCTCGCTGCCATTGGGTATAGCTGGAACTAACTGGCAATTTTGCAGTTTCTGAGCAGAGAGGTACCCTGGTGATCAGTCACAAAGGAATAAGGACTATGGTCACAGTTCCAAGGCAGAAAGAGTACTAAGTTTGTGCAGTTGCAGGGAACTGGGGCCTTCATCAGTTAAAAACTAGAGTGCAGACCACAAAATCAGTGACCATACCTCTGCCAGAGTCACAACACCCTGAAAACACCCAAAACTTGCAGTCTCACAAAACTAGTTGCGAAAATAGCAGCATGAAAAAGCCTGAAACTTTTGTGCAGAGCCCAACTTTAACATAAAATTAAAAGGCAAGAAATAGGTTGGAAAAATGAGAAAACAACAAGAATTTGACTGTAGCTACAAAAAAAGCTTCAAAGAAAAATGCTAATTGGATCTAAGCTCAAAAAGAATTCCTGAAAGAGTTAAATAGATAGAAAAAGGAAAAAAAAATGGGGGGAGGGGGGAATGAGTGATTAAAAAAAGTTAGAAAAAGAAAATTAACAGCTTGGTAAAAGAGGCACAAAAATACTTAAGAACTGTAAAAAAAAAAATAGACTAATAGTAAAAGAGGCACAAAAATCCATTGAAAAAAGCAGAAATGTCAAAAAAAAAAAAAAAAAAACTACAAAAATTCACTGAAGAAGAGAATTCCTTAAAAAGCAAACTTGCCCAAATGGAAAAAAAAAAAAAAAAAAAAAAACTACAAAAGCTCACTAGAGAAAATAATTCCTTAAAAATTAAAATTGGGCAGATGGAAGCTAATGACTGCATGAGATAACAAGAAAAAAATAAAAACAAAATCAAAAGAATGAAGAGAAAAGAAAACATGACATTTTATCAGTAAAACAAGTGACCAAGAACATAGATCAAGGAGAGATAATTTTAAAATTATCACACTATTTGAAAGTCATGATCAAAGAGTCTAGACATTACATCATATTTCCAAGAAATTATCAAGAAAACCAGCCTGTTATCTTAGATTCAGAGGGTCTTAGAGCCCTTGAAAAAATCCACCAAATACCTCCTGAAAGAGATATCTAAATGAAAACTTCCTGAAAATTGTAGCCAAAAAAAAAAAAAAAAAAAAAAAAGAAGAAGAAGAAGAAGAAAAGAAAAAGAAAATTATAGCTAAATTTCAGAACTCCTAGGTCAAAGAGAAAGAACTTCAGGCAGCCAGAAAGAAACAATCCAAATATCATGGTTTAATAGACAGGATCACACAAGATTTAATGGTTTCCATGTTAAAGAAGCTGAGGACTTGGAATTAGGGATAATTATGATAAGATGAAGAAGCTAGTATACCATCCAATAATCACTTATCCAACAAGACTGAGTGTACTCTTCCAGGAGGGAGAAAAACTGGTATTTAATGAAATAAGAGGATTTTCAAGCATTCCTGACAAAAAAAGACCAGCACTGAATGGAAAATTTGACATTAAAACATAAGAGTCTAGAAAAACATAAAAAAGTAAACAAGAAAGAATAATCATAAGGGGCTCGATAAATGGGAAATTGTTTACATTCCTATAAAGGAAAATGGCACCCATAACTTGTTAAGAACTTTATCAATTAGGATAGTTAAAAGGAGTTTACATAGACAGAGGACACAAGTATAAGTCGATTATATTAAAATGATCTCCCAAAAAACTGAAGGGGAAAAAAGAGGGATGCATTGGGAGAAGGGAGAAAGGAGAGGCAGAATGGGAAATTTTTTCATAAAAAAAAAAAAGGTAGACAAAAAAGAACTTTTACAATGGAAGAGAAAATGGCAGGGGTTAGCAGGCAATGCTTGAAACCTCGCTCTCATCAGAATTGGTTCAAAGAAGAATACATATATAGACACACACATCTATATATACATACATATGTATATATGTACACTACACACACACACATACACACATACTCAGTTATGTATAGAAATCTATCTTACCCAATAAGGAAAGAGGAGGAGAAGGGATAAGTGAAGGTAGAGGTATTGAAAGGAAAGGAAGATTAAGCGAAGTAGTGGTTAGAAGCAAAACAGACTTGAAGAGTCAAAAGATAAAGAAGAGAGAGAAGAAATAGAAAATGATAGGATGGTGGAAATACAGAGTAATTCACTTCAAGGGAATGAAATGAGCAGATAGTTGAATGGATCAGAACTCAGAATCCAAGAATATATTGTTTGCAAGAGACACACTTGAAACAAAGACATACACAGAGTTAAAATAAAGGGCTGAAGCAGAATCAATTATGCTTCAGTTAACATTTAAAAATAAAAAGGCATGGGTAATCCTAAGTAATCATGATCCTAAGTAAAATAACTTAACAAAAAACAATAAACAGAGAAACTACATTTTGCTAAAAGGTACCCCAGACAATGAAATAATATCAATCAGTTTCCAGAAGGCAAAAAAAGAGCTATCTATAGTCATATGAAAAAAATGTTCTAAATCACTATTGATTATACTTGCAGGGGTCCTCAAACTATGGCCCGTGGGCCAGATGCGGCAGCTGAGGACAATTATCCCCTTCACGCAGAGCTATGAAGTTTCTTTATTTAAAGGCCCACAAAACAAAGTTTTTGTTTTTACTATAGTCAGGTCCTCCAACAGTCTGAGGGACAATGAACTGGCCCCCTATTTAAAAAGTTTGAGGACCCCTGGATTAGAGAAAGGAAAGTCTCACACCTACCAGAAATAAAAAATGCAACCTGGATTAAGGGACAATAAATGGCGTTGTGAACTGCTCCAACCATTCTGGAGAATAATTTGGAACTAAGCCCAAAGGGCTACAAAACTGTGCATACCCTTTGATCCAACGTACAAAAATATTTGGAGCAACTTTTTATGGTGTCAAGAATTGAAAATCAAGAGGATGCACATCAATTGGGGAACTGAATGTCATTACATATGATTTTGGTAGGGTGCTATTGTGTTATAAAAAAATGACAAGAGGGATATAGTTTCAGGGGAAAAAATGACAAGAATTATATGAACTAATACAAAGGAAAGTGAGAAGAACCATGAGAACATTGCACACAGTAACAACAATGTTGTAATGATTATCAGCTGTGAAAGATTTAGTTACTCTGATAAATAGTGATGGAAAAACGGTATCCACCCCCAGAGAGAGTACTGATACACAAACTGAAGTATAATTTTCTTTCATTTTCTTGCTTTTCAAAAATATGGCTAATATAAAAATGTCTTTTACATGAATTCATTGTTTGGCTTTCTCAGTAGGGATAGGAGTGGGAGGGCAGAAAAGAATTTCAAAGTGAAAATTTAAAGAAAAAAATGTTAAAAGCAAAGAAAGTGAATTTTTTTTTAAAAAAAGATCTGCTACTGTCTACATCTCCTGGGCCTACCTCCTTCCCCTCTCCTTTATCTTTTCCTTCCTTTCTTACCTTCCATTTATCTATCCATTTACAAGATTCTGCCTTTTTAACAAAATGGCTTAATGCTGAAAAGAAAAGTTTTTGTATTAAAAAAAAAGTTCTATTAATTGATGAAAGGCAAGATATTGCCTCTATCATAGATGAAAATTTTGATACTAGAAAAGAAGATAAAAAATAAAACATGCATATGAAGAAAATTTTCTGATGGAATCCAAGCAGTGTTGAACAAACTGAACTGCAGCATAAAAATAAAAACTTAACATTATAAAAAGCATAGAATGGATATTTCATTTATATGTGGACTATTTAATACTTTGAAAGTTCAGAGAAAACTTAAAAACTGGAAAAAAGGTGAATACAAAGAAACAGTTTTAATGACATAAAATGATATGCTATTCTATGTAGAGTTGCAGGGCATTATTATTCCATGATCATTTGCAAATAACCGTTTAAGATAGACTAAAACTAAAATGAAAGAAATTACATATTTACATATTTAAAGGTGATTTTTAAAGGTCTATTGATTTAATAGAGGAAAATCTGAGTGATTACCTTTTAAGTGAAAAGTACATCTGAGAACAGGATGCTCTGATTTAATTCACTAAAAGTTATAGAAGACAGGAAGCCAAGGGATTCTTATGGTAAAGAGATGCAAGAACTTGATTGGAAAGACAGATTTAGGAGGAAAGTAAAAAACATTTTTGTCAGAGCTATTTGAAGAGACCAGAAGCAAGAGAACTCAGCTGACTAAAATATTTCAGTTATATGATTCCTGGTTAGAGAAAGGCTCAAACTCATGGGTAAATGCTTCAGTTCTAGAAACTGTTCTCCACTGCCCAGGGCTTAAGACAGGCAAAGGTTCTGATTAGCATCTGTTGCCCTTTTCACTAGGAAAGAAAAGTATAAAGGAGGAAGACAAGATTATGCAGATGTGCTGCTCACAGGAGCTGATAATGAGATTTAATTGGACAATATAGAATCCTGATGAGTAAAGTTTGCCTCCTGCAAAGAGTCCACCTAACATGTTTGCAATGAACTCTGTCCTGATGGGTAATGGAGCATCCAGAGGAGTGAAGAGTTAGCTGAAACATTTTGTCTATCCTCTTCTGTTTGACTCTACTCCTGCTTCTAATCTTTGCCAAACAGACTCCACTAAATTCGAACATGATAGCCATCACTAGGGGTTCACTGGATGACCTGTACTGAGACTGTGATTCTGCAGGCACCAATTGGCCAAAGTGGAGCCAAGTAAAGCTTCCCATCTCCTCCCTAGCACACTGGACAAACAACAAACTTAGAGGTAAATGAAAAGAAATCAAGAAACTCTGATATGTTACATGCAAAACGACTTTAAGCATATAAAATTAAGACATTCAGATAATTTACAAGTTTCAATGTCAGGGCCAGGAAGTCAGGAAAATCCAAGTTCAAATCTGGCCTCAGATACTTTCTAGCTGTGTAATCTTGGACGGAGCTGCTAGGTGGCTCAATGGATAGCGCACAGAGTCTGAAATCAGAAAGATCCAAGTTTAAATCCAGCTAAAAACACTTATTGAGTGGGAGGATTCTGGGCAAGTCACAACTTGTTTCCCTTTATTCCATAGAGAAGAAATGGCAATACTCTCCAGTATCGTTGCCTAGAAAACTCTTAAGGACAGAGTGATCCATGGGGACAGTCAGATAGTTCCAAACAAGTGTCAGAAGAGTTTGTCTACTCTGAGATACCACTACACACCTGTCAGATTGGCTAAGATGACAGGAAAAAATAATGATGACTGTTGGAGAGGATGCGGGAAAACTGGGACACTGATAAATTGTTGGTGGAGTTGTGAACGAATCCAACCATTCTGGAGAACAATCTGGAATTATGCCTAAAAAGTTATCAAACTGTGCATACTCTTTGATCCAGCAGTGTTTCTACTGGGCTTATACCCCAAGGAGATACTAAAGAAGGGAAAGGGACCAGTATGTGCCAAAATGTTTGTGGCAGCCCTGTTTGTAGTGGCTAGAAACTGGAAAATGAATGGATGCCCATCAATTGGAGAATGGTTGGGTAAATTGTGGTATATGAATGTTATGAATGTTATGGAATATTATTGTTCTGTAAGAAATGACCAGAGAGGCTTGGAGAGACTTACATGAACTGATGCTAAGTGAAATGAGCAGAACCAAGAGATCATTATACACTTCAGCAACGATACTGTATGAGGATGTATTCTGATGGAAGTGGATTTCTTTGACAAAGAAAAGATCTAACTCAGTTTCAATGATGGACAGAAGCAGCTACACCCAAAGAAAGAACACTGGGAAATGAATGTAAACTGTTTGCACTTTTGTTTTTCTTCCCAGGTTATTTCTACCTTCTGAATCCAATTCTCTCTGTGCAACAAGAGAACTGTACGGTTCTGCACACATATATTGTATCTAGAATATGCTGTGATATATTTAACATATATAGGACTGCTTGCCATCTGGGGGAGAGGGTAGAGGGAGGGAGGAGAAAAATCGGAACAGAAATGAGTGCAAGGGATAATGTTGTAAAAAAAAATTACCCAGGCATGGATTCTGTCAATAAAAAGTTATAAAAAAAAAAAAGAAGTTTGTCTTTCTGCACCATCATATTTAGCATTATTCTGTTCAGTTTAATTCAACAGAGCAACAATTTCTTACATACCAACTATGTGCTAGATACTATGCTGTTAATTATCTGTCTGAAATAAAGACTTCAAACAAGAAGCAGCAATAGTAAGCAACTACTGTTATATTCTCCCAGTAAGATGAGACTTGGGAGCAGCTGATGGCAGAGTTGAGAATCAGTCTAGGACCAAGATTTGGGAAAACCCGAGTTCAAATTCAGCTTCGAACACTTCCTAGCTGTGTGACTCTGGGCAACTTAACTTCAGTTTGTTTTGTAAAATGAGGATTAAAAATATAGAACTTTCATAAGGACAAAATGAGATAGTATTTGTCAAGCACTTGGCACAATGTCTGGCACATTATTAACACTATGTAAATGTTAGCTATTATTTTTATTGTGTCAGAATGTGAAGCAGTTTGCAGGACTGCTGAACAGGCATTTTATATCTTCTTATTTATATTTTTCTAATTTAATTTGTTTTAAACTTAATATAAAAATGGGAAAAGGAAAAAAAAATACCATGTACATAACACAAGAGAAGGATCAATATAAAACAATAAATTTCCATTTAAAGAAAATTTGCATAATATACACTATACACTGTTTTTCAAAGCTGCCAGGTTCCCCCCTTTTTTTGGCTTCCTTGAGGTTTCTTTTTGTTCTCAGTTGAATACTTTTTATTTTATTCCCTCTCCCCTCCCCACATGCACAGCCTCAAGAAGAACTGAATATACATAGATATCTATAAACATACATATATACACTGATACACACATATAAGACCAAATCCAAGCCAGTCCTTATTTTTCTAAATCAACCAGCTCATCATTTCCTACACCATAGCAATATTCCATGCCAATCACATCCTGAGAAATTTTCTATGAAAGTTTTTTCCCAATTTTCTGCATTCCTTCTATTCTTGGCCAAATAGGTTTTATTTATACAAGAAAAAAATTATTTTTTAAATTTAAAATTAAAAAATTTAAAATAATTGAAATTATCTATTTTACACTTCAGTAATTCTCTCACCTTATAACTTAAGGCTGATACTGCTGAATCTACTTCCTTTGTATCTTTTTCTCCTGGTTTCTGAAATTCCTTATCTTTTGTTCTTCCAAATGAACTTATTTTTTCTAACTCAGTAAGATAATTTTTTTAGTAATTTAATTGGGAGGTAGCTAGATGGCACAGTAGATAGAGTACCAACCCTGAAATCAGGAGGACCTGAGTACTAATCTAGTCTCAGATACTTAACACTTCACACTTCCTAGCTGTGTGACTATGGGCAAGTCACATAATCCCAATTGCCTCAGCAAAGGGGAAAAAAAAAAAGTAATTTAATTGGGATAACACTGAATAAATAGGCAAATTGTCATTTAGAAATTATAATGGCTTTACCTATCCATGAACAATAAATATTACTTCAATTATTTAGACATGACTTTATTTGTATAAAAAGTGTTTTTATCATTTTACATCTTACCTTAGTTCTACTCCAAGTCTTTTGAGAGCCCAGCCAGGGGCCGAGTTCTTCTCTTATCAATAATCATCCTCTTCAATGTGGAAGCTCCCTCTGCTCCCATTCAGCTCTAACTTTAAATCTCCAGATCTCTTGAAATTAAGATTGCCTCCAAGACTTTATGCATCCTGCTCAAGACTCCTGTTCAGTCACCTCTACTTATGAAAGAAATAAAACAGAAAGACCCCAATACTCAGGCTCAGGCTGATCTGAACGCACACATTTATGTGCTTGTCATTTGTTCTTCCTTCTGGAGTGGAGAAAAAGCACTTGTCTCTCCCAGTGCAAGTCTTGAAGATTCTTCTTATATTCAAGCAAATCAATTAATATGTTGGGTTGTTTAAAACAGTAAGTTAAATACAAACCAGTCTCTAATTGAGATTCCCAAGCTATAACTGGTAATGATGGAAGACACATGCTAAAACAAGGTTTCAAGTTTTAAGTCTGCATGGTTGATCTCACCAGTGCCTTCTCTATCAGTGTGCTCAGTATAGACTCTGATCTCTAGGGTGATGGCGTGAGTGAGGTGGGGAGGTACCTGTCTATGTTGATCTAGGATGTCACCAAATAATCAGTAAGTTATCAAAGAATTCCTGGATTTGGGCACTCAGTAAGTTCACCATTCAATGCTACTCTGGGGAGGAAGCTCACCTTCTGACTACTGGCCAAGCTCTCAAACCAAGTAAGTAGGAAGAGGCGAGTTCCCATCTCATCCATCAGATGACTGCGGTAGGTACTATACATCTCAATGCCTAGGTCACTTCCATTCCCTAACACCAGACTAGTGCATCTTTAAGATTCTGTAGTCAGTGTTCCTATCATGAAATGGATGAGATCTCAAGAGACTGATGATGAATGATCAAAGCAAGTATAAAGTCTGGCAACAGGCTTTGGGATGTAGGGAGGTGTTCAATGACTGCTAGTAATTATTCATTCTTTTCATCTTCAATTTTTGAGCTTCTCTCTTCTTTAATGACTTACATTTATTTATCTCCAATGGAAGCAGAATTACCCAACCAGAATCTATCTAGAAGACGTAGAAATAGAGAGGAGTCCATATATCACTTTTGTAGAAAGCAGTCAGAGACACTCCCAAGTGAATGAAACTCCCTGCCCACAAAACTGAGGAACTTTCTCATGAAGTAGGAATAATTTGTAGCTTAAAAATATAATGAAACTATATTGTATTTAACTTATACTTTAACATATTTAACATGTATTGTTCAACCTGCCATCTGGGGGAAGAGGTGGGGGGAAAGAGGGGAAAAGTTGGAACAAAAGGTTTTGCAATTGTCAATGATGAAAAATTACCCATGCATATATCTTGTAAATAAAAAGCTATAATAAAAAAAAAGAAATAAATAAAAGTACTATAATTAAAAAAAAAGATTAATCACAAAAAATATAATGAACCATGTCAGATTTTTAAATGTCCAGAAAGAGTAAAGGGAACCCTGACTTTAAAAATTGGTTTAGAGTATAGAAGATTGGGGGGTCTTAATGAGCCTATAAAGGAAAATTTATTCAGTGAAGTTTTAAGTAAAAGGCAAGTTACATCAGGGTAAGATCAGGAATCAGGAAGCATAGGGATCAGCTTCTAGCTGGAAAAAAAAGGTGGTTCAGAGGTTGTGGCCAAGTATGAAGAATGACCATTATCTTTTTCTTTCCTTCTTTCATTTTGTTTTACTTTCTTCTTTGAGGAGGAAAAGCCATAAAAGCATAAACTGAATTTAGCAGCTTACAATTGAAAAAGCAAGACACAGCCTTTCCTAAGAGCAATAAGAAGACGACAAAAGAAATCTCAGTTCATTTGATGCAGTTCTTATGTGGGAATGCACTCTTTAATATTTAATAGCTTTTTTTTTTTTTTTTTGGAGAAAATATGGTCTTTACAACAGATTCCAGGTATATACCGAAACAAAAGTTTATTCTGCTCTTCCAAAGAGGTCTTTTAACAAGATGGCTTAGAACACATCATATTTTCTCATAGAAACAACAAAATTAAGGGATCAATTTCTGACAGGACCTCAACATCAAATAAATCTTAGCTATAATCAATTTACTTATATACCTCAATTCTGTTAAGAGATCAGATCAAAGGCTGAATGAAAATCCTTTAGATAAGGAAATCACAAAGACTAAAGCTGGGGATTCTGTGTATGTTTCTCAATACTTAAAGCACTACAAAAATTAGAACTGGAATGAATATTGTCCCAGATTACAGATTTTAAGAAAAAGTTTACCGTGACTAGTCCACTATTATCTACTTAAACTCTATAAGAAAACTTAAAGTTATTTTAATCAGTGATTAGTAACAGTAAAATAGTGAAAGACTATTTAATTTGTATTGAAGTGTTTATAATCCTTTACATAATGCTCTGTAGAGTGTCCTTTTGCTTGTAATTATTTGAATCATAAATTATATATTTTAGGTATTGAAGATTTTGTAGAAAAATCATTATTGACTTAGTATTATGTTAATCTGTTCTTCTATTCACACTGAAAGAAAACTTAGCCACATGTAGCCCATGTAGCTATATACAGCAATGCTAATCAAATAGCAGCCGTGGAAATTGCAGTTTTAATGACTTAAAAGATATTACTACAATCCTATCTAGATTGGATAGATAGAATGATACTGAAGTTGCAAGCATGGAAGGATGATGGTACATATGCTCAACAGTTAATAGGGAAACTTGGGAAGGAAAGGGTTGGGAGTGGGGAGAAAGAGAAAACAATTTTATTTTGGGCATTTGAGTTTGAGATGTCTATGGGACATACAACTGAGATGTCCAAAAGGCAGTTAGTAATACTAAACTGAAGCTAAAGAGACAAACTGGAGCTGGAAACCCATTATCAAGCAGAAGTCATCCTTAAAAAGACAATTCAATTCAAGAGATATTTATGAAATACCTACCATGTGCAAGGAATAAGTAAGGCATTATGAGCTTAAGAACCAAAAGCTGAAAGTTTTTATATTTAAGAAGTTTACATTTTATTTGATATAGGAGAAAGCCACACTAGCCAGGTGGAAAGGAAGAGATTGAGGGAAGCTCTTAAAGGCAAGGCCACCTGGAATTAACCCTGAAAGACACTGATGGAAGTGAGGGAGTTAATTCCAGACATGGAGATTGTACAGAAAAACAGGAAAGGGAGTATCAAGACTGTGGAATAGCTAGCTGGAATAGAGAATTTGTGAAAGAGAATAGCAAATATGAAATAAGGATTAAAAGTAATTGGGAGTCAGATTATTGAAGATTTTAACTCCAAGATTAAGGAGTTTATCATTTATCTTATAACTAAGTGCAACTGGCACGCCTAAAGGTCCCACTATTCAGACCAGTATCTTATCAAGATTTTTTTAAAAAAACTTTATTCACTTTATTTTAATACAGCACTTTTCCCCTCAAATGCCCAAACCCTCAAGCATCAATGTATTCATAACTTCTGTAAAGAACCAGAATTGTTATTTCTCTAGTGCTTGTTATATTGCATGGCTGCATTCAATTCCTGGCATTCTCCTTTATTACCCCTATATTACTCTATATAAGTCTTTCTATGTTTCTCTGAATTCTTATTTGTCAGATCTTCAGACTCCAAGTCAGCATCCTCCATATCGTGCCCCATTGCCTCCCTGAGTTCTTTCAAGTGCACTCTGCATAATATGTTGTATTTATTTTTATTTGAGGGTCCTTTGACAAATGCAGAGTTCATAATCTATTGGTATGCAACTGTTGAGTTCAAATGTATCTTAGTTTATAAAATACTCCACACCACATGTAAGATTTCTTTTGATGCTCATTATAAAAGATTTATTTCTATTAAAAAAAAAAAAAAACATGATTTCAGAGGATTGTAAGATTTTTGCAGAGCTTTGTTGTCATTGCAAAGTGAAGCCTCCTCATTTCTAAAATATAGAGAGAATTGACTCATTTATAAGAATTCAAGCCATTCTCCAACTGATAAATGGTGAAAGGAGGTGAACAGACATCTGCAAAGCACTTCAGGCTGCTGAATATTACTACATTTACCCATCTTGCACCTCTTCAGTAGCTTCATGTGGCTCCTGAACACCAGGGCTCTGCTCCTCTGGATCTCCAGGCCTTCCTGCCTCTTCAGTCACTCTCCAACTAAATAAGTTATGGTATAAGAAATGATCATCAGCATGATTTCAGAGAGGCCCGGAGAGACTTACATGAACTGATGCAAAGTAGAGTAGAACCAGATCATTATACAATGATCAATTTTCATGGATGTGGCTCTTTTCAACAATGAAATGATTCAGGCCAGTTCCAATGGTCTTGTGATGAAGAGAGACATCTGAATCCAGACAGAAGTCTATGGATCACAACATAGTATTTTCATCTTTTTGTTGTTGTTAGCATACATTTCGTTTTCTTATTCATTTTCTTTCCTTTTTGATCTGATTTTTCTTGTGCATCATGATAAATGTAGAACTACGTATAAAAGAATTGCACATGTTTAATTTATACTGAATTGCTTGTAATCTAGGGAAGCGGCGAGGGGAAGGGAAAAAAATTTTGGAACACAAGGTTTTAGAAGGATGAATGTTGAAAATTATCTCTATATGTTTTGAAAATAAAAAGTTTTAACAAAAAAAGTGAGTCCTCTAGGAGAAAAGACAGAATGTGAAGTCCAGAAGATCTGAGTTCAAATCCTACCACTTATTAGCTGTGTGATCCTCAGAAAATCAATTACTCTCTCTTAACTTCACACAGTTATTGGGAGGACCAAATGAAATATGTACAGTACTTTACAGAATTTAAAGTGTTATATAAATGCTAGTTATATCTTTTAAAACATCAAATACTATTTAAAATAAAAAATTAGCCTTTAGTAATGAATGCAATAAAGATTTTAAGATCATTTTATTTAAAGGAATTTTCTAGTAAGATTGGAAATATGAATTAAAATTAAATCCTAAAATGTTATTCTCTATTCAGGGAGATAATATGTTGTTTGGCTCTTTAAATTCTGTTTACAGCTCCTTGACCCTAAGTAAATATTCCCTTTAAAACATAGTATTTTTGTCCATTCTAAAGGTGTTTCAGTCTGTGTGGTATCTTTCAATTGCTTATTTATTTAACCGTTAGTAATTTAAGGTGCTTAGTGGTTAGTAATTTAAGTGCTCACTTTTTATTTTTATGTTAAGAATCTTTTAATTTTAATTTGTAATCTAAATTAAAGAAATAAATCATCACTATCACATACTGCCTTCCAATCACATATATACATACATACACACACACACACACACACACACACACACACACACACACTTGTATATCATGTCCCTCGGGTATAGGGATCTATAATATATGACACTCAATCAACTCTAAAAGAGGGTTTTCCCTAGTAAGAAATATAAGAAATATACTAAGAAATATAGAAAATGAGTCATATAAGAACAAACTAGCACCCAAACAAGAATGGCATCAGGACTAGTTCTCTAAAAATCTAGGCTTATTACAATATGTTTGAATAGAAAGGAACTGCATAACTCCATCTAATTCCTTGCCAAAGATCATGAAGCTCATTTAATAGTAAAACCTGAATTAGATCTGAAGATTCCTCTCAATTCAATTTTCCTTCTATACTATATAGTGCAATACTACAAACACTGTTTCTAGACAGCATAATTGACAGACTACTGAACTTTGAGACAAGAAGACCTGGATCTAAATCCTTCCTGAAACGCTTAACTTGTTGTGTGAATCTGGCCGAGTCCCTTAATTCCTCTCAGTTTTAGTTTTCCCATTTGTAAAATAGAGATAATAAAGATACTTTCCTCATATACTTGTTGTTGAGGAACAAATAGCAAGGTTAAGTGCTTTGCAAAATTTAAGTTACTGTAGAATAGTTCTGTGAGCTCTTCTTTTTACTTCTATATTTTCTGGCCATTCACAAAAGGAACATTGTGGCCTGCTTGATGAACATCTTCCATTACAGATATGTCCTATTCAATTAGGATTTTTACAAGATGCTAATTAAGTAAGTGGAATTGAGGAGACAGTGGTTAAATCTAATTTAGCATTGATTTAATCCTACAACAAATAATGGTTTCCTAGTGATATAATGACTGGTGTATACTCAGTGTGGAACATATAAGGAAGAGCTTTCAGGGCCCGAAAGGACAAGCACATTAGAAGCTTTCTGAGGCTGAGACAGATTCATTCTATAGTCCACCTTTGTTGTGGCTGGAGACTGAAGCACAAACCCGGGGAGATTCAGAAGCCAGAGAAAGCAGCTTAAGCTCTCAGAACCAAGACTACAGAAGGCCTCTAAGAAAAACTAGCCGAGCCCCAAATGAAAGAGACAAGACTTCGAAGGAAACAATAAAGGATTTGGACTTTAACTCCTGGCTGCATTTAGGGTGATTACTGAACTGAAACGAAGGCTGCCCGCAGAAGCCCCCTAAGAAACCTGCTCCCAGAGAACATCATATTTTAGAGAAGACTATTACATTATCCAAAGTTAACTACTTTCTCCTAACACACAGGGCAGCATGAAGGCACCATACGTCTGGGAGTGGTGAGAACAGGAGCTGAGGCAGAGGTGCAGGATGGGAGACTGGTAAAGATCAGCCTTTTCTGCTTTCTCAATATTGCCAAGCACCCTTAGAGCTGCTACCACCTGACAGGTGTAACAGTAGGGCCCTAAAAGGGACACTGAGTGAGGATAAGTAAAGGGCTGTTCAGGAAGGGCAGTAGAAGAGGCAGGAAGGTCTGGAGATCCAGAGGGGCAAAGTCCTGGTGTTCTGAAGCCACATGAGGCTGACTTTACAGAACTACTGAAAAGGTGCAAGATGTGTAGATGTAGAAATATTAAGCAACCTGAAGCACTTTGCAGACATCACCTCCTGTGGTCCCAACAACCCTTTGAGGCTAGTGATTCTCCAAGAGCACTATGTGGGACAGAGGTAGAATTCAGCTCACTGGCTGAAGATGGTACAGCCTTACAGTAGAATTTGGTTAAAAAACAACAATAACAACGTTCTAATAGGCTCTAGGCTAAACCTAGAGTTACACCTGAGTTCAAATGTGACTTCAGACACTTCCTAATTGTTTGGCTCTGGTCAAGTCACTTCATCTATCTATCTCAGTTTCCAAAACTATGAAGAGGGAGTTATAGTAATATCTTCACCCAAGGTGGTGATTGTGAAAATCAAATGAGAAAAAAATTTGTAAGGTCATTAACATAGTTCCTAGCACATAATAAGCACTTGATAAAGTACTTGTTTCTTCCTTCCCTTCTCAAAATAGCATCAATCAGGATAATCATCTAGATATCTGCAAGACATGTTTTCTACTTTTTTATTCTGGCAAAAAGGTTAACTAAGGAAAGGTCAAATACTGAGTGAAACAAAGATAATTACTAGAAAATGTTTTTTCTCAAAATGGAATCCTGTATCATTATAATGACAAAATGTGGCTCCAAAGAGTTGAGAAAATATAGCCACCTTTCCTTTTTACTGCAGAGATGGGGAACTGAGTGTGGAATGTTGCATGGCTCTTGCAAATGGCTAGTTTTTTGTTATTTATTTTTACTGAACTATTACTCTCCCCCCATCTTTTTTTTTTTTAATTTCTTGTTGCAAAGAATAGCTCAGTGGATGTGGGGGAAGGGATATATCTGAAAATTAATGTGATGTAGAAAAAAAAGTTATTAATAAAAAGATTAAAAAAGAAAATATGTTCTCTCATTTAAATGCACTAACTAATAACCAAATGGTCACAACACTATATATAACTCAATAAAGGTTTCATCGTTTGGAAAATGACTATATATTATGCATTTGATGGCACATGAGACAACCAAAGAACTGATTTCATATCTGCTGAGTATGAACAGGGTTAATCATCATCCCTGTTAGTCATACCTGAACACATAATCACCATAAAATGAACTTTGAAAAAAAGGAATAACAAGTTATTTTATAGATTTGATTATCATCCATGCAGGTATGATTCAATGGTTGATAACAAAATTAAATATAATCTTATATTATTATTACTGAACAGTACCACTTTACAAAGCAAGCTGTAATCCACCATCTACGACCAGAACATGTCCTGTAATATATGGAGTTTCCAGAAGAAAAACAACAGCATGTGCCACATCTTTAGGTTCTCCAAACCTCCCAAGAGGAATATTTTTCTTTAACTGTTCTTCTTTCATATCTTTCGTCATATCTGTATAGATAAATCCTTTAAAAGAAAAAAAAAAGAGTTGTTAAAATTGAATTATCACTATTAAGATATGAATTTAAACTGTACTTAACAAAAATTAATTAGTTCATATTAGAGTAACTCAGGAAATCACAGATTTACAAGTTACTAAATAATTAAGTCTATGTCCTTGTGATAGCAGCAGAATCAGATGTTGTATCAACTTGAGGCAATTCTTTCTATGCCATATAAGGGAAAAAAAAACCTTCTGGTCATTACTGGTTGTGATATTGTTTGTCTCAGCAAAGAGTTTAAAGTTAAGAATGAAGTAATTTAATGAATTATAAAACAGTTTGCAAAAAAAGCATGTTCTAAATTGAAGTCTCAATTAAGGCAATAATAATAACTTTAAGCATTATAGAATTTAATCTGAATAAAAATGCATACAAAAGGGAAAAATACTCCCCTGAAAATAAATCCAAAGATCAGTAATTTATTTAAATGAATTCTATATAGGCATTCCACAGATATACAATTATACCTAAAAAAAAAAATCAGAAAGCAATAAGGATCTTGTAAAATTAGACTAGGACATTAGATATGAGAACAAAACAACATCAGAACAAATGAGAACATCAGAAGATGCTAAGCATTAAATAATTCTTTTTTTTAATGTTAAACATGGTAGAAATATGTTAAATCCAATACATGCATACATATCTATACAATAATTTTGCTGTACAAGATCAGATCAAACCAGAAAACAAAATGAAGAAAACAAAATGCAAACAAATAACAACAAAAAAAGTGAGAATGCTATGTTGTGAGCCACACTCAGTGCCCACAGTCCTCTCTCTGCATGTAGATGGCTCTTTTGATCACAAGACCATTGTAACTGGTCTGAATCATCTCATTGTTGGAAACAGCCACATCCATCAGAATTGATCATTTGTATAATCTTGACATTGGTGTGTACAATGATCTCCTGGTTCTGCTCATTTCACTTACCATCAGTTAGTGTAAGTCTCTCCATTCCAAGTCTCTGAAATCATTCTGCTGATCATTTCTTATAGAACAATAGTATTCTATAGCATTCATATACCATAACTTATTCAGCCATTCTCCAATTGAGGGGTATCCATTCAGTTTCCAGTTTCTTGCCACTACAAAGAGGGCTGCCACAAACATTTTTGCACAAGTGGGTCCTTTTCCCTTCTTTAAGATCTCTTTGGGATATAAACCCAGTAGAAACATTGCTGGGTCAAAGAGTATGCATAGTTTGATAGCCCTTTGAACATAATTCAAAATTGCTCTCCAGATTGGTTGGATCTATTCACATATCTACCAATAATGCATCAGTATCCCAGTTTTCCCACATCCCCTCCAACATTTATCTTTTCCTATCATCTTAGTCAATCTGAGAAGTGTGTAATGGTTTCTCAGAGTTGTCTGAATTTGCATTTCTCTGATCAATAATGATTTGGAGCACCTTTTCATATGACTAGAGATGGTTTCAATTTCTTCATCTGAAAATTATATCTGTTTATATTCTTTGACCATTTATCAAATGGAGAATGGCTAATTCTTATAGATTTGGGTCAATTATATATTTTATAAATGAGGCCTTTATCAGAACCTCTGAATGTAAAAATATTTTCCCAGTTTATTGTTTCCCTTTCTAATCTTGTCTGCATTAGTTTTGTTTGTACAAAAACTTTTTAATATAATCAAAATTATCTATTTTGTGATCAATAATGATCTCCAGTTCTTCTTTGGTCACAAATTTTTTCCTCCTCCACATATCTGAGAGAGAACTATCCTAAGTTATTCTAATTTGTTTATAATACCATTCTTTATGTCTAGATTTCATCCTTATCTTGATATTCAGTGTTAGGTGTACCCACACTAATGCCTAGTTTCTGCCATGCTAGTTTCCAATTTCCCAGCAGTTTTTGTCAAATTGCACTAAATAATTCTTACCAAAATGATTTCACTTCTTTTTTTAAAGTTATCCTAATATTTTAGGTTTAAAATGTAATTACTTTCTATTCTTGATATGAGAAATGAATAGTATCACAATCCTACTAAACTTTAATAAATTGTTCTTCATGAATTGTTGTGGCTAAAAATTTCACAAGTCACTGACCAATCTTCTGGTGATCAGCCTCTCTGCATTTAGGTAGGATGACTGTTGAGTTGACAAGTCACATTAGTCAGTGGCCAGGCTTGTATTCAGTTCTTTCAAGTTTAGTCTTACCTGCTAGAATCTGTCACACAGACTTTGGTGGAAGGTTAGAACAGCAGGAAAAAAACAGAAATATAGATTCCATGGTAAACAGAACTAAGGACTTACAAGGAAGATCATGGAAAAGAGAATATATAAAGGGAAAGGTTACATTTCATAAATTACCTTAGAATGAAATGCAATAATCAATCACAAAAGCTGGAAAAAACTGACTAAAAACTGGACAAAAACTACACTTAACTCCATACCTACAAAGACTTGTTATACATTCCTGAACTATTCTTTAACTTTTTTCATTTGTAATTATCTGCTACCTTCTTAAGCAGTTTTTGAGGATTTAATTATGTATTGGTATTTTTAGTAAGTATAATAATTCTTAAATACATTGTACAACAACAGTTGTATCTGTAGTAGAAGACAGGGGTAGTATAAATAAATGAAACCCAATTATCTTTATGTGAAAGACTAACAATCCCTTTATTACTAATTCTTTATCATAGCTAATAATATGTGCGTGTGTATATATAATATAAATAGCAATAAAATCCAGTAATTAGCATATATGAAAGCACCTACTCTGTGCAAAATAGTGTTCTAGGTCTAACAGGTCTTATATCCCAAAGAAATCAAAGAAAAGGATAATGAACCTATTTGTGCAAAAGATTTATAGCAGTTCTTTTTATACTGGCAAAGAATTGGAAACTGAGAGAATGCCCCTCAACTGAGGAATGACTGAGCACTTGCTCATTTGTGGTAAATGATTGTGATGGAATACTATTGTGTTGTAAAAAATGAAAAGGATTTTTTTCAGAAAAACTTGGGAAGAGGTGTCTGAACTGATGCAAAGTGAAATGAACAGAATCAGGAGAGTAATGATAACTGTGAAAGCTACTCTGATCAAGACAATGATTCAAAACAAATCCAAAGACCTATGACAAAAAATGCTATTCACCACAAGAGAAAGAACTGGTTAACTCTGAATACAAACTGAAACACATTTTCTTTATTTTTCTTTGGGTTCTTTTTTTCTGCTTTCTTTCACAACATAGCTAATATGGAAATATGTTTTTCATTACTTCCCATGCATAACTTGATTGCTTGTCAAAAAGGAGACAGGGGAAGGAGGGAGTAAGAGAATATTTATTCCAAAAATTTTAATGACTTTTTTTTAACACATAAATTGGAAAATATTTTTTAAAATACGTAATTTTTTAAAGTATTATGCCAGGTACATAAGGAAAAAATTCCTGTCCTTAAGGGCTTTTAGCTTAAATTGTGAACAATATAAGGAAAAGGAAAATCAAATGATACAAACTATATAATCAAATCTTAAATCATTGAAAATGAATATTTTTAGAGGATTCAAATGAAAAATTTTATAATATTAAATATAAGAATATTATATATATTAAATATAAGAATATAAGAAATCTAGACTTTTTTCCCTAAAGACAAAAAAAAAGTAAAGGCTTTTATGTTTTAAAACATTTTTATTTTCAAAGGTGCTTATTACTGAAAAAATCATTTCAAATTTATCAGAAAAGTCTAATTAATGTTTTAAATGCCCACTCATCTTTTTTAGCGCTCATAGTTAGAGCTGTTTTCAAGTTTAATTTCAATGTGACCTCATTAATCCACTGCCCAGGTGGCTTAGCATTCAATTAGTCTTGTGTACTGAGTTCTCTCTGTCCTTAAAGCTCTAACTGTTTTGGTCCTTGTCACCATAGCCTATTCCTACTATGCCCAACTAAGTCACTTTGGGAACTATCTTGGGCATTTAACAGAATCAGAGACTCATACAATTTAAGAGCTGAAAAGCACCTAGGGAGATCATCTAGTCCAATCATCTGATTTTATTTACTTGATTTGATAATTGAAGGACAGGGAGAATATGAGAGATAGAGGGCCAAAAAGTCCTAGGTTCAAGTTCTGTCTTTGATATATACTGGCTTAAGCAAATCATTTAACCTCTCAATGTCCTCAAATAGCTCTCTAAGTCTGTAAATTACAGACTCGGTTTATTAAATAGAATTTCTAGTCAGATCTGTATTAGTATAGTGAATTCCCCAAATGTAAGTTCCCCATACTGATAAAATTACTGGTCCAGTTCTTGTACCAGTACCTCTCAAAAAATGTTTATACTTAACCATATACAGTAAAAATAAATTACTAGCCAAACACTACTGACTAAAAAAATTATAACCATTTCAAATGATTGCACAAATGTATGTATGTATATATATTTATATATAAAATCTTTCAATATTTCTGTAGTCTCATTATAATTTTCATTCTTAATAGTAACAGAGTACTTTATGGCAGAAACATCAAACGCACACCAGCAAAACTCCTCAGATTAAAAAAAAAGCAACTGTGAACCTTAACAAAATAAAAATATAATACAACATAATGTTAATTTGTGGTTTCCTAAGTCAATAACTGGCAGCAGAGCTCTCTTTCTTTTTGAGTTTGATACTTCTGCTCTCTGGCATTAATTTACCAGTCTACTTAACCATGATCCAGTCATTGGATACATGGGTTGCCAAACCTTCATTTTATACATGAGGAAATGCAGACCCAGAAAGGATTAAATGCCTAACAAGGATCACCCAGTTTTTGAAAGCCAGGGCTTTCTATGAGTATAGGGTTCTTTCTTTCAATATTATCTTTCCTTTAACCTAATTCTTCTAGGAACAGGGTTTATACTATTCCCCTTGGAAAATGGCAAGCTGTCCCAAATCTGGGCCCTAGACCCTGCTGTCAGGCCTTCTTGTTTATGATTGAATCACCTGAACTTCTGCTATTTGTCTGCTCTACTCTCCCAATACCATGCCCTATATACCTGCTCTCCACAGCAACTCCATAGGTATCCATAAACTCTGGATTTCTTGCCCAGCCCAACAGGGATCTTCTTAATGTTTCGTTCTTATTTTCTTCAATCTGGCCTGTTGCTATGATGTCTTAGTGAAAGTTAGTTAGCAGAGCATAACCTCCAGAGCAGAGGATTTTCTCATATGCCATACTTTGATTTTACATTTGAAAAACCATGAAATCCACAACCTTCTCTCTTATACCCAGGCAACATTTACAATGGATTACAAATCACTAAAAGTAAACCTAATATAACAGAATCTCAGCTTCACTTAAATTCAAAGCTTAGGGTTAGGTAAATTAATAGTTCCTTATTTTACTCATCCTATTAGCATGAAATTTTTTGTCTCAAGTTTTTGTCACATTAGGTTACCTATCTTGTATTTATTGTACTTCTCTACCATGCCAAAGCACTTCTCTACCTGGAAGTTCACTACATTCCTCTGGCTCTTTGGTCAATTCCTCTTAGACCCCCTATTTTAGGGAAAGTACCCAGGGCAGTCATTTTCACTCCTTCACTTTTTTGGGACCCTCTTGATTCTCCAGACTTTTTCTACCATACCTTCTTGCCCCAACCCCTCCTGCTTCTCAACTCCATTTTACTGTTATCTTCCATTAGCAAGTTCCTTAAGGGTGGGCAATATCTTACTTTCTGCTTATATTTGTGCTTAGCACAGTGGCTGACAAACAGTAAGCACTTAATGAATACATGTTGACTTGACAAAAAAAAGACAAGAAATAATCCCCAACCAATGAGGCTAATATTTGTCGTTACGTGACAGATGAGCAAGGCCAGCTTAGGAGTAGAGAAGACTCCGTTTCAAGTTGTCTTCCATTTCATGCTTACCAAGTAACTAAAGGTAGGTTGCGTTATCTGCCCCAGGGAACTCCCAGATGATCCTCTAAATCATAGCTGTGATCTTGAACTAAAGCAGAGGAAGGTTTAAAAAAAAAAAAAATGCTAAAATGTTTTTCTCTCTCTGCCTCAGTGTTTTCAACTCTAAAATAGGGATAATACTAGCACCTATCTACCAGAGTTGTTGTGAGGATAAAATGAGATAATTGCAAAATGCTTTACAAACCTTAAAGTGTTTGTTAAATGCTAGCTATGATTATTGTTACTGTTGTTATTATGATAGCTAACAGTAACATATCAAACATCTGTTTTACTGGCTCAGTAGTACAGATTGTAACTTTTTTTTACATTCATCAGAAAGTTTAGTTTTTAAAACACATGAGGATCTGGGTCTATGAGCAGTGACAATAATGCAATATAATAGAATGCCATACTATTTGATACACCAAACAGTTCAGATGTTAAATAGCTGTTCCTTTTGCCTAATCTCTAGTAGAAATGTCTTTCAAGTAGTCAACACAAACATTTTCTACTTTTACAAAGCTGGAAACTAAAATAACCTCATGGGAATAAAAGTAATGTTGGTATAGAAATGTTTCAATTAATAAAGAAATAGCCGCCAAAACAAAGTACAGGATGTCTCTCATGTTAAATATTTCCCAGATGATAAGATTTATCTAGTAAGAAATTTATAATTGCTTTAAAAGTAACTTCAAGTTAAAAAAAAAAAAAAACTCAAGCATTCTTAACAAGTAATTATTCTTTGTGCAGTCAACCCTATGATTCAGAGAATGATATGGCACTTTGTGGATTAGTGATGCCCCTTGTTTTTCTTCTTCCTCCGTAAGTGCTTTCTGGCCATTTCACTGATAATTGCTACTTACATTAGCAAGGAGCAGGAAACACAGCTGACATTTTTTTTTAAGATGTTCACTTCTCATGCAATATGAGGCTGTCTAACAGCCTGCCCCAGAATTCTTGAAACTTTCTATATATAATTAGTTTCCCTACCACCCAACAACATACCTAATCAAATCCCATGTTTTATACAAAATTTCTTGCTGTTCAGTAATAATAATATTATAAAATATGCAACAAATATTAGGGAAAGACCTCCAGAGAACTCACTGTCCTCCTGGGATTATAGCAGATGTTTTTAGAGTAGCAGAGAAGAGCATCTAATAGACTTATAATTACTCAATTTTTAGTTAATAATAAATGTCACATATAGATTTCCCTAAAATCTCAGAAAACAATAATAAAGTTAATCTATAACAGCCAATAATCCACTTTCACTCATTTTTCTGAGGTGTAATATTATATGACTGGGGAAATTTTTTGTTTTACTTACTAAATTATATAGATTTGGACTGATTCAAAAGAACCCTATATAAAAATTAGAGAACTCCTCCCCACAAAAAAAAACAACATAAACCATAAACACATTATTTTGAATAATTTCTTATAGGCAACCAGTTTAACAACTAAAGTGCTGTCTTGAGCACTAGTTTTACTGGTTGACCTTCAATCATTAGTGAATCCTAAAGTAAGGGGAGTACAAGTCCATTCTGTCATATTAATCTAACAAGTGAGTTAAAAAATAACAGCTGTCCAATACATCTCATACACTCAAAATCAATTATCTTTAGTAGTCAAGAACAAAATATTTTTGGCTAAGTGACATTATGACATTGAAATATTCGCTTCAGTTTAAATATCATTTCTAACCAAACTTTTTATCCTTCCTAATAAACTATAAAAGGACTTTATCTTTATAGTCATCAATACAATATAGTCAATACAAAAGAACAATTATGCATTTAACAAGGATTGGTAGAAAAAAAGGAAAAGAAACTGAGAAGAAGAGAAAGACAAAAAATCAGATGTTCAGCACCTGGAAAATGGCAGACAAAATCAGTAAAAGACAAAAGAACATATATTTTCATGTTACAAAAATAAATATGAAAGAGATTTGATTTGTCAATATCATTTCCTAGAAAATGTAGAACATTCTTCCAAAGATTAAAAAAAAACCCAAAGACTCAAAGAAAAAAAAGTACAGTGTTTTTCTTCCCATTACTATTTGTGTGTGTGTGTGTATGTGTGTGTGTGTTTTCATATCCATAAATTTACACTGACCTGGGGCAACAACATTCACTCGAATTTTCTTTCTTGCTACCTCTTTAGCAAGAGAACGGGAGAAACCAACTAATCCTTCTTTGCTAGCACTGTAAACGCATTGGCCAGGATTTCCTTTTAAACCTACAATACTTCCTGTACAAAGAGAAAGAAAATATTTTTTTAAAAATTAGTGATTCATTTGTTAATTCAGTTAATTCTAATTGGAAAACTTCAAAAATTTTAGAGTATATTTTAAAAATTAGAAATCCTGATGCTTTTCTCATTAGGAATAGTATTAACTTAGAGCTGAATTCTGCCCTAAAGTAAATATTGACAGCTCTGTTGGGCCAGTCCTTTGCTTGGTGCACTCCTGCTTGCTCTCATGGTTTCACTTATTAGCTGATTGCCATGACAGCAGAGACCATAAAAGTACAGCTGATAGTAACGACTTCCATGGAGACAGGTTGACAAAAGGACAGTTCTGTCTGTTAGCAGAACCCTAGGGAATAAGTGGCCGATCACTTTAGGACAAGCACTGTAAGCTCTCTCAATACATCTCTCACCAGTGGAGTGGAAAGAGCACTGCCTTGGAGAGGGAGGATCTCACCAATCTTAAGCAAGTTACTTAACTTCCCAGGTCTCAGTTTCCTCATTTATTAAATGAATGATTGAATTTGATAACCACTAAGGTCTTTTCCAGCTCTATGTCTATGATCCAAGGATCCTTGGGGACAAAAAAGGAAAAAAGTAGATTATATGAGAATACAATTAGTTGAATTAAAAGACTAAAAATGGAAGAATCAAAAAAGTAGTGTTTTAATGAATCAATGTCAACTAAGAAGAAACTATCTAATGGCTTTTCCTAGGCTCTTCCTATGTTCTTAACCTGTCCTATTTAAGATCTAAAAGGTGGGAGGAATAGTTAACAAACTAGCCATATAATCAAGTTCTAAAATCCTTGCAAAGAACAATGGCCCAAACCTAATAAGACAAAATTTAATATACAGAAATGCAAAGTCTTACGCTCAGCTATGTAAGTACATGACTTAGACAACAGATCATATGAAAAAAGACTTTTGAGAAAAAGTTGTAGTGAGTTGTAATAGCAATTTGAGTCACCAGTAGATGGGTAATGAAGGTTTAAGAGTAGAAGAATTGAATTCCGAAAATTTGATCCAAAAGGTTAAAAAAAGCCCCTGAACAAAGACTGACACAATGAAAATTTTAAGAAGGATGGCCTGGAGTAGATAGAAGTGAAAGACAGCATGATTATTAATTTTATGTTTAATTAATTAGTATGTTTATACCAACAACTGACTTGATTTCAGCAGTGTAGAAATTTCTTACCAAAGCCCATGTATACAGAGCAATGGGTGAGAGGCAAGATTCAAATGGGGGGCGGGGGGGCGAGGGGCGGGGGAGTCTTCTTGACAGCAAGGAAGAAAGAAAAGAGCACCTATTATGTGCCAGGCACTATACTAAGCATTTTACAAATACCTCATTTGAAATTCATAATAATCCTGGGAGATGGCTATTATTAAAACAGCCCCCCTTTTTTACAGCTGAACAAAACACTGGCAGACAGAAGTTAAATGACTTGGGCAGGATCACACAGCTCCCCAGTCCTGAGATCATACTTGAACTCTGGTCTCCCTGTCTTCTGGCTCTGTGATAGCTTGCTGCCTTAATATTTAATTGTTTAATTTAAATGAATTTAATTATAAATTTTAAAAAAAATTATTATAACTTTTTACTGACAGAACATATGCATGGGTTATTATTTACAACATTATTCCTTGCACTTACTTCTGTTCCGACTTTTCCCTTCCCTCCCTCCACTCCCTCCCCCCTAAATGGCAGGCACTCTTATACATGTTAAATATGTTATAGTATATCCTAGATAAAATATATGTGTGCAGATCCATACAGTTCTCTTGTTGCACAAGAAGAATTGGATTCAGAAGGTAAAAATAACCTGGGAAGAAAAACAAAATGCAAGTAGTCCACATTCATTTCCCAGTGTTCCCTCTCTGTGTATAGCTGATTCTGTCCATTATTGATCAACTGGAACTGAATTTAATTATAAAATTAAAGAAGTCTTAATACATCTAATTTTAGATGTAGAAACCGATTTACATAAAAATAAAATCTCAGTTTGGACTGGCTAACATGAGTTCATAAAACTTTGTTTGGATTTTTTGGTTCAGGTCTGTGATTTCATTAATTCTCTCTAACAAGGAACTCATTTGCAACTTAAGGCTTATGGTCACTGAGAAGCTAAGTATCAGGCAGAGGGTTCACACAGCCAGGATATATCAGAGACAGGAAATCTGAATTATAAGTTTATTTTTTTAAATGTATTTTATTATAAGAAGCTATAACTTGTATTATCTGTAAGAGTGTCTCTAGATGATCTAGTTTAATAGATATGAAGGATTTATTTCAACTGTATATAGGTATACATCTTTCTAACCAACAGATAGAAAATATATTTTTTCTATCTAGAGTCACTGATCATATAAAATGGTCCAAGGGCCAAGGGAAAAAAAAACACCTAATTTTTACTGACATTTATTTATTTATCCACCACTGATTAAGTACCTATTATATATAAAACATTGGTAAATGCTAAAGAAGAGGGAAAAAATAATTATTGAGAGAAAAAATATATAAAATATCCTAAGCACCAAAATTTAATATTAACTGAGAATTTTAAAATTCTGTTTAATAAAAACAACAAATTATATTATTTAATTTCTGGACTATAAGCTTCTTGAGGGAATACATATTAATAATAATATTAATCTTTGAATTCCCAGTGCCTTACACAGTGTACTACACAAATCAGGTGTTTAATAAATGCTTGTCCAGTGTTTTTGTTTTTATACTACTATGTTTAATTAAAGAACAGGAATAGAGTAGAATCACAGGATCAGAGATTAGAGCTGCTCTAAGATTTTTGGAACACTTCTATGAGAAAAACATTACTGTTTTTTCACACCTCTCAAGGGAACTGAATTTCAAACCTCATGGATTCTTGGATTTGGGGATTAATTTGTGTTAATAAAATTTCCATCTTGATACTTGCCCCACAGATTAGAAGTTTCACCTTCAATAATAATGTCCAAAAAGGTGCTCCCTTAACAACTTTATTTGTATTTTGAAAAAGTTCAAAAATGACTTTGAAATCTTACATTGTAAGATTTCAAACTCTTTTCTGCATAAAAAGTACAAAATCAAACGTTAGGCTCAACTATGTAGAAATTCGCTTCAAATCAAAGGGGTGAGAATTTAACCTTTCTTATAATGTGTGGTATTTCAAAATGAATAAACTCACCTATATTAACAATAGAACCTCCCTGTTGTTGAATCATATGCTTCAAAGCAGCTTTACATGTCAGCATGGATCCCAAGAGGTTAGTGTGAAGCTGGGACACCATGTCTTCAGTTTTTGTTCTTAATAGCAAGGCATCCCTACAAACAAAGAGACAAAATTTTTCTCTAAAATATGATTTCCTCAGGATTTATTATTTTGAAATAAGAATTCCCAATGTTGGTCATCTGTTTAGTATAGCTAGAACTTGACCATATATTACATGGTATGGAGATGAGGGTAAGAGGAAACAAACATTCATTAAGCACTTGCGTCAGGAACTGTGCTAAGTGCTAGGGATAAAAATAAGAAAAAGAAAATGCCTTCTCTCAAGGAATTTACAATCTGATGAGGGGAGACAATATCTAAAAAAGAAACTGAAAAGAGCAGAGGTGGAGGAAACACCAAAGGCAGAATCAAAGTTAAGCAGAGCAGCTGGTAACAAATGATGAGATGGCTGGTATTTTGAGCCCTCTATAAAGGGAGGCTATTGTTCCACCCTCTAGCCCTTCAATCAGAGAGGCAGAAGCAACTGAGAATATCGATAGGGTCTAAGTGGTCAAGCAGAAGCAATCTCCATCATGATTGGTTTCCTGGTGATTATCCTGGTGATGAGTTTATTCTGGGCAGGGCATGATGAAGGTAATGTTAGATCTGAAGCCAAGCAGAGAAGTTAGCAGCAAATGATCAACATGGATAATCAAACTTTCACTTTGTCAAAATACAAAGGTTTGAATTAGTTGTAATGTTAATTCAAAATCAAACTTATATTAATGTATAAATAACACATACCACACATAGATCAGATTCTGGGAAAAAATAAAAGACTAACCTGCTTATGCCAGCTGCATTTACCAAAAACTTAACACGACCTAAATTTTTCTCCACCTCTTCAAATGCATTTTGAACATCTTGCTCTTTAGAAACATCACAGCAAAGTCCCAAATGGTTTCCTATACAAATAAAAAGTGATATTTTGAAGATAAAATTTGTATTTTTGAAGTTATTTCCAATTTTTTTTAAAAAGGGGAATTCAAAGGTGCTATTATGCTGAGTCTCTACTTCAGCATATGGCATATTTTTAAAAAATATATATATATAAAAAAAATTTTCAATAAATTAGCAATTTCAAGGTTAATTTTATAATCTAAACTAATCAGACATCCTGGTCCCATCATACTCTAAACAAACTTATAAAAATTACTATTGTTATTTTGATATTCTTTATACTAAATTTTTCCAAATTTATGTCCAGTTCCACTAAATGCTACTAAAAGTCCTCTTTGAGGCCCTGGAAGAACTAATTAAGACACTGTTCCACCCTCATGAAACTTATCTTAATATTGCTAATAATAAATTCGGGGAGAATTTATGTAACCAAGTCACTCAAAAAATGCCAACCAATTTTAAAATTCTCTTTTATATACTAAAAATAGGGCTTAAGGGCAACAAAAATGACTCAACATATCAAAATTTAATAGTTATGTTTGAATTTCCCAGATTCGGTAAAAGAATTAAGGACTACCTCTTTAGCGCTAGATCTCTGGCTCAGGTCTCCTACATCTCCCGCTGCTGCCTACTGGACCTTTAAGCTGGACATGAGCCAAATCTTCAACTTAAAATGTCCAAAACAGATCTTATGGTCTTTATCGCTCTAAACCTACCCCTCTTCCAGACTTCCTACTTTTATTGAAGGCATAATCCTTCTTCCTGTTTCACAGCTTTGTGGTCTGTAATTCTACTTGACTCCTTGTTCTCCCTCATCCCCAATATTCAGTCAGCTGTCAAATCTTGCTATTTCTACCTCCACAATATCTTTTATATCCAACCCTTTCCTCCTTATTCACACAACCCACACCACAGTTCAAGCTATCACATCAGTCCCCTGGTTTACAATAGGCTAATTATTTTCCCTGCCTAGAGTTTCTCCCTGCTACAGTACATCCTCTACATGAAGGTCAAGATGATTTCCTTTAAGCCTCAAGGATCAGGCCTCTGGCCATGTGACCTCCCCCCCCCACTCTCCCATTCCCATGGCCTCATATCATCTCTGCCTTCAATAAACTGTTTAGTTTCTTAAATCTTTCATAACATGTCCCCATCTTATCTTTCCAGATTTACTAAACATTCTCATTTAAATCCAGCCAAGTTGGCCTTCTGTCTCCTTCACACATAACTCTAATCTATAATAGTCCCCACTCCCCCTAGGTTACCCTGCCTCCTCACTTCTTCATCACCTTCTACATGAAGCTTTTCTTGATTCCCCCTAATCTGTGTCCTCCCTAATTAATTTCTATTTACTCTATATATTTATGTACTTGCTGTTTCCCCATTAGAATGTGGGGTCCTTGAAATGTAATAGTTTCATTCTTATCTTTGTATCCCAAAAAAGTCAGATGATCGGCTGATTATACCATTATGGTTATACATGCTTCTGAGTACTTATTTCAAGGCAAGAAAGGAATATCTCAAAGTTCCATGTAGTCTCAAAATATCATTTCATTAAATAAATGTTGTTTTAATTGAGGAAATATGAGAAAAAGCTACAAATTTAGTAATACTTTCAAATGAGTCTGCATTTAATTCATTATTCATGGCATCTACATGTTTGAAAGACAGTGATACGTATATGTGGAAGAAACATGGTTTATTTAGTCTTATAGAAAGTCTGTTTACTTATTTATTATGCTGAGGCAGAAGCCTATTTTGTTGAAATGAAAGAAAAGTCAGCATTTCAATGTTAATCTTTTCATTTAGAGACAAGGAAACTGTGGCTCTGAAATATTACATAATTTGCCCTAAGTTATGGTAAAGTTCTTTACCGTACCATACCGACTGGACTGTCGTTCCAGTCCCTGAGATCTTCCCCACACCTGCCTCTGCATCTTCCCCCTCCCTCCTGGCATCATCTTCTCCGAGGGTCCGTCCTCTTGGGCTATCTTCCCTCCACCCACATTCCACAAGCCCACTCCTCACCACTATTATCTCTCCCTCCTTTCTACTAGAATATATCTATTTGGAGAAGCCTTTCACTTAGCAGTTAAAATAACCAGATAAACTAATCACCACAAGCCCATAAACTGGATTGTTCTGGGCTCCATGCATCCTCACTTGAGGTGTCAGCATTTTAATTGGGAGCTCTGAATACTCAGAGGCCCAAGGAAGGCTTGGGTTTAAATTTGGACTCAGATACTTGCTGAGATCACAAAGAAACTGAGGGATCACAAAGAGTTAGACATAGCTGAGATAAGTGAACAATAACCACCTGAATATTCAACCCAAAACCTACCACAGCTTTCTCTTTTCTTCTTTTTAGTATGTTTCTCTACACCTTTCTTGATCACTCATCTCTCTCCACCTGTTTTTCTATGCCTTTCAACTCTCATTCCTTCTTCACTGATCTTTCAATTATCTTCTGCCTCAGTCTTCGTTTAGCCTGGAGGAGAAAAGACTTAGAGGTGGACATGAGAGCTGTGTTTAAGGGTCTGAAGGGCCAGTCAGGGGAAAGATGGAGGGACTGGACTTGTTTTGACTGGCCCCAGCAGGCAGAACCAGGAGTAATAATCACAATCATAATCATAGCTGACATTTATAAAGAGCTTTAAGGCTTACATGCATTACCTCATTGAGCAACGTGTGGAAGTTGTTGAGACAGTTTTGGCTAGAAATAAAGAGGTCTTGTTGGGGTTTTGGAGAGGTTTCTGTTCAGGTAGGAGATAAATGGGATTACCTGAGGGTCATTCCTAGCTCTAGCCCATTCTTCCTTTCTACTCTCTTTTCGAATAGCCATACTGGGCAATACTTTAATACATCAAACATAGATTTTGTACAAGACACTGAAGTTGACATGACAATACAAAAAGGACTCTATACAAATCTCATCTTGTGTGACTATTCTCTATGTTTTCTCAGCTTCAACCAAATTGGATTCCTCTGTCTTGAAAAAAAGCAAACAAACATTTATTGTCTGCTTTTGTCAGGCACCACATTAAGAGCTTTTCAATTTATTATCTCATTTGATCTCCACAAGCTACTTGGCTACTAACTGATACTGTTGCTTCCATTTTACAGTGGGAAAAACTAAGGCAAAGACTAAGTGACCTACTTATGGTCACACAGCAAGCAAGTGTATTGAGGTCAGATTTGACTTGCATCTTTCTGATTCCCTATCCACTGAACGAACCTGCTGCTTCATCATGTGGTCATATATTCCTATCATGTTTTGGGCATGCTACTTTCAACACCTAGAATAAATATGTTCCCTTCCCCCTTATACCTGTTAAATTTCTCCCCATTCTTTAAAACCCAATTCAATTGCCATTATGCAGAAATTACCTTCTATGAAGTGTGCCATGAATTCCTTTCTTTATTTTAAAAAAATTATCATTATTTTTATTTCCTCCCATACACTTAAAAAAATTTCTCTTTAGTATAAAGACAAATGTAAACTTTTTTTTTTTAATTTTGAGAGCCAAATTTTCTCTCTCCCCCTTACTTTCCACCTCTCTAAGGCAGGAAGCAATTTAATATAGGTTATACAAATTCAATCATGCAAAACATTACAACATTAGTCATGTTGTGAAAGACACAGAGCCAAAGTAAAGAAAAAACTAGGAAAAATAAATGGAAAAATAGTAAGCTTTCATCTGCATTCAGACTCCATCAGTTCTATCTTTGGAGATGAAAAGCAGTTTTCACCAGGAGTTCTTTGGAATTGTCTTGAATCACTGTATTGCTGAGAATCGCTAAGTCTTCACTGTTGATCATATTATAGTACTGCTATTTTTGTGTACAACATTCTCCTGGTTGTGCTCATTTCATTTTGCATCAGTTTATATGTCTTTCCAAGCTTTTCTGAAATCTGCCTGCTCATCATTTTTTAGAGTAATAGTATTTCATTACAATCGCATAACACTTGTTCAGCCATTCCCCAAATGACGGGCAACCACAAAATTTCCAACTCTTTGCTACTACAAATATTTTTGTACAAATAGGTCCATTTCTCCCTCCTCCCCTTTTTAAAAAATCTCTATGGGATTCAGACCTTTTAGTGGTAGGGCCATATCAAAGAGTATACACACTTTGATTGTCTTAGGAGTATAGTTCCAAGATCACTTCATAACTCTATTAATACTGCATTAGTCTCCCAATTTTCCCACATTTCCTCCAACATTTATTTCCTTTTTTGGTCATATTATTCAATCTGATAGTATAATATAGTTCCTAATAGATTATATGATCCTAAAAGATTATATATTACATTATGTAGTTTAATGTAATAACTTTGATTTCATCTGAAAACTTCCTGTTCATTTAACCTTTATCAACTTTAACCATATATCAACTAGAGAATATCCTATATTCTTTTAAACTTGAAATCAATTCTCTATATACATTGAGAAATGAAGCTCTAATCAGAAAACACTTGCTATAAAAATTGTTTCTTAGATTTTTTGCTTTCCTTTCAATTAGGTGCATTGATTTTTTTTTGTTTGCTTTGTTTTCATGTATGTGTGTGTAATTTATGCTCTCTATCTCATCTGGTCATAAAGTCTTCCCTTCTCCATAGATCTGATAGGTAAACTATTCCTTGCTTTCCTAATTATATCACCTTTTATGTTTAAATCACGTACCCATTTTGATCTTATTTCAGTATGTAATATAAGATATATAAGACCAATGTCTATATCTAGATTCTGCCATACTATTTTCCCTACAATCTTTGTCCTATTGTGAGTTCTAGTCCAAAAGCTGAGATCTTTTGGTTTATCAAACACTAGATTATTATGGTCATTTACTGCCACGTCTTATGTACCTAATCTATTCCACTCACCCATCACTCTTATTTCTTAGTCAGTACCAGATAATTTTGATGATCATTGCTTAATAATATAGTTTGAGGCTATCTTCTTTCACATTTATATTGATATTCTTGACCTTTTGTTCTTCCAGATAAAGTTAATTTTTTCTAGCTCTATAAAATAATTTTTAGTGTGGTATGGACCTCAATTTCCTTCTCAAAACTCACAAACTATACTATTTCCCAACTCTGTAATAGAATGATCAGACATTACAATGTACCCTAATAATCCGCCTTCTAAACTGCAAGCTTTATGAGGGCAGGGCCTATGTCTAAATTACAGTATAATGGGAAAGAGCCCTGGACTTAAAATTCCAGAGTCCTGATTCTGATTCTTATTACTTGTATGACCTAGAATAAATCACTTAATCTTTATGAGTCTCAATTTATACATTTTCTATTTTGTACTGCCTTCTCCCATACATGTTATGAGTAATGCATCAAAAATACAAAATTAGTTTAAATTTTTAATCTCTCTTGCTATACTCTGTGAACAATGTAATCGGAGAATATAAAGACAAGGTCCCTTACAAATTATCTTTCACTAGATGACAAATTTGACCCAGAACACAGTTCTTGGCTCCATATCTGTTTATACTTTCCATTATACTATCTTGATGAATAATCACCAATAACACTTACATAGTGAGCCACAGACTGTGCTAAACACTTTCAAAGATTACCTCTTATGATTCTCACAACAACCCTTAGAAGTAGATGCTGTTATTATCTGGATTTACTGTTGAGGAAACCAAAGCAGACAGTGGTTAGGTGACTTCCCCATGGTCAGTCTGAAGCAAAACTTGAACTCGTGTCTTTCTGACTCAACATTCAGAATTCTATGCCCTGGGTAACCTCCGTTTATCCACACTACCGTCTCAAGCACTGAACTGATGAAATGGACCTCATAAATACAGACCTCTCCCTCTCTAAATTGTACTGATTTCACAGGAAAGCTTCTTCAAGAGGAATGAGAGTAAGCTTCTTGAGAACATTAGATTATTTTTATTATTTCTATATCCCCAGCTCCAAGCCTCCAATTCAAATGCAATAAGGACTTATTAGACTGATAATATAAATAAACTGGCATGACATCATGTTTATATATATATATAATTTTATAATAAAAATATAATTTTATATTATATTTATTTTATTATTATTTATATATATTATAATATTATATTTATATATTATATATTATATTATATTTATATATAATTTTATAATAAAATTATAAAAATGAAAATAATTTCTGCTCTCAAAGCTGATTTGCCTCTGGTGGCCCTTTAACCTGAACCCTGACGGGAGCTGGGGATTCCAAAAGGTTAAAAAGGGAAGGGAAACGACCTAGACACACACAGCTTCGGCGTTAGCAATTGGACAGCAGTGTAAGGGCGTGGGAAAAGCTAGGAGTCCCAGCAGGAGGCTATGACACCGTCCGGGAAAGAAGTGAGGCTCCAAATCGCGGTGCTGGAGGTGAGAGAAAAGACTTACCTTCTCTATCCCTAGTTGTGTGTTTTCTACTGTTAGACTGTAAACTCTCTAAGGGCAGGGGGTGACTTTCAGTTATTTGCATCAGGGCTCGGCATTTTGCTGACACTTCACGTTTATTGGATGGAACCCCAGGGAAATTTCGGACACAGGGATGGGGTCAGGGGTCAGGGGTCAGGAGTCAGGAGAAGAGCGTCTGCCATTTGCACGCCCCGCCCTCTCTGCCCGCGGGCGCGTGACCCACGTGGACGCGGCCCTCGCCAACGTACCCTCGAGGTCCCCAGCCGCGGCTCTGGCGGCCTCCAGGTTCCTGCTCGCAATCGCCAGCCGGTAGCCCTTTTGGGCCATTAGCTGGGCCACGGCCTTGCCGATACCCCGAGAGCCGCCAAACACGACGCCGATCTTATCCATGGTGCGCTAGCTGACCAGCCCGGAGCGGAACGGGAGAAGGCGGAGCTCCGGAGCGCGGGGCGGGACCCAGAGGGACGGCAGCGAGTGAAAAGTCAAGAGCAAGGTCAGGGTCCCGCCTCGGCCCCGCCCTTGCGTCAGCGCGGTGACGTATTCCGCGGATGCTCCCGCTTCCTCAAACTCCAGGGGGGAAGGCTGGCTTCCTACCTGAGGGAGGTGTTGAAGCAAGCGGTCCTGCTGGGAAAAGGCAATGCATGTCGGGACACGTAGTCAAGCCCGGGAGGGGAGCGTGGCATGATGGGATATGTAGTCTTTTATCTTGGAAACTCCTAGGACCTTACCCTTCAGTCCGCTAGAACAGAATTTAGAAAATTAGACTAGAAGCTATGAAAATAAATGGAGAGTTTACACAGTTGCTATACAGCAATGACCATGCCCTCGGAGAGCAAGCAAACGTGAGTGGGGTTATGGCATTAATCATTGGAGAGCTCTGGACGCAGAGCTTCACACACACACACACACACACACACACAAACCGCCACATACATCACATAATAAACTATCATAATCATAGGTATATCCCTCATATTCCCCGGAGGATCGGATCTTTCCCCCAGAAACCCTCAGTTTCCTCGTCTATAAAGTAGAGAGAAAAGTTCCACCCATTGAACAACAGAGTTGCTGTGAGGAAGAAGGCATTGGTAAACAGCCAAGGAAAACCAGGGTGTGAATTACTTATCTGTCAATTTCGAGCAGTCATCATCGGCTGTGTCGGTGATACAGATCCAAGGGATGATGTGCAACGGACTTCAAAATAAATCCCCGCAAGTCCAAAGCTCCTAGGAGAAAGAATGCCGGATTTGGGGTTCAAGTCAGTCATTTTAATTAAGTCATGAATAGACTTTATATGTGAATTTCATATATATACACACATGTGTAATGTTACATTATATCATGTCTATTGCACTATACAATATGTACTTGTATTACACATGTGTATATATCAGGTGTAGAATATATATATATTATACAAATGCACATAATATCCATGTATAATATATTCATGATTTCATCAAAAAATATTAATTAAAAATTAATTCATCAAAAAATTAATCTAAATAAATAGAATCTCTATTTCTTCTGATTGCATCATATATATTTGTAGTTGTAGGAGATAGAACACTGCGCTTAGAGTCAGAAAGGTTAGAGTTGAGGTTTGACCTCAGACATTTACTAGCTGTGTGACCCCAACAAGTCACTTAAACCCTAACGGCATAAAATTAAGAGAAGGAAATGGTAAACAACTCCCATTGTCTTTGCCAAGAAAACCTCAAGGACAGTTGGCCCACAGCGTCATGAAGAGTCAGCAACTGAACTACTGGACAACATATATATGTACAGATATGCTTGTGTGTCCATAGACACGTGTGTGTGCATAAAAATGCCTGCCTTTGGATAATGTGGGCTAACAGTTCTCTCACAGAGTTGTTGTGAAAAGTCTTTGAAAGCCTAAAACAGGGATGGTTAACTTTTCTGCCTTGCTTTGGCATTTTGATGAACCTATGGATGCTATTGTCAGAACATTGCACAGGAAAAAAATAGGATTTTCATTATCTTGTAGTGCAGTTTATATATACATATATAAACATATATATATATGTCAAAAACTCCTGCCTTAAAGAATTATGGAAATATTAATTATTATTATTGTTCTACTTATTCTCAGAAGGTCCAGCTTCCACTCCCAAGGTATTTAGAACAAGTTTAGGAACATATTCTGTCAAATATTTAAGAGAATATACGGATTAGAAAGCAAAGGTGCCAAATATGCAATATATATTAGCATCAAGTAGCATTTTCTATTCAATAAGTAAGCCCTTATATCTAATCCTTCTGGCAGTCTATGTTTCATACAAAAGTTGAAGGAAGAAGGGAGAGAGGAAGAAAAGGAGAGTATAAAGTATAATATAGTGAAAGGAGAGGAAAGACAGAGTCAAGAATGAAGTTGACGTGGAACAGGAACTTTCAATTCTAAACTACCTATCCGGTTTCCATTGTCACGAAGAGACAGACCAACTCCAGAGACTATCTTGATTAGCACATCTTAAGACTGATTGGTACCTGTCACCAGCCTCTCCTTGGCTCCTCCCTAATCCTTCCCTTCCCTAACTCCTCCCTAATTTCTCCCCAAGACCCTCCCCTTACTTCTTTCTCCCTCTAGGACACCTGGAAGCTTTTTATTTATTATGAATATAATTCAGACTTGCTCACCATATTTGGTTTAGCCCTTGAGCTGTGTCATGTAATAAATGGCATCCTTTTGTGGCTGTGATAAATGTCTTGTGAGTTTTTCATTTATTGAACCCCTCTCCAAAATTACTTCTTCAAAGTGACTTTGAGGATTTAATGGAAAGAGCCCCTGACTTGAAGTCCAAAGTGAATCTGGACTTAGAGAAGGGAAGACCTGAATTCAAATCTTTTTTTTTTTTTATTAAAGCTTTTTATTTTTCAAAACATATGCATGGATAATTCTTTGACATTAACCCTTGCAAAACCTTATGTTCCAATTTCCCCCCCTTTCCCTACCCCTCCCCTAGATGTTAAACATGATAGAAATATATGTTAAATGCAATATTTGCATACATATTTATACAATTATCTTGCTGCATATGAAAAATCAAATCAAACAAGAAAAAATGAGAAAGAAAATAAAATGCCACCAAACAACAACAAAAAGAGTGAAAATGCTATGTTGTGAAACATATTCAGTTCCTACAATCCTCTCTCTGGCTGTAGATGGCTCTCTTCATCACAAGATCATTGGAACTGACCTCAGTCATCTCATTGTTAAAGAGAGGCACATCCATCAGAATTGATCATTGTATAAAATTGATGTTGTCGTGTACAATTATCTCCTGATTCTGTTAATTTTACTTAGCTTCAGTTCATGTAAGTCTCTCTAGGTCTCTCTAAAATCATCCTGCTGATTGTTTCTCACAGAATAATAATATTCCACAACATTCATATACCATAACTTATTCAGCCATTCTCCAACTGATGGGCCTCCATTCATTTTCCAGTTTCTGGCCACTACAAAAAGGGCTGCCACAAACATTTTTGCACATATAGATCCCTTTCCCTCCTTTAAGATCTCTTTGGGATGTAAGCCTAGTAGTAGCACTGCTGGATCAAAGGGTATGCACAGTTTGATAGCCCTTTGAACATAATTCAAAATTGCTCTCCAGAATGGTTGGATCCATTCACAATTCCACCAACAATGTATCAGTGTCCCAGTTTTCCCACATCCCCTCCAACAGTCATCATTATTTTTTTCCTGTCATCTTAGGCAATCTGAAAGGAGTGTAGTGGTTTCTCAGAGTTGTCTGAATTTGCATTTCTCTGAACAATAATAATTTAGAACACCTTTTCATATGACTAGAGATGGTTTCAATTTCTTCATCTGAAAACTGTCTGTTCATATCCTTTGACCATTTATCAATTGGAGAATGGCTTCACTGAATCCAAATCTATCAGACACTTATTAGCTGTGGGATTCTGGGTTCATCACTTTGCATTTGTGTAAAATGAAAATAATAAAGCCTGTACCTCGCTTTTTGGCCTATAGTAAATGAGATGAAGCCGTGAAAAAACTGCCTATGATGTAAATGCTATCTGGTTATCATCTGGAAAATTCACATTTTGTGAAAGGATGAACCACCCGGTGATGTAGGCCTAACAAATAACATGTGTGTTTCAAACTCTTGAGCTTGGGAAATTCCTAACTTTTGGCCTTGAAACCTGATGATCTAAGGATATTAGAGAAAAATTTTAAAAGATAAATAAATCTCTAAACTTTGGAATTCCTAAGGGATAATATTAAAATAGCTTCTTTTCCTTACTTTTTGAGTCATTTGTAGGTATCGTGAATATTTGAGATAATTGTTACCTATTATTCTGGAAAAGATGACAAGATGAACATATCTTGTGTATCCAGCATAAAATCTCTTTAGCACACTTAAAAGAATCCTGCTGGTTAGATTGCTTCTGCCAATTATCTAGCAATAATAATGACTCAGATTTCTATATTTCTTTAAGTTTTACAAAGCATTTTCCTCACCTTTTTCTAGTACACATACATTAAGGGAGCCCTCTTTCTTACTTCCAAGTGACTCTTTCCCCCACAGATTACATAGTTACAGCTGAAGAACACTGCTTTTTTTTTTTTTTTATCAATTATTCCATATATCTGGGAACTCATTAACCTAAAATAAAAAGTGAGAATGAAAACCCCTTAGCTTTTGCAATTTTTATCCCTATGTATATATATTGTGGAATCAGTGCTTTCTTAATCATGGATTCTGGTGAAAATCCCATCCATTCTTTTCCTCTCACCCAATCTTGGCTACTGTCCTGGCTGAAAATGTACTCTTCACAACCTATCAGCCAATATCTCTGGATTAGTTGGAAGAAAAACTGATGAGGGAAGCTTCTCACTAGCCCCTAGATAATTAAGTGAAAGCCCTGTAAATTAAAAAGGCTCCATCATGTATAGCAGTACAGCTGAGTAAGCCACCAGTTTGACCCTGCCTTAGCCTTCTTTTCTCACCCTAAATGTCACTTTTGTAACAGGATTCTCATCACTAAGTTGTCTCCCCCTCTTTCTTCCTTTTTTATTTAAGCCTAAAATATGGGGCAGCTAGGTGGTGCAGTGGATAGACACCAACTCTCAAGTCAAGAGGACCTAAGTTCAAGTCTATCCTCAGACACTTAATACTTTCTAGTTGTGTGACCTAAAAAACCTAAAGCATAAATTCTTTTGTTATGTGGAATTACTTTTTTGGAAATGTTGAGAAAAGGGACATGGGGGTGGATGGAAATTAGGTGATGTAAAAACAAGAGTCCACAATTAAACGGCAAAAAACACTAAAACAGAATGATTCCATTTTGCTTCTAATGAATTCTCTTACCTTAGAAGAGTTCCTTTTGTGAGAAAAAGGTTGTTAGTAAATTAATTGACAACTAATTCTAAGTGCTTTGTATTTTTCACAATTGTTTTAATTGTAATTGAAGCTTTGGATGCTGACCTGAAGGGAGAATCTTTTATAATCAGAGTGTAATTATCATTAAATATTGATTGAGAATTCATTTGTTGCCATACACTGTAACAGATTAAAAAATATATATAGCTGCATAATAGAAGTCTTATCCTGTACATCCTCCTGGCTTAGAGGTGGCCCCTGTTATTTTGTTTTAGCTTTTGAAAACTGGGGAACTTAAATGTTACATAAAACAAGCATTTCTATATACAAAATAGACTAGAAAAAGATTGCACGTGGAACCAAATCTCTATTATATACAGCTTGTTTTTCCTTTTAAGCACATAATAAATTTAACATGTTAACTTTCAAAGCTGCCCCACTTTTGTTTTCTTCTGACCTATAGATGTCATTGGTCCTCTTTGAGAACAAAGGACAAACAAGAACAACATATTCTGTAAATTTTTAAAATTGTACCAGTGACCCTCTTTCCTTTCTTTTCTTTCCAAAATTGGAAATAAGAAAAACAAACTCTTGTAACAAATAAGCATAGTTAAGCAAAATAAGTCCCAGCATTGGCCACGTTGAAAAAAAAAAGGATGTCTCGTTGTGCACTTTGAATCATTGTCTCCCTTCCAGGAAATGGGTAGCATAGTTCATCATCAGTCTTCCAGAACAGGATCAGTACACCAAGGCCAGTAGGCCAACAATGACCACATCCCTTTTTGTATAGCTCACAAACTAAGAATAGATTTTTACATTAAAAAAAATGTAACTGACCTCTGCTCTAGAATCATGTGGCCCCAGTTTGTAAAGGTTATGTCAAGGAACTGAAACCCAATACATTTCAACAAACTGAAAAGAGCTTTGAGTATGATCCTTGTGAAAGACTGTGTCTAAAAGATTGGCCACCAGTTGACCTACTTTTCTCCCCATGGTGACCCATAAAGCTCAATGAGATTACAAAATGCTTGTTAGTCCTGCATAGGCTCTTCTTATCCTCTCAAGGTAGTGGCTTAGAAAGGGGGCAGAGAGTGCTACGAATTTCCCAATGTTTGACTTATTAAATTATCGAACTTATTAATTATTAAATTAATATTTATTATTACAATTAATATAACTTGTATTCTTGGTGTTCAATAATTGTCTAAAATCAAGGCAGTATACTACTGCAGGAAATGAGCCATAGTCATGCTACCACTCTTGCTATAAATAGAACAAAAATACCAGAAGATAAATAAGAATGGAAATATGGCTTATAAATTCTTAGGCAACAAGTAGTTGGTTTCATTATGTACTCAAATAGAACAAAAGATATTTTATGGGACCTCGTAGGGTACATTATCAGTGTAAGCAGACTTCTACAAAGGGGATAATATTAGTTGACATTTATATAACGCAGAGGTTTATAAAATACTTATGTTATTTCACTTGATCTTCACCTAATGAAGAGATGGGTATTAAGATATTATTGCCCCATTTTAAAGATGAGGAAACTGAGGTCCATAGGAGTTAAGCAGCATTTCAGTGGTGATCCAGCAGAGCTGAAATTCATAGTCAACTCACTTCTGACTCTGCAACATCCACAGGATGAAATTCTATAAAGAATTTCACAAGAGCCTCCCAATTTTAACATTTACCTTGATCCTCAATGCTTTCAATGTCAAGTTACACACAAGAGAAATGGGGGGAAATTATTTTGGAAAATATAGTTGGGGAATCAAGATATGAAAAAAGCTAATAACTTGTAGCCTATTCTAAAGCCTCTTACCTGTACAATATAAATATGTATAAGTTTAAGAATAGAATTGGAGCTGGATATGAAGAGCATCAACCAACATCACCAAAAAGAATCTGAACAGAAGAGAAATGAATGATTACAAACAAACCCCAGTCATTTCAAAATAAGTTTATGTACCTAATTAAAGCAGAGGCCGAATTATAGAATAAAGATGAGGAGGCAATGTGTGTAATTATAACCTGAATTATATAAATGAGTTGTTAACATAAAAAAATGGAAGATGGACAAAAGCTAAAACATTTTACAAATCTTATAAAAGTTTTACATCAGCAGAAGACACCCCAACATGGAAGATGAAAAACACTAGAAACTATTAGTCAGTAAATGTTTATTCCACTTGCTATGGCAGTTAAAGGCAACATGAATTTAGAATACAACCTCCTGTGTTGAACATTGTTGCAGAGGAGGATAACAAAAGATTGTGAGCAATATTGTCTCATAAAACTACTAAAATTTAGTATGGAAAAATTAAGCCTTAAGAAGATGTGACCTAAGAAACAGCTGGGTCTGATCATCCAATGAATATTTCTTCATAATTCTTCACATCTATATGTCTATATAAATTATTATAATTCTATCTAATTCTATGAACTGATTTATTGTATTGAATAAAATCTGTTTAGTGAAAAAGATATTGCTCTCTCTGCTTAAGCTAAATATTTCAGTATTAATATAATTTTTATTATTAATATTATATTAACATCAATTGTTTATTTTTTGCTTTGATGTATGTTAAAATTATGTTGAACATGACTAATGTGAATATCTGTATAATATATATGATTGTGCATGTATAGCCTATATCAGATTGATTGCTATCTTGGGGATGTAAGGAAAGGAGGGAAGGTATGAAAAAATGGAAATAAAAATATTATAAAAGTAAATGTTGAAAATTAATAAATGCATTTTTGAAAATTCAAATAATATTAAAAAGACACATGTATACATATGCATATTATACACACAAAACAAAACATGTATGTGTGTATATATAATATACATGTAGAAAAGAAAGAAAGTTCCTGTAACAAATTTACATAGTCAAGCAAACAAGTTTTCTCATTGATCATGTTCAAAAAGCTATATTACTAATAAGGGAGGGGGAGGCAGGGAAGAAAGGAAGGAAGGAAGGAAAGAAGGAGGGAAGGAGTGAAAGAAAGAATTTTCTAATTGACTAGTTCTAGTTAGTTCCCTGGAGGAGCAGCTCTGTTCATAGAAGTTGTTACTTGTCCTTTGTTTTCCAAGATCATGACATCTGGGAGGTGATGCCATGAAATTGAGGTTTAGGGTTCAAGTGACTAGTCCCAAGTCACACAGATACTAAGTATGAGACTAGTGTTCTAGCCAAGGTAGTTCCTGAGTCAGACTCTTTACCACTCTGCCTCATTACCTAAATTAAGAAATCTACCTCTAGAAAAGCTACATAATTCCCAAAGTTAGATAATATTGAAAAGATTCTAAATAGAAGAATTTGCAAACCCTAAAGTACTATATAAATGTTAACTATAATTATTATTATTTCAAGCTAAAGTTTCAAGTAGAAAATTCTGCTTATTCTTGCCTAATTGGTATTTTCTACTTTTACAACTGAGCACAATGATCCATATCATATCTGTAAATGTCTGGTTCAGTAAACCTATGGCTTGGTCTCTGAATAGTCCATCAAGTCCTAAAACTATTGAGAAGTAGAAAAGGAAATGATGATATATAGAGAGGACAATGTAGGCCTTTTGTTGAAAATGAAACAGAAACCAAATGGTATAAGGAATAAGAATGAGTTATCACTGATAAGTGAGAGAAATAACTTTCTTTTCCTGGAAGAACAAGGAGAAATATTTATGGGCCCCAAGATAGTCTATGAGTAGATAAGCAGACCAGAATTTATAATCTCATGCCAAACTGACAACCTTTGATTATAATACTAATCCTTGTACCATGATAATTTAAAGTAAAAGAATAGAAAACATAGAAAAATCATTCCTTTTTCACAAAAGCAATTTATTTTATTTTTTATAGTAATAGCTTTTCATTTCTCAAAATACATGCAAAGATAATTTTCACCACCATTCACTCTTGCAAAATCTTGTGTTCCAAATTTTTCTCCTTCCTCTAGATAGAAAGTAATTCAATATAGAGTAAACATAAACAATTCTTCTAAAGATATTTTCACATTTATCAAAAGCAAATTATTTTAACTTGACAAGTCTTCAACAGGCACAAACCTTTTAGCTATAATTTTTTAAAAAAAAACCACCAGCATTTATCTACCATGTTAAATTTTGCAGAACTCTAGACAATTATTGCTTTATTTAGTCCTTACAACAACTCTGGGAGGTAAATGCTATTGTTATTCCTATTTTGCAGCTGAGGAAATTGAGGTTATAACTTGTTCAAGGTCATATAGGCAAAAAATGTATATGGTTGGATTTGAACTCAGGTGTCTCCAGACTCGACATGCTTTCTACTCAGTTCTACCTCAACCTCTACTGCTTCAGTTATATATACAAAAGCAAAACAAAAAGAATTGTATACAAAATCCTAAATATATCAATTATAGTTTTTCCCAAGAAAATACAAATTAATTTTATAATTAATTATATTTCATATTTAAATATATAATTAATATATTTAATTATTGTAATATTAATTAATATAATATATTTAAATATAATATGATTGGTATAATTAATAAGTAAAAATTAATTTATATTTTACAAAATAACATCAAATTCATTCTATTTGTTTACATGTTCCTCCTGTTTTCTGTGTACTTTTTTAGTTTCATTAGGTGTTATGAATATTGATATACTTGTAATGCAGGTATATATTATTCTTTTGATTCTACTTTTTTCTCTTTTTTACCATTTTTTTTTTGCAGAATTTCTGTACATTTGACATTTATTACATTCTTTATATTTGACATTTATAACAGTAAAATAGTGTTCTGTTATGCTCATACATCATATGCAAATATTGTGCAAGTATTCTCTGGGCATTGGATATCAAAAGATGTTTCTAAGTTTTTACTATTACAAATAATGCAACTAAAAGATCTACAAGTAACTCTTTTGGGCCTAGCAATAATAGTTCACACATTTGTAGAATCTTTGAGATTTATAAAATACTCTCTTCCCAACAACTTTTGAAATAAGTACTGCAAATATTATGCTATATTATTATCCAGATATGGAAACTGGTAGTTTCAAGGTAGGATTAAAATCCAAGTACTTCATCCTTTTCAGTACAATTCTACATCTTCCTCAAGACGTTGTCTCAATATTGGGAAGAGGTGATGATAGAACGATAGATAGAAAGCCAGTCTTAGGGTAGAAAAAATCTGGGTTCAAATTCTGCCTTTGACATCCTAGCTGTATGAATCTATACAAGAGTGCTCTCAATTACCTGTGAAGAACATGAGTTCCTAATGTGCATTGTTAGAGAGATTTCCTTCACAGGGAATTTCCTATATCAATAAAATCACAGGTCTGGGCTTCCCTAAAATGGATAATATGAATAAAGATGAAGAGCTTTATGATTTATTTTATAGTAACATTACTTTACAAAAATGTAATGAGAATGAGGTTAATAAGAATGATAACAGACAATATTTATAAATCACCTATTCTGTGCCAACCACTGAACAAAGAGTTTTACAGATATTACCTAATTTGTGCCTTACAGCAACTGTGGAAGGAATTATTTTCTGAATTTTATGGGTGAGGAAACTGAGGCAGACAGAGGTTAAGTGAATTACCCAGTAACTCCACCAGCTGTAGAGCAATGTAATATAATGTACCATTTCCCTCACATTTCCCCCAGCATTGAATTTTAACATTTGTAACTGTCATTGTTAATTTAACAAGTGTGAGATACTATCTCAGTTATTATTGCATTCCTGTGGTTATTGAAGGGTTTGAATACTTTCTTATATTGTTATTATATATGTTTCTTCTTTTGAAAGTTGACTGTTTCTGTACTTTGACTGTTTATCTATTGGAAAATTGCCCTTTCTCATAAATCTGTCTCAATATCTTAGAGACTTTTGGATATCAAATTAGCCTTGTTTTCTTCAGGCTTTTTTGCTCTCAAAAGCTAACAGAGTATTTGCTTAGAATGTAAAAAGCTAAAACACTTAAGTTTTGAATTGCTAAGGAAAATCAGTGTGTTACTACCCTTGCAGGCAAGTGCTTATAATAATCTCAGTCATGAAGAACTCATTTTCTGGATGAATGGAAAACTCAGACCATATGTTAGATAACAATAATCTTTAAGAAAGGTTTGCTTCTTGTCCCATTATCCTGACTTTTCATATCAGAATGGTTCTTTTCTCTGTTTCTCTTTATGACATTTATGATTCACTGTGCTTCAAATAGAATATATCTGATGTAATCTTGGTCCCCTTCTGCCTGATCCTCTTCCCAAATCAAAAACCAGAGGAAGTGCATTGAGACTGAAAGGGCAGAAGAGCAAAGAAAGTGGTACTCCAGAAGTAGTGCCAAGCTCCTCCTCTCCCATAAAATGTACCAGTCCAAGTCCTAACTGGGAAACCCAAGAAAAACATCACCAGTCATTTCCCTAACTCAGATAGTAGCAAAATTGCTCCATTTCTGTCCCATTTTTCCCTCAGTTCACTTAAATATTCTCTATTACTCTTCTTTTTCATGTTCAACATGAGCTACTTATCCATTTTTTTCCTGCTCCCCCTCCCCATTAAGTAGAAGCCCTCCTCTGTAACAAAGGACCTCACTACTGAATTTAAAAAAAAAAAAAAAAAAAAAAAGCCTGAACAAACGGTGATATTTAAATGTATTATAATATGATTGGTTCTTATTGAACCAGAAGGAGAAAAAAGGAATTCAGAAAAACATGGAATGAACTGGTACAAAATGAAGAAAAAAATCAAGAGAACAATATGTAGGGCAGTTCAAAAATTGGAAGGTTTATGGGCAGCCATTTCTACAAAATTAAGGCCATCGTTTGAAACAAAGAATTGAGATGAGCAGAATTATCTTTCCTTGATCCCTCCCGGGGGCTTTCATTCATGCCTTTCCTTTGCATAAGACAACTAGAGAGGGTGATGAACTGGTGAAAATACAGGTGAAGGAATCCTTTGTGGTTTGCTGAATGGTAACTCCTAGAAATTATTTGAAAACATGTGATTTGGCAATCAAGAATTACCCAATCAAGTCTGACTTTATAAACCAAATTCAGATAGTCTTGAAACAGGCATTGTTCCTGATTAACTAGAGGATATAACCACAAAGACATATTAAATGCTCTGCTTACTCCATCTGGTTTGTTTGGTTTTTTTCCCAAAAAAGAGTTTGACCCCTGGAAGCAAGACTCCTTCTGGAGAGAAAAGCTGCAATATAGCAAAGCCTCTGGGAATTGCCTTCTGGGGAGAAAGCAACTGGGGCATTTTCCCCAACTCTGATGACTGGGTGTACAACTCTCCTCTTGCCTACCCAAAAGGAGCTAAAACTCAAGCCTTTGGTCTTTAAAATAAGAGACATTCCCCTTTTATAGGGAAAAAGGCTTCTCTACCAGGGCCACAGGTGAAGCCAGAAGGTGCACTCCACAGCCACAGATTCCCCAGGGAAGCTGGGGAATCACATACCTGACAGACAGAACCCTGGCAGAGTCCACACACTTGTCAAGTTCAGCAGGGAGCAGCAGAATGATCTAAAGATATTAATGGCTCTGTCACATTTGAGACAAGCTCTGGACACTCCATGCTCCCCTGGCTGCCTTAACTGCCCTCTTCATGCTTGTTCCTGGAGAGTCTTGGGTGGGAGAGCTCTGTGTGTTTGTGTGTGATGTTTTATGGTTCTTTCTTACTCTGTTATTTCATTAAATGCCTGTGTTCTGAACTAATCATATCCCCTTGTTAACTACTAAAGGCCATCCAGTCAGGGAGGGCTCCTGGTTTGGGATGCAGAACCCAGAGATTATCTCTAACCTGGATAGCTTTGCAGGGATCCCTTTACAACAGGAGTGTTCCCCATGAGGTGCAATGATTGTTTCAGCAGGTACCCTTTGGGGGTTTCTTGGCAGAGATACTGGTGTGATTTTCTTCTCTAGCTCATTTTACAGATGAAGCAAACAGAGTTAAGTGATTTGCCCAGGCTCATGCAGCTAATAAGTGTCTGAGGCCAGATTTGAACTGAAAAACTAAGGAACTAAGCCTTTCTGACTCCAGGTCCCCCAATCTACTCACTGTGTCACCTAAGGGTCTCAAGGTAAAGGTGAGCAGTACTAAAAGACATTAGAATTTGTATTAAATGCCTTGATTAGTCTTGGTTCCTGATGACAATCATGAAATACATTTCCCTTCTCCAGGCAGAGACATATTAGACTACAAAAGCAGAAGATTGCAGATGCTACCAGGTTCACTTGTGGAGACAATTTGTTTTGTTTAACTGATTTTCTTTTTTATACAGGAAGGTATAAATTGTGTATACACACACACACACATTTTATGTGCACACACACACGAAATCTTTTTTATATATGGGGGAAGGGCAATATTGAATAGTAGAAGTACTATAAATAACAAAAAGCATCAATGAAGCCATTTTAGGGTCTCAATTCTATGAGCAAATGTCTCTTTGGTGTCACCTGGTAGAGCAAATGACAATACTAGAGAATATTTGAATGTATAGGTGAATGTCCTTCATTTTTGTAGAGGCAAAAGCCTTCAATCTAGACTCCAAGTTTCTTGTGTTCTATGTAGCCTTTATAGAACATGGGAACAGATTTCAGGCAAAACAGTGACAATAGCCATATTCGCTATCTAGTAATCATTTTGTTTTCAATAATGACTCTGAAAACAAATGCTTTCCTTAGCACAGTCACAGACATGTGACTTAAAGCTTAAAGCAGAGAAACCAGCCAAATCTATAAATCTTTTTGAGTGAGAATTTCATTTGTGTAAAGCACTATGCTAGGCACCCTGGGAGATTCAAAGAAGAATAATGTGTGGTTTCTATTGTAAAGAGAACTGAACATCAAAACATGAAAAAGTGCTGTAGAACCTTTTTCAATCATTTCTTTATTCTGTTTTTTAAAAAAAAAAATAACTTATTTTTGTATATTTTTTGTTTTTACATGACTTTCATTTTTTAATATGTCTCTTTCTCCTTTCTCTTCCTATCCAGTGAGTAAGTCTTTTTGACAAAGATTTTAAAAGGAAGAGAAAAAAAGCAGTACAACAAAATTCAGTATATGCAGTATTTCAAACTCAAGTACATATATGAAATCACACATGTTTTATTGCACATATGCAATTCATACCCCAACTCTCCAAAGAATGGAGATAAGTAAATTTTTAATATCTTTTCTAAGATCAATCTTGGTCATTACAAAGTTAGTTTCATGTTTATTAATTTTCCAATTAAATTATTGTTATAATATGTATATACATAAATACCTGGTTCTGCTTACTTCATTATAAATCACTTTATATATCACATTATATTCATATACATTATATTATGTTCATATGTATTCATATATCACATTATAAATCATTTCCCATATTTCTCTGAATGCTATATATTGGTTATTACTTATGGTTTATATATCATAATTTGTTTATCTATTCTTCAATCAATGAGCGTCTACTTTGTTTCCACCTATTTTCTTTCTTATTACAAAGAATGTTACTATGAATTTTTTCTTTATATGAGGCATTTCTATTTTTGTACTTTTTTAGGGCATAAGTCTAGTAAGAAAATCTGAGTCAAAAGATGCATGCCTATTAGTCACTTTTTTCTTTTGCATAACTCCAAGATCACTTTCCAGAATGACTGGACCTATTCATGGCTCCACCAACAGAGTATTAGTGTGTCTGTCTCTTTCTAAATCCCTTTCATCATTGGCTTTTTTCATTTTTTTTTTTTTTTTGTCATCTTTGCCAGTCGTCTGGATATAAAGTGAAAACTGAGTTGGTTTGGTTTGAATTTCTCTTATTAGTAGTCATCTGGAGTCAAATTCCATATGTTTGCTAATGATTTGCAATTCTTTTGAGTGCTATTTGTTCATATGTTTTAATCACTTAACCATGGAGTAATGGTTCTTACATATTATGTTGATCCCTTATGTCTCTAAAACATTAAACCCTTATTGAGAATATTTCATTTAAAGTTTTTTCCCTTGATTCATACTTTCCCTTCTTAGATAAACTATTGTTTTGTATGAAAAAACTTTTCAGTTTCACATGGGTGAAATCATCTATTTTATATTTTTCTTGGTTAAGAATTCTCCCCTTGAGCTAGAATTTTTGTTCAAAATATTGCTTTCTCACCATTATGTCTCTCATACCTAGAATCTTCTTCTTTCTCCCTTATTCTATTTCTGAAACACCTTCCTTATATTTTGAAATTGCTTTGATTGGTATTTTCCAAGAGCTTGGTAGCTCTGTGCCTCTTATCTCAGGTGCAAAAGCCAGTTAAATGCATGTTAGATCCTTTTCCTTCCTATAGAACACCTGAGCAACTCTGATCCAGGAATTTTCTTGTCTTCCAAAGTGACCATGACTCCTGAACTGTGCTAACCACCTTGAGCTCAGAATTCCCTGAGCTGCCTAAAGCAAGGGACCAGGAGGCCTAAACCATCATGGACTCCCTCTTCCAGACATGGACTAGACTATTATATCTGAGGTTCCTAATGTGCCTCTTCCCTGTCCATGTCTATTTGAAAGATTTAGTTCTATTCTCTGAGTAAGAAATAAACAAGCTATCCTAGTTTGAAGGAGTCAATTTTAAGAAGATTGAGGAGTTGCCCAATTTTTGAGGTGTCAGTTCAGGTCTCGGCATGAGAATCCCAGGAGATTATCCTAGTGCTCTTCCCTTGTCTTTGCTGCCTTCTCCATCTCCCTTCTCTATGTCCACTTAATCTACATGGCCTTCCTTTTTTAGGCTTGTTCACAAACACCCCAAATAAACAAACAGTCCCTTTCCTTTCAATGTCACATAGTTCATCTTTGGTGAATCCCTTTTAGTCCAAGGATGGACTCCAACAAAAAGTTATAGCAATGCAAGAGTTAAATAATACAAGATAACACCAATGTTACAAGGCAGAACATGATTAATGACCACCCAGATGGCATATGACAGGTGACTTCTACAAACCCAGAAGGTAAATACTCAGACCAGCTAAAAGAAAGGAGAAACAACATGCACATCTCTAGGCTTTTTAAATGACCTGGTGCCAGTTACCTCAAGATATATTGTCTGACCTGACTTTAATAGAAAATACAGTTACTTCCCTGACATACAGTATATCTTCATGCCTTGGGGGAAGCTGATAGCATCTCATTTTTTCAGAGACACAGCATACTGATAATAATAATAGCTAGCATTTATTTAGTCCTTTTAGGTTTGTAGAGGGCTTACCAGATAATCATCTCATTTGATTCTTATAACAATCCTAGAAAATAGGTTATTATTATCTTCATTTATTTTTATCTCAGTTTCACATAAGAAAACACAGGTCAAGGTTAAGTGACTTGCTCAAGGTCCCACAGCTAGTCAGCATCTGTGGCTGGATTTGAGCTGTAATATTCCTGATTTCTAGCCCCATACTCTAACCACTGTGTAATCTAGCTACTCATTATGGACCCTTTTTTATTTTCCTGCTTATTTCAGCCAATCTATTGATCTTTTTTTTATCATTGATTATAATTTTATTAAATAGTTTAAACCTTTCATATGCTAGAAACCTCTGGGGACTATTCTGCTAGGAGGCTGTCCATTGGAGATGTACACCTTGCAAAGCCAAATGGCACTTTTAATCTCATCAAAATGGATTATCAGAAGCAGAGGGTGGGATGATTCAGCATACCAGTTATTCCTTCCAGTCCCTAACAGCAAAGACTACAGTGTATTTTACCATCATCTGAACTAATGTAATAGATAACAGGCAGAGGAAGTGATAGTTTCTCTCTCTCAGAATGTTTATAAGTTCCTTTGTACTGGAGACAAATTATTTTTCTTAATTTCACTTAAAATGAATATGATTAATTGTGTAAAATTATGCTCATTTTTACACTAATATTTAATAATTGAATCATATCTTTTCCTTTATTCTTGATTTATTGGCTGTTTTAGTATTGTTGAAAATCTAAAGGGAAAAATTGTGCTCCTTAGTACCAAGGTTGACTTTGTGATGACTACAGAAAGAGTCAAATAGGAGCAATGCAGTATACAATTTGGTGGTTTGGAGGGGACTTGTGGTTTGGACAAGCAGCTTGTCTCAACTCCTCATTAAAATGAAGTGCGTCATACTGAGTTAACTATATTTTATCATCCTATTTTCACCTTACCCACAATATATTAATATAGTCTAACTCTTACAAGACATTGTTCCTAAAAATAAAAGGATTTTATTTTTAGAAATCTTCTGGATAAAAACAAAATGAATTCCAAAGGGAGCTATAAATACAAGGTAGTATAAGATTTTTATCTCAGAGTAACCTTTGAATGAAACATACATATTGGGGTAATTACATGAGGTCTTCTTGTCAGGTACCCCAGGCTGATTCAGTGACCTTCACGGAAACAGAGAATTAGGGAGGCAGCTGGAAGTGGAAGGAAAGGACAGGAAGAAGTGAATTTTCAGGAGTCTTTAACTTTTTTTAATGTGTCATGGATTCCTTTAGCAGTATGCTAAAACGTAGAAGCCTTTTATCAGACCGTATTTAATGTATTAAATATGTAAATTACACAGGATTATCAAGGAAATCAATTAGATTAATATAATACAATATTATATTAATAAAATGTCAATTATATTAAAATACAGTTACCAAAATATTAACCAACTCACAGACCTCAGGTTAGTAATCCTTGCCCTGGATAGGGCTGGGGGATAAAAGTAAAGATTTACATACATAAAATAGCCCAAAACACTACACCTCCTCCATGTAGGCTCAGGCAAAGCCGGAAATGAGAGGGATGTCCTTTTTACCTCACCCTCACCCCAGAGCTGTAGCATATCATTTTGTTTATTTCTTTGTCCCCCTTTGACAGTTTCTTTGTCATTTGAATGAATAAGACATTCATTTTACCAGACTTTACCAAAATAAAAATGTCAAAGGGAAATAGTAAACAAGCACTATAAATGTTTAATGAAGATGATAAACCTATTTTACAGATAAAAAAACCTCAAGTCAAAAACTGTCAAACAATTTTCCTAAATCATATGAGTTTTATATGTACCATTTTGACTTGCTCTTAATCACAGAATGTTAAAGCAGGAAGGACTTTGTAAGTCATTTCTTCTCATCTATCACTGGAGAAACTGAGGCCCAGAGAGACTATATCTTGACAAATGGTCTTTCTGCTCCATCACTATCACTGTAGAAAAGAAAGACCCACTGAACTCTTTCCCACCCTTTAAAGCCCACCTCAAATGATACTTCTTCCCAGCCATAGTCCCTAATAACAAACATCTTACTCAGACATCACAATGTCAAATGAATTAATTCCAGGAGTTGGGAACTTCCTCTGCTAAGCCTTATCATAACAGTTCCATAATTTAGTAAATATACTTTAAAGTTGCCTGGGGAATAGAAATATTAAATGGCTTACCTATAGTCACTTATTTGGTGTGTAAACACACCAGGTCTTCCTAATTCTGAGCCCAGCACTTTCCCTGATACTCTCAATCCACAAGGAGCTCTGCTGCCTCTATGTTGACTTAGAAAACTATATTAAAACCCACAACAAAGCAAAGAAAAAATGGACAGTTCTGAATATTAAATGTAGTATTAATGATATATGTTTTCATATCTTGAATCCTTTCTTATATTCTGCTGTGTACATGACATTTTTTTCTTTTTCTATTTTACTTTTTTTCTAGTTTGCATTTAAGTTCTAAATAAATACATAAAAAGAAAACTATATATTAACATTATCTATGCTTTACTGTATTTTATTTATTTTGTTAAATGTTTACTAATTACAACTTTGGGAGGCATGTTTAGGAGACTTATTCGAGACTTCTTATCTACCAGCTCTCCTTACCTTATATAACACTTCATTTTGTAACTAAAGCTCTTATCAGGTAATATTATGCAAAAAAATTATCTGTGTTTTATTGTTCTTCTGAACTCTAGAGAATATAGCTCATGAGGACAGGATTGAATCTCATCTAAATTTTCTGTCTTTTCCAAAAGTATGGTAATTGTGGCACTTACATGAACTGCACTGACTCGATCTTGTTTCTCATTTCTGGAGGTAGCTTAGTTCCCTTTCTGTTCAATTATAAGTCTAGTCCAATTTCTGTCTTCTGAGAAAACCTTATTCAGTTATTGGATTTGTGAAAAAAACTTTATTGCATTGTTTGAATCTGGCCCTTCCTGGCTAAGAGACTGGACCCTTTGTTTGGAAATCTTTAATGACTTAGATTATGCTGACCAGAAACCCAGTCAAATCCAAGATTGAGGCAAAGAAGTTTTTTTTTTTTTTTTTCACAACTGTACATCTCAAGCAATGTCTATGTCTTATCTGAAAACTGACCCTGTGCTAATCAATCAATTATTGTTTCCACTTACCTTTCTTTGTTCATTGATTGTTGGGGCAGGGAGAGGGGAAGAGGAGTGGAACATCTTTTTTTTTTTTTTTTTTAATTCAGGGAATTTCACTTATTCTTTTTTTCCTCCTCCCAACTTAGAAAACCTTTCCTCCAATTAGAAATCAGATGACCTAATCTTGTATTCTGATTTATATCTGGGTAATTGTTTTCTTTTAACGCATAAAAATCTGTCCCTCCCTGTACTCAGGACCAAGTGTCAACCTGAGGGGATCTAGTTCTGATTTGTTATCCAATTAGCATGCTTTGCTTAATAATTTGATGTGCTTGGAAGCTCCCACTTTTGTTTTCTTAGTCATTTCAAATTTCACTCATCACATCAGCCAAGTTCAGTGCTCTGCATATAGTAGGTATTTTAAAAAATGTTTGTCAAGCTCAAATTGAATTATTAAATTGAAAGGGAATCAGTTTGTTGAGAGAGAATACTCTATCAATGTGTCTGACCAGTAGATTTTAAGATCTGCCTGGAGGCAAAGGAAGGAATAAACTGCTTTTATAAAATGCAGGTGCTGGTATCAAGCATTCTATATTAATATCATAGAATATGAAGGATTTCACCAGTTATTGATCAAAGATCAGGAAGAGTCAGGCCCTTATACAAGAAAGGCTTGTGAACTTCTAAAATTTATATTTCTTGCTTTTTACATGTGACCCAAACCCAGGGAACTCTTATAACACGACAGAGATTGTTCAGTAAAATTTTTTTCTGTCCCCTATAGTGTCTAGTATACCTGATATGGTCTTGTGCACATCAGGTATTATTGAACATAGAAATGCAAATAAATGTTGGAACCAGATGGTCCCATAACTACATGGACCCACATCTAGAGTTATAACTAGCACTGGGTAAATGGGGTTTTCCCCCAGGATGCCGACTTCCAAGCAGGACTTATTTTCTTTCCAGGGGGACATGCTTCTTCTGTGGGAGGGATCTTCTGTTCTTCCCCAACATGGTGATCACTATCCTTGAGTCTTGTCTTTTGCTCCTATGGACGGAAGTGGTGGGTACGATCATCTCCATTGGACTTTCAAGGACAAAGACCACCCTTTTCATTCTTATGTCCCTCTTTTCTCATTTTACTGTCTTCTACATGGTTAACCCCATTCCACTCCCCAAAAAACAAATAACACAACATTCACCCACCACCTACTCTACTACAACTACTACAACCACCACCACCACCAAACTGAATTTACTTCATGCTAAGTTTTGGACTCCAATTTGCCCCATACTCCCAATTTCTACCACCAGTTGGAAATATAATCTTGGGATTTTTACATTATCAAATTCAATGCCATTTTTTCAGTCAGATTTATTATATGCCATAATCTAAGTCATTACTTTTCTTTGAAATGAACAAACAAGTACTAAAACTGGAAGGGAAAGGGTCTTATCATAGCTTTGATATCATGCCTGTAAAATTAGGTCTCCCTGAAAAAAAGAAATGGCAAAGAGCTGAATGATGGAACCAATTTCAGGGCATGGAGAATCTGGTTGTTAACAGTGACCCAGTCAGAGAAGACCATAATAGTGATTGTAACTCATATCATGCAAACTGCTTGATTCCTTTAACCAAACTACATGTCAAAACCCAGTTGGCTTTTCTTCTCCTTTCCAACTGTTTTGCAGTTTGTGGTGTGAGTCACGTACTCCCCAGTACCTCCTGGCAGACTCGGAAAGCTTTCTGAGACATCAATTCCCAGGACTCAATTTTCTCTATCAGATTGCCACAAATAAATCTCATTTTATATCTCATCTCATAACAGCAGTGAAAATGCTTTACGGCCGTTGCCTCACTCCACTTCTGTGTTTAACGCTGTGCGGCTGAGGACTTCATCGTCCCTTGCTGGGAAACAGAAGACTTCATTGTTTTGTCCCTTCCCCCATCCCTCTATTTCCCTCAAGGATTGAGCATTAGTGTGGTAAATCAGGATCAGAATTGTCTAAATATACCCAGTCAACTGGCTTAATGAGACAGGAAGTAGGCTGCAGGAGGACATGACATTTTAACACAATGACTTGCATCAGATTTTAATTCATTTAGCATTAACAAATATACATCTTTGGGAAAGTTATCAAAAACTGTCTAGTTCTTTTTGAAGATGTCCAAAACCCCACTTAGGCCATTTGGATCACATCATAAACAGTTCAGAGAATTGAACAAAATATTCCTTAAGTTAGGGGAAATTTTAGCTAGTGGAACATAATAAAAATGCACAAACTCTGATGATTTACTGAGATATTAAGTCCTCTCTTTGAATTAAAGTAAAAGGCTGATGTGCTCAATCCATGAAAGCTCTGACAAGTCACTGCATAATTGCATCTCCATCTTCTCCCGACTGGTTCAAGTGATATAGAGGCCAAGCTCCACGTTCTTCATAGTCTCTCTGTTCACTGTTTCCTCAGCAGTGTTTAAAACAGATCTCAAACTCAATGACAGCCTTAGTTCAATATAATACAGTTACACAGGCTGCTACAGCTGTGTCCAGAAACCGAGTTACGGTCTTCCCCACGGGATCAGTCAGTGGTTTCATCAAGCACAGCTGTAAGAAAAGGAAAAAAGAGTGGGGAAAAAACACCTTAGCTCACCCTGGACAAGGAAACTATGGTAACAAAATCATGTAAAGCAATGGTTGTCATGTTTGTTCCTTGTTGTAGAGCATGTCTGTTGCCAAAGTGACTCAAACTCCAATGTGAATTTGGTTTAAGTGGAAAAATTTGGAAATTTTCATGGTTCTTTTTTCTCTTTGGATGGTTATTATAAGACACAGATAATATGTACTAGTTCCATTTGAATAGTTTCAAACAGGAATAAGCAACCTGTGCCCCCATCAGAGGCAAAAACTAGGATGATCTCATCAGAGCTTTGTCCCAGTGCGCCGAATTTAGAGTGTTAGCGGTGGATGAGGCAAACAAATAGAACCTAGCAACTACATAACAAGAATGATTAGTTGAAATAAGAAGGCACTTGAAGAAGAGGCACTTCCATTCTTTCCCCAGAATCCTCCAGTAGTTTTCCTGGAGTCTCTGTCAGTCACTCACCTTTCTGGGACTTTCTCTCTGCTGCAGCCATCACCACCGTTGTCATTTAACTGAAGATGAATTTCATGCTGCTTGCCCTGGGCAATTTTTGGTTCTTACTTTGGTCTCTGGTCAGAGGAGGGTGGCCTTAAGTGGCACATGAGGTGGAGGCAGTGATACCCAGACATTCCCTATCTCAACACATCCTTATCTCCTCCTCATTTTCCCCTTTATTAACCTTTCCCTTTCTTTCTCTTCTTTCTGCCTTTTCCCTTGACTGTTGATGCTAGTGACATTGGCATTTTTTATTTCCCCTGGTAGCACCCACAAAGACTCCCGACACCTCCTAATTTAGAATAAAATCGAAAAATGGGTGATTTCACTAAATCAGCAACTGGTTTTGACTGCAAACCAGTGCTGTTGGATATAAGATTTAAAGATGTGTGACTCTGGGCAATTGCTCCAACTAGAATGTGCATATGCTTTGGCAGCCTTCGTTGTCCTGTTGAACAAGAAGGATCAGTGACTGTGGTAGAGACCATCTGGCAACATCTTACAAGGGCACATTCTCATAATTTGTACTTGGCACTGTATCTCCCAGGAAGGAGTTAGCTGGGAAAAGATATTCAGATATTCCTTCTTCAGGTGGGAGCAGATTTCCATTTTCAGATTGTATGGCAAACTTTACAAAAACATATAAATGTAGCACACTTTTTAGTTTATACAAATGATTAAAATGTTTTGTACCAAACAAAGAATATCCTGGCTTCTTTAAGAAGGGATGCTATTTGTTGTCTTTCTGACTACTTGTTCTCACATCTTCCTCTTCCTGCAAATTATAGTAGATGTCACACTCTCCAACTCTTGTACTCAGTCTTTTTAATACATTCTCCTACCTGGTCAACCACTCAATAAACATTTGCTAAGTGACCATCATATGCCAGGAATTGTGTAAGTAGAGGCAAAACACAAGAGGTAAAAGGCAGTTCCTGCCCTCAAGGAGCTTAAAATCTAATGGGAGAGACATGTAAACAATACATACCAAAGCAAGCTATATATAGGATAAAGAGGAAATAATTAATAAAGGAAAGGTTCTGGAATATAAGAGGGATTGGAAAAGGTTTTCTGTAGAAGGTGGGATCTTAATTGAAATTTAAAGGAATCTAGGGAGGTCACTAATTGGAGGGGAAGAGGGAGAGCATTCAGGCATGGTGGACAGCTGGAAGAAATGCCTAGAGCCAAAAGATAGAGTGCCTAATTTGGGCAACAAGCCAAGAGGTCATTGTCATTGGATTGGAGAGTACCAGGCAAGAAATAAAATGAAAGAAGACTAGAAAGGTAGGAGGCTAAGTTGTGGGCTTTGAATGCCAAACAGGGCATTTGTATTTGATCTTGAAGGTAATGAGGAGTCACTAGAGTTCATTGAATAGAGAGGTGGCATGATCAGACCTGCTTTTTTGGAAAGTCATTTTAGTGGCTGAATGGAGGATGGATTGCATTGGGCAATCCCTCCAGAAGGCTATTGCAATAGCCCAGGTGTGAAGTGATGAAGGTTGAAAGGAGCTACAAACATGAGACTGACAAGTCTTAGCAACATATTGGATGGGAAAAGGGATTTGATGTGGGTGAGAGGTATTAAGAAGTCTAGGGAGATACTTAGGTTGTGAGTATGAGGGACTGGGAGGATGGTATGGTGTTGTCTTTTACATTAATAGGAAAAGTAGGGAAGATAGGACAGTCTTTACAAATTTACAAAACAATAATCTTATAAGTAAAATAACAAACAAAAAAAAACCCTCTGTATTTTTCCTTTCCTTCTTTCCTTCCTTGGATCATAGATTTAGAGCTGGAAAAGTAATTTTGTTGAATATTCTTATTTTTACAGATAAGAAAATTCAGTAACCAAGAAATTAAATGCTTGTACAGGGTCTAGTAAATATCTGAAGGATTTGAAGCCAGGATGATTCTGACCTCAAGTCCACTGTACCTAGCCACACTGCTCCCTTCCTCCTATTGTTCCCATGACTACCTATAAATGCTTCCTGCTCCTTTCTGTCAGGCAAACAAGATAAGTAGTCTCATTCTACACCTCCCCTCATCCCCAACTCCTTTAACCTCTTCTTATGGTCTTCAGAGTAGAAATTGGCTAGAGTATAGAAAGATTTTTTTTTCTATCTCCACCCCTCCCACCTTCATTCAAGAGAATCCCTCTTATCTTTCTTCTGACCTCAGGAGGGAAAAAGATTTCCCCCCTTCTTCTCCCCTTCTTTGAGAGAAAATACCCCCAGGAAGACATCTATGGTAGAATCTTGCCAGAGTAATGCCATCCAAAAATCCAATTATTCAGCCTCCATATCAAATGAAATCTTTGCATTTCAAGGGTTTTGGTTCACCCCAATCAGTGGCAAACATCCAAAAAGGAAAGAGCCTAGAAGGGCTGTTCAGCTTCCTAAGAGATAGTTTACACCTGCTATATTCGGAATCCACATATGCACAAAGACTGTCTTCTTACTTTCTGCTATCTAATTGTTCCAAGTTACAGAAGGAGCCACTACATAATTTCTGTATTCAATCCCTTCTCCATGGGAATACTATCTCTTATTTTTTAATTTACTTTTCTGGAGGGGTTAACTCATTCGCGCCCAAGGCACTTCTTACCAAAAGCACGGCTTTTCATACTAACTTAAAAAATGCCATATTGTAGGATCTATATTTCTCTCTTGGGGCTCTTGCTTGATGCACTGCCTTGCCACTCACTATACTATATAGTTACAAGAAGGGCTCTTTTTTCTTAACTAAACTTCTTCCCAGTATGTTCCCATATTGGCAACATAACCAATTAATTTGATTGCTCCAGTTCAACAACCAAACAATTTAGTTGGGTAAGTGAGAGAACAGAAGGAAAGATTGGGGGTGATCAACCAAGCTGGTTTTTTGACAGAATTGGCCAGTCCTCTGGTTAAACTGACAGACTCAGTCTAAATAATCAAACTGATAATAGCTTAATTTAAAACATTTTTTGACAGTTTCTGTATCTTTATCAGGGGGTTAGCAGAAACGATCCTCCTCTAAATCTTGGGAAGAAATACTGCCAACCACTGATGACTGTCATATGGTGAAATGTTTTGAGAAAAATAATGCAATGGTACATGTCATCTTGGAACTTAAGAACTCACATTTCTGAGAAATATCAAGATCTTAAGTTTCTAGTGAGATGAATGCAAAATGTAAATATTTGGATTTCTCAAGAGTTTTCCTGTTTACCCTATTAGAAATTCAAACGCATGGCTATGTAGACTTGTGCTCCAAATTCTAGACTAAAATTTCTTTCATTAAAAGATGGAAAAGTCAGAAGTGTCAGAAGGGAGACAAGAAGTATGGAATATTACATATACTCTTAGACCTCAGTGATCACCATATCTTGGGGGAGTTCCAGCTATGTTGCTTACTTCACTTTCTGCTTATTCTTCAATCCTCTCTACTTCCAAATCAGCTGTCTTGTGTCATCATCTTTCCCTTTTCCCTTTCCAGGTCCCTTTTATATTTTGTCTTTTCCTATTAAAATGTAAATTCCTTTAGAATATTTTGCTATTCCCAGGACTTAATACAATGCCTGGCACATAACAGGTGCTTAATAAATACTTTATCTAGCTATCTATTTTTAATCTTTCTCTATCACCTAGATATCTATCTTCTTAGCTCTGTTGGTTGACTTTCCTGAACTGTTCATTTTATTTATTTATTCTTTGAGATGACAAAGGGCTTGCTATATAAGAAAGAGAAAAGTATTTAGAAGAAGGTATTAATACATTTTTTTTAAAGGCAGGAAAGTGTAATGTCACTTTTTTCTAATCTGGTTCCTTAGAAGATTGTCTTGGTATACTAAATTTACCACAAAAGAAAAACTTTGTTATGAACTGCAAACAAAAATTTGATGAGTCAGAAAGACGTGACTCCAATCTGAACTGGCGTTTGAGCTTTCATTACTGAGTATCTTTTAATGATAAGATTTATTTTTAAAAATTGAAATATTTATATTTCTGGTCCAATTGACCCCATTAGTTGGGGGTCAGGTCCAAAAACAAGTGGTTTAGATGATGTATTTTCTTCAAATTTCATCACAGATTCAGCCCCTGTTTTCTCTCACAGGCTCTGGATCATCCCTGAGTCATATACTTCTTCCACTCAGCCTCTAGTGTGGAGTCAGCCTTATCTCTTTTCCTGGCCCCTCTTGCTTGATCCTATCATGTTTAACTTGGATTGCTTACCTGTCTTCCCAATCCCCCTTCTTCAGAGGTCTCCGGGAGAGAAAACTAAGATAGGCCTAGAAGCAAACCAAAACCTTAAAAAGCCTCTTTAAATGATTGTAAGAAAGAGATAGCTTACAAAGGGTAAGAGGCTTATTGTCTATCATAGTCTTTTTTAAATGATTTCCTTTTCACTGACTGTTCAGAAAACAAAACAGTTATCCTTACACTGGGAAAAAGATTAATTTTTTTAAAAATCTGTTGGCTATGATGAAATATGAATAACTAAAGCTCTTGACAAAAAACAGAGAATCACCTGACCACATACCTCAATTTCCCCTTCTGAAAAATAAGGACAAGAGTAATTTACCATTCCTAAGTGGTTCTGGGACAATTAATTATTATTTGTCTGTGAAGCTCCTTTGAGGTCCTCTGTGGAATAATGAAAGAAAAGAACAAAGTATTGTTATCCTTCAGGCAGTATAATTAAAACAAAATCTCATCAGCCCATCTCCATGTGTTTCTCAAGTTGATCATGGGATTATTTTAAAGAACAGAGGCCTTCTGTATCACCTGGCCTCCAGGAGTTCTATGACTTATTTTCATTGTTAGAGTAGAGCAATTCAGATAACACTTAGAGACATCAGAGAGGAGTTTAGTTTCTTTGGAGAAAAGAAGCATTCCACTGTTGTTATTCCAAAAAAAATTGTTGAAAGATCTGTCCTATTTTTTTAATCCAAAGCTTTGGAATTTGCTATTGTTAATAAAATTTGCAATAATAACTATAATAAGAAACATTCCTCAAGAAAATGCAAAAAGTATAGTTGTTGCCTCCTAGGGGGATGGCTATTCTACTGGGAAAGATAAGAACTTCCAAGACAGGAGAGAACAGTTTCATCAAGGAATCTGGCAAAATGTTTCATATGAAAGTAGTATCTAAACTATACTTTGGAGAAAGAAAAATTTTAACAAAGGGTAATGAGAAAAGCATGAAATACAGGTCCATTCTATGCAGATGCATGAAGGTAGGAGCTGTAGAGATAAAACATGAGACGTGGTAGTAATTCAGTGAGGACAGAACATATTATAGATATCAAGGAGTAAGTTGAACTAAAACAAGGCAGAGCTTGTGCAAAACAGCTAAAAAAAAAAAGCTTTTATTGTATCCTATGTATAATAGGGAGCCACAGAAGATTTTGATCAGGGGAGTAACATGGTTGAACATACATTGAAAAGATTGGAGAGAGGAGAGATTAGGTAGGAATGTTATTAAGGAATTATTTCAAATCCGCACAAAGAGAGTCCCTGAAATGGGGTAGTAACACTATGAGGAGGAAATGTGTAACTAATGTTAGGGAAGTTATGGAGGAAGATCTGAAAAGATTTGGAAACTGATTGAATATTGGCAGGGAGGGAGTGATGAGGGAAAAGAAAATGTCAAAAATTACTTTGAACTTTTGACTCTTCTGTGGGATTCTAAATACAGTTTTGAGGAAGGGCAGATTCTGAAGAAGGGAATATAAGTTTTGAAAATGATGCAATGGAATTATCTTAGAGGAAGTTGGAGATGCTAGTGTAGGAGCTAGGTTAGGTTAGGATATGGAACTAGTTGTACAGTCATTGGACTTCATGAGATCCCTAGGAAAAAAGGGCATAAAAAAGGAAAAGAAAGACCCCAGAACAAAACCTTTGGTAAAAAACAATCCTTAGAGTCTGGAAAATGAATCAGCAAAGAAAACTGAAAAGGAAGAGTCACAGTTTCTTCTCACAATGAGGAGAAACAGAAGCAATCAGTGTTAGAGAAGAAGGTATCTGAGATGAATATGGTCAACAATGCTAAAATTTACAGAAAGGATCAAAGAGAATGGTCAATAAGGATTTTGGAATTGGATTTTGGAATTAACAGATCATTAGTAACCTCTGAAACAGTTATTTCAGTAGAGGTGGAATCTGCTTTGCAAAGGATTAAAAGTCATTAGATTGTGAGAAAGCAAGCAGAAACAGAAAGTATACTTTCTAGGCAATAAAAGTGAGGAGAGGTATAGGAGACTGACTTGAAGGGATGGTTGGAACTAGTGAAGGTTTTCATGGTTAGGAGAAAACTGCATATTTTTAGGCAGTGGAGGAGAAACTAATAGCTAGGAAGAAATTGATAACAAAGGGAAATAGATTGATCCATGGAACAAACTTCCAAATGATGCAGAATCATTACCCTTGGTAAAAGAAAAGTTCATCTCGTCCTCTGAGAATGGAGTACAGGAGGAATGGATAATGAACTATAAAGAGGTTTGGGGGTACTTAGGAGAGGATGAAAGAGCTTATGATGGATGGCCATGATTTTTTTCAGTAAAATAGGAAGTGAGGTCATCTTCTGAGAAACAAAGGGTGAGGATAACTTTAGGAGTTTGAGGGAAGAGAAGGTTAAATAGCTATGGTGGAGAATAGGATAGAGAATCAAAGAGGTGAATAAAAGTTTTGTGGAGCAACAGTGAGAACTTAGACGAAGTAGGTAACAGGAATTTTGTAGTGGTTCTAGCCCCATGATTTCATGATATCCTTCAATTTTGTTCAGGGGTTGGGGGAAGGAGCAGAGAAAGAACAGAAAGAGAAAATTCATGAATGAGAAATAGCAAAGTATGAACAGCAAAAGTTTAGGAGAGCAATGAATTCAAGGATGGATATCTAATGGCTAGCAAGTAAGGTTGAGCTGTGAGTAGAGAGTAGAGGATAGACATTTTCAATCAGCAGAAAGAAAGTGGTTCTGATTCAGAGATTAGAAGATAATAAAATACCTAATTCTGAGTAAGAAATAAAGAGAACTAGAGATACTGAGACAAGAAGAAAAACCTAACATTATAGATATCACTGAAATTTATGGATGAGACTTATCTAGCAATTAATCAATCAACTTATTTATTTATTTTGCTAAAGGATCCAGGTTAAGTGACTTGCCCAGGGTCATACAACTAGCAAGTGTTAAATGTCTGAGTCTAGATTTGAACTCAGGTCTTCCTGACTTCAGGGCTTGTGCTCTATCCATTGTGCTGCCCTTCAACTTATTTATTAAATACTAAGCACCGTGCTCAGTACTGAAGATACAAAGACTAAAAGGAAACAGTACCTTCCCCCAAAGAGCTAACATTCTTTCTCATGAGTCGAGTATGACTATGAAAGAGCATGATTTATTAAATAGAATATTTAACAGGATGGTATCCAGGGAAGGGCAGATATTAAGAGCGTCAAGTACTAAAACAAATCCAGAATCCATGAAAGGCACATAGTGAACTTGACTTGTTCTGGTCTATTTTTAGAATAGCCAAAGTCTTTTGTGCTGTTATTTATAACTACATTCAGTGCAGTACAAAGGTGTCTGTATCCTTAGGACCAACCATGTATTTCTCTACTAAAATACAAATGATTATTATTGTAATGGAAAAACCATTCTTACCTTGTGGTACTTTATTTAACTTCTACTATAAAAGTTTGCAAGAAAAAAATTATTTGCAAGGGAGGGCCAGAAATTTTTAAAATCCTAATTTATATATCCAATGTTGAGATAAATTGAAGATTCTTATTAGTTTAGATAAATGTTAAAGAATTTAATAGTTTAGTTTTTTCATGGATATGTGCATATTTCTATGCATAAATATTTGTATCTTGTTTTAAATGGTGAATTATTTTTGGCCATCATTTGATCATCTGTTTTAACTTTGCTTTCTTACAACTTGTCATCCAATTATTTTCAACTTTTAGACTTTCTTTCCCATTACTTGACAATTTTATGCTCTTTTTAAACAAGCATTCAAGAATTACAAATTGAAAAGAGGAACATTCTGCTTTTGAATAGGGATCTTATGTCTATAACTTAGTCTTAGAGAGCTGTATTAATCATTGAAAATCTAAGTAACTTACATGTGGTCACATAGCCAATATGTATTAGGAACAGAATCTGAAACTAAATCTTCCTGATTCTCAGGATGATTCCCTATCTACTTTTCTTTGAGGCCCCTCAAACTAGGATCTAGGTGTAGACAATGTGCTGATGTAGTATTTGTATAGCACTGAACTAACTCACTGTAGCATGGAAGACAAAATGATACTCTTATCCTTCTTCTATTTCTCTGGATTTACTCACTCATCCCCAGCCTGAACTGATGGCAGGTCTATGGATTTTCCTAGAGTAAGGGAACCATTCACAGCTTTGACCAAGGAAATAGAACTTTCTACTCTTTTTCAGGTAACTAGTGATAACACTAGTTTTAGAACTCCCATCGTTTCCATGGAGTCAGTTACCATGGAACCATTAACTCTTTAAAATATATATATACTTTATTTAACATTCATTTTTTTTAAGTTTTAAGTTCCAAATTCTCTCTCTCCTTTTATCCCCTCCCCCAGAAAGCAAGCAATATGTGAAGTCATGCAAAACATATTTTCATATTAGCCATGCTGACAAAAAAAAATAAGCAAAAAATAAAAGTGAAAAATACTTATTTTTACTCTATGAAATAACCAATTATTTCCACAACATAGTAAAATAAAAAAGGTGATTGCACATGAAACTGCAAATTTATTATGTTTAATTTGCTATTCCTTATAAATACATAATAAAGTTATATAACTTTTTTCTTCACCCAACCTGAGATAGCAACCATTAGACATATATATATATATATATATATATATATATATATATATATATATAAATCATACTCTATATACTTTTATTTATTAGTTCTCTTTATGGATGCAGATGGTGTCTGTCTTTATAAGTCCTTTGTAGTTAATTTGAGTATCTATAATAGTCTAAATGACAGTTACTTAAAATTGTTTTAAAAACAATTGCATACTGTATATAATATTTTCTTGCTTCTGCTAATTTCACTCTTCATTATTTCATTCAAGTCTGCCCATGTTTTTCTATAATAAACAAGCCTCATCATTTCATACTGCATAGTAGTATTCCATCATAGCATATGCCACAATTTATTCAATCATTCCCCAATTGATGGGCATCCCTATAATTTCCAGTTCTTTGCTACCACAGAGAATTAATTTATTAATTAATAAATATTATATTTATATTATATTTTATTTATTTTATATATATTATATATAAATTTAAATTTATATTATTAAATAAATAGTATACAATAACTTAATCATTATTTATTCTGTCATTATATTATATATATTTTATATAATATAAAAAATGTATTAGTAAAATATAATAAATAAATAAATGAAATTTTAGAACATATAGGTTCTTTTCTTTTTTTCCCTAATCATCTTTGAAAATAGATCTAGTAGTAGAATTGCTGGATCAAAGTGAATAGGTAGTTTAATAACTCTTTGGGCATAATTCCAGATTGCTCTCTAAAAAAGCTGGATCAGTTCTCACATCAACTCTACTAACAGTGAATTAGTGTCCCAATTTTTCCATATCCCCTCCAATATTTATTGTTTACCCTTTTAATCGTTTTAGCTGATCTGATAGATTAAAACGATATTTTAAAAAATGTTTTCTCAGTTTCCTACTTTCCTTCTAATTCTGGCAACTTTGGTTTTGTTTGTGCAAAAAATTTTTATATTCCATTGATCAAAATTATCCATTTTACTTTTTATGATCCTCTCTAACTCTTCTTTGCTCATAAATTATTCCCTTATCCATAGATCTGTCAGTCAGATTTTTCTATGCTTCCCTAACTTGCTAATGCTATAATCCTTTGTGTCAAAACCATGTATCTTGGTGAATAGTATGAGATGTTAAACATCATTCACTCCGATGTAAAAATATTTACTGAATGATAAGGTAAAGCCAAAATTAATCATAACATTTATTAATTAGAAGGCAAAAGCAAAAATGAATATAAATTTACTTAATAAAAGGCAAAATCAGTGAATGCAGAAGGAAAGTGGGCTTACACACTTATTGAAACTTAGCAGGGAGCTAAATAAGTAAGGAAACCTATGTTTTAAGGGCAGTTCACAACTCTGGTCTATAGGCCTTCATGTTCTTGTTCCCATCATTAACCATATGAAACTACTTCTTGGCTATCTGTTCCCTTTCTGGTCCTCAATGCTTTTCTATTAGTAAATACTCTTCCTCTTCTGCTCTCAAATCAATCAAGATGTGATAAGCTCTTTTAGAACATAGCCACCCTTACCAGGGTGGTAAGAAAATGTGTTAGGCTTTTTTCAGTGACAAGTAGTTTCCTTAAGGCAAAGAACCACCAAGCTTCAGATTTGCGAATAGTAAAATATTTTGCTTTGTTCAAATCAGATTCAAACTTCTTCTTATAGCAAAGCATAATTCGCAGCAAAACACATTTTAAAAATTTGTGTTTTACTTTCTTATTCTACCTCTCAAGCAAGACAGAACAGTAGAAGCTAACACAGACATAAATGAGATGTTTTTCTCTCAGATTATAGATGACATTAAAGAGCAATAAGCCTCAATATCTCTTCAGTTAGCAACAGGATTCTTATCTCTCCCCTGTGAGTGTTCACCAATTGTTCCAGTTTTTCTTCTGCCAATTGACAAAACAGTGCCTATCTTCCATCAAGTGGCTCCATCAAAACAGCTGAAAAGTTATCTTTCTTGTCTGGAAACTTATATATTTTGTCCCCTACTTTTGGTGAATCAGAGGATACCTCATAAACTCAATTTAATCCCTATTTCTTTTATCTCATTTTATAGCTTTTATTTTTCAAAATTTCTTTTACTGATTTCTTAGCTTCTAAAGTCTCAAACCAGGGCCTTCAGATCATCTTATTTACCTTATGAGGTAAAACTCAAAACATCTATATTTCTGTCAGGTTTGAACATACTATCCTTATATAATCTTCTCGTAGTTCCCAATTATTTAATTTGCAATTTTGTCAGTTCTAAACTTCAAGACTCTAAAAAGAGTCACGACAGATAACTGCAACTGAGCAAATGAACCACATGGCTTTCTACCCATCCTCACCTCAATCATTGCTCTGTCTTTAAATAGGCTCTTTCAGTACATTCCTCTGAGGGGCAGCTCTCCTCTGTTCCTCCAAGCAGTCTCTGTCTTTCATCAATACTTCAAATAAATACAGTCCCTTTATATTAAAATAGACCAGAACATAGTAAGAGGAGGTTTTCAGCTCATCCCGAAGGATAGCTACCTGTTTCTGTTTTACAGAAAGACAAGTTTACTGGTCTACTGACCACAACCCCCTTCAACTAATATGATTTATTTGAAATTGAGTTGACAAAGTTTAGGCATGTAGTCTATGAGCAAGAAAAAAAGGAATAGTAATAGCTGATATATCCTTTTAAGTTTGCAAAGTGCTTTACATACATTTCCTCATATGATCCTTTTGTCAATCATTATAACTCCACACACATAAAATATATAATTAAACATAACATGACAGTATAATAATAGTATAATATGACATAGTATAGCATAACATAAAATAGAATGGTATAATGGTATAACATAATGTATCATAGCATAACACAATATAATAGAATATGATTAATACAGAATATAACATAACATAGTATAGTATAGTATCATATAACAATATAGCATAATAGTACACTATAATACTTAACATAATATAGTATAATATAATATGATAAGATAATGTAACAATGTAATTAACAATGGATGCAATGTATAATATAACAATATAATCTATCACTATGCAACACTATAAGCAAGTAATACAATACTATCCTGTGATTTCACTAGATCAATAGCTAATTTATGACTTAGAGTCTTCACTCTCAGTTGCCTTGACCATGACTGTGTAGCCAGCATGCATTTGAACTGGGTCTTGAGTCCAGATCTTACTCCCCAAAAGGTCAGTTTGCTATCCCTTGTGCCACATCACATCTATAGACATTGTTAGCTCCATTTTATAGATAAGGGAATTGAGATTTAGGAAGGTTGAGTGATTTGCCATGTTCACATAGCTAATAAGTTCCAGAAACATCATTCAAACCCACTCTTTCAATTCCAAGTCAAACACAAATGTCATTACACCAACCAGTATAGAGCAAAACTTCCTTCATGGTCTAATTAAAGATTGCATCTATCACGTTGGCTTTCTTAGCCAAGGTTCCAACTGACTAAGCTAACTAGCCACAGGCTGTTGACTTAGTCCCATATGAAAACAACATAGGTGGAGAACTTCTGTAATTTTGCATTTGCTTCCAAATGCCTCCTCTGACCAGTAGGACTGATTCGTTCTGACAGATAGCTAGCATTGCACCTTAAGGTTGATCCACATTCATTCTATAGTAGAAAAAGAAACTAGAAACAGGAACCAAGAGGAAAGGAGTTTAGAAAAGGAATGACAGGAAGGACAACAGAAGTAGGAGCCAGAGAACTATGGAAAGTTCTGAATGCCTCAGAAATGGAAAAATTGGGTTAGAGAGTGTGCTGCTTTTAAACCATCTATAAGAAAAAAAAAAGAATTTTAAGGGTATATCTGTTTTCCTCGTTAAACATTTAATGTCCATAGTCCTAAGCACCTGTATGTTCCCCCAAATATGTGTTTGACAGCTTATAGACATGGAGAGTTTATGTTTAGGGTTAAATATGGGATATTTGGCTAAGCCTAAACTTTATTGCAACCACTGAGAATTTTTCAGCACAAACCTAGTCCCTGTGGAGGCTATTCATAATTCAGCCTTCCTAATTTATGTCAGAAAGCAGATTCTACTCACAGGCAATATATGTGGAAAGGTGTTCATGCCAAACAAAGCTCCGATCAGTGTGCAAAATGTGTGAAAGTGATAATCTGGCAGCCATATTTGGGCAAATACCATACCACCAGGGGAGTCAAGTATCCACACCTCACAAAGTTCCCCAGGAATTTATTAGATTGCAGAGTTAAACATGAAGTGCTCTGTAGAGAAAAGCACAACATTATTGCAAACTAGGATCCTAGATTATCACTCTAGGATTGTCATGAGCATTTCATTTGGGTAATAGCTTTATTAGCCTCATAAGATTGAAAGCATGTTTTTTTGTGTTTCTGTGTGTGTACCAAATTTCCAGAGGAATTTCCAGAGCCACTGTAACTAAAGCAGGGCAAATGGGGCTTTGCTGTGAAATGCCAGAATTTATAGAGTGCTCTCAAGATTTGAATTTTTTTTATCATATATCAACAATTGAGTTTAGCTTCTTATTAATAAGAATGATTAATCAAAAGAGGAAGCTATTAGATTGCATCTTCCTTGCTAATTGCTGCCCCTCAGGTGAGCTTTTCTGACCTTGCTATATCTGTTTCCTCCAACTATGTAATATGCTTAGAAGTGGCCTTACAGTATCTTGGGGACTCTACTCAAAAGGATCCCTGATCAAAAGATTGTGTCTTTACTTATTTCTGCTCAGAGTATGCTGGAGACAGATCAAACTAGCTCAAGTGAACTAATTCTTAAATTTTCATTATGAATATTTATACTTCAGAAATATTGTCCAGATTTAAGAAAATAATGGAGAAAATTTTAATAATGTAGATTAAATGTATAAGTATGTCCCATGTACACTTTTTTTCAGAGAAACACTTGTTAAAAATTTACTAACAGGGGCAGCTAGGTGGTGCAGTAGATAGAGTACCAGCCCTGAAGTCAGGAGCACATAAGTTCAAATCTGATCTCAGACACTTAACACTTCTAGCTGTGTGACTCTGGGCAAGTCACTTAGCTCCAAATGCCTCAGCAAATAAATAAATAAATAAGATAAAATAAAATAAAAATTTACCAACATAACCCTTAGTTGTGCTCCAAGATCCTTGTAAATATCTTCTACTTCAAGTCTTTATTGTGATTTTGTGGATGATGGCAGAATCAAGAGTTATGGCTATGGGAAGCCATAACTCTGGGAAGCTCTAGATTTCTTGATTAAACTACAAAATAACATTATTTTTTAAAAAATGAATGATTAGGACACTATGTTATATATGTAATAGGAATCATCTAAAACAGGGATTTTTAATTTCTTTTTTAAGAAGGGATCCATGGACCCCTTTGGCAGTTTTGTGAAGCTTATGACCCCTTCTCAAGAATAATGCTTCTAAATAATTGAAGAAAATGTTAAAGTTCAGTTAGAGGTTAGTGAAAATTAAGATGTCATTTTTTTCTTCACCAAAGTTCATGGGCACTCCCTTGAAATCTACTCACAAACCCTTTGGTCTAAAAGAAAGGGAAAACAAATGAACTTCAGAGTAATTAGATTCAGAGAAAAAATCAGATTGGAAAGAACAAGAAAAAGTGTTCAAAGCACGTTCATCAGAAACTGTCCCTAGAAAATGAGCCTAAAGAAAAATTTCCTCACATTTATCAAATGTTCTTTATTCTCCTCATCTATCACCTCTATTCTAATCTCACTTTCCTTCCTTCATATTGTTGCAAAACAAAGTTAAGGGGTTTTGTTTGTTCAATTTGTTCTCAACTTTTTATCTTTTCTTCTTTCTTTTCTTTTTTCTTTTTTCTTTTTTTTTTGTAAATAGCAAAGAAACCCACTTAACCAATTCAATAGCAAACAGAAATCAGAGAAAATCTGCATAGGAGAATATACACCAGACTATAGAGAGTGAAGATCTCTCCTGAGAAGAAAGTAACTCAGCTCAACCAGAAATCCTAGATTTTACCAGGAGAAGACTCCCTGAAGTCTCTAATGTATCAAACTGGGAACAGGTCATGACAGAGACTGCCAGCTCCGCTCATGTTGGCTTTTTCCCCAGAGACTTCATTCAGCAACCTAAAGTGAGGTTGTCATCTTCTATCTTGGCTCTTGAAACTGAAAGCCATTAAATCCTAAAAGTGACTTCAGAGCCTGAAGGAGCTCTCCTCTTTTTCACTCTCATCAATTTCCTGTTGCCCTCCTCATAGCCCATCAATGAAGAAAGAGTTTCAAACCAATGGGCTGGGGTTACATTCCTAATTTCAGCTGAAACTCTGTAGTTCCCTACAAAAGTCATCTGAGGCAAGTTCAAAACTTGTAAGTGTACAGTATGAATACAAATACCAGTGCTTTGAAACAAGGGTGATTTTCCTGGCCTTAGGTAACCAATCATTAGGACCCTTAAAACTGAAGTAAAACAAATGCATGTTAACAGTACACACAGTATACTTGGCACTATATAGGGCATCATCTGGAAGGATGCTACAACTATAGTGATAACATGCTAGCTATGTACAAGATATAACACACTCACATTTCAAAAGTACATACATAGCTATAGTAATACAACAATATATCAAATGCAAATCTTATGATAGAATTCTTATGCCTCATCCCTTCAGTATCTCCACTCATACCATTTTACCTTATAACCTAGTTGAGGCAATAATGAAAAAAGCTCAGGACATAGAGCCAAAGAATCAGGTAGAAACCATGGTTTTGTTATTAACAACCTATGGGAATTTGCTCAAGTTCCTTCATCTTTCTGGGTCTATTTCCCCATCTATAAAATAAAGGGGTTGGACCAAAGGACTTCCCAGTTCTCTTTTAGCCCTGTATTTATGACCATAAATTATGAAAGTGGGCCTGGCCTATTTTAAAATAGAAGTTTTATGTTGTGTGTGTTTTTTTTAAATCAGTAGCAGTGCTGCCTTCTCATCAGCAGAAAAGATTTATAAACTTAAGTAAATTCTGCTATTTTTCAATCTCTTCTTGGAATGGAAAATTCTGGGAGGGAACTTGCCCCAGAAAAACTGTATATTTATTTACAAATCCCTTTGTCAAGCTTTAAGCGGCCATGGGATTATTCTCACGTAAGGTTTGTTTTCCCTAGTGAATTGTTGGGTTTTTTTTTGTTTTTTTTTGACATTTCATTTTTTTTATGCCAAAGTCATGGATGAATTAGCAATTACTTGGCAGCTAGTTAAAATTCATAAGGAACTAGGCTTTGACCTGTGGGTCAGGAAAAAAAAGATCACATAAACCTTGGGGGGAAATCTCTTCGAGGTTGACTGACACAGAGTGGGGAGGCTTCCCATCCCATTTCCCAGACCTCATTCCTTGCAAAGGGCAAGGACTATCTACGTTCCTGAGTTATTGTTTAGAAAGCACAGCAGCAATCTCTGCTTCTCCATCATGTCACATCTCAAAGACAAGGAGGAAAAAAAAAGTTTTGGCCTCCAGCTGCCAGGAGCATCAAGACGCAGTTCAAGCAGAGAATTGCTTCCCCCAGACCTGTGCTTTATGATGTCCTGCTGAGCTAAGGAAGGGCTGAATACCATTGTCAGATGGTCCACAGGTGTGGTGATCCCCTGTTTATGAATCCCATGCTAATGTAAAATGAGACTCTTTTAGGACTCAATGACACAAATGATGACTTATTCTATCCTTACAGAGACTGTCATTAATAAGGGAACAGTCAATGACTATACAGAAATGGATGGTATAAGACGATTTCTAAAAGTCTAGAGCAGTGATGTCAAACTAAAAAAAATTTGGAGCCTCTAAGACATATAAAAATATTCCTAAAGGCTGCATATTGAAAAATATTACATATCACACATATTCTATAACATGATAGTGTTTATACATTTCATGTTATGTTACATCATATATTATATTGTTATATTATATCATATTATGTTATATACATAGATGATAAAATAATGAGATAGGATCTTAGTGCAAAGAAGCCCTTTTGTAATATGTTTTAGTTATTTATGTCTATGTCCTTTTCAAAAGTACAGCTGCTAAAAGCAGAACATATCTTCTGGTCTTTGCCAATGTAAATGTTTCAATTGGAGCCAATTTTCACTGGTAGCAATAGCAAAGAACACCACTTACTATTTCTAACAATGAGCCCTACTAAGAGTAGGGAGATTCATTGAATGATTTCCCTCCTCCATCCCTACCTTACTCTTTGGTCCATTTCTATGGATCATAAGGTTGATACCAATAAGAAACATAAAATATAGCCAGCTTAGCTAGATAGCTAGAAGCCAGAGAGGGAGGAACAGAGATAACACACTTACATCAGCAATGGTCTCCACAGCTGCTGAATCCTGACAGTGGTAATATTATGAATTTTAACTAGCTGCCAAGCAATTGCTAATTCATGTGTGACATGCTAAACAAAGGAGAGTTTTATTTTCTCCTTGTCAGTTTGAGATGGTCAAATCTACTAGAACAGCTAACCAAACAGGTTACAAAATGGCACCACTGAACAAAAATTCTGTCTCAATAATATCATATTAGGCATAGGGAAGCAGTATGATTATCCTCCAACAACCTCTTTTCAGCCACACTACACCATGTGCCTAGGAATAAAGGTATTCCTTTATTTATTTATTCCACATAGGAAAGCATGCATCCCTACCACCTACTTTCAGCAGAGAAATGGTACATTGGAGGAATGGGATGAGGCTGGGAGTATACTGATAAATGTTTAACCTTCAGCTTTCTGTCAAACAAAATGTACAAACAACACACTTTTAGTTTTAATCTGTACTATTTAAACTTTCTGTATTACTTTCTTCAGTCTAGATGATTCACAAAACAATAAATCAAGCCCTGATTTGTACCATTTGTCTATTTCACAGATGTAAATATAATGAAAGTTTAACAATCTAGCTTCAGGCACACAACTTAATGAGCCATACATTTTCAGACCTGGCAGTGGTTTGCTGGTTTGTTCTTTGTAACCATCTTCACAGAAATGAGATGGGGTGTGGGTGAGGATAGGGGGAAAGGATATGGTAGTGGGGACCAACATTGAGAAATGAAAGCAATGTCAAAAAAACATCAAAAATGCAATAATTTTTTTAAAAAAATCAAAGAAAACTATAATGTTGTCCTTCCTGAGTGAATGTGCCTTCAATTAGAATAATGCCACAGGACCACACAAAAATCCAGGTAGAATGATAGATTTATGTATATGCAACTATTCTCTCACCCATAAGGTAATCTTAGGCATCCACCTGTGGAAGAACTGGCCAATCAGAACAATGTAGAGTCTGTAGAAATGAAATTATTCAGCATTAACTGGCCAGTGTAATAATGTCCAAGCCCAGAACTATGAATTCATTAGTACATCGTCCTAACCCATAGAGTGAGCTAACTCTAATGGATACAAAAGCTAAAGCAATGATACATGAATTATTAGCCACTTATTAACTGCATTATGTAGGGAACATTTTTTTCTTGACACTCAGACCATATAAACTAGTAGCTCCCACATTTGGAGGATTTCCTTCTTCTTTCCATTACCTCCCACCCCAGACTCCTCAGGCCAGTGCTCTCATTCTCCCCTTTACATAGACCAGCAATTCACTTAGGCATCAGGATTTCATCCTGTTTCCCAGCTGCACCTCTTCCCACCATGCACCAAGATTAAGAAGCCTTTTGTGAGGCAATCAGCCCCTAAGCTACTATTTTTATTTCTTGGAATGAATTTGGTGCTGAGAAAAGGTCCTGGAATGACCACTCTGGAGACCAAGACCCATCTGGAAAAATGAAAAGTGTGAAATCTTATCCCACAATGGATCTTCCCCAAAAGACCAATTACAATGTCATCCTTTCCGAGAATTTCTGCCAATATTTGTATAGGGTCACCAAAAAGTTAAATCTTAAATAAAAGCTTCACTGCTTTATGTAAGAGGAGAAAACTGCTTTGTGGGGGGTGAAAGTGGAAAACAGACAACAGGGATATAGCATTGTTGGAAATGTAAGGAAATTATACTCTCTTCCCTTCAAGAGAGAAATGAATGTTAGGTGATAGTGAGCTATCCAGGAATAGGTGAAGAAAGGTGATTTCCAAAGGCAGCTGTACCAGGTATTAGCTGGGTGTTTAGGCAATCACTTGGGTTTTATGTTCCATTGTAACCATGAATGAAATAATATTTCTAATCTACTTCCTGGGAATAGGGAAGAGAAGAACAGTTAATCTTTTCAAGAGTTTTGAAGAAAATACATATTAACATTTTTGTATCCCTTTATTTATTTATCTCATTGAGCATCATAATGCCAATGAAGAGTTTGGCCAAAATCTCTTTCTCTGAAGTAATCTCCTGAATATATGGATGGGTTATAACTAAAATGAGGCAATTGGAACTTTAATCCATGGTGTTAATATCCCAGGAATACCTTATTCCCTCGTGCATGTCATAGGCCCTATACTATGAAGTATCACAAGAATAATCCCACCTACCTTCCAGATCCCACCTTATTCTCTTTTCTATCTTTAACTCCAATGTCACCAGAGTTGAATTTGGGGCACCAAAATCCCTAGTTATGTATTTTCATGGACATCAAAGTTAAGCTGTTTCTAGTTTAATCTGATCAAATGATAGGATAAAATTACCCCTAAACAGTTGTCATAAAAATTTCAAGAAAGAGCTATTTTATTCTTTAGTAACTAGCAGATAATAGATTATTTAGCTCCTTCCCCAAATGCAGGAGCTTCTAGGGCATTGTTTCTGTGTATGAAACAGGTCGAGGGAAGCAGATAGTAGGGGCCTCCTCTCTTGTTTTGATTTGAAATTACTTATTTAATTCATTGATTTATTTGATAAATATCTATTTGGAACATGTCAAATGGAATATCTAGGCATTCTGGCAGAAATGGAAGCATGTATAAGATACACTTCCTGTCTCCAGGGAGTAAATGCTGGCATTTAAATGTAATCTCAAAAAATGGCTGAGCTTTCTAGAGATAAGAAAGAAGGCATTCCAGGCTGAGGGAAAAGAAAGAGCAAAACAGTGGAAGTAGAAAGGTATAAAACCTTCATGCCTGGATCTGGAGTTTGTTGGAGAGAAAATCCATTCAATTTAAATGAAAAATATTGTTTTAAGGATCTATTAAGCTACGTATAGTAATACACACCTATAATTCCACCACAGGCTGGTGGACTTCTTGAGCTCAGGAGTTCTGAGTGACAGAATTAAAAGGGCTAATGTCAATCAGGTGTCTACACTAACCTTGATACCAATATGAAGAACCCATGGAAGTAGGAGTCTTCCTAAACCAAGCTGCCTACAGAGGGGCAAACGAACCCAGGTTGGAATTATAGACCAGATTAAGGTGTCCATGCTCATCAGAAGGAGTGACAGCTGCACTTGCAACTTGGGCAAGATAAGGAGACCAAGTATTGTAAAACAAACAGAACCAAACACCTGAGGTGCTCAAACCTTTATATTAGAGACCGGGAGACACAAATATGTGTCGACTGATGTGATTCCTGATGTTAAGGAACTTATATTGGGGAGGCAATGTAATATAGCAGAATTAATTCTTTATTTAGAACTAGAAGACCTAGAGTTCTAATCCCTGCTCTGCTATTTTCCAGTTTTTAACTTGGACACATCCCTTACTCTCCTTTGATTCCAGTTTCCTCATTGGGAAAATTAAAGATCCTTTCTAGTTCTATAACTCTATTACATAAAAAGATTAGTACAATTAATACAACATAGAATATGATAAGAGCACAGGAAAGCCCAATAAAACATGTGTTGAGAAAATCTTGAAGAGGAAGATAATCCTTTGGTATATGGAATGTTCAGATGAGAAAACTCCCTCCACCAATGCAAGTTGGTCTCTTCTCAGCAGCATAAAGTCTTAGAGTTACCCAGAATATTGAGAGGATAAGCGATTTGCTCAGAATCACATAGCTAGTATGTGTCAGAAGCAAGACTGGGTTCTTGAAGTCAGTTTACTTTATACACCTCTCAGTATCCAGATGTAGAACAGTAATAGCCTGAAATTATATAGAGGGAAGAGTTTGGAAGGAAGGAGACAAATTAGGCTTTTGCAAAGGTAAGGAATCATGTTATAGTGGTAAAATCGCTGCCCCTAAAGTCAAGAAAAAGTATAGTTTTAGGCACTTGCCGGCTCTGTGATGTAAGCAAATCACTTCACTTCTTCCACTCACAAGTTTTTCATCTGTAAAAATATCACTAGGATGTAGCAGTAAATGGAAAAGAAAGGATAGATGAATAAGAAAGAGTTCAAAGGAAGTACTAATAGGACTCAGTGATAATTCAATTTGACAAGAATTTATGAAATGCCTTCAATGTGCAAGACTCTATGCCAGGGGCTGGCAATTCAAAGTACAAATTAAATCATCCTGACCTTCAAGAAGTTCACAATCACCTGGTAGGCATACAATATGTACATAGAAAAGTAGATGCAAGGTAATTTGAGGAGGCAGAGAGTACCAATACCAAGGAGGGAATCAAGCAGGATTTGGTAAATATGGTGGCACCTGAGGTAAGCCTTAAAAAAAGTCAGATATTCTGAGAGGCAGGGGTGAGGTAGAAATGCATGCCATGGGAAACTCTGGTACAAAGGCACAGGGGTGGGAAATTGAAAAGTTGAATTTAGAGAGCAGCTTGTAGACCAATTAACTTCTCTGGCTTAGTACACCAGACTGAGAAGTTGGGATTTTATTCCAAGGGTAATAAGGAATCATTGAAGATTTTTGAAGTAGGGAAGTAATATGGTCAGGTATGTGTTTTAAGAACATTTATGGATGTATGTAGCTATATACATACATTTATGTGTGTATTATGTATGTATGGGGTAGTTAGGTGGTGCAGTGAATAGAATCAGGAAGACCTAACTTCAAATCTGGCCTTAGACACTTACTAGGTATGTTACCTTGGACAAGTCACTTAACTCTATTTGCCTCACTCTATTTGCCTCCATTTCCTCATCTATAAGATGAACTGGAGAAGGAAATGGCAAATCATTTCAGTGTCTTTGTCAAGAAAACACCAAATGGGGTCATGAAGAGTCAGACACAATTGAAATGACTGAACAACAACAAGGAACTGTTTAGAGAAAAGAGATTAAAAGGAAGGAGACAAAATTAGGAGATTGTTGCAAAGAAAAGGAACCACTTGCTAGTGATAAAATCACTGTCCCTGAAAGTCAAGAACAATTCTTATTTTAGACACTTGTTGGCTGACTAACCAAGGCAAGTCATTTAACTACTTCCACCCACAGTTTTCTTATCTGTAAAAATAATGATAATAATAGTACCTACCTCATGGCATTATTATAGATTATATGCACATGTATCACACTTATCACATAAATAATATATAGACATATACAACATATTACATATAACATAAATAATATATAACAATACACATTTATGTGTATATGTGTATATACATGTGTGTTTGTGCACACATGTATACACACATATCTTGAGTGCTGTATAAATATAAGTTTTTATTAATCCAGGTAAGAGAGAAGAGATATGAGAGATATTGTAAATGTAGAATTGGCAAGACTTGATAAATGATTGGGTATCGAGGGAGTAGAGACAGGAAAGACTCAGTATTGGCTCCAAAGTTATGAATCTGAATGACTGGAAGGATTGTCATGCCCTCAATATAGAGAAATATGATAGGAAGAGTAGGCTAATGATTTTATTTTGGATTTGTTGATTTTTGAGATACCAATGGAATATCCAGATAGATAGTCTTGGTATTTGTATTCTAATATAGTGCTTAGCATGTAGGTGCTTAATAAATGTTCATTTATTGATTGATATGCTCAGGAAGCACTTGGTGATATAGAACTAGAATTCAGGCTCAATATATAGATTTGAGAATCTGGGTATAGAAATCAAAGAGAGAAGAGTTAAAAGATAAATCCAAGGCTTTAAATCTAGCTGGCTTAAAAAATAGTAATACTCGTCTCTTTCTGAAAAGAATCAGGAAAATCAAAACCAGGGCTGGGGTCAAGGGAAGATAATGAATTCAGTTTTAGACATATTGAGCTTTAGGTACCTAATAGTGGTTGGAATTCAAGACTACAATTATAGAAACAGTCCCCAGTGCCTTTTCCACTTTCCACATTTAAATCAAAGATACATATGTAATATCCTTAATAAACTGAGGAAGCAATCTTCAACAAGCAGATTAAAAGACATTATACTTACTATAGTGTCCATCAAATATAAACACTTAGTAAACATTGATTAATTGATTGATCATGGAGTTAGAGGTAAAGATACATCTAGTTCAACATTCTCATTTTGCCAATGTGGAAACTAAGGCTCTCCAGAAGTCCATGATTTATTCAAGATTATACATGGAGTAAGTAGCAGAAGCAGGATTCAAATTTAGTTCCTGACTCCAAATCTGGTGTTCTTTCAACTGTATCACACTGCTTCCTGAAAGTATAGACAGGTAAGAGATAGTATTTATAAATACAGTGTTATAAAAAATATAATACTCTAAAAATGAATCTTAATAGATGACCAGAACCTTTGATTACCATAGCCCCTCTATGACTTTTGGCTTGATCTCCACATTTTTCAAAAAATAGAATACTTTTATTGTTATATAACAGATAAATCTAAATGAACACATAAATCACCAACAAAGTGTATTTCCAAATACCCTTAAGCAAAATAGTCTAAAAATAAAAGAACTCTTAATAAATGCAAACTACTATATTTTTGTAATTTACCTTTTTGGGGTAATTTAATTTTATCAGTTAAAAAATGAACATATGTGCTTTATTTATTTTTTTGCTGAGGCAGTTGAGGTTAAGTAACTTGCCCAAGGTCACACAGCTAGGAAGTATTAAATGTCTGAGATTAGATTTGAATTCAGGTGCTCCTGACTTCAGGGCTGGTGCTCTATCCATTGCACTACCTAGCTGTGCCATGCTTTATTTTATTAAAGAGTCAATCGAATTAAGTTTGGTTCAATTTAATGAGCATTTGTTATGCATTTATCATTAACTCTGTTTACCTCAGTTTCCTCATTTATAAAATGAACTGGAGAAGGAAATGGCAAACCATGACAATATCTTTGCTAAGAAAATCCCAGATGAGGTCATGAAGAGTCAGAAAACACTAAAAACAATTGAAGAACAACAAAATATCACATAGCAGATAATACAGTAAGCATTGGAGTTGTTGTTCAATGATGTCTGATTCTTTGTGATTCCACGAGCTTGTTCATGGAGTTTTCTTGTCAAAATTACTGGAGTAGTTTGTCATTTCCTTCTCCCATTTTACAGATGAGAAACTGAAGCAAATAGGACTTCAGTGACTTGCCCAGGACCACACAGCTTATAAATGTCTGAGACTGGATTTGAACACTACCTAACTGCCCCAAGCAGTAGAGTACTTTTTGTAATTTCACACAAAAATGAAAAGGAAACAGTACCTGCCTTCAGGAGACATTTTACTAGAGGAAGCCATCTGTGTCCATTGCATTTGACCTAGGTTTTAGTTACATAGTAGGAGTCAGTATAGATATTGTTCTTTCAGTTCTGTTCTCCTTACTCTGTCACTTCATTCACACTTTTCCAATATTTCTTTGGATTCTTCAACTTGTTTTTCCTTATTCCTGGCTTAACTTCTAAGAGTCACTTTGGGCTTTGGTACCCCATATGTGACAGGGAAACTGACTGGCTTGGATAATAGATTGATGAAGAGAAATTTGGGACAGGAACTTCTTTAGAGTCACCTTAAAGTACAATTCAAAGCAAGCATTAACTGGGATAACTAGGAAATAACGGTACAATTCATGAAAAGAATTTATCAAGTGTCTACTATGTACAATATACTATGCTAAATGCTATCTCATTTGATTCTTACAACATGCCTAGGAAGATGATGTTATTATTATTTCCATTTTACAGATGAAAAAACTAAAGCAGAAGAGATTAAGTGAATTGGCCAGAATCAGACAACTCCTAAATGGCTGAGGCTGAATTTGAATTCAGATCTGACTCAAGACCCGTTTTCTCTATCAACTGTTCCATCTAGATTCCTATAATACTATGTAAAGGTCTGAAACTGAGTTGATGCACTGAGATCAGACAACTGAGCACTTAAGGCTCTGATTGGACAATACTCTATTAGCATATGCTTGAAAAATGGCCCTTCCCACTATTCTGTGCTGGCTCAATTTTTTGGTGTATACAGATAATTATAGGAGGGATTGGGGGTGGAGTAAGACAAGCCAGAGTCACTTTGGCAGTAGAGGAGGAGAAGGAGGTTGTGGAGATCCTGCTTCCATCCTGTTCATTTCTACCCCTAAAGACCAAGAATAAAGACCAAGGACTTTTGCTTATCCTGACTCCGGCTGATTCTAAGGCATCCAGGGTGCTAACTTGATCTTCACAATACTATGAGAAGAAAATATTTGTAAATTAATCATCTCTGGCTAAACTAAAGCTATAATGAGTAAGAAGCTCAGCTGGCAAAAGCTGAAATCCTATTCTATTTTTTTTTTTTAATTTAATACCCTTTTATTTACAGGATATATACATGGGTAACTTTACAGCATTAACAATTGCCAAACCTCTTGTTCCAATTTTTCACCTCTTACCCCCCCACCCCCTCCCCTAAATGTCAGGATGACCAGTAGATGTTAAAATATATTAAAATATAACTTAGATACACAATAAGTATGCATGACCAAAACATTATTTTGCTGTACAAAAAGAATCAGACTCTGAATTATTGTACAATTAGCTTGTGAAGGAAATCAAAAATGCAGGTGGGCATAAATATAGGGATTGGGAATTCAATGTAATGGTTTTTAGTCATCTCCCAGAGTTCTTTTTCTGGGTATAGCTAGTTCAGTTCATTACTGCTCCATTAGAAATGATTTGGTTGATCTCGTTGCTGAGGATGGCCTGATCCATCAGAACTGGTCATCATCTAGTATTGTTGTTGAAGTATATAATGATCTCCTGGTCCTGCTCATTTCACTCAGCATCAGTTCGTGTAAGTCTCTCCAGGCCTTTCTGAAATCATCCTGTTGGTCATTTCTTACAGAACAGTAATATTCCATAATTTTCATATACCACAATTTATTCAGCCATTCTCCAACTGATGGACATCCATTCAGTTTCCAGTTTCTAGCCACTACAAAAAGGGCTGCCACAAACATTCGTGCACATACAGGTCCCTTTCCCTTCTTTATAATCTCTTTGGGATATAATCCCAGTAGTAACACTGCTGGATCAAAGGGTATGCACAGTTTGATAACTTTTTGAGCATAGTTCCAAACTACTCTCCAAAATGGTTGGATTCGTTCACAACTCCACCAACAATGCATCAATGTCCCAGTTTTCCCGCATCCCCTCCAACAATCATCATTATTTTTTCCTGTCATCTTAGCCAATCTGACAGGTGTGTAGTGGTATCTTAGAGTTGTCTTAATTTGCATTTCTCTGATTAATAATGACTTGGAGCATCTTTTCATATGACTAGAAATAGTTTCAATTTCTTCATCTGAGAATTGTCTGTTCATATCCTTTGACCATTTTTCAATTGGAGAATGGCTTGATTTTTTATAAATTAGAGTTAATTCTCTATATATTTTGGAAATGAGGCCTTTATCAGAACCTTTGACTGTAAAAATATTTTCCCAGTTTATTGCTTCCCTTCTAATCTTGTCTGCATTAGTTTTGTTTGTACAAAAACTTTTCAGTTTGGTATAATCGAAATTTTCTATTTTGTGATCAGTAATGATCTCTAGTTCTGCTTTGGTCATAAAGACTTTCCCCTTCCACAGGTCTGAGAGGTAAACTATCCTATGTTCCTCTAATTTATTAATAATTTCATTCTTTATGCCTAGGTCATGAACCCATTTTGACCTTATCTTGGTGTACGGTGTTAAGTATGGATCAATGCCTAGTTTCTGCCATATTAGTTTCCAATTTTCCCAGCAATTTTTATCAAACAGTAAGTTCTTATCCCAAAAGCTGGGGAAATCCTATTTTAAACAATGGACTTAGGATAGCAAATGTGTGAGGTCTCAGACTGGTGCCTTTTTTGATTATGTTTAGCTCTTTGCGTGTGGAATTAAGGAAAAGCATTGGACTCATAATTTCACTGGCACAGGAAACAATCCCTGAGGAAACTCCACTTACAAATGTAGCCTGGCACTTTCTCAAATTCACATTTATAGAGAGCTGCCTCAAACACTGAAATTAAATGACTTGTCCAGGTCTGCAACACAGATACTATGTGTCAAATACAGAACTTGAAAGTAAATCTTCATGACTTCAAAGATGGTTTTCCATCTATTATCCCACATTAACTCTAAGTTAGAGAATTTAGTAACTATGAGAAGGGCACCTTGGCGTGGCTGCTAGAGTGCAGGACTTATAACCAGAGAGATGGGGGTTCAAATGCAGCCCTGTACTAGCGAACCTTAGGGAAGTTATGACCTGAGCTTCCATTTTCCTCCTGTCAAACAAAGGTAACAATATCCATCATTGTACTTACTTCATAGAGTTGTTTTGATCATGAAATTGTTCTGAGGTTCTTTTGAGATCACAGGACAATCATAATCTCTCTAAGTCTCAGTTAACTTTTCTACAAAATGTGGATAATAATGGTCATAGCACTTACCTTGCAGGGTTATTGTGAGACTCAAACAACATAACATGTGTAAGGTGCGTTACAAAATTTATGGCACTATATCCATACTTCGAGGTGCTTTATAAATATTACTTTTGATGATCATGGAGAGAAAAGACTAGGAACCATGACTTAGCTGATGCATGGTATAGGGAATGAGCAGTTATTATCAGAGATATTAAGTGTTTGACTACAAGCATTTTCCTGTCTACCTCTGGGAAAAGGTGTTTTAGTCTCACTTACGGTCTGAGAATATGTTTATCCCTGGTTCTCAACAAATACAAAAATGCCATCTGTATCCTACACTTTAGCAGACCTGGGGTCATTCCTGCTCCCCCTTCTATTAGAAGGAGATATAAAAGGAGACAGTGGGTACAAAGGATGGCTAAGATTCTGAATCTGAATCAAGTCAGTGGACAAAGGAAGCTCTTTAGGATGCTTGAGAGAACCTTCTCTCCATAGTCAATGGGCTACTAAAGGTTCAATCAAAGGGTGACCAAAGAAAGCACCAAGTCTTTTTTTCCATATAGTAGGCCACGAGTCAGTGCCCACAATGACCATTTTGAGGTCACATGCAAAATTCAGGAGTCACTAATAAAGTTCTGAGGTCAGTGAGCTTAGCTCTTTCTTGTGGCTAGAAATGCATTTTCTTGGAGCAAAGAGAACTGAGTCACTTCCTGCTTCCTTCCATATTGGAAGAAAAGGCAATAGGTGTAGATGAGGAGAGAGAACGTTTTAGAAATGGAGTATGGCTGGGTCGTTGCCAGTTATACTGTCACTGAACTCTGATGATTCTGGAGGTGAATGAGGCTGATGATTCTGCACAACTCTGCCTCACTTAAATCCAATTCACTCGCAAGTCAAGACATCACCTTCCTGATGTCATTGCTCTTCTTAAAAAATGAAGAATGAACAATATCCTCAATCATATGGTCAGAATCATTGTTTCTTTTAGTTCTAATGCTTTCTTAAGGAAATGATTTAATTTGATACAGCCTTAGGAACCATCACTCTAAGAGAGAGTGCCCAAGGTTGTGCACAGCCTCCTATGTTCCCTGCCTTTCTTTGCTGCAAGAGATCCCCCAGGAGGAAGGGGGAAAATAAGCAGAAGTAAATGTTAAGTAAAAGCAAAAGACAGAACAAATAATAAGTGCCTTTTTTTTTTTTAACAAAATAAATTTTCTTACAAAACAAATTCCCCTCATCCTGGGGAATTGAACTACTGCATGTAGGAAGGGAAAAAATAATTAAGGGAAATCAGTATGGAGAATGTGTGACAATGCATACAAAATCTCCTCTTCTAAGAGGAGGAAGGTAGATTTTATTATCTGTTCTAAAAGACCAAGAAGAGTTATTATAGTTACTCAGAGTTTGACTTCCATTGTTATATTTTTAATATAGTACCGTTATTATATGATTATGCTTATTATTTTACTTAAATAATAATTCATTATTAATATATTGTATTATTATAGTCATCATCTCCTCATTTCACTCTGCATTACTTCACACAGGCTTTCCCACATTTTTCTAAATTTCCCACCATCATAATTTCTTAAGATTCTAAAATATTCTATTACATTCAGATCCCAGTTTATTTAGCCATTCCTCCTCTAACTGATTTTATTTCCCATTCTTTATTCTCATAAAAAATGTTGCTATTAATATTTTGGTTTATATTTGTCTTTTCTTCTGTTTCTGGCCTCTTTTGGGGTGGGAGGGGGGAAGTACATCTCCATTAATGTTTTTACTGAGTCAAAAGTTATATATCATTTAGCCACTATTGTCAAGTAATTCATATTACAACTGTCTGTTCTGCAATGTAGGTTGGATCATTTCGCATAACTTAAAGAAGACAAGTATTCTCCACTTCTGGTTTAAATTCTTGCTTCCATTCTTCCTCCTTTGCCCCACCCACTCACCCAAGAAGATCCACAGTTTAAGAAATACAGGCCAAGCTGATCACATACACATTGCCAGATTTGCAGGAACAGCAATATTGCATCGAATCAGAGTTTTAGGGAGGATTTCCTCAAATCCACAGTTTATCCCCCTTCACAGAAATGTGTATGTAAGGATCTAAGTAAGAGCTTTCAATTCCTTCAAGGAGAGGCAATCATGATAAGAGAAAAAGTTGGTATTTCCTCTGAGCCTGAATCCCAATCCAAATCCTCTTGGATAAAGTATTTTTCAACAGACTGCAGCAAATCTGCTGCTGACTTTTAAGCTTTTGAAAATAGTCAGTGTATCATTCACACTCCATCCACTTGGGAACAGAGGGACCATTTCCACCTTATTTCTCAGGAAAGCCTTCTCTTGGCCTCCAACCCAGAAATTTAGTTCCAACCTGGGGAAAAAACAAATTCGTTTTTCTTGGGACTTCAGTTTTTTGTTCCCTGCCGTTCCCCGTTCCTCTATCTGTCAGATCACATAGCTCTTGAGGACAATGTCTGCCAGCTCCTGTGGATCATCTTCCCTTGCCAACCATCTCTTCACCAGCCCCAGCAGACAGTTGATGGGCAGTTCTTGCTTTCCCCCCACTACTGCACAGTCAGGAACTGTTTGATCTCTCGGTTTTTCTTCCCTGTGCCTGTTATTCTTCCCCCCACTAGCATAAGCTGCTTTACGGGACCACTTGTGCCTTTCCCCTCATCATTAAGATGGGCTCTGTGGAGGGAGCTGATCAAACTGGCATCTTGAAGGTGCCAGGACTCCCTGGAATGAACGAAATGGAACATTCAGCTCCTGGCGTGCTGCTGCCACCAGACTTCCTCAAGTCTGCTCCCTTACCCCAAGGACTGGAATTCGCAATTTCACTCTGGGAGATAAGTGAAATGATTACTCCCCTCAGTGTCCAAGTCAGTCAGCTAAGACTTTTTTAAAACCCCACTGATAGCCCAAGCCTTTAGCTCTCTGACCTTGTGTCTGTGGCACAGTATTGTAACTTAATTAAGAGTTTTGAGGTCTTTTATTTATGGAATTTAGGATTGCCATGCTCTTTTTTGTTACTAGCAACTAGTGTGGCCTGGGGGAAATACCTGGTGGCAAATAGGTGTAAATACCTATTCTTTCTATACCATCCATCCATCCATCCATCCATCTATCAAACTGATCAATGAGCACTTAATGAGCGTTAATCATGTGACAGGTATTATGCTAAAGATTAGAAATACAAAGACAAAAATAAGACTGTCCCTACCCTTAAGGAGACTATTTTACATACTTTCCTAATATACATGCTTCTAAGAATCCACTGGGCCTTCTTCTCCTTTTCCTGAAAAGTTGTGTCTATTTACAATAGGCTTACTACCTGGCCAGTCCATTCATTTAGGCTATAACATTGAGGAGACAACATATTTCAGTCCTATATTTGAATGCTATACATGAAATCAGAGGGCTAGGGTTTGAATCCTATCCCTGACTAGTAGTGAGACCATTGACAAATCACTTCCCCACTTAAAGTGTCAGTTTTTTTCATCTATAAGTGGGGATAATAATATTTGCCAATCTGCCTCACTGGGTTGTGACAAAAAAGTACTTTGTAAGTCCTAAAGCACTATTTAACACTTAGCTGCTAGTATTAGTGATCTGCATCATTGTTGGTCAGTCAAACAGACGTTAAGGACCCACTATGTGCCCGATATTATGTTAAGCAATAGGTATACAAGGAAATGGACAGTGGGAAAATCCCTGCTCTCAAGGAGCTCAGTCTAATGGAGAGACAACATGTAAACAAGTAAAGATAAATAAGATATATGCAGCATAAATTGGAGATAATCTCAGAGGGAAGACACTAGTATTAAGGGGAGATTGGGTCAAGGACTTGAGGGAAGCCAGGAGGCAGAGATTAGGAGAGACTGAGTTTCCGATAAGGAGAACATTAGATCAGGAGAAATAGAGTGTGATGTTTGAGGAACAGCAAGAAGACAAAGTGTCACCCGATGGAAAAATATGTAGAGGAAAGAAAGGACCATATTATAAAGATCTTTAAAGGCTAATAAATGACCAAATCATTCATTCATACAGAAATCTTCACTGAATATTAAGATTTCTGAAATCTCTCTCTCTCCCTTTCTTATTCCTCCAGGAAAAAACCTCTGAAGAATATCAAAATGATCTTTAAATAGTATTAAAAAGGTCATGCAACTGTCTCAGTACTATTTATCAGCAAAGAGGGGAATATGTTGATAAATGTTCAACAGCTGGCTCTCTGAAAATGAATGACCCACTTTTAAGTTTAATCAACATTTTCTCCATCACTTTCTTAAGTTTAGACAACTAACAAAACAGTAAATCAAGCCCTGATCTGTTGTGCTTGCCACTTTCTGAGGTGTCAGTGCTCACACTGAAATTTTAACAATCCTACAGCTGTTATAAACGGGCTTCAGCACACAGTTGCTTATCAGAGACACACCTGACTCAGTCAGCTAAGCCAAAGTATTTTGAAATGCTCCCTAAGCAATTTCAATATTGTAGTCAAGGATTTCCACAGTCTGGTACCGACTTCTCTTTTTAGCCTTATCTTATTTTACTCTCCTACACTGTGTTCTATGCTCTTCGATCAGACTGAATTTTTTGCTGTTTGCCATGATTTCCTTTAATTATGACTTTCTTCCTTGGGTTCTTTTTGTCTGGAATGCCTCTTCCTTGCCTCCATTTGGAATCTTAATGATTCTAGAATTTTAGACCTGGAAGAGTTCTAGAGGCTCTCATGGAAAATGAGTCACAAAGAAGCCAAATAATTTGTCCAAAAACACAAGTTTGGCAGAGTTACTAGAAAACCTACTTCAAACACCACCTGCTTCATGCAACCTTCCTCTGATTCTCCAGTTGGTAATTCTTTTTCTCCCCTTTGGATCTCAAATAGTTCTTTGCACCTTTTATTGTGTAATGTCATATTCCCCTACTACCTTATAAGTTCCAAAAGGGTGGGAGCTATGCCTTTTATTCCCCCTTTCCTTTCCCAGAACTAACACAATGCTTGCCATGCAGTAGGGAGTTAATAACTGCTTGATAAATTAAATTGAATCAGATGCTGAAATCTTACAATGTATGTAGGTGAATTTCTTAGTATTAGATGAAGTTAATATCCATTCAATGCTTAGTACAGTGCCGGGCATAATAATAAATATTCGTTGATTAATAGTTCAATGAAAAGGAAATAGTCGTGATTCCCTCCAATTCTCTTTATGTTTCTTGTCTTCCCCCCTCCATCTCCAGACACCATTTATGCACACCTGTGACTAGTAATCAATCCAAAGGGGACACAAAGCTTGCAGGATCAAAATTCATTATTAAATAAAATAATGAAAAAGAATGAGGACTTAAGAACAGAAAACCTAAAGAGTATTATTTGAAGGTGTCTCATAATTATAATTCACTATTACAGTATCTTTCCTTCACAGAATCTCTCTGGCAAAGCCAGGTTTGGATTAGTTAAACTGCTGAGTGGCCAGAGGGCTTGTAAAGTCTATGATTGAGTCAGTATCAAATGAAATCCAGAACTTTACAAAATTAAAGCAATACTACTTCTCCCTCATTTTATCTTGCTCATATAAGGTACAGAAAATTTCAGTCTTTCCAAGATGAGTCTCTTGCCAATATTAACTAAAAGTAAAGTTAAATATGTAGACTCAATAGCTAGGGGTAGGTTATGTAATTATTAGTTTTCAGCATTCATTTTTGTAAGATTTTGTGTTCCAAATTTTTTCTCTCTCCCTCCTTTACCTACCCCATCCCCACACAGCAAGCAATCGGATATAGGTTATACATGTACAGTTCTTTTAAATATATTTCCATATTTATTGAGTTGTGCAAGAAAAAACAGACCATCATATCATTTGCAAAGAGTAATACCTTTGTTTGCTCACTCCTTCAATTTCTTTTTTCTTTTCATACTGCTAAGGCTAACATTTTTAGTATAATATTGAATAATACTGGTGATAATGGGCAATCTTGTTTCACCCTTGATCTTTATAGGGAATGCTTCTGAACTGTCATCATAATAACCAAACTTGGCTTAAAAGAAGAACTGAGAAAGGTTCTGATAAAGGCCTCATTTCCAAAATATATAGAGAACTGACTCAAATTTATAAGAAATCAAACCATTCTCCAATTAATAAATGGTCAAAGGATATGAACAGACAATTTTCAGATGATGAAATTGAAACTATTTCTACCCATATGAAAAGGTGTTTCAAATCATTATTGATCAGTAAAATGCAAATTAAGACAACTTTAAGATACCAGTACACATCTCTCAGATTGGCTAGGATGACAGGAAAAGATAATGCTGAATGTTGGAGGAGATATGGGAAAACTGGGACACTGATACATTGTTGGTGGAATTGTGAATACATCCAGCCATTCTGGAGAGCGATTTGGAACTATGCTCAAAAAACTTTCAAATTGGATACCCTTTGATCCAGAGTGTTATTTACTTTATCCCAAAGAAGGGGAAAGGACCCATAAGTGCAAAATGTTTTGGGCAGCCCCTTTTAGAGGCTAGAAACTGGAAACTAGTGGATGCCCCATCAATTGGGGAATGGTTGGGTGAACTGTGGTATATAATGTTATGGAATATTATTGTTGTGTAAGAAATAACAGGATGAATAAGAGAGAGGTGGAGCATAACTGAGGCTGGTGAAATGGCAGAACCAGGAGTCATTTCACCTTAACAACATTTTTATGAGGATAAATTTGATGGAAGTAGATATCTTCAGCAATGAAAGGATCCAACGTTCAGTTGATCAGTGGAAAGAAAGCACACCCAGTGAAAGAACACTAGGAAATAGGTGAACTGTGGTTATAGATTTACTCTTTCTGTTATTTTTTGCTTGAATTTTTGTTTTTCTTCCCAGGTTATTTTTACCTTCTTTCTAAATTCGATTTTTCTTGTGTAGCAAGACGACTATATAAATATATACATATATATATATATATATATATTGTATTTAACATATTCTTTAACATATTTAACATGTATGGGACTGCCTGTCATCTAGGGAATGTAATGGGCTGATGTTTGAGTTGATGCACTGAGGTCCCAAACGTGAGGCTAAATAGTAATTGGGCTATACTCTATTAATATACATGATTGGATAAAGTAGGCCCTGCCCACCTCCGGGCAATCCTATGTGTTTGTTAGGAAAATGAGATTTTTGGGTGGGTGGAGGCAGAGGGAAGACAGGAAGAGAGGCTGGAGAGATTGGGCCTGGTTCCATATCCTAGCTGCTGGTCTAGCTGTTTTTGCCCAGCTAACATTGCTATCGCCCATCTCTTCCATCCGATCCTTCCACTGAGAAAAAGACTGACGATTTTCCCTAACCAATTCTGACTCCTGCTGATTTAAAAATCACTTTCTTCGGGGAAGGGGGAAAGGAGGGGGAAAAGTTGGAACAGAAGGTTTTAAGGACTGGAAAATTACCCATGAAAAGTTTTGTTAAAAAAGCTAAAAAATAAAAATAAATTATTTTAAAAAGAAGAAGAAAAACAGAAAATTTATCTCATTTCATTCATTTCAGAGGTGGAGAACTATAGGTATAGAATATTACATATATACATACATTTACATATTTATATGTATATGTTCTGAGTGGTTTTGATGAACTGACTTTTTGTTAGCTATCTGGGAGAAGGGAGCAGAAAATAAATAATGTTGTATACTTATTGTGTATCTAATTTATACTTTAATATATTTAACATCTACTGGTCATCCTGCCATCAGGGAGGGGGAGGGGGAGGGAAAAATTGGAACAAAAGGTTTGGCAATTGTCAATGCTGTAAAATTACCCATACATATAACTTGTAAATAAAAAGCTATTAAAAAAAAGAATTATACAAGAAATAAAAAGAAAATAAATGCTATGTAAATAAATGTATTGGAAATTAATTTGATTTTAAAAATAAAAGGCATCAATTAAAAATTTTTAAATCTACAATTTTGCACTGAATACATTGAATCCAAATTCTGTCCCCTAATAAAAAAAGAAAAAGGGGGAAGGAAAGATCAGGAAGAGAAAAGATTCACAAGATCAAAGAATCATAGATTAGCAGCTAGAAAGGAGCTTTGGGAATCACTCAATCTAAAACCCTCATTTTACATATGAGAAAACTGAGTCCCAGAACAATCCCCGATCTTATCCAAAATCACACAGGTAGGAAGGGGGAAAATGCTAGGAATTAAATCCAGAGCCTCTCACTTAAAATTTCGCACTCTTTTAAAAATTTATCATTTAGATGTTGCTATTGATAATCTGAAGCTATTGATTGCATGAGAGGCCACCCTGAACACTTGGAGCTACCTGGTGGTTTTTCCTTTGTCCTGTGGATCAGAAGGAGAAGGGAATAGCAAAGCAGTGTCTCCTTATATCTCCTAGGCACCTAGGGAGTGACTATATTGCATAAGAAAGTCACTTTTGTTGAGTCAGGCTGTCAAGAAGATATCTCAGTTCATCCCTGGTAGCAACTGAAAGCTATTAACTCTGCAAGACAAGTAAATGGTACCCAGAAGCACGATTGTGGCAATTCCCTGCATCCACCAGGACCCTATGCCCTGATCAAGTTTGCGTGCCTCTCAAGGCCAGATTGTTAAATTTATTAAGTTTATAAAATCAGCCCTCTCTATACAGAAATACATTGCTGATACCATAGCTCTCAGCAGCAATGATATAGTGCAAAAAGGCAGAGAAGGGACAGTAAAGCATCAGAAAAACCAAAATCGAATCACCCATGAGTGTGGAAAATCTCTTTCAAAGAGAGATGTTTTATAATATGTTGTAAAGGCTTACAAATCAAAGTACTATTAAATCAGGCTCTCAGTTAAACTGCACTTGAGGGCTTTAGAGCAAATGCTTAGTGACCTGTAGACCATTCTTGACTTTTCCAAAAGAGTAGAACAAGAGCAGATGCCTCCGGCCACAAAAAGCTTTTTTCTTTATCCCCCTCTCCCCAATACCAACCTGTCTTTTAAAATCACACAATTCAGCAAGTAACTAATCCCTTTGTTGTACTATGGTGTTCTCTGGTTGTTTCCTATGAGTTTCTTGCATTTCCCTAGTGAAAGTATAGGCTCTTTGAGGAAAGAAGCCTTATTTTGTGTGGTAACTCTTGTTTTCAAAAACTTTATCTATACATGAAGACCCTAGAGATTTCTCATTACTATGACTTGTTACTCCTAATCACGGGGAAGCTGGGATCTTTAATATCTGACATTCCCCTAAGGGTGCTCATCAGCTCACCAAATAAGCACTGAGACTCACAAGGCTTCAAAGTATAGAACAGTTTTATTTTCACAGTGAGCAATACAGAAAGAACTAGACATTTCAAACATTAGCAAAAATGGAGGGTTTTTTTGATGGGCCATTAAATCTCTTCTAGGCAAAGAAAGGATTTAACAGATACTCCTCAATACTTGCTCTCCTTTTCTAGCAATAATTATGCTGACAATAAATATTCTACCAAGTATTACTCTTCTTTCTATCTCTCTGCAACATTGTTCCTTTGCCAACCTCTCCTCATTTGCTACCCAGCAGTTTTCCCTTTATTCTATTTCTTATTCATTCTGGCCCCCTTACAAGTTGCTCCCCTCTGGTTACTAGTTCCCTGCAGATAATGCTGGTAATCTTCAAGATCTAACTTTGATGAAGCAGCTCACAAAACAGCCCTCATCTCCTACTTGATCAATAAATCCAGCTCAGACTTTTGGGTTTTTTAAAAAGGTACTCCTGTTCTCCTGTTAATCTGTTTCTTACTTCTTCTAGGGAAATCAGGCCAAGTTATGCAAATTCTTCCGGACTGCTTTTCACAGTTCTAGAAAAGAAAGAGTTTGGCAGATGAAGAGAAGTCAACTCTCTGAATGGTTCCAGAAAGAGAAAGAGTAAGGGGAAAGGAAAATTTTGTTGTTCTTTTATATCCACTATAAAGTATTCTAGAGCTAGATAAAAGATACATAACAGATGACCAATTGGATTTATTAAGCATTTAATTTGTGACTGGCACTGTACTATGATGTAAATCTAATTTTCAAAGAGCATGGGGCCACAAGGTCATATATCAAGAAGTGTAAGAAACCTTAGTAGCCATTGATTTGAACCCCTTCATTTTATAGATGCAACAACAGAAAATTGTGGAGTTTTAGTGATTTGTCCAAGGTCAAACAGGGTTGAACTCAAATCCTCTGACAGTCAATGCTCTTTCCTTTGTAGAACACTGCTTCTATCCCTCAGGAAAGGACAATTATTCTCCAAGAAGGCTCATATTGTTTGAATTCCAGATAGATATAGATCGCAATTATAAAAGCATCTTTTATTTTCATTCATTCATTCATTCTTATATCATTAATGTTCTCCATTAGAGCCTACTCTAGTATTTCATATGTAGCAAGGTGGTGACCCTTAGCTATTGAAAGCTTTGCCAGTGGGGCCCAAGCTTTGGTAGAAACTTTCATATTAGAAAAGATTTCTATGTGCAAGTAAACATGTTTGAACAGAAATTTATTTTGAGGGGCCTGAGAAAAAGAACTCTTGTCTCCCAGAAGGCAGTACATAAGTTGGCAATATGAACAATTCTCAAGGCAGGAAGGAGGTGTGGGAAAAGTGCTGAGGGGGGAAAAGTCTTTTGGAATTGAACATACTGGTAGAAAGATAAGAAGAAACTGTAAGTAGCTACAAGCCAGTGTTAGTGAGGATGGCAAAAGCAACAGCAGCACTCTACACATTATTAGTTGTTATCCTGAGGGAGGTTTATTTGGGTGTTCAGTGAGCAAGGTTCATCCCATAAAGAAGCCAGGGCTTTCGAGAGTTGCTGCTGTGCAACAGCAGAATTGTGCAATGATCAACTATGATAACCTTGGCTCTTCTCAGTAGTTTAGTAATCCAAGGCATTCCCAATAAAGGTTGGATGGAAAACGTTCATCCACATCCAGAGAGAGAACCATAGAAACTGAATGTACATCAACACATATTACTTTCACCTTTTTTTCTTTTTTTTTCTTGTCATTTTTCCCTTTTGCTCTGATTTGTCTCTCTCAACATAATCCATATAGAAATACATATAAAAAAATGAATGTACATGTATAAGCAAAAGAAAAGGAAAAAAAAGAAAAAGAGTTGTGTGGTGGTGAAATAGGGTGGAACTTGCTTTAACAGAGAGATCTGGTAAGACCAAGTGTTAAAGTCCATAGCATGATTTTAGACTGATTGAGTCCTTATTCCTGCTAGATTGGGGCACAGAGGTGAATTAAATGGGGAGACATTTGGTTATTAGAACCATGTTGTTTGAGTACCCAGAATGTGGTACTTATCTCAGTGTCCTTGATTTACTTTGCTACCCTGTTTTCATTATAGTAAATATCCCTTATTGATGATTTCATGTAACAAACCTGATTTTGTCTCTAAAAGGATGCATTGAATAGGTAGGTAAGTCCTCAAGCCAGAGGCTGAAATAGCTGCTGTTTTCAAACACTTCTTTGAAAAGTAATGAAGACATGTTTAACCTATCTCAGCTTGCTTGCTATTTGGGGGCAGGGGAAGAAAGAGAGGAGGAAAAATTTGGAAACACAAAGTTTTGCAAAGGTGAATATTGGAAACTATCTTTGCATATATTTGGAAAAATAAAGTACTTTACAAAAAAGTCGTGAGAGACAAGAGCAAGATTATGTCATGATCAACTATGCCAGACTTAGCTCTTCTCAGCAATGCAATGATACAATTCCAAAAGACTTGGGATGGAAAATGTCATCCACATTCAGAGAGAATATCATGGAGATTGAATGTGGATCTAAGCATTCTATTTTCACCTTTTTTTTGTTTGTTTTTTCTTTCTCATAGTTTTTTTTTTTTCCTTTTGATTTTTCTTTTACAACATGTCTAATATAAAAATATGTTTAAAACACTTGTATATTTATAACCTATATTAGATGGCTTGTTGTCTTGGGAAGGAGAGAAAGAGAAAAAAATTGCAATTCAAAATCTTACAAAAATGAAGATTGAAAATTATCTTTACATATAAGAAATATAAAATGCTACTGTGAAAAAAAAAGAGGAATGGACACACCCAAAGTCACATGAAACCTGGTGGAGCCCATTTTATAAGAGAATGCTTGGTCATTATCCATTCTCTTAAGATCAGGTTACCTAAATTTGGAGAGCCTCTTCAGAGAGACTATTTACCAGTCAGTGCCTATTTTTCCATCCTAACAACTCAAGGCCATACTCTAAAGCGATAAGGATTGCTATCTGTACTGATGTAGCCATAGGTTTTTCAAAAGATTCAAGTATTATTAATATATATTTGACTCTAAGAGAATCTGACAACCTCTGAAGAAATTAGGTCATTTTCTATTATTCTTAATTCTTTTCTCTCTCTATTTTTTTCCCACCTGGGTGCTGCCTTGCAAGAGAGGATAATTGCAGTCTAACCCTTTTCTGTGAACTTGCTTTGTTGAACCTGCTCATTCATCTGTTAGGAATGCCTCAGAGGCACAGTCCCTGTGGAGGAGGGTCCAGTGAGCCAGGTGTTCGACCCATGTGACATCTCCCTTCCCTTTGTTAGGAGTTTGAATTATTTATCTCCTGGCATGTGGGGGAAAGTGTGAAGCTCTCCCCAGAAGGGACACTTCCCCATTTGCTTTCCCTGAAGTGAATTTCCTCATCTTTCTTCTCCTTTCCTTCCCAGAGAGGCCTGCTTTCAGACAGCCCAAATAAATGCACAAATTTGTAAATGAGCAGATTAAAGACACTTTGAAAAATGCAGCAGATAAAATGTTAGCCTTTGTATTTTATTAGAAGAGATTATAGATTGAAAGTAGCTGAGATATTTATTGGATAATAAATAAGAAACTGCAGTCTCTTGTGATGGAGAGAGCCATCTGCAACCAGACAGGGGACTGAATGTGGATCACAATACAGTATTTTCCCTTTTTTGTTGTTTGCTTTCTTTTTTTTTTCTTTCTTTTTTTTTTTTTTTTTATTTAGATCTGATTTTTCTTGTGCGGCATGAAAAATATGGAAATATGTTTAGAAGAATTATATTGTTTAACCTATATTAGATTCTTTGCTGTCTAAGGGAGGTGGGGTGGAGAGAAGAAAGGGAGAAAATTTTGGAACACAAGGTTTTGTGAGGGTGAATGTTGAAAATTGTGCATGTATTTTGAAAACAAAAAGTTATTTTTAATAAAGTAAATATTTTATAAATATTAAATAAATAAATATTTTTAAATGATAAAATAAAATAAATAAAATTTTTTAAAAGAATAAGAAATTGCAGCCCAATTCTGTTTGTTTATCTTCCAAAGATGCAGTCTATCCTTAATAGACTATCCTTGGACCAAAAAAGTATCTAGATTCCCCCTGACCTATGCTGTTGCCCCATTCACTCTCCTTTATCTCTAAATCCTTCTGGGTCCCAAAGATTGAGTTCCCTACAACTTATGTTCTCCTTACCAACCATCATTTTCACATCATAGCCTTTTTTCTAGATCAGTATCTAATTGACCTGATTCAGACTATTACTATGTTAGTTCAGATCCATTGTTAGGGCAAGTTGAGGCACTCTTACATCATCTTAAAGTTAATAAAAGAAGATTTATTTACAGAATTCCCAATTAATAAAGTATGAAATAGGGGCAGGAATGCACAGTTCTTTGGGTACTCAGGATCGGCAGCAGGAAATGGGGTAGCAATCATACTTTAATGAAACACAGAGGATATGGGGACAAAAACACATGAAGAAATAAGTGATGGAAAGTAGCATGGGGACAGGGAATGGGATGATGAAGGAATACAGAATGGAGAAGAGCATGCAAAAGGGGAGAGGTACAGAATATTACATAACTATGAACTACAGTTTAAAAAAATCACTCAAGCAGTACAGACCCAGCGAAGATAGATGGTGATGGGGCAGGAGTTTGATATCTCTTTTTTAGAGTTGTTTTTTTGGGGGGAGAAACAGACCAACTCCTATCTGGGGCACCCTGGAGTTAGTTCACTAACATATGCAGACATCCCAAAGTTATCAATAAAACTTCCAAGTCATCATTCCAAAGTTATCAGAAGTTTTTTGATGTTCTGCTGTTCTGGAATTGGGGAGGTCTGGAATGTGTCTGGAATTTACTTATCACAGGACCAGAACCTTGACATGCAGGCTTATGCATTATCAGGATGTGAATTTTAGTTAATATATGATACAATTTGTAAAATATCCTCTTTTGATCTTGAAATGGTTTGAACATGACTTCTAAGTTCTCTGTTGCAACCTCATTCCCTGCTCTTGCCCATTTATACTGACTCCCTATAACTTACTCTATTGACTAGAAGGGAGCAGGAGTGTTCAGGAGAACCAGAACAAGATACAGTTTTAACAGACCTATCCATAGTACCAAAAAAATATTCAACAAAAATAAGCCAACACTTAGCTTAGTTAGACACAGCCTTACCTTCATATTAAGTGTGGTCATCAGGACAAGACCCATGGGATCTTAGAATATTCAACAAGCCCAAAAAGCTCCAATGGTTGAGCAAAGCATTTGTGATTTCAGGTGACCAGAAGCTAAGTTAATACAAATTGCATCAAGAGAGGTGCAGCTTCATGTTTAACCTATATTGAATTACTTGGTGTCTAGGGAAGAGAGGAGATAGGGAGGAAGGGAGAAAAATTTGGAACACAAAGTTTTGCAAGGGTGAATGTTGAAAACTATCTTTGCATATATTTTGAAAAATAAAAAGCTATTATTATAACAACAAAGAAAACAAAAATAAAAAGAGAGAGAGGAAAGGAAGGAGGGAAAGAGAGATGGAGCTTGAGCCTCAACCCCCTGGGACATTCAAGTCCTTGGGACAATTTTTTCTCCTAAGAAAAAATTAGCTTAACCTGTGATAGGGAGAGGTTGGGTCCTACCATACATGTTGAATAAAAGCTTTCATACATATATCCACTTTCAAAGTCATTCACCCTGACCTATAAGGAAACTTAGAGTCTGTCTCATCCAATTTCTTCATTTTAGAGATACAAAAAATTAAGTAGTGAAGTGATTTGCCCAAGATCACACAAATAGTATCAGGAGGCATTAACTTGTTTGATCTTCAAAATAATCTGTGACATAGATAGTGATAACAAAGGTGTGAATATATTCACTTTCTAGATGGGGGAAAGTCAAATTCAAATTAAATTCTTTGCCTAAGGTTTACTCCCATAGTAAATGATATAAAGTTGACTCAAACATAGATATTCTGCTGCAAAACCAATGTTCTTTCCATTATGACAACTTATCCTGGTAGTTAGGCTCATTAAACTGTTCATACAAGTCAAGTAGCAGAGTAAATAATGCTGAGATAGAGAGTCAAGAAAATAGAGTCAAGTCAAAAGTTCAAATCCTGCACCAGATATTTACTAGCTGTCTGATCCTAGAGAAGTAACTTAATATCTCTCAACTTCATTTTCCTCATCTGTAAAATGGCAATAATAGCACTTTTGTCAAAGGATAAGGTCCTCTTGTGTTATATGAGATTATACATATAAATACATATATATATACATATAATTGGCCAATCAGAGATATATCTTTCATATTTATACATATACGTATACATGTATATACACTTATAAAATACTTTGTCAACCTGAAGTGCTATGCATATATTTGTTATTATTATTAAATACACGATACTTGCTACATGGAGCTGCAACACATCTGAGTTAGGAGAACCTCCTGTAAATTACAGAACAACCTTTGTCAACTTCATGTCTTCAAGTGAGGGAAGAAAAAAAAGGAAAAAGGAAAAAAAGTTACATCATTGTTATATATTTTAAAAGAATAGCAAGTTGTACATAATAGATTCACCATTTCACCTATAATCATCTTTTTAATCTACTATATTATAGAAATGTTTGTATTTTTCCACAAGTAAAAAATAATAATAATGTAAAAAAGAATCTAAAGTCTCAAATTCATAAGATTTAAAGCCAGAAAGGATCTCAGAGGTTATTTAATCCAATCTCATTTTACAGATGAGGAAACTGAGATTCAAAGAAGTAAGGAATATTCAATATCTAGATCTCTGAGGGGGAAAGAAATATATGTACAATATGCTTTGAAAATTTAACCTACATTATTAACATTCTCCCTTACTTAAGTCTAAACTGTCAACATTATAGCATATCAAACTTGAATTTATAGCTAGCTCTGCTGATTTCCACAGTATAAATTCTCATACTGAAAATTATCCCATAAGCAGATATAAACTGGCTCTAGTGCACTCTTGCCCTGCCTCTTTGTATGAGCATCTCAAATTGTGGAAGTGTTGGAAGGACTCTTAAAAGATAGTAAGAACATTTAAATGAGAACCAGAATCCTCAAAGTCTCCCAACACAGAATCCATTCCAATATACCTGACAGCAACAAGCCCTGGTGACACGAAACACATTGGGAAATACCCAGAAGAAAAAAGATTCAGCTTCTGTTCAGTGACTATAAAAATAGATGATAATAGCAACTGATTAGGGTCATTTTATATTTTACCTAGCATCTGAAAACTCAAAGTTATTAGCTTGATATAGGGGGAGAACAACCTTGAATCAGAATTCTTCCTTCTCATTTCCATACATCATTCACTCTTAGTGTGACCTTAAATAAAACCATCTAGCCCAAGTCTTGATTTCCTCAACTATAAGGAATGTAATTTATATTTAGCATTTAGAGGGTACTTAATATTCCTGCATAATTCTTTACAACATTTTAAAATATAAAAGTCAGCTAACTTTAGCAAAATTACTTTCATCCTCCCATTTTACTGATGAAAAAACCAAAAGTGAAATGAACTACTCAAAGGATAGCCTATGACTAAAATTTATATAGCACTTACCATGTTCTAGACACTCTCCTAGATGCTTTATAATTATTATTTCATTTGATCCACATCAGACCCCTGGGAGGCAGGTGCTATTATTATCCTAATTTTACAGATGAGGGAACTTAGACTGAAGGTAAGTTCTTTGCTTAAGGTCATATAGCTAGTAAGTGTCTGTGGCTATATTTGAACTCAGGTTTTTCTGACTCCAGACGCACCTAAGGGTAAATCATCCAAGTCAACGGGAATTTGAGGTCTTTATGCATGTGGCCTCCTTAGAACTCCTTGGGGTTTTTATGTATTTTATTATTTGACAAGATATGACTGAACCCTTGATATAATTCCAGTGGTTCTCAAACTTTTGTTTTCAGTATCTTTATCCTATTAAAAATTATTGAGGATCTCTCCAAAGGATTTTTGTTTCTCTGTATTATATTTATAGACATTTACTATATTGGAAATAAAAACTATTTTTGAATTTGTAGACCCTCTAAAAGGGTTTCAGAGATCCCCAGGATTCTCTAGACCATACTTTGAGAACCACTGAGTTAGGTTAAAGGTATGCAACATTAGATACATTAGCACTCTGTTGATTAGCTTTGTTTAGTTTTTTTTTTTTTTCTTTATTTCGATAGTTCTATGAAGGCCATTATATCAGAAAATGACTGTGATTTAAAATCAAAAAAGATCAACGAGACAAAAAATAATGATGAGGAAAATGGGGGAGAGGAGGAAGGGGAAAGGAAAGGGGAAAATGGGATTGGATTGTCATCTTAAATGAACTATGGTCCTAATTAGAATTCAATTATCCCTTGTACATTATGACTTCCCCTACCAAAGTTTCCATATATCACAGATTGCCAAAAGAATTAAATGGGAATCTGGGAGGAGTTTTACAGAAGCCACAGACAATATGTGATGGCCAGCAGAAAACACCAAAAAAGTATTTTTACTTAACTTTGACCTACATGTATCCAATAACCAAATATAACCTGAATTTTACATTAAGGTACTATAAACATCCCATAAAAGAAAAAGATTTTGAATTCTCCAATACAAAGGGAGGATCAAAAAATTTATATGGATTTCCCAGATCATGGGACACTGTGTCCCTGACCCCCCAAGATGTGGCAGAAATAGCTGTATTTTAAACAAACAAGCCAAAACTTTGACATCCAAATGGATATTGTTCTTTAAAAGAACCACCTGGGTAGGTTGTACACTTATTCCAGTACTGATATCATTGCTTAAAACATTTTTTGAACTCTTTTTTGGAACTTTCTTTAGGGAATTTTCTTTTATTTTCTAAATAAGAAAACTAGTTTGATTACTTAATAGTCATAGCTTGGTTTTGAGCAAAAATAGTATAGACCAACTTGCTCCATCCTCCCGCCTTTTATTACCAGACTTGAATTTGAATGATGGGATTACTTCTGAAAAACTACTGTTGGAGGATAAAGATTTGACACGACTGAAGAGAGAAGATATTCCCAAGAATGTTTGTTCATTGGGGAAGATACCATTGCCACAGTCATGTGCAAGTGGAAGTCCCTGCTTTTCCTCCTCCTGGTCACTGCTGTTCAATCTCACCAAGGAATAAGTCATTCAGGAAGCTGCTCCACGGCCACGGTGTTCAAAGACACTGGCAAGACACTTGTGGATCCTGAAGTGACCATTCACGCGAGCCACGTCACTAACACCAGTTTGAAATCACTCAAGAAAGTATTTGCTGAGCTTATTAGAGGAGACAAAGAACTTAAAAGTGGAGGAACCTATTCAAGTGCCCACTAAGACACTTCAAATCACAACTAGAAAAAGTCTTTGCAGTGAAGATTCAAAGACATGGGATTGGTTCTAGATGAGGATCCACAAATGCCTTATTGATCTGCACAGTCATAAAATTGTTAAACAGATCATTTCTGTTAGCATTAATGCCTAATTAATCCTTTCTTTTCATTGATTTCATTGATTGATTGCAATTATTAAAAAAAAAGAATGTACTTCCACTTGAACTCACAGGAGTGAGAATGCTACTAGAGTTGGAGGGAAAGCAGTTCTTTAAATAATTTGAACCAAGATAGTATCATTTGAGTAAATATTCAGTCTCCTAAGAAGTCTAGTTTCAGTCAATAAATTGATGAGAATTTATTAAGTGACTACTATAGACCAAGTGTTATGCTAATCATTCAGGGTTACCCCCCCCCAAAAAAAAAGCAAAAGCAGTCCTTGTTCCCAGGAGGCTTCCATTTGAAAGAGTACATGTACAAAGTAAATGAAGATTTATTTCAGAGAGTCAAGCAGTGATAGCTGGGGGAAATGCAAAATGCCTCTTTCAAAAGATGGCATATAAAGAAAGTTAGAGATTCTAAAAGCTGGAAATGAGATTGAAGAGCATCTCAGGCAGGGAGAACATCCAGTGCAAAGGTCCAGATGGAAGATGGAACACTGCATATGTACGAGGAACAATTAGCAGGCCAGTGTACTGGTCCATAAAATGTGTGGAAATGCAAGACTGGAAGATAGGAAGGGGCCAGATTGTGAACAACTTTAAATGCCAGACAGCTCTGTTTCTGTTTTATGCTAATGGTAATAGAAAGCCACTGGGGTTTATTGAGAGAGAAGGTTACGTGTGGTAAGACTGACACTTTATCACCTTGATAACTATGTGGAAGATGAACTGAAGTAAGGAGAGAGACTTGAGGAGGGAGAACAATTAAAAGGCTGTCAGAATAGTCTGAGTGAAAGATAAAGAGATCTTTGAACAAAACTTCTAAGTTCTAACACTTGGAATTCCAAGTTCCAATCACGGGTCAGCAACAAATGTCACTTCCTACATAAGACCTGTCCTGATTGCTCAGGGCTGGTTCTCTTCCCATCGCATCCCAAAAAAAGCAACTTATTTTTATATTGTGAAAACTGTATTTCTCTGTGTAAAGACTGTATTCCCCCAGTAGAATGTAACCTTATTTTGAGGACAGGACTCATCTATTTTTGCCCTTGTAAACTCAGTGCTTAGAATACTGCCATATTCACATGAGGCATTTAATAAATGTTTGCTGAATTGAATAAGCTTTGACAAGCTTAGTTTTTGTTCTATTTTTAAGGCACATTTCCTCACTATTAAAGCATGTAGTTACAAAATCAAAATGTCATGAACTCCCTGTCCACATCATCAAGGTGAATTCTGGCCTCAGGCAGAAATAAACAGTGTTCTTTTGGGGTGCTCCAGCCTCATTTTTTGTCAGCACTAAATCTCTCAACCAAAGCTCTAAGCCTGTTTCACTGAGACACATGCCAAAAATTTCCTTCTCAGATTCTTTAAACCTTATTAAGGGGCTCCTGGAGAAAGGTGGTTCTGTTACAAACTGGGTTTCATTCAAGTATTATTAAACATGGTCTTTTATTTTTACTTGTTAAAATTTTATAGGATTCTCTTGGCCCACCCCAGCAATGGCATGATTATCCTGAATTGTCCCCTATGAAACTATGAGTTTGGAAACCCTGTTTCAACTAGAAATTGCCAGTTTAATGTCTGAAGTACTTTTGTGGGAATTCTCAATTGGAAGCTGGCAAAAATATTTGGACAAGAAGATAGGGTTGAGAAGGCAAAGCTGCTGCAAAAGGAGAGTTCAAAATGAAAGAATAGGACAAGTGGGAAAGACAGGATTCATGAGAAAGAGAGCCTTGAGCATAGGGAACAATTTCATTCTAGACCATTATGTTTTCAGTAATCCTGCAAAATCCTGCAAAATCAAGCCAGCAATTTGATCAAAACTCCATTGTTTTTAATTTTTATTTTTTAAGTCAATCTTCATAGAAAAGGATATTCTGTAGGAGAGAGGGGGCATTTCCCCTGGCCGAACTCTGTGTAAACACAGAGCTCCCACCCTTTCCTTCTTCTTGCTCTTCCATACCCATTAACTCACTATTTCATAAAACGAATCCCCCCTATGAATTCTATAAACAGTGGTGGTGTTGATCTTTTATATTTCATTTATTTGTTTGATTAGTCCTTTTTTTTGTTTTGCTTTTTTTAAAAAACACGGTAAAATATATGTTAAATCCAATATATGCATATATATTTATACAGTTATTTTGCTGCACAAGGAAAATCAAATCAAAATGGAAAAAATGAGAAAAAATAAAATGCAAGCAAACGATAACAAAAAGAGTGACAATGCTATGTTGTGCTCCCACAGTTCCCACAGTCTCTCTCTGGGTGTAGATGGCTCTCTTCATCACAGGATCATTGGAACTGGTTTCAGTCATCTCATTGTTTGTTTAGTACTTTTCAAATCTCTTTCTTGAATGCTCTTAATTTCTTAGGATACATCAATGAAATCTCCATATCGGTATTTGTGATGGACAAAAACTATTTAATTGTTTAAAATGTTCCGACTGCCAGAGTTGTAACTAGGGTGGGGTGATGGGACTTTGTTCCAGGGAGCCCACTTTGTCCCAGATTAGAGCCTCAGAGTATTGCTTGGAGGTTTCCTGTGACCTCTGGAGAGCCTGCCTTCTGCAATGAGGCTCCTAAACCTCTCCTATTTCACTGTTGGGCTCATTCATCTACTAAATTGCTATCCTCTGAGACGCTGTGCAATGTTACTATATTCAATCATCCTCTGCAACCTCCCCCTTCCCCAAAATGAATTTTTCGGGGGCTCCAAATTCCAAGCAATGGAACCCACACCTATGCACATGAGGTGACTAATAATTGATTGTGAGGATGTGGACTGTGGGACCCTTAATAGTTTCAAGCAATAAAAAACACTAATTATTTGAGTTTCATGGAAGAATTGAGCTGTCTAATCTGATTTCTTTCACTGTAGTAACCAGAATCGAGCTTCTGTTACAAAATAGGCCATTCCAATCACATGGTGGCAAGATAGGAAAGAGGATCTCTGAAAGGCATTCCTTTTTTCCAAGGAGAAAAGAGCAAAAGTGGACATTTAGGCAGAGGGCCTGGCTTCTTGTCCCAGCATTCGATCTCAGCCATATATTTACAGTGGGGCTTGGAGCAAATAATAAACCATAGATTCCAGAATTTTAGAATGGGAAGAAACCTTAGAGATTATCTCCATTACTTTCTAGATTCAGAGAACTTAAAATGATTTTATCTGAGATCTCAGAAATTTAGTGTCAGAGCTGGACTCAGATCCCCTAACTTTCTTCTAACTTTCTCTGAGCCTCAGTTTATTCATTTGTACAATGAGAATGATAATACTTGCAATACCAAGAATCAAATGAGACAATGTACGTGAGTTTTCTCCACAAATTAGAACAAGTAAATCACGCGGTAGACAAGTGAAAGTGTGTCCTTCTGTACATAACTATGAGCTGCTGTGAAAGTCCAGGTCTGACCATGTCACTACCATTCAATAACCTCCCTTGGCTCCTTATTATTTCTAGGGTCATATAGGTTTTAATTGCAGAGATTCATTCCAATACTAGCTAGAACAAGGCTGTCAGGCAAGCAATACCTAGAAATTCTCAAAGCTGTAAAAAAAATTAGGATTTTAGCCCCTGAGACCAAGTAGGTTGAAGAAGAGACAAAGACTCTGAGACAGTTGCTGGAAGCCAGCACATGTCACGATTGCCACTGATTACCAGGTGCTCTCAGGCCTATAGTCTGCTCTGGTTAGATATAAAATCAAGTCAAATCATCAAATATTTATTAAATCCTCCCTACGTTTCAGGGATTCATGCTTTACATTATTATCTTTGATCCTCATAATAACCCTGAAAAATAGGTGCTATTGTTATCCCATTTTATAGTTGAAGAAACTGAGTCATAAACAAATTAAGTGACTTGCTCAGGATACTAAGTATCTGGGGTTGGATTTGAACTCAGATCTTCATGATTCCAAAGACCAATGCTCTAGACACTGTATCATATTTCTGGGGAAACAAAAAAAAAAAAAAAAGCAAAAACAAATTTATACTCTCAAGGAACACACATTCTAATAGGGGAAACAACATGTACACAATTATGTAGAAACTCTCTCTGGAGAGAGCCATGTATATATGCATGTTCATGAGTATATAATATTTATATATAACATATTATATATATTTATCACATGTATATATATATATATATATATATATATACATATATATATGCAGGAAAAATCAGAGATTATCAGAGAGAAGGCTGTGGCATTAAGGAAGACCTGGAAAGTCTTCTTGCAGAATGATTTTAGCTGATATTTGAGAAAAATCAAAAGGCAGAAACCAAGAGGAAAAACGTTCTAGGCATGGGAGACACCCAGTGAAAATGAATAGAGTCAGACCATGGAGTATCTTTTATTTTTAATTTTTTAATTTTTTAAATTTAATAGCCTTTTATTTACAGGATATATGCATGGGTAACTTTACAGCATTAACAATTGCCAAACCTCTTATTCCAATTTTTCACCTCTTACCCCCCACCCCCTCCCCCAGATGGCAGGATAACCAGTAGATGTTAAATATATTAAAATAATAAATTAGATACGCAATCAGTATACATGACCAAACCGTTATTTTGCTGTACAAAAAGGATCAGACTCTGAAATATTGTACAATTAGTTTGTGAAGGAAATCAAAAATGCAGGTGGGCATAAATATAGGGATTGGGAGTTCAATGTAATGGTTTTTAGTCATCACCCAGAGTTCTTTCTCTGGGCGTAGCTGGTTCAGTTCATTACTGCTCCATTGGAAATGATTTAGTTGATCTCGTTGCTGAGAATGGCCAGGTCCATCAGAACTGGTCATCATATAGTATTGTTGTTGAAGTATATAATGATCTCCTGGTCCTGCTCATTTCACTCAGCATCAGTTTGTGTAAGTCTCTCCAGGCCTTTCTGAAATTATCCTGTTGGTCATTTCTTACAGAACAATAATATTCCATAATATTCATATACCACAATTTATTCAGCCATTCTCCAACTGACGGGCATCCACTCAGTTTCCAGTTTCTGGCCACTACCAAAAGGGCTGCCACAAACATTCGTGCACATATAGGTCCCTTTCCCTTCTTTATAATCTCTTTGGGATATAAGCCCAGTAGTAACACTGCTGGATCAAAGGGTATGCACAGTTTAATAACTTTTTGAGCCTAGTATGGAGTATCTTATATTATAAGAACACCAAGAAAGCCATTGCCATTGGCTCACAGAGTAAGTAGTAGGATGTGAGAGGGGTGTGAGATCTAATAAGACTGGAAAGGTACGAGGGGACAAGATTATTCTGAAGGCTTTTAAGGACCAAAGAAGAAAGAGCATTCCTCCCAGATAATGAAACCTTGGAGCAGTACCCTAATCACTTGCTTCTCATTTCTTAACTTTCTCTCCTCAGCTGCAATTAAAATCTATATGATCCTAGAAGTAATAAGGAGCCAAGGGAGGTTATTGAATGGAATGACATGGTCAGATCTGGACTCTAGGAGGATCACTTTCACAGCTAAATGGAGGATGGAGTGGAGAAGGAAGATTTTAGATGAACAACCTGCAGGCTCCTGCATTAGTCCAGGTGTGGAGTCTGAGGCCTGCAGCAGGTATCAGTGACAGAGAAGGAAGTAAATAAAGAGGTATTTTAAAGGTCAGAATTCACAGGCTTTGGCAATAGCTTGGATGTGGAAGATGAGAGAGAGAGTAGGGAATGGAGGATGACACCTCAGTGCCAGCCTAGGTGACTAGGAGAATAGTGACATCCTAGATAATAATGGGATATTGGGAAGAGGGGAAGGTTTGGGGGGAAAATAATGAATTCCATTTGGATACAGTGAAATGTCTATGTGACATCTAGTTTGAGATGTCCAGTAGGGAGTGGAGGATGGGAGTCTGGAGGTCAGGAGACAGATGAGGGGATGAATCATGATCTGAGAGTTATGTCCACATTGAGATGATGATTGAAGGAAGGGTAGCTGATGACATCACCAAGCAAAAAGATATGGAGGAGTAAGAGAAAATGGTCCAGGAGGGAGCGTTGGTGGATGCCCATAGCCATCCACCTTGACCTGGATGAAGATTCAGCAAAGGAGATTGAGAAAGAATAGTCAGATGGGTAGGAGAAGAACCAAGAGAGAGCAGAGTCATGAGAACCAAGAAAGAAAAGATATCAAGAGAAAACTGAAAACAAAAATCCATATGCTTCAGTAAATTACAGCAGTAACTATAGGAGGTAATGTCTGGTACAAATTTGAATGAACCAGTCCCTCTCCCAAATGCAGACTTTTAACCTCTTCCTACTCCAGTACCTATGACACCATCTTGGTGGTGATGATGTAATAAGTAAATAATAAATAAATGAATGAATGAATGAATAGATAGATGAATGAATGAAAGCTCTGAGAAAAGGATACTCAGAGTTAGAGGCAGGATCCCAGAGATGAATAAAGGTGGGGAGAAGAGGGAGGATTGAGCTGAGTGCCATATTGTCCACAAAGGATTCCTGTGAGAGAGAGAGCATTGCCCTCCAGATAATGGAATCTTGGAGCACCCCACTCCTACATGCTCTCTTTTCTTAGCTTCCTCTTATCAGTTGTCACTACACCCTACTTAAAATGAGGTTCAGAGTTTAGTGATTTGTCTAGATTTTGTAGTGAGCAATTCAAACATGGTTCCTTTAACTTCTAGACCATTATTATTTCTATTCCTATCCCCACACCACCCTCCCGGGACCCTTTTGCAATAACTTATGTTTATGTTGAAACCTTTCCCAAAAATGATCTCCTTTAAACCTACACAAAAGCCTTGTGGAGAATAGATTTTTATTCCATTTTCCCTGAGAACCTCTAGGGCATTGAGCCTATGATGAGGTCTACTCTGGGCATCCTCTCCTCGGGGTCTTACAAACAGCCTCCTTCCTGTTTCTGAACTGAATGTCATAACCCACTAACCCACAGCGAGACAGCTGAGACCGGAGGAGTGACTGGGGCATGACTCCCATTGGGGAGCCCAGAGCCAGCTCTTTCCTTTGTTACCCCATTTCCCTGTGCACACAGAGAGACCGACACCATAAGGTCACGTTGGGTTACAGACTTTGAGCGAACGGGCCCGGCTCCGCCGCGTGGGGTCCAGGAGCACAAGAACCCGGCGCTTCCATTTGGTCCTGACTCCTAACTTTGATCTCCTACACAGATGTCTTCTGCCCCCACTCCCTCCAGGGAAGGAAAATGAATAGCTTGGCCACTTTTCTTGTCGGGAAAGAGATGCACGTTAAAGTCACCCGGTGAGCTCCTTCCACCTATGTCCTCCAGAGTCAACCAGCAGACTCAATTAAGAGCCACTTCAAGTGCTACAAATAATAAATAAATAAAGCCACCACTGTTTTATTCCCTCGCCCTCCGTGGCTTCGTGCCCAGAGCGCGGGTCTTAATAGAAGAGGCAGAGAAAATGATCAGAGATGGAAAAAGCTGAATAAAGGGAATGACCAGCCACAACGTGAAGTCGGACGGCTAATGGGGAAGCTCGTACGCCAGCTCAGCAGCAAGCTCTCGCTGAAATTGCTGCTCAAACCAAGGCGTAAGCTCCCTACAGACAATTGCATGAAAGACACAGTCGGCAGGCGCAGGATGAATGTTCTCCTAAGAGATCCACTTTTATTTTACACAAAAAGCTCAGTGTAAAGGAAAACAATGTCATATTTAGCCATCAGATGTCATGCTGTGTTTGATGAGATTTTTATATGGTTTTAAAGGCACTCTTTTGATATGTCAATTCCCATATGAACTGCCAGCAGGATTTATCACTGCACAATTACATCATTACAGCAACACAGCAATTTCATTTCAGCTCTGATCAGGTCTTCAAGATATTTGCACGTTCCTCCATGAATGGGGGATATTGTTTTTAATGGCAGGGAAGTTGGTGGAAGTCCCAAGAATTACATGGTTCAGTTCCAGGGCTAATCTGGTGCAGAGATTACCCATAACCTTAAATCTAGTCCTCCATTCAGGAGGGGAAAAAAAATCTGTTTTTTGGTGAGGGATTGAGAAACCAAATGGCTTCTTTTCTGTTCCCATCTTCCCTAACTTTTCTGCTCCATAGACACCATTGATCACATCCCCATTTTCTTGAAAATCCTCTCTCTTCCCTTCCACATTATAAAACCCTAGTTGTTTTTGTTTTATTAAATAACTTCAACAGATGTTTTGATTGTTCTCCTTCCATACTTTCTCTGGGGATATTCTTTAAATGAAATTTGTTGTCTTTGCTTCTGTTTTACACAGACATTCTCTCTCTCTCTCTCTCTCTCTCTCTCTCTCTCTCTCTCTCTCTCTCTCTCTCTCTTTCTGCCACTCTCTTTTTCTTTCTCTCAATCTCTCCTCTTTGTTTCTTTCTGTCTCTGTCTCTGTGTGTCTTTCTTCATATTTCTCTGTATCTTTTTCTTTCAGCTTATTCTTAAGCTTTGTCTTTAAGTTGTTGCCTTCCAAATCTGTATCTACTCCTAGAACAATATCCTCTTATCTGGGCTCTAGTCCCATGTGTTCAATTACCTATGTACCAGGTTTACTTGCTTGCTCTGAAATTCCCCTAAGCTACACTAACCCCAAATTAAATTCACAACCTTTCTCTTGAAATAAATCCCTTCCCTCCCACTTCCATATTTTTTCCAGTGGTACTTTTATTACCTTTGGCACCCAGATTTGAAACTTTAGTCATCTGTGACTCATCTCTCCAGCTAATCCATATATCCAGTGAGTCTTCAAATTTTCCTTAAAAATATCTTTGGCATTCATGCCTTTTCTCTATTCCCATTGTTCCTAATACAAGTTGTATCATTTCCTTCTTAAGAAAGGTGTTGCAAGATAGTGAAAAAAGTGATGGGAAAGCAATCAGTTTTAAATCCTTCTTCTAGCACTTATTAGTTGAGTGAGTACTTAAAGAGAATATATAAAATATATATTTATATATGTAATATATGTTTATATAATACATAAAATATTTATATATATTATATAGAATATACAAAAAACACAGTCAGTAGGCTGTACAAAATATCCTTCTAAGAGATCCATTATACATAGAAAATTCAGACTAAAGAAAAACAGAGCAAAACAATATCAAATTAAATTCAAATTAAAAACAGCTTATTTACTTCTTTGAGCCTTGGTTTGTCCACTTATAAAGTAAGTAATAATACTTATATGCTCTAACCTTATAAGTTTGTCATAGGAATTATGGAAGATATTATATGCACATAAATGACACTTGTTTTATGATACCTGAATTACATTTATTTTATAACTGAAGACTATAGATTCCCACTTGTCTCTATGTGAATCTTTCTTTTTTATGACTGTCTGAGTGACTGCCATACCAACATTTCTAAAAAAAAAACTCTGATCATGTTATTTACAGAATAGTAATTTTGAAGCTTGAAAGAACTTGAGAAACCATTTACTCTAACCCTTCCATTTTATAGAAGAAGAAATACAAGCAGGAGGATTGTGATTTACCCAACATCCCAAAGGTAGTAAAAATTTGAACTTAGGACCTCTGATCTGGAGTCAGTAATGTTTCCATTGTATTACTTCATCCTGATTTCTGACCAAATGATGTCCAAGCTCAAATAATGGCTTTCAAGGCCCTCCATAATTTGAGCATATCCTACCTACTACCTTGTGTTTTCAGCTTGTCAGTCCAATGTCCTTACTGCCCCTCCTCCTCCAAAACAAAACAAAAAATCTGGCTCATTCCTGCCAGTCCATCCTTGTTCCTGAGAACCCTTTCTCTGGAGTGCACTCCCCTCCATCTTCGTCCTCAGATACACTCCTTTCTTCCAAGGCTCAGCTCAAGCAACCCCTTCTACATGAGACCTTTCCAGGTGTCCCCAATGGTTAGCACTTGTATCTGTTTTGTATGGCCCTATCCATGGACAAATAGTCCACCCCAGACAGATTACTCCAGAGCAGGACCTGCTTCTCTTTGTATCTGTAGCCCTCAGGAGTAACCTTGCCCAGGGTAGATCTTTAGTAAACATGCCCTTCTTTGAATGCTGGAGTCCATTTCTATTTGCAAACTCAAATTTCTTTTTTTCCACAAGACCTATTTCATTCAGGAAGCCTTCTTCCCTTCTACACTGCCACCTGTTCTCATGAATTGAATAAACATGCATTACTTGGAACTCCCATAACTCCTATAGTATGTTTAGTATGCAACACAGAGTTTGGTGCTTTGTTATTATTAGCTTTTATTGTTCATGCTCATTTTGTGTGTTATGTTGAGGTGATTATATGGCACAATGTATAGAGAGCTAGACTTGGAATCAGGGAGATGAGTTCAAATCCAGCCTCAAATACTTACTAGCTGAAGTTTCCTCATGTGTAAAATTGAAACAATAACAACATCTACCTTCCAGAGTTATTGTGAGGATAAAATGAGATAATATTTGTAAAATATTTTACCTTTTTTTGTTTTTTAATGTTTTTTTAAATTTTTTTTGTTTTTAATTTTTAAATTGCTTTATAATGTTTTATATTATTTTTAAATTTTTTAAATTTTTATAATGTTTTATAAATTATAGTTTTTAAATTTGTTTTATAATTTTTTATTTTTTTTAATGTTTTATAAATTATAGTTTTTATTATCTTAGCTCTTTAATCTAATTGTGAGCTTACTAAGAGTTAAAACTGTGATCCCAAAATTACTTCTCTGTCCCCCATGGTACCTACCAAATTCCCAGTAAATGCTTGTTAATTGGTAGTTAAAATAAAGTAGGGGGTATATGTGTTATGTGTGTTTACCCACATAGTTTTTCTTTAAGTAATCTCTCTTTCTATGTCTGTGTGTGTCTATGTGTCTTCTCTCTATAGTTTTCTCTCTATCTCTCTTTCCTCTCTGTTCCTCACTCTGTCTCTATCAGTGTTTCTGTCTCTTTTCTCTTTCTGTTTTGGTGTGTATGTGTCTCTCTGTCTCTCTGGTTCTCACTGTCTTTGTCTTTCTGTGTTTCTTTCTGTCTCTGTTTTGGTGTGTGTATGTATGTATGTGTGTCTATTTCTGTCTCTGTCTCTGTCCCTCATCTCTCTTCTGTTTCTCACTCTATCTTTCTGTGTTTCTATCTCTGTCTCTCTCTGTGTCTCTGTCTCTGTCTCTCTCTTTCTCTGTCTGTCTGTCTCTGTCTGTCTCTCTGTCTCCGTCTCTCTCTGTGTGTGTCCCTGTCTCTCTGTCTGTCTCTCTGTCTCTGTCTATCTGTCTGTGTCTCTCTGTCTGTCTTTCTGTGTCTCTGTCTGTCTCTCTCTATGTCTCTGTCTCTCTCTCTGTGTCTCTGTCTCTGTCTGTCTCTCTCTTTGTGTGTCTGTCTCTTTCTGTTTCTCTCTCATCTCCCTCTCTCTGTCTCTCTTTGTGTGTGGGTGTGTGTCTCTGTCTCTCTCTCTCTTTCTCTCTCTTTGTCTCTCTCTTTGTGTGTCTCTGTCTCTGTCTCTTTCTGTTTCTCTCTCATCTCCCTCTCTCTCTCTGTCTCTCTTTGTGTGTGGGTGTGTGTCTCTGTCTCTGTCTCTGTCTCTCTCTTTCTCTCTCTCTGTCTCTATTTCTCTCTCTCTCTCTCTCTCTCTCCCTCCTTCCCTTCCTCCCTCCCTCCGTGTCTCTCTCTCTCTCTCTCTCTCTCTCTCTCTCTCTCTCTCTCTCTCTCTCTCTCCATCTCTGTCTCTTTCCTTTCTTTGTTTCTTACTGTCTCTCTGTGTCTTTCTTTTGTTTCTCACTTTCTGTCTCTCTTTTCTCTTTCTCTTTTCTTACTGTCTGTCTCTGTCTCTGTCTCTCTCCGTCCCCTGCCCCTCAGCTGAGTCAGCATTTGACTGTAGTAAAAGTGAAGCTAAAAATGATGTCCCAGATAAGGAGAAGCAGGTGAATATTTTCCACATTGATGCTGTAGATCCATAGATCAGATGAGTGCCCTGGGACCACTTGGCCAACCTGGTGGCTCTCCACCTGGTCCCGGTTACCTATACAGAGGAGGCAAAAAGGAAGGAAATACATGGGAATTGGGATGAGGGGTTGGAGCTACGGGAAACATTCAAAACAGATTTGGTGATAGGTGCCAAAGTGCCAAATAGCAGCCACGAGCCGGAATATCAGGTAGAGAACCAATACTTGGAGTCAGGGGAGACTGAGTTCAAATGCTGCTGTAGATAGTTCCTAGCTGGGTGACCATTTAACCTGTCAGCCTCGGTTTCTTTGTTCTGTAAAATAGGGATGATAGTGATAATATGTACTTCATATGAGAACCAAAGACATAGTTTGTCTTTCAAAGAAGACTTTACAAAGGAAAATCACATGTGCCCTGACACCAGGAATATTCCAGGACCCTGTGCTGAAATGCTGACTTGCAAAAAAAATCTGAACTCTGTTTCCTCCAAGGTTAAGCCACGGGGTGAGTTGGAGATGGGAGGGAGATTATTACAGCTTTTCTCACGTTAAGCATTACTTTGGAGATGCATTCTTCCTCAAAAGCTCCATTCACTTTGGCTTTATTATAGGGCCTGACTGATAATACGCCAATCCCACAAATCTCTCTCAGTGGGTCCATAAATCACAGGAAACAAAAATCTCAGTTAAAAGGGCAGAACTTGGAGTCTGGCTTTGATTCCTGCCACTGTCACCACATCACAGAAAGCCCACAACTGCTGCCCCAGCGGAGCATGCGTTCGCTGCTATATCTGGAGCCTGAGCTGGGAGGGGAAGGCAGACAGCTTCTCACACCCCCACATTTCCTCCCTAGGTCACTGCCCCTCCAACCCAGCTGGGCTGAAGCAAGGAGCAGTTTCTTTACCTTCATCCAGACTTCACCCTTCCCAAGGCAAGACTTTCTATTCTTATCTAGAGATGGCCGGCTTGGGCTAGTGACGTGAGCAGCTAAATAACAGAATCACAGGAATGATGATCTAAATTAGGTGGTCCAACTCCATCATTTACAGATGAGGAAATTCACATCTAGGGAGATAAAATCACTTCTCTAAAGTCACATAGGGAGAAATTCTAAACTGTCTAGACCAGGAGTTGAAAAAGCAGCCTGCTGCCTGAACCAGATTAAAATGTAATTGAGAAATATTTAACAAAATTAATAAAAATATAATAAAACATAAATAATATTACATTTGAAGACTAAGTCAATATGTGGTGTTCAGGGATCCTTACAACACAGTTTAATGGTCTTGTTTCCATTAGAGATTGACATCACTGGTCTCAATTTAAGAAAGTGATAGAGAAAATATTAATAATATGGATTAAACTATGTGTCTGGGTACTTTTTTTTCTTCAGAGACTCTATTGTTAAACATTTACCAGCACACCTCAAGAAGCTGTGTCAAAGGTGATTAACTATTCCAAATTGGGAAAATGGATCTTTGTGGGTCAGGAGGATGGATTTTGGTTGGGCCAAGAGCTGTGGAAACATCTCTTTCTGATCTTTCGGGCCATTCTCTTTTTTGGGACTCTCCTCCAAGGACTTTCCCGTCCTTAGGCTTCTAGCATCGGGATGTGGGAATTGTGTAACAGAGGAAAATGGGATTTTGAATTAGAATGGGGGTTTCCAGGCTAGGGTGAAAATGCATCATTAGGAATAAAGATAGGCAAGGCATCTGAGCTGGCAATGATTAAAGAGGTGAATCATGGCCAAGGCATTTGCCCTCCTTCCATCCCCCATAAGTTCCTGCTTTTAGGGGATTTATTGAATATGTTTTTGTGGTGTATTTGATAAGGAAATGGATTTGAAGAAAGTTTCATTCTGTCTTTTAACAGCCTTGGATGCTTCAAAAAAAAAATCAGGAAATCAGTCCATTAAGATCTTAATTTTCACTTGGCAAAGAAAAGAAAGTGGCCTTAGTGGTACTAATGAACTAGATGAGCTTCAGATAGGAATGACATAGCACTTCCCTGAACTTGAGATGACCTTGTTCCAGTGGTCTATAATTTTAAATTCTAATTAAGCACCTAAATTTCTGTTTTCTTCCTTAGACAAGGAGAGGGGGGGAGAAACTTGCAGAAAATCAAACCCTCAATATGGGGAAGAAATGAACCAGGCATTTACTAGGTGCTGACTATATGTCAGGCTGTGCCAAGTGCTTTACAACAACTTGGGAGATTGGTGAGAAACTGAGGCAGGCAAATGTGGACTCCAGGACCAGTGCTCTAACCATCGTACCATTCGGCTGCCATAGGTATGTTAAGAAAGTGGATAAATCTAACTCATTAGAGATGGTAGCATCTAAGTGAATCACCATTCTCATTGCTCATTTGGGTGCTCCCCAGTGGGTTAAGAATAAGAATACAACTAGTTTATGTATCACTTTAAGGTTTAACAAAGTCCTCTTCTCAGAGCAACCCTATGACAAGGTGTGAGAAGGGATTGTTATTATTATCCTCACTTTGCAAACAGGGAAACTTGTCATGGAGGTGAATGAAAGAGGTAGATGGTAGAGATGAATGAGTGAAAAGGCATTTATTTATATTATTTATTGGTTCTCAAGGAGGACCAAAATTACATCCCAATGTTAGAGCTGAGTTACAGGATGCCTAACTGTGGCTGATCAGACCAATATGAGGTCAGTTGCTCCGCCATTGGTTGGACACGGATAGTCCCTAGGAACATTTGGGGGGGGGGGTTTCTAAGTTTGTGTATCTTGCGTTTCTTCTGAACTAAACCAATTCTGCTTTGCTAACAGAGCACAGCACCTCCTCTGATGTGATGCCATGTTAGACACTCTTGTGCCAGTGTCTTCCACGTTATACAATCAAGTTCTTAAGAGAGACCTTGAGAGTGTCCTTGTATCACTTTTCTGAGCAGCTTATGAATGCTTGCTCTGTGTGAGTTCTTAGTTTTTAGATTTAAGTCCATTCTGTGTATCAATCACCACACTAAGAACTAAGAATATAGAGTACACAATATTCTATAATATATATTAATGTAACTATAATATATAATAATATAATATATAACATAATATAAGAATATAAATAGAAAAATCAAGACAGTCCTTTTCTCAAAGTTCTTACATTCTAATTAGGAGAGACAATACCTTTCTTGCCTTCTCAGTGGGTGGAGAAGAAGGGGAAATGAGGAGATAATTTAGATCTGAAAATTAAATTTTTTTAAAGAAATATGGTTACAGGGAGAATAGAAAGGCCCAAGAATCCTTAGGATGCATATAGGCAAGTCAAGGGAAATTTTCCTGAGATTTGGAAGAGATAACTGAAGGTCAGAAGCTAAAACCTAGTGGTCCTCCATATCACTGATGAGGTGAATAAGACCCCAGAAAAAAAAAAATCAGGTCCTTAGTTATAGGAAAAGACATTGACAGGAGATAGCTTTTGTGTCCTTAAGTGGGCTTATTTTTGCCTCATTCTTTTTTTATTCTTTGCAAGGTCACTAGGATAGGAGGGAAAGGAGGGATATGTTTGGAAATAAAGGTGCTGTAAGAACAAGAGATTAATGATTTCTTTTTAAAGAAAAAAAGAAGGGAATATTCAAAGGAATAACATACAAACCATACTTGGGGAAACCAAATGAAAACTATACCAGATATTGTATTTATGATTAGAAAGTACTTTCACATCTTATTCCTCAGAGAAGCACTGGGAAGTAGGTAGAGCCTAGAAACAGCTGGAATCATTTCCAACCATTCATTGATATGATTGGTACCTTTGGAAGAACATGTTGTGACCCATTCATGTCTCTTCTATGTAACTCGACTTGAAACTTCACTCTCAAAACATGCAAACTCATCTTCACCCTAGCTATTTCCTGTCCTGCATGCCCTTCTCTGCTCACTGCCTTTTACTTCTTAGTCCAAAAACTTGAATTAAACCAACACTAGGTATGGTAATGGAAAGGATTTGTCAATAGACACCCCTTTCTACTTACCAGTTTTGGGATTCACAGGCCATGACTTACCACCACTTTCATATATATTTGTGTGTGTGTGTATTCCTATATTTATATATATATATGAATATATGAATATGAATATATATATTCAAATATATTCCTATATATAAATATAGGAATATATATATATATATATATAGGAATACACACACACACACACACACACACAATTGTGTTCCCCAGGCAGGGAATGGGGCAATTTTCTATCAGGTCTTTATATCCCAACATCTAGCATAGGGCTAGACATATGATAAACATTTAATAGACGGACTTTCTAACATTCCTTTTTTTTCCTTCTTTCTCATGGAGTCCTTGGTCCTTGGAATTGTTGTAAATAATTAGGAAGCCAAGTATTCCCTGAGACAAGAGAGGAGCATTGATGGAATTATCTGTCCTTAAGTGGGCCTTCTGTTATCTTTAAGTGGACCCTTATTGCAGTAGGCCCTTGTAGAAGTCCTTGCTTTGACAAAAATTATCATGACCCCAATTATTGTATCCAATCAGAATATATTGGTACCCCACCTCTTTGCTAATTTGTTAGTCTGATTACTAAGCATCACAATGGCTAATTCCTTTTGGGGGGAGGGGATTTAGCTTTTAGATCAATGGCCTAATTTCCTTAAATCCCTTATCCTTAACTCCAAAATCCCTAACACTAATTCCTTTTAGGAACTGCCTGCCTTATGGCTACAAATTCTCTAGCAATTTTACCTGCTTTATGGCATCCTTCCCTTTGTTATAGCAAGCTCATTTAGAACTTCTCCCCATGTCTCCCCACTTAATGTGTGGAATTAACTGAGTGAAGACACTCTCATGGGAATATAACTTTAAACTATAACTTTAATTGTGACTTGAGACTTTTTAATAATAAATAGAGCTATATCTAAAAGTTGCAGGTGTTTGTCCCCTTCTGCTTCCCACCACCTCTTAATTAGCATTTAGTACTTCTTTTAAAGATGATGATGGCTTTGAATTCTCTTAGATGAGGATATCTGGTTATATTGCAGCTCTCTAGGGAAATTTAAATTAAGAATTTATTATTACTGACTTGTAATCTTTTATTTCTGGGTTAGATTTCTGTGATTAGAATGTAAACCCAGACTCCCCCAAACAGTGGGAGAAAAGGTCAGACAGAAGTGGGGGTTTCTGCATTCAGATTATTTAATCTTGTGTTTTGCGGTTTTTATTGTGCTCCTTTTACTGACAAACACCTTGTCAGATGAGAGTTGCCCTTTCTTGTGAGATTGTAATAAATCCCTTTTTGCTTTTTCTTACTCTGAAAGTCTGTTTTTGTGGTCAATACTGTCCCACACAGTGCCTTCCCCTTTTTTATAGTTCTTTCCCCTTATTAATGGCTAAAATTCCCTTTTGGAAATTAATCTGCTGCCAGCAGCATAATAAATCTTTGCCTTTTGGATATGGAGATGGTCTAAGGCTACAGCAGTATAATAAATCTTTGCTTTTTGACTTAGAGATGGTTTAAGGCTACAAATTATTTTAAGACACCTTGCAATACCAGCTCAAAACCCCAATATATTTTGGGGCTCAACCATGTACCCCACTATTTGGTGGCTCACATGGGGAAAGTCCTGGAACCCCAATCTATTTGGGGGGATTCAGCCCTTCTGCACCCTGTATTCCAATACTTCCCTTCTTTCCCTTCTCTTTGTCCCTCCCTCATGGCTACGTCCTATAATTCACCACAAGGAATTCACTCATTTGCTGGGGCCCACATAGCTCTGGATGCTGCACAAACATGTGGACTTTCTGTGTTTTGTTACATGACAGGCTCTTTTTAGCCATGTCTCTCCAATCTCATTTCTTCTGCCTCTTCTGCGCAGTTCTCCTCTTGGTCTCATCTTCAGGAAAGGCTTTGTGATGATTTTCCTTACATGCCCTGAACGATCAGGGAGAACCCCTATGTTGGACAGAACTTCGACATGACTTTTAAGGTACCAATGCAGAGAAAATGAGTAGAGATGAGCTGGGCTGTGTATGTCTAAGTCTAAATCAAATCCCTAAATCACAGAGTTGCAAAAGACATGGGAATCTTCCTCTGTAAACTAGGGGTTAGTGAGCCTACAGGTTCCAACTTTTCATTTTCCCTGGGCTGACTGCCAAGGCCTCCTTGTTATCTGTGACTGTCATTGCCCTGCCTCCCTCCGCCTCCCCAGTTGGCTTGACCCTTGGTACATACCCTTGCCAGCTCATACATCATTATTAAGACTCTATCTTAACATCCTAATTTTAAAAGGCTGCAGATTTTTTATTTTAATAATGTTGATCTTTATGAGATATGACTCAAAAACATTTTTTTCCAGTTGATTTGAAACGGTCCTTTTTGTCCCAGTTATTTTCATCTTTTACAAGAAGTTTTAGCTGATTCTTTCTAAATTTTAGTGTCTTCCCTCGGTTTACGGTTTCCACTTTATCCTGGATTGTAACTTGTTACCTTATACCTTCCTCATTAGACTGTGAGCTTCTTGAGAGACTTTTAAGTTTCTTAGTATCCCTAAGGTCTGAGTAGAGTAGAATTTTTAGGAGGCACTTGATGCTTATTGACTGATTTCAAATAACACAAGATCAGAAACTGGTGCTGCAGTTTAAAACCTAAAAAAGGCTCTTCTTAGAAATGGAGTCTAACCAGAGGGATGCTGTTAAATGTTTAACAATAGGCTCTCTGAAAATGAACAAGCTTTTAAGTCTAATTTGCATTATTGTACATTTCCTTCATCACTTTTAAGTCTAGATAATCAAAAAAGCAATTTAAGTCTTGATTTGTAGCATTTACTGATTTCAAAGGTAGGTCTTCTAAATTTAACAATCATCCCTGTGGGCTAATATGAACCAACTCCAGCATACTTCCAATTCTAATCCTTAATCAACTAGATGGCATCAGAGGGCAATTTCCCATTCAAAAACCCATTATGTTATGATCATAAAACAGCATGGTATAATGAAAGTAAATGGATCTGGAGTCCTAGCTGGGTCCAGATCTCTCCCCAGATGTTAGTGACCTGCCTGACTTTGGGCAAGTGACAATTTCCCTAGGCCATAGTTCCTCCCTGAGCTTCCACACACACACTTTTTAGAATTTTTATTAGTGTATTTTGTTTTTACATTACAAAAAATTTGATTACACCCCCTCCTCCCCAGGGAGAGGTCTAGAGAAGATAAAACCATTAAGCAACACAATAATATTGTGATTCCTCTAAAAGTACATGTGGCCATTCCACATCTCCACTTTATTTTTATAATATATTTCTTAACAGAACTCTATTTTCTGTCATCTGCTTAAGATAGGGATAGACATTGGCCCATGATTGTTTTTTGTGCAGGTTAGTTCCAGATGAGGAAATTCTTTTTAGCAGCGCAGGTTGACATCTCTGCAATTTGTAGTTTTGCAGAATTGCTTGAAGCCACACCTGCAATCCCTGCATCTCTGATTTAAAAAAAAAGAAGGAACATAAAGAAATGAAACAAGACAAGCATAAAGACTGAACATCAAATTTTAATCTTGGACACTTGGGTTCATCTCCCCCAAATCGTTCACATGGAAAGGCTGGAAAAAATTGTCATCGTATCATTGTTGCACTGTTGTGTAACAAACTCTTATTTCAAAACTTCTCTCTATTGTCTTCAAAAAAGTCGATAGAAAAGCCATACGATACATTATCTAACAGAACTATGAAGAGATGGAATCTTAACTGACTTTACACCATGAATACTATTCACAGAGGTACCTTAATCACATAGCTTAAGATAGGGAGAAAACAGACAGGTAGAAAAAAAGAATTTTAACCTGTAGTAGTCTTTTTGCCTTTTTTTTAAATCTTATTTTATAAAATGTGCTAATTTCCCCAAATAAAAAATATTATGACACATTGGTGTCAACTTATATGTTTATGAAAGCTGACAGCAGCTTTTTCCTAGCTAAAGTTCATTTCACAAAACCTTTATATATTACATGAATATCCAAGTAAACTATTTTAAAAATATTTAAAACACAGGAACAGAATATACAGTGTTTCATTAAAAATGATGAATTTAGGAATGATTTCGTTCTCAACTCTCATTCTAGATTTTTAAGACCCTTATACTTCTTGACGCCTCAAGAAGCTTTTTTTAAAAAATTACCTTTCTTTTATCTTCCCAGCTGAAATTCTTATTAAAAAAAAAAAAAAAACTTAAATTAAAAGGCATTTTCTACTAGAAAACCATGGCAATGACGTCATTCACAACCATGAGATTCCCCTCCCCTCCTTATGTTTCTGAGCCCATCCCATTTGTGCTTTATGGCAGGCGTCAAAATGAGAACAGAGAAGACCCTTGATGTTACAGGGAGAGAGAGAGAGGAGATGGCTAGCGAGATCCTTGCCAGGACCATACGGCGTGGGCACTTGGCTGATGTTGAGCCGTTCAGGCCCCAGTGGAACACAAGGGGTATCTATCACCGAGCCCAGGCATCCCATCCGATAGTGACGGATAAGGTACGTTGTCACTGATGATGCTGATTCATGGCTAATGAGCACCTCATCTTGCAGGAGAGTTCACTCAGAGGTGTGGTCAGCAGTGACTTTGGGGTAGAGAGAATACTGTTTATATTAAAGCCCCTACCCCGGGCCATTCTGAGTGTAAACTAGCCACAGTAAGAAATGACAATGAAACACACACACCATGCACCATTTATGTTACTGTGGGAATTCAGTAATACATGCAAGACAGTGAGGGGAGGGAAGGAATCCCAATGGATTTAAGTTTCCATGGTTAAAAACTTAGTCAACTTTTCACAGTGTCTTTAAACAGCCTTTAAAATTTTTTTTAAACAGCTTTTTAAATTTTTTTTTTAAATTTTATTTTAACACAAGTGAACCATCACCACTACTGCTCAAGCATATTTTTAACGTCTTCTGATCATCAAGATCACTTAGGGGGAAAAGGGCAAATTACATTTCATAGCCATTCTCAGACAGCGAGTATGGTTTTAATTTTGCTTAATTTCCAACCCAAGGGACTTGAGTTGCTGCTATTCTTATAAAACCAAGCAGGCGTGTTTTGGTTTTGTGTTCCCAGGGCTTAACATGGGGTCTGGCCCATAGAAAGCACTTCATAAATGTCTTTCAATTCATTCATTCATTCATTCATTATCCCATTGGACTGAGAGTCGGGACACCATGGTTCTGCTCCCACTAACTGACTTTGGGACCTTAAAAAAAAGTCACTCTTCTTCCTCAGTTTCCTTATCTGTTAAGTGGGAGGGGGGAAAGTTTTCATGAGATGAGTTCTAAGGTCCCTGTCTGTTGGTAACATTCTATGATTCTACAAATGTGCTTTGATAAAGTTTTTTTTTTTTGTTTGAGTGTTGTGCTTAATCCTCCTTCACATTTAATCCCTGATTATGACTATTATTCTGTGAACATACCCCACCCACAGAATTAGACTGAAAATTGGCATGGCAAAATTTCCAGAGCAAATGAGATTGATTGAGCAGGAATCTATTTCTCTCTTGGGTTCCCTCTCTCTTGTGTGACCTCAATCAGAGAGACCTGTTGAAAATATTCGCTTACAAAGGCTGGGGTCTCCCATGCATCCAGGGCCAGCTTCAGTCACCCTGACCTATAGGCCCAGATGGCTCTGGAGGGGAAAGTGAGGCAGGGGACGGGCCCAGCCTTCCCTCACTCCAATCTAATTTATTTGCATGTGATAGTAAATCACCTCCCACTTTGAGAATGAAGGACACAAAACAACTTCTCTACATCCTTGTTGGTGTGGATCCTCCAGGAATATTACATTGTTTGGGATGTGATTGTCATTTGACAAAGGGGAGAGGCAAAGGAGAGAACCACTACTTCTGTCTTAGGGCACACAATACAGTATTCTACCTGTTGAGACTTAATTCAATAACACACCATCATCACAACCTGACAACACTGACCCCTTTTCAAAAAGACAAATTACAATCTGCCATACACAGTTTAAAAGGAGGGAACAATCCAAGAAGGGAAATGCATTCTCTGTCCAAAAAAATCATTTGCTCATCAGGAGAGAATCCAGCTTCTCCTTAGCTATCATTTCATAAATTAATAATCTGTTAAAATCATAATCCCAAGAATTTATCTATAACAAGAAGAATTCAAGTTTAAAAAAAAAATCAAATAAATTAGTTACAGCCCTGTAAACAATTGTCCATTTTCGTTACAGATTGGGGAAAAAAAAAAGGTTTGTTTTGTGGAAGAAATCAGACAGTACAAGGCACATATCACACATCAGAATCCAAAGGGAGAAGGCCCCGGGTGAAGCTGCCATCATCTCTGGCTGATGCTGCAATTGTGCTTGCTGTGGGATGCTGCAGATCCATCAGTCTGCTTTCTATCTTGGATCATCTGAAAACGAGTGACTGGGCTCGTTTCCTCCACTAGGATTACTTGTGCTCTTTCATCGGGTTGTGGGATTTGAGGCTCTCCAAGTAAGATTACGTCTTCTCAGATGTTTTCCACAAAGCTTCCGGGGAACAGGCCCGTCTTGCCGTTACGCTGCAGCGTTCCCTTGAACCAGCCGTCCTCCCGCTTCTTATGGACAAAGACAATGTCTCCTTCCTTGAGCTCCAGCTCTGCTTCGCTCTGAGGGGGGTAAGAGACCACCACTCGGTGCCTGCAAAAGAGAGGGAGACGTTTTGGTCATGCTTCCTTCGGAACAGGGAGGCTGGAGACCTGGGCCCTCCCTGTGAGGAAATAATTCCCCTGTTAATACTTCCTGGCTGTGTGACCCTGGACAAGTCACTTAACCCCAATTAGCTCAGTAATAATAATAATAATTGCCCTGTTCTGAATCTGATGCTAAAAGAATGAAAGCAAAGTTCCAGTGTACACAGCAACCCACCACCAAGAGCTAGAGCTGCCCCGTTGGTATAATATACACAGGGAGACTTATCTTGTTCTGGCAGAAATAGAGCAGTAGCTACTGTAGCCAGGGATGATGATGCCTTAGTCCCTTGGCCACTTCTACTCCTTTTACTCTTTTCCAGAATATTTCTACTTCATTTATCTTGCAAAACATTTACTTCTCACTTGCCTTCCCTTTGTCATTTCTGTGAAAAGTTATTAAAAACAGAGAAAATCTTTTTTTTTAATGTTGATTTTTTAAAATTAAAGCTTTTTATTTTCAAAAGATATGTACTAGGGGTAGTTAGGTGATGTAGTGGATAGAGCACCAGCCCTCAAGTCAGGAGGACCTAAGTTCAAATCTGGCCTCAGACATTTAATACTTTCTCTGGCTATGTGTTCCTGGGCAAGTCACTTAACCCTAATTGCCTGGGAGGGGGGGGGAGAACATATGCACCGATAATTTTTCAACATTGACCCTTGTAAAACCTTGTATTCCAAATTTTTCTCTCCCTCCCCCCACACCTTCCCCTTGATGGCAAGCAATATTGTATATGTTATACATGTTAAAATATATGTTAAATCTAATATCTTTAAATATATTTATACAATTATTTTGCTGTATAAGAAAAATCAGATCAAAAAGGAAAGAAAATGAATAAGAAAACAAAATGCAAGCAAACAAGAACAAAAAGAGTAGGAATGTTATGTTGTATTCCACACTCAGTTCCCATAGTCCTTTCTCTGGGTGCAGACGGCTCTCTTCATTACAAGAACATTAAAATTGGCCCAATCATCTCATTGTTGAAAAAAGCCACGTGCATCAGAATTGATCATCATATAGTATTGCTGTTACTATTACAATGTTCTCCTGGTTCTGCTCACTTCACTCAGCATCAGTTCATCTAAAGTCTCTCTGGACCTCTCTGAAATCATCCTGCTGGTCATTTCTTACAGAACAATAATATTCTATAACATTCATATACCGTAACTCATTCAGCCATTTTCCAACTGATGAGTATCCATTCATTGCCACAGAACAGAGAAAATCTGCATCAACATATACTTGTCCCATATTATTGTTAAGGATAGATAATCATTTATAAAAGGAAGATGGCAGGGAAGGAGCTGAGTTTTTTCTTTTTTTTTCTTTTCTCCAAGATAGAAAATGAGTTTATATACTCACGGATACTATTCACTCAGATTATAGAATGTTATAGACCAAGTAAAGAGAAGTAGAGTTAACTCCAACTTTCCAGTCTTGTCCTAGTACCATGATGTCCTTGTAAAATAGAAGCCGGCTGAAAGTAGGAATTTTGCTTGGAACGAAAAACTCTGACCTATTCCATTGTATGCCGGCAAAATATCTTTTGATTTCCTTTACTATTTTCAGTTTTAAATAATATCATAAAAAGTTTTTTAAAGAGATGAAAAAGCCCACAGAGATTATCTAGTTCAACTCCTAACATAAAAAGAATGGTAGAAATCTTACACTTGGATACATACCTTTATTAGATTCAGTTAAGTAGAATTTTTCTCTATAAATTCTTTAAAAATTAAGAAAAAATCTGAAAAGCACTGAAAAGCATTCTTTGTACTTATTTCCCCAGCAATACAATGTCTAACTCATAGCAGGCACTTAAATATTAGTTGATTGACTAAGAAATTTGTTTTGTTTTTTTACCAGAGGATTTGAGCTCCATCAATCTGCATCATATAAAATCATAGTTCAGATGAAGAAATGACATCAGGAGCATCAAATCAAATTGGAATTGGAATTCTGATTTTAAGACCCATGTAATACTAGCCAAGTCATTTTATTTCCCTTTCTGGGTCTAAATATCTTTATTTGTAAAGTGAGGGAGCTGAACTCTATAGTTCCTTCCAGGTCATAATCCTGTGATCTGTATTCATTATGAGAAAACAACTCAAAAGGCTCAACAAAATGGCACATTTATGTGATACCTACGTTTAAACTAAACTCTCTAAACTAACAAGAGCTACCCATTAGCTAAATAACAGATACATAATTTTGGACTTTTTTGGATTGCTTTTGGATTATTTTGCTTTGAAGCACATGTTTAGAGCTTTAGGGGACCTTACAAGTCTTTCAGTACAATCTAATTTTACCTATGAGGAAACTGAGGTTCAGAGAGATTAAGAGACTTGTCCAATACTATCAATATCCACCAACCCAGTGGCACCATGCTTACCGAGTTAATTATTTATGTGGCTCTGGACAATATGGGGGAGGACAAAAAACAACAGAGAACAAGCTGGTCATATAAAGGGAGACAGTCTCTAATAGCTGCCTCCTTTTATTTTCACTAAAGCTGTAAATACTACCAAGTAACTTAGGAACTGGATGAAAGCAGAAGTTGTACGTGTGTGTATGTGTGTGTGTGTGTGTGTGTGTGTGTGTGTGTGTGTGACTATAAAAGGGTAAGAAGGCTTCTTCTGAAATTCTGCTTGGAACAAAAAACTCTGATCTATTCCATTGTATGTCAGTAAAATATCTTTTGATTTCCTTGACTATTTTAAGTTTTAAGAACTTGTTTCTAATTACAAGTAAAAAAAAAAAATTTTTAAAGAGCTGGAAAAGCCCACAGAAATTATTTAAGTTTGACTCCTAATTTAAAAAGGATGGTAGAAATCTTATACTTTACTATACTCACTTTTCTAATAGAATTTTTCTCTATAAATTCTTAAAAATGAAGAAAAAAATCTGAAAAGCACCTAACTGAATGCTACCACAATTCCTAAGCATTTTCTTTTATAGATTCTCAGTATTTATAAACACTGGCAGCATGAGGGAGTATTAAGAGCAGTAGGTTTTTAATCAGAGGACCTGGATTCAAGACCAGGTAACTGCCTGTTACTAGTTATGTGACGCAAAGCAAGGCTTCTCTCCCTGGGTTTCTTTTTCCTGCTTTATAAAATCATGAGGTTAGACTGAATGATCTTAAGGTCTCTAGACATTAATGTTTTCAGACTTAAATACCAGGACTAATGATCTGAATTTGCCTGTTAAAATGGAGGGAGATGGAAGGAACCTGGGGACTATTTAGCAGAACTACAGAATGATTAAAGGACTGAAAAATGGCATTTTGAAGAAAGGCTTGAATCAGAATCATTTGTCCTAGGAAAGAGAAATGTTGAGGGACTGGCTACTTGTATTTGTATAATTCTTGATAGTCAAAAAGAATTTTCACATCCATTTTCTCATTTCACCCCCACAACAAGCCTATTAAGACAGATAGTACAAGTTTTATTCTTCCCATTTTACAGATAACAAATCTAAAGCATAGAAAAATTAAGTGATTTGCTAAGATCACATAATAACTGCAACAGCCAAAACTCAAACTCTGATTGATACACTAACTAATCTAGTGCTCTTTCTACCATTCACTAGACTCTACTTGTCTGATAAAATAAAAAATTATGTAAAGGACAACTGTTTGCTACAACAATAGGACAGGGGAAGAAGAAATAAGCTCTTCTGTCCCAACATAAAGAATACCTCAGACCCATATTGCTGTGGTTAATAAGTCACTACATCTCAATACCTCAGATAATTCTCTAAATTATAGATGAATCGCTGATTTGAACTTATGGAAGACATTTCCATGCCAGGAATTGCCTCTACACTGATGAAATCACAGGTCTGGACCAAAAAGAATAGTTAAGTACCAGACCAGAACACTTAGGCTGTAGAATCTTTTCTGGAGGTCTTCAACAGCAGGACAGTTTCATATTTGAGATATTGGTTCTTTTGGAAAGCAGAGAAATTATTATCTCAAAATCTTCTCCAATTTCAGGATTATCACATCTAAAAAATCTTGGAAGGAAGGAGGTCCAATCGTCATTTGAGTTGAATAAACAATAAGGCAAAGTCTTGCCCCACTAAAAAGAAAAAGGGGTATGACTCAGATCATATTAAGCTTTCATTGTTTATTCAAATAATTTATCCTCAATCTCTTCCTCCTAAGACGCTTGGCTCTACAGCTTGAACAGAAAAAATAAATTGTCCTCTTAAAAAAAATTAAAGTTTATTAGATTGATATTTTCATTTAGTATTATGTACCAAAGCCATTTTGTCAAATTTTGTTTTAGGAGTAGAATTGCAGCTGGGCTAAGGACATAGCCTTCCTGCCAAGTCCCCACTGGGAGCAAATTTTCATTTTTAAGTTATAAGCCTCTTGGGGTGGGAATGGGAAACTGTGGGCCTAATGGAAACTTTGACACAGCCTTCATCATTTATCATGACTACCAGGTGTAGCCACAACACTCTTGTCTTAGAAATTGTCCTGTAAGCATGGCTAATAGCTCAGATCTTGGACTCTGGTCTTGGGAAGGCTGAGAACTCTAAATAAATGGACACAACTGGAAGGTACTGTCTGGGGAAATAAAGGGGTCTGTTTTTGTTTTTTTTGGCAGGCCAATTGTTTGCAGATCGACAACCAGCTGTGTGGGCACAGCTGCATAGGCCCTTCCTGTCCCCATTTTGCCTCATTCTAATAATCCCTGCACATTTCAAGAGAACCGACCTCTTTTTAAGATGTCAGGTTATGCAGTTTCCATAGAATAGAAAATCAGAAACTCACACATGATTTGGTGATCAATAGCCTCGAGGCTAAAAGAGAAGACTTCCCCCCCCCCCCCCCCCCCCCCCCCCCCCCCCCCCCCCCCCCCCCCACACACACACACACACACACACACACACAAAAGTGGCTATCAGTTTTCCAGACTCACCCACCTACACAGCCAATTGCAGTATTAATATCTTCTTCAAAGGGTTTGTCCAAATGTTCTCAAGCCACCAACAGAGCACAGTCCCATAATGGCTTTGAAATTGTTCTATGAAGAAATAAATGTCTCCTGAAAATCCTACACTGGTACTTCCATGGCTTGGGCTAAACCTTTTTAGTTTTGAGCTTAAATGTTTACATAGATTTTTTCCCTCTGGCATATAATTTCTTATTCCTTCCTATAAGGACATCCCCTCCCCCTCACATCACTACTTGGACCATTCTGGTATCCACAGGCTCGTTAATATTCATCTTCTCTGCAGGTCTACATACTTTTCTTTTTCTTCTTCATTCAGGGCATACTAAAGAAGCCCCCCACCCAGCTCCTGGGAAGTCCCGGAGCCTGTCATGTCTTATCGCCATTTACTGTTTCAGCCGGTTACCAAGGCAATCTGATATCCAATTAAGTATTTCCCTGGCAATACCATACTAACTCACTTTATAGCCTGCTTGAAGTCCAAGTAAATCATGTCCATTGCTGCACCCAGTCATTTCATTGTCACTGCCTCTAAGAAATTATTCGCACTGGTTAAGCATGACTGCCTCTCTGTAAATCTATCTCTAACCAATTTGAACATTCCCAAGAGTTCTAGCTTAATCCCTCATCAAAGACACAGGTTCTTTCCAAATTTAAAAGGTGGGCTCAGAGGGATGTGAGTCTGACATTTGTTAGGTCTCTTGAAAGCTATATAGGTATGGTGATCCTTTAGACTGCTTATTATTTTTAATAGTATTTTATTTTTCCAAATCCATGCAAAGATGTTTTTCTACATTCACCTTTGCAAAACCTTGTGTTCCAGATTTTTCTTCCTTTCTTCCTTCTATCCTCCCCAAGACAGCAATCAATCTGATATAGGTTAAACATGTGCAATTCTTCTAACCATATTTCCATATTCATCACGGATAGTTTATTATTTTTCAGAGAGGAAATCTGCAAAAGCTCACTTTTCTTCCTCTTGCCCTTCTTCCTCATATTTTGTTTCAGCTGTCCCTCATTTCAACTCTCTAAATTATTTCTTCTCAATCACTCTCTTAAAAGTCCAAATGTCCGAAGTACTTCTATGCTTTTGTCAAAACGTTCCATTTTTCTGTCTTTGGGATACAGAGCAGCTTCGGGCCTCTTTTCCTCAGATCCCTTGGCAAACACAAAGGAATCCTTTTGTGACTGACTCAGAGAATTCTCAGCTGACACGAATATCCTCCAACACTTCAGGATTCATCGTTCTTTATTAAAAGATCACTTCAGTCTTTACATCTTGGGCCTGCCTCTGTTCATTGACTGAACCACTTCCGTTAGTCATTTCTATTCTGCCTTAGTTTTATGGGATGAGTTCATGCATCTAAGGGGAAACATTAGCTCTTTTCTCGTCATCCTTTTGTCTCGCTCCCTATTCATCCTGTGTGGCGTGGTGGGGAGTGAGAGTTGGGCTGGAATTCCACTTAATAGCTGTGTGATTTTTTGGTAAGTCACTCTCCTCTCTGAGGCTGTTTCACCATTGGGTAAATAAAATAATCCTAATTTTAATCTCATAGGGTTTGCTATAAATTCTTTGTGAACCTCAAAGTATTAGGTGTGAGAGATAACAATGTATATATGTTAATATACAGAACATTATGCATGCATATATTGTGTATATATGTAAATATGAGGGGAGGGAGGGAAAGAGAGAGAAAGGAAAGGTAGGGAGAGGGAGGGGGGGAGGGAGGAAAAGAGAGCGAAAGAAAGGAGAGGGAGAGAAGGAGAAAGAAACAGAAAGAGACAGAAAGTCCTAGACTGGAATCTTACTTCAGACACCATAGTAAGCACAACCCTGAACCTTAGTTTTCCTCATCCATAAAATGGAATAATGACCATACTTACTGTACACACTTGTTTTAAAAATAATATATGCAAGGATCTTTGAGGTCCCTCAAATTCCATATACACTATGATTATATGTATTGTCTTTTATTGTAAGAATTATACAATAAATTCTGTTTACTGTAATTCTACCCATTAGAACTACTCATTAGCACTCCATACTTTGTTCAAGTAAATCTGGGGCCATCTCCAGGCATCCTGATGTATCTCTGGCTACTGGATCCAGAGGCCAGTGGGGGAGCAAGCACAGCCTTCCCTTCCCTTCCTGAAGTCAAGATCCTCTTGGAGATTGAAGGATAAGCATAACAATTGATATGCATATTAATGATTGCAATTCTATCAGTCAGAACTATTTGTTAACTTTCCATACTTTGCTAACAGAATAGTTAATATCTTATTGACGATTCCGAGGTCCTGGAATATCACAGAATTACATTCTGGGGTTTAGAGCCATAGGCCATTATATCTAGAGTTGGAAGGGATTGTGGAAATTATCTTGTATAACCTCCTTCGATTTGCAAGGCCTGGCTTTGAATCCACATTCTGAATCCACTGAACCATATACCATATGTGCTGCTTTAATAAATGCCTCCTGAATCATCATGCCAATCTTGAATTTAGTCTTCATTTGCTCTTAGTGTTAAGTACATTTTATAATATATTTAATTTATTTGTTTATATATTTATTTAGAATATAATGTTGATGTAGAATTAATTCATAAAATTATGATTAATATAAAAATTAATGTAATATATAATTTGCATATTTCTTTATTTATAATATATATTGTATTTCTCTGAAACAGTTAAAGGCAGTCAATGGCACTGGGCCTGGAGTCAGGAAGATCTGAGTTCCCAATTCAGCCTCAAACACTTCTTAGCTGTATGACTCTGAACAAGTCACTTAATCTTTGATTGTGTAATAAAATGGATCCACTGGAGAATGAAACGGCAAACTAATATCTTTTGTCAATAGATATGACTGAAATGATTGAATAATATCAAAATTTCTCTGAAAAAATTTAAATCCCATATTGTTATACAGATTTCAGAACTGGCCCATCCCCAACCAGTTTATGATGTTCCTTTGTCTCTACATTTTCCTTACTAACCCGGGAGTCCTGTTATTGTGCAGTAAGGTAGAACTGAGCATTCAGCTAAAGCTCATTATCATCACTGCATGAACGAGTTTGAAAAGTTACTTATTGAAGCAATATTATTTAAAGACTCTCCACTGAATGGATACATTTTTTTTTAAAAGAGAAGAATTTGGGCAGGAATTTTCTCTAATGTCACCTTTGCTACTTGGAGAAAGGGAAAAATCCTATAAAAATTTTGCCCGTGGATTAAATTGTGTCTATGACCATCTGCCCAGTAATTAAATGATCTATGTGTCTCATCTGATAGGACTCCCAATCTCCCCCCAAACCCACTGCCTATCTGATTAACAGATTTCTACGTCTCAGCACATTGAAACAGCAGGGACTTGATGAGAGAGGAAACAGGATGAAATGTAGGCAGTACAGAGATCTAGGACATCTGGCCACAAAAAAAGGAAACTGAGAAGGGGAAGGGGGAAGGAATTTGTGCTTGAGCTGCTCTGAGAACAAGATTTCTATATGGTGACATACCGCCTAAAGCATCCCAAAAATTAGCCAATGCCCTCCCTCCAGTTATGAATGAAGCAGCACGGACCAAGGAATGGAACCAAGACCAAGTCCCCGCAGCCACATGGGAACATTAACAAGCAGCAGCCCCCTCAGGGATGGGAGCGTTTGTCCTCTGAAGGCAGGAAAGATGAGAGGAGCAGCAAAGGAAAAAGTCAGGCTAAAGGGGCCTGAGTTTTATTAAACACGTAACGGATGAGGGAAATAGGCTGGGGAAGAACTGTTTGGGAGATGATGCTTTTTTCTGACCATCATTGTCATGAGGGTTCCACCAAACCCACCAAAGACATCATTTACTCTGAACACTGGGGAGATACTTAGTAAATCACTGCCCCTACTTAACAAGTTATTTATGCTCCGGAGCAGGAGGCACAGAAACAGCTACGGTCAGTTGTTTAACTTCAGCCCAAATACACCTATGTGACCCCGCACCCACTGATCTGCCAAGGGGATGGGAAAGTCACTATTAAGTTGGGAACCTTTAAACAAAGACCATACTTTATATAGCACAGCTATAAATACAGAGTAAAATTATGTTTATTTTGGTTACATTTTGTCTAGATGAGGCAGCAAGATAAGGCAGTAGATGGAGCACTGGGTCTGCAATCAGAGAGATATGACTAGTAAGTGTTAAGTGTCTGAGGCTGGATTTCAACTGAGATCTTTACTACAACTCAGATCTTTGCTAGTAGTAAGTCTTTGAGCAAGGGTTGTATTATTTAACTGTGTGCCTCAGTTTCTTTATCCAGACATGCTAGCTATAAGTTATAATTAATTATATATATTTATATATTATATTTATTTATATTTATAATTATCTATTTACATGCTTTTATATATAATTTATTATGTAGATAATAAATTATATATAAAAGCATGACATTTAAAAAGTCTGAGAGACATAGTTTCTGGATAATTACTCATTTTACTAATAACAGTATTAGTTATTGTTAACATATTATTAATTAATTATAATTAATATCAATTAACATTAATGTTAGTATGTTATTAATAAAAGAGATCAGTGGCACTCTTAATTGCCAAAGACCTTTCATGGTAGTAGACTTATAGTTTATATGCCCTTGTATGAATGGGTGTTCTTGAGGATGTCAATCAACTCTGAGTGGTTAACAATTAAGGAGAGAGAATAAATATTACAATAGGAAATGGGCTATATTCCAATGGGGGTCTTGGGGTACGTGATAATGAACACCCATATCTTGGTCAAAAAGACTTTTTAATTTCCATATCATCAGTTTGACAAAAAGGAGAATCCACATTTTCTCAGACCTGTCTGAGTAAACACAATGAACAGGAATCTACCCATTCATCAGAATTTAGAATTTCTTTTAATGTCTTTGATGAGATCTAAGACTTTGTCTAACATTTCCCATACTGGTTGATTTCTGGATGAGGAAAAAGAAAAGGGGAAAAAAACACCTTGGTCCTAATTGAATGAGCTATTAATACAGGAGAGAAGTAATCATTTCTCTCAATACTTATCATATAACAGCACATATTATACTTACCATACTCATATGTATGTATGTTGCTGTTTCCCTTACAGAGTAGAGTCATTGCGTGACTATTTGGTTTTTGTCTTTGTGGAGTCACCAGAACCTATAGCACAGTGCCTGACACACAGTAGATATTGGATGGTGTTTGATTGATTGATTGATAGTCTCAACTGTGAAATGAAGAAATGGGGCGGGGGGGGCGAGGGGCAGGCAGCTAGGTGGTGCAGTGGATAGAGCACCGGCCCTGGAGTCAGCAGGACCCGAGTTGAAATCCAGCCTCAGACACGTAACATTGCCTGTGTGACTCCAACAAGTCACTTAACCTCAAGTGCCTTGCCCAAAAAACACAAACAAAAAAGAAGTGGGACCAGTTCCAGATAGTTTCTGAAGTTCCTTCTGGCTTTAGATGTATGATTCTACAACTCCTAGTATCTCACAGAGTTGTCACAAATGAGACAATATATGTGAAATATTTTGTAAACCTCAATGTATCATACTTTGGCAACTAGGTAAATGCATGCTGGTCTGGAGTCAGGAAAACCATGAATTCAAATGTTGCCTTAGAAACTTACTAGCAATATGACCTAAACAAGTCACTTAAGCTCTATTTACCTCAGTTTATTTAGCTATGAAATGGGGATAATAATAGCACCTGCTTCCCAGGATGTTATAAGGATAAAAGAAGAATATTTGTAATTATATTATATATTAATTATATTATGTATTATAAAATATTATATTATAAATATATGATATTTATATTATATTATAAATTATGGCTTGAAGCCAGAAAGACCCAAGTTCAAACCTGGCCTCAAACACTTATTAGCTGTGCAATGCTGGGCAAATCACTTCAATCTATGCCTCAGTTTCCTCATCTGTAAAATGAACTGGAGAAGAAAATAATAGACTATTCTAGTATATTTGCCAAGAAAATCCCAAATGGGGTCACAAAGAGTCAATCAACAATAAATTTGTACTTTGCAAACCTTAAAGTGCTATATAAATGTTATTATTTGATGATTGTTGGAGGGGATGCGGGAAAACTGGGACTTTGATGCATTGTTGGTGGAGTTGTGAACGAATCCAACCATTTTGGAGAGTAGTTTGGAACTATGCTCAAAAAGTTATCAAACTGTGCATACCCTTTGATCCAGCAGTGTTACTACTGGGATTATATCCCAAAGAGATTATAAAGAAGGGAAAGGGACCTGTATGTGCACGAATGTTTGTGGCAGCCCTCTTTGTAGTGGCTAGAAACTGGAAACTGAATGGATGTCCATCAGTTGGAGAATGGCTGAATAAATTGTGCTATATGAATGTTATGGAATATTACTGTTCTGTAAGAAATGACCAACAGGAGGGTTTCAGAAAGGCCTGGAGAGACTTACACGAATTGATGCTGAGTGAAATGAGTAGGACCAGGAGATCATTATATACTTCAACAACAATACTATATGATGACCAGTTCTGATGGACCTGGCCATCCTCAGCAACGAGATCAACCAAATCATTTCCAATGGAGCAGTAATGAACTGAACTAGCTATGCCCAGAAAAAGAACTCTGGGAGATGACTAAAAACCATTACATTGAATTCCCAATCACTATATTTATGCCCACCTGCATTTTTGATTTCCTTCACAGGCTAATTGTACAATATTTCAGAGTCTGATTCTTTTTGTACAGCAAAATAATGGTTTGGTCATGTATACTTATTGTGTATCTAATTTATTTTAATGTATCTACTGGTCATCCTGCCATCTAGGGGAGGGGGTGGGGGGTAAGAGGTGAAAAATTGGAACAAAAGGTTTGGCAATTGTTAATGCTGTAAAGTTACCCATACATATAACCTGTAAATAAAAGGCTATTAAATAAAAAATAAATAAATAAATAAATGTTATTATTACTACTTATGCTACAAATACTAGTAATTTTTACAAACATCTCTCTTGTAATTCCATAGGCCTGAAAATAATTTTGAACCAATAAAAGGCGAACGCTGAACCCCCCACAGGTAAATTCTATACATATGAGGAATGCATGCCTTATGCAAAAAGTCAGGTATTGAGGAAAAGAAAATTTCACGAGGCAGCTCAACAGATGACAGTTTAACATATGGTGAGTGTATTTATGTTCCAGTAAATGTTGTGCCTATTTTCAGGGTATTGGAGAAGGCTGGTTTCCCCCCCCCCCCCCCCCAAGGCAACAACAATATTTCATTTTGGAGTTTATATGTCCCTAGTAGATGATATTTGTCTTACTAAAAATAATTCATCTCCCAATGTACTCGGGTGCAACTAGTGGCTATGTCAAGAGACAACTGTTCTTTCTCGTAGCTATTAATCAAGCTGAGAGCGGTTCCAACAACCCTCATTTTCTTCTGTGTGTAACTGAACCGAACACTGGGTCAGGAGATAAAATTCTCTGGGAAACCATGGCAAGTCCGCCACATGCTTCTGGCAGAGGAATAATCAAAACGGAATGTTCTAGATTGGCAAAAGGCTTCAGCTGCTTCCTAACAAACCCGCTGAGGCTCCTCAGACCCCCACCAAAAGCCACGGGCAACACTAGTCATCTCAGATTGATAAGGCACCTTGAGGTTTACAAAGCACTTCTCTCAATGTGTTTCGCTAGACTGCGTGTTTGTTTTAAAAGGCTGTTTTTTTTAGTGAGGGGAAAGGTAGGAGGGGGAGAAAATAAAAGCTTGCTAATTGAAAAAAAAAAAAAATAGACCAAACAAAACTAAAAAAACCAAACCATTTCCTTCATCAGCTGCTTGAGGCAACCATGTGGTATAGTAGATAGAACACTAAGCTTGTAGTTGGGAGGGTCTGAATTCAAATCTAGCTTTGGATATTTTTTATCTGGGATCATCACTTAATCACTACTGCCTCAGTTTCCCCAACTGTAAAATGGGGAAATAGTAGCACCTTCCTCCCAGAGTTGCTATGAGGATCAAATGAGAAAACATTGGTTAGCAGTGTCTGGTAAACAGTAGACGCTTAATAAATGCTTATTCTCTTTCTTCTGGAGTAGCTCCTATAACTCACCTTTCACAAACAATAGGCCTGGATTCATTCAGGACAGGGCCCAAGGAAGAACAGGGCTGCCGTGGGGGTGGAGCGATGGGAACCCCGGCATCCAGTGAGCTGGTCTTCCTGCGAATTATCTCTAGGATGGCCGACTTTGCACTGTCCCTGTCCATGGGACAGGACCCAGCCCGGTCGTGACAGGGTCCCGAGGGGAGCTCGGGCCCCATGGCCCCCTGCAGGGCCAGCTCGGCCGGGCCCTGTTCCACTTCCAGAGTCGGGGAGGCTGGAGGGGAAGCTCGAGGTTTCCGTTTGGTGGAGGCACCAGAAAGCAACTTCATCAGACCTTTCCTTTCTTTCTGTAACAGACAGACGCAGCAGTTTTAGTCTGGTGTTTGTTTGCTGTTATAATCAAAGCGTCACAGAACTACTGACTGAGGGCATCTAGCTGGCACAGGGTTCGAATCCAGCCGCAGACACTTCCTAGCTGTGTGACCCTGGGCAAGGCACTTAGCCCTGGAAAATAAGTGGCAAACCACTCTAGAATCCTGGTCGAGAAAATCCCAGTGGGGTCATGCAAAACTGGACACCCTTAAAAAAGACTTAAGAACAACAACAATTATACACTGAGAGCTGGGGAAGACCTCAGGGGGTCATCGTGTCCTATTCCTTTTCTTTTCCAGGGGAGGAAAATTAGACCTAAGTTTAGGTGACTTACCAAAGATCACCAAGGGCTGTGGCAGGTCCTCTGATTCCAATTCCAGCATGTTCCACCATACAATATGTGCCATTTATTTGCACTGCTCTCTCTGTCTCTCTACATTTAATTTAGCTTTAAAAGTGTCCATTATCAAAACTGATGGGACTTTTTGTGAGATTATCCATTTTCTTTGCTGCTTCTTTTTTTCTGATTTTAGTCAGCTACTCATTAGATTCTTATTCCTATGACATATTCCTTAATTTAGGCATTATTTACTAAGTCAACTGTAAAAATCCATATTGGTTTGCATGTACTTGATCCTGTTTGTACTGTTTACTTCTCATTTAGCCTTTGGGGGATCTATAAATGTGATATTGAAATTTTCTGCCTGAATTTAATTATAATTTCTCTGACACACAGAGAAATGTTTAATAAATGTAATCAATTAGTAGATCAATTGCCAAACAATCTAGAATACCACTAGTTTTTGAGAATGTTAATGTTCCAGAGATATTTAAAACATATATTACACAAATTTTTCCATTAAATTCTCTCCATTTGTATACCAAATCTAATTTCTTTAACACTCTGTCCAATGTTCATTAGGTTCTTATATTATGTCTGGTTGATATTTTATTTACTTTATTTAGGCTACAGGAACAGGAGAGGAGAAATGCAAATCAGTTGTGCACTCATTACAGATTTGGTGAGGTTGAAAGATGCTTTTACCTTATTTTGTTCATGCTCAAGTCTATCTTCTATCACCAAGATGTACCTGACTGTTTGCTATTATTACTAAACTTGAACAATGTAACACCTAGCTCTACCTAAGAACTTCATCATTCACAGTCACTGATCATTAAGTATCAAACCAGGAAAGACGTTTGTTGCTTTTACAAGGTCATTGCATGGATTATATTATATATTAATTATTTTAGAAAATATAAACAATAACAAAATAAAATATGTAAATAAAATATTAAAAACATCATACATTTCCCACAAACTCCTTTGATTAAAATTAATGAGTTAAATTAAAATCAATAAAACAACTTTCATTTTGCAAGTATCTTTTTAACTGACCATCAGAACCATAAATCAGATGATTAAATTTCCTCCCCCCACCCATTTTTGAAAGGAACTCTTTTATTAGTAGAATGTCCTTCTGAAAGATACTGGCTGCGTGACTCCGAGTAGTCAGAGAACCTCAGGTTTGTTTTACTGAATAGTCACTCAAGTCATGCCCAAAGCTCTGTCCTTCTCTAAATCCCTTTATATTTTATCATTTATTTAACTCATTAATTCTCAAAGATTCAATGATTAGATTTGGAGTTTTGGGGAAAAAAAAAAACATTTCAAGGTCTATTGTTGCTGACTGATGAGAGCTAATAGTGACTTTCTCAAGTTTTGCACCAGCAATGGAGAATCTTTATGAAATGGAAATCCATATGAAAATCTCTGTCTAGCCTTCATCAACTGTTTCTTTGGACATTATGAACTGGATGTGCTTATAAAAAAAATGCATCCCAGATTCAGCACGTCCAAAGCAGAGTTCAATACCTTCAGAAAAACAAAACAAAACAAAAAAACAAGTACAATCTTATTTTATCTTCAACAACAATCCTGGGAACTAGATCTTATTTTCCCCTTTTCACCAGGGAGGAAAAGGAGGAACAGAGAAATTACAATTAGGAATTGTCTGAGACCACATTTAAGCTCAGATATTATGTCTATTTGGTATTTTATTTACTTGTTTATATTTACTCATCTCGGCTATAAGTTCCTCGAGAACTATCTTTTGTGTTCTTCAGGGGACAAGCCCGGTGGTACACAATCAATAGATGCTTTCTAAAAAAAAGGTGATTTGATTGATCAGCCCAGGCAGGAGCTTAGAACTGAGATGTAGCTATTGAGATGTAGCTCTTTGTATACAGTGCCTTGAACATAGAAGCTGCTCCATGTGCTTACACTGAATAAATGAATGAATGGAGAAATGCAGATTAACTAGCCTACATGTTCCTAGAAAGGATGCTCCCCTCTCCCTCTGCCCCCAGCCCAGGAGAGGCTGGCAACCAGACTCTCTCTCATAGCACTGGACTTACAACAGGTTGGAAAAGACAGAGTGTGCAACAGCTGCCCGTACTTCAACGCCCACCCACCACTTCCCTGAAGGTCTTCCCTCCAGACTGATTTTTTTAACTAAGCAAGAGTCATTCTCTGTAGAGGGCTGAAACTCTTGAGTCGATGCACTGAGGTCAGGACTGGGAGCACTTGACCGATTGGATAATACTCTATGGGCATATGCTTGGGGAATGGCCCTTCCCACTATCCTGTGCTGGCTCAATGACTGGTGTATACAGAGGATTGTAGGAGGGATGAGGGGGTGGGGTAAAACCAGCCAGAGTCACACTTGGCAGTAGATGAGGAAGAAGGAGGAAGTGGAGGGTTTGCTTCCATCCTGTTCTCTTCTACCTCTAAAGACCAAGAATAAAGACCGAGGACTTTTGCTTATCCTGGCTCGGGCTGATTCTGACGTGTCCTGGGTGCTAGCGCGGTCGTCACAGTTCTTTGCCCCATTTCTTACCTAGCCTTAATCACTGAATGGGCATTGTGTTGGTTAAACTGAGATGCAGGAAAGACCTTAGTTTAAAAGGCCCAAGTTTCCCCACTGCATCCAGGGCCACCTTTATTTGTCTTGAGCTACATCTTGCCATTGGACCCAGATGGCTGCAGCCCTCCCTCCCTTAAATGCAATTCACTTGCATGTCATCGCACCTCCCTGATGTCATGGTGCCCTTTGAGAACAAAGAATAAACATCAGCAATGAGGAGGAGGAAAGTCAGCTCTAAGGCCCAAAGGCCCCAATCGCCTTGCACTTGGTGTCCATCACCCACTTGGTTAAGCCCATCTCTTACAAACTCAGTTCTGGGCTCTTGGTGCATCTTCACTGATTAAATAAATTAAGCCAGGCTTCCTTTAATGACTTCTAAGGGGCCTATTATCATTACCAGGCAACATTGAAGGGATATACAGCATTTAAAACTGTGGCCTTTGTTTTAAGGGCTTGGGCTTTTAACTCTTCATTATCAGAGCAACAGACTACTCTAGAGAAATGTTTTAGAAACTCAGCTACACAGAATCCATTAAATGACTAAGGGGCACCTTTGGCTTTGGTGTGTGTGTATGTGTTTCCCCCCCTCCCTAAACCCAGCATTAGAAAATGTAAACGGGAGCTGAATTTAAAAAAAAAACCCAACTACCTCTATTCAAAGCAAATTCTAAACTCTCTTAGATCACTATCCTTGAGAAAGAGGACAAATTGTTTTTAATGAGCCCTCCTAATTCTAGTTCCTCTGTGTATTTCCCAGGAAATTATTTCTAGATGAAATAATGTTTTTTCAGGCAAGTTTTTTCTTCAGGGTGATTTAATGGTGTGACTGGCATCTGAGTTGAAAAGAACCATTAAGGATAGAAACCAGCAATCAGGCAGGAAGTACCATTTATGCATTAAAAAAGAATATTGAATATCAATATAGCAAACTTTCAATTAGCTAGGAGGAAAGGGCAGCATGAAAACTGAAGTCAGCCCCTCCAAACCTCTCATTTCACCAAGTCCTTGTTCTACCACCTTCCCCAATCCAAACTGTTAACATAAGTGGTTGTAACAATGACATGTTATAGGGCTGTTGATTTCTCTCTTATTTCCTTTCTTGCTTTCAAATTAGGTTGAGAAATTAGAAGACAGAAATCCAGGGCTGTTTCCAGATTGCCAAACAATCAAGAATTCTCAAATCTGCGTAAAGAATGTAACCAATTCAATTCAATGAACATCTTATTCCCTATAAAGTGAGATTGAAATAGACCAAGGGAGAGGTCTTTCCTTGAGGTCCAAGAATTTAAAAAAAAAAAATTTTGATAACTCTATTTCAATATAATTGGATTCCTGTGTAAGCTTCAGTATTTCATTTTGTGTATGTAAAAACATTATTCTAGCTTCACCAGACTGCTCTGGGAATCTATGACATAGAAAGAATTAAGAACCACTCCCCCTAGAATACTACTGTGCTGTAAGAAACGATGAGCAGATTGATTTTAGAAAACCATGGAAAGGCCCCTGCATGAAATAATGCAGAGTAAAATGAACAGAACACAGAGATCACTGTATATAGTGGAATAATACTGTTTGAAGAATAACTTTGAAAGACTGTTATTCCAAGTATTTAAATACTCAAATCAACTACAAAGGAACTATGAAGGAAGATGCTATCTATATCCAGAGAAAGAACTGATAAATAGAATTATACATAGTATAGTTTTACATATACATACACACATATACTATGTATATATCTATATGTATATCTGTGTATATATACATGCATACACACAAGCTTTGGCAATATGATGGCCTTCTCTAGTGTGGGGCAAGGAGGGAGGGAGGAAGACAGTTCAGACCTTACAAAAAGAAAAGAACCATGTCCTTTTTCCTTCTTCCCTGATTTTAAGGATCTTTTTAAGATGGATTTTGAAAAGCCCTGAAGACCCCAGGACAGCATCACAAGAGAAATGGAGGCTTTGGAATAGATGATGGTCCAATAACCTAGTATTGCCAGCATTGCTTCTTAACATAAAATATTTATCCCTTTTCTCAAGGATGGTGGATCTAAAAATTTCGTATTTGCTAAAAGACCAGTCTTTTAAAATCCAATTCCCATTTACATTTTTCTAGTGTTGGAAAACCAACAAACAACAAAACAAACTTTAGATCCATCCAGGCCCTAACACTGCTTTCTATTTATCAAGTATGTGCTCTCCGTGCTCAGCAAAGCTTCTTCTCTAGATGCTGCTGATCTGACAACAGGAAGAGTCATTCTCATTATATTTAAAATCCAGATCGTCAAGACATGTTCCATCTGAATGACAGCTGCTAGGAGGGATGTGAGAGTGCAGTGATGAAATGGCAGCCTGGGGGAGGACTTAAATGCACCCTGGGGACAAGAGGACTGCTTTAGATAGTAAAGGATAAAAAAATGGGAAAAGTGAACAGCATATGGACTAAAATGTCAGCAGTGGCTGACCCCATGAAGAGCCCAGGCTGGGCTTCCTTTGCTTTTTGAAAGTCTCCATCGCTAGTATAAGACATGAGGAAGCCACCATTAGGTCTCATCAGTCAGCAGCAACAATAGAATTTGAAATGTTTTTTTTCCAAAACTCCAAATCTAAGCTACGACTATAAATCATCTTCATCATCATCATTTTCTTCTTTTTCTTCATCTTCTAATTCTTCTTCTTCATCATCATCTAATTCTTCATCATCATCATCTAATTCTTCTTCATCATCATCATCTAATTCTTCATCATCATCATCTTCTAATTCTTCTTCCTTCTCTTTTTTCTTCTTTCTTCTTCCTTCTCTTCTTCTGGCAATGACTTGCTCAAGGTCACACAGCTAGTAAGTATCACGTGTCTATTCCAGATTTGAATCCAAGTTTTCCTGACTCCAGGGCTGGTGCTCTTATCTACTATGATACTGAAGCCACACCAATAAATCCTTAAAAATATATTCATGTAGTATGAAGTATCAGTCTTGGGACTGGGTTATAAAAACCAAGGCAATAGTGATCTGCTTTATTCATAAACTCTCATGTTAACCTGGCAATTAAATATTAACTTTTTAGTAGGTTGTGAGGTTTATTCCCTCATAAACTACTGTTTACAGGCATACCTAACAATTTAAATAGACCCATGTACATTATTACCAAGGAACCAGATGGCTGAGAGTTCAATTGTGCCCTGGGGCTGATATAAGTTGAGCTATACTACAGGGGTAAACTTATGAAATGTTCATTAAGAATCACTGTAATGATCCAGTTTTGCTGTTGTCACTTCCTTCGTTTGAATTTATTCACCCCCATTCTGTCCCCATCCAACATCTCCCTCCCTTACACACACAGGTATTGTTTCACACATACTATTATGTATGTTTAAGTGCTATATTCCCCACCCAGCCCCTAGAGTAGAATATAAGCTCCTTAAAGACAGGGACTATTTTAAATAAACTTAAATAAATCCTTGTTAGATGGGACTAGATTGGCTCCATGAGGTTAATTTTCCATTTAAATTTCCTGTAAGATCAAAGATCACCTAAACCACATCCATCATTTTGCTGATAAGCAAAATGAGTCACATAATAAGTATGTGGTAGGATTAGAATTTAACCTTATAAGCTCTGACTATAAATCTGAAGTGTTTTCTGTAGAGTTGTAAGATAATAACAAGTGAGCCACAAAAAAAACTCCCAAAAATTAAAAAAACAAAAAACAAAAAACAAAAAAAAAAAAGGAAGAGAAGTGAGGTAGAAAATCAGTCCTTGACCCGGGAACACTACCTTGCTGTCCTTGTCAGACCTGGTGGCAAGGCTCCCTCCACTAGCAGACAATGCATTCTCGGGAGAAGTCGGGGGTCCAGGGAGGGCTGACCCTGCTCGGTCACTTAGGTCTGTCTCCAGAGAGGCGGCAGGGATGCTGGGGGAGTTCAGGGAGGCGGCTGCCCCACAGGCCAGCGGCACGGTTGGCTGGCTGAGGTTGACAGCAGCGGCGACATAGGCAGCGGAGTTGGGGATCGGAGGCTGAGGTTGCTGATGGGGCAGGATCACAGTTGCAGGGCCGAGGCAGGCTGGATTCTGTACCTGGATGGGTGTCACCGCAGCTGTGGGGCGCTCCTGGTTGTGAACAGCAACTGGTACAGAGGGAGGGAGATACAGATCAAAACTTTAATTCTCTAATAAACATCACTTTTCAGGAGGAGTCACTCCATTATAACAGAACATGATAAAAGACTGTTATTCTTTCTACCATGGTATGGTTCTGTGGTGGGAACTTCAAAGTGTCTTGTCTCCCCAGTCAAAAGCTAGGAAGAGTATTTCCAATTAAAGGTCTTCCCCCCCCCCCTAATAAAACGTCATCCTTCCAAACAAATGTAAAGATAGTTTTCAACATTCATCCTGTAAGATTTTGTGTTCCAAATTTTTCCCCCCCACTCTCTCAAGACAGCAAGCAATCTGGTATAGGTTAAACATGTACATTCCTTCCAAATCCATCTCTACACTCACCACATTATACAAGAAAAATCATGGGTCAATCTTTTAAAGGTCAGATTTTTAATTTATCCAGGGGCCCACTGTCCAGCTAACATCCAATACTCTGCAAGATGGGTACAATTTTCATGACACCAGTCAAGAAACTTTTTATGACATCTTACTACCCAAGAAAGGCAGCATTGTATCCCAAGTGCTGGGTCTAAAGTCAGAAAGATCTGACTTCAAATTCAGTTTCAACCACTTACAAACTATGGAACTAGCACAAGTCCCTTAATCTCTGCTTGCCTTAGTTTCCTCATCTGTAAAATGAAAACAATTACAGCAACTACCTCTGTTGTTCTTTGAGGATCAAATGAGATAATATTTGTTAAGTGCTCAGCACAGTGCTGGGTACTAGTAACAAATGTGCATTCTTATCAAGCCATTCTCCAATTGATAAATGGTCAAAGGATATGAACAGACAATTCTCAGATAAAGAAATGAAAACTATCTCTAGCCATATGAAAAGATGCTCCAAATCATCATTGATCAGAGAAATGCAAATTAAGACAACTCTAAGATACCACTACATACCTCTCAGATTGGCTAGAATGACAGGGAAAGATAATGATGAATGTTGGAAGGGATGTGGGAAAACTGGGACACTGATACATTGTTGGTGGAACTGTAAACAGATGCAGCCATTCTGGAGAGCATTTTGGAACTGTGCTCAAAAAGTTATCAAATTGTGCATACCCTTTGATCCAGCAGTGTTATTACTGGGCTTATACCCCAAAGAGATCATAAAGAAGAGAAAGGGACCTATATGTGCATGAATGTTTGTGTCAGCCCTGTTTGTAGTGGCCAGAAACTGGAAAATGAGTGGATGCCCATCAATTGGAGAATGGCCAAATAAATTGTGGTATATGAATGTGATGGAATATTATTGTTCCATAAGAAACAATTAACAGGATGATCTTGGAAAAACCTGGAAATACTTACATGAACTGATGCTAAGTGAAACAAGCAGAACCAGATTACTGTACATGGTAACAACAAGACCATACAATGATCAAATCTGATGAACATGGCTTTCTTCAACAATGAGATGATTCAAACCAATTCCAATTGTTTAGTGATGAAGAGAGCCATCTACATCCAGATAGAGAACCATGGGAATAGAGTGTGGATCACAGCATAGCATTCTCACTCTTTCTGTTATTGTTTGCTTGCATTTTTGTTTTCTTTCTCAGGGTTTTTTTTCTTTTTAGATCTAGCAAGATAACTGCATATATATATATATATATATATATATATATATACATATATTGGATTTAATATATATTTTAACATATTTAACATGTATTGGATTACCTGCCATCTAGGGGAGGGGGTGAGGGGAAGGAGGGGAAAACTTGGAACAGAAAGTTTTACAAGGGTCAATATTGAAAAAATTTCCCATGTATATGTTTTTAAATAAAAAGCTTTAATGATTAAAAAAAAAAAAAAAACTTAATGAAAAAAATGCATTCTTTCCCCCTTTGAAGAAACTGAGAGAACTGGAACAGTAAGTGGCCGTTGTGGGAACTGAGTGAAACATACTGATTCTACCTTGAAACTCAATTCTAGAGCCAGCTCAATTCTATTCAATGATGAGGCTAGTCTAACTTCTGTCTTGTGAGAAAACTTTATTCAATTGTGGAAATTGGGAGAAAATGTTATTACGTTGTTTGAACCTGGCCCTGCCTAGCGAGAAGACTGGATCACCTCTACCTAATGCTTAGAGATCCTTAACTAAGAACCTAGTTTATGCCGACCAGAAACCCAAATCCAAAAAGTGATGCAAGAAATTTTCTCACAATTGCATTGTCTCTACTAATTCCTATGTGTTATCTGAAAACTGGCCCCAAACTGATCAATCAGATATCATCTCCATGTTCCTTTGATTGCTCACAGATTCATCATGGGGGAGTGAAATACTTTATTTTCTTAATTCAGGTAATTATACCTATTTATTTTCCATTTCCCAATTTGGAAAATTCCTAATCTCTGATCCAATTAGAAATCAAACTAATGCTGTATTGTTTCCTCTTAATTAATTGGCTTTGTTTGATTGTTTTTAAAGTATAAATATCCATCCCTCCCTCTAGTTAAATTCCAAATCTAAGCTGAGGAAGTCTGGTCTGGCTTTACTAGGCAATTGCCACACATTACTTAATAAATCAACATGCTTGAAAGATCAAACCTTTGTTTCTTCAGTCATTTTATTTTTCTTCCACCACATCATCTTCCTTCCTCTTTGAGCTTCAGGCAACTTTCTCATATCCCCACCTCTGATAGATATTAAATGTGGTATCTTAGGCCAGTCCTTTTCCTTTTGAAGTCCCATCAATCCTTTCAAAACACATTTCTGATACTTAACTATGTGATTCCAGGCAAGTCCAACCCTCTCTGAGTATGTCTCTAACACGTTAAGTTATAGTCAGCTTGCAGTTATGTAAATGGCAGGAGTTTCCAAGTTAATGAACTCATAGATTCCTGAAATACTGCCTAACTAAAGGCATGGTTCTCTGGTTTTCTCCCTTCTTCTTTTCAGCTGTTTATTTTTTAACTTTTCATTATTTACTCTAACACTTAGGCTATTCAGGGTCACTCAAAAGTTTTGTTTTGCCCCACTGGTGAGATCTAGGACGCTGGGGGAGTGGTAAGGAATTCTATAGGTTCAGGGAGTAGATGAAAAGATAGGGAATCTACTTTTTATAAGTTAGTATCCTGAAAGACAATATGGCACCATGGATTGAGAATCAGTAGATCTCACTTCAAGTCCCACTGTTGACACTATCTGAGGGATACTGGTGAAATCACTTAATCTCTCTTTGTTACAGTTATAGAAGGAAAGAGATTTTCCTCATTTGGTAATTCGCCAGACTGAGGAAGCCTCAGCCTCAATCCTTGTCCCCTGTATTAGAATCATAGGTCATCTGACTTAGCTAAGACTTTCCATTAATAAGTTCTGGCATACATGAGACAAAGCACCAAAAGTTTGCAACCTTCAAGAAGCTGATATTCTAATGTAAGAGACAACATGTAAATAAATAAATGCATACAAAATATATACAAACTAGATGAAAAGTAACCTTAAGAGGGAATATTTTTCTCTTTGTTTTATAATATATTATTTTAAATTCACAAATGAGATACTTATAAACTACTTAGGAGCACAGTAAATGACTGGCACATAGTAGGCACTTTCTGACTGCTTACACCCTTCTCCCATCCCCTTTCCTCCTCCATCCCAGACCCTTAGAGGGAAAGGCTAAACTGAGACCCAGAGAGACAAAGTGACCTCCCCCTAGAATATGAATCAAGTTTGTGTCTAGGTTCATGAAAAAAACCCAGTCAGAGCTTTAGCTATTGATCAGAAGCAGCAGGGGTGGTAGTCAGCAGGATGTTTGCTCTCCAGTTTCCATACAATTGCCGGTGCCCCTGGCAGAAGCCCAGAAGGAAGGACACTTGGTCAGTTGTCTCCATCTCCACCTCCTAATGTTATTCATGACTTAAAGGTCGCCCAGCCTTTTCTAAAGGTCAGAGACAGGACAGGGGTTTCTGATGTTTGTCAGACAGGGCCCCTTTACCTGTGCGGACAGCATTGCGAGCCTGATTGACCGTCATCTGTCTGATGATAGGCAGCAGAACCTTAGCCTGTGGACTGGTCTGGAGGTGGGCTGCCGACACCTCCACGGCGGGCACCGCGCCGGCACTCCCTGCTACGCCATTCCCCTGCAGTTTCTGGGAAGGCCCCGCTGCAGTGGAGGGACTGACCATGGTCACCACTCGACCCGTCTGGCCAGCAGTAGACATAGAGCCTTTAGCTTGGGAAGCACTCGTCACAGATCTGTCAAAATAGAGAAATCACATTTTAATTGTGAGGAGAGGGAAATAAATGTTGAGAAAGACCTGTTCATGTAAATAACTGCAGACACCTGAAGAGGAAATCTTGATTTGCTCCTCAACTCAGAAGAATAAGCATTTATGAAGTATTTACTATGTGCTAGGCAATCTGTTAGGTGCTAGGATAGGGAGACAAAATCTGCCATTAAAAAGTTTGTGTTCTATTGAAAAGAAACGTACAGAGTTAAGCAAATATAACCTATATAGAATATATTGTATATTTATATGATATATAGAAAATATATACTATAATATATAGCATCCAGTAAACATTTATATTTATATAATATATTAATAAATATACTATCATCATATGATCCAGCAAAAATATACTTATATTGATTTAACAGTAAATATATTCATATAATGTATAATATTCTATTTAATAAGCAGTGAATATATAATACTACATGTATATATTTGTATATCACATAATATATAGTATTACATTTATATAACATTATATATTTATATGTGTAGATATTTATACATATAATGTATTTATATAACAACTATATAAAACATAACTAAGTTATATAAATATAACATACACTAAATAGATAATGGTATGTTATACACATATATGTATGTATGTACATAAGTATTGTGTATGCATACACATAAACATGCACAATAATTCCGGAGTTTGAGAGAAGAGTGAAGTAAAAGGAAAAGCTTTGCAGAATTGGCAGCTGTTAAAGGAGCTAAGGATGACTAGAAGTAAAAAATTAGTTTGGTGAATGTAATTAAGAGAAATTTAGAGAAGATAAAAAAGCCAGAGGAAGATGATATAATGTTGTATACCAGAAGGAGTCCAGATTAAGGTAAAGAAATAAAAGGAAGGGAAATTTTTGTATATATTTACTATGTGCTAAACACTGTACCAAATACTTATGTCAAATAACTTATTTTATCCTTTCACCACCTGGGGAGGTGGGTGCTGTTACTATTCTCATTTTATAGACAAGGGAAACTAAAGGGACTTGCCCATCATCACACAGATAATAAGTGTCTGAGGCCAAATCAGAAATCAGGTCTTCCTGACTCCAAACCCATCATCTTCATCATCATTGTCATCATCATCATATCATCATATTTGACAGTAAGAAAGGCAGCCCATTTTAAGGGCGAGAAAGTTGGCTGGGAGGTAGCTAGATGGTACCGTGCAAAGATAACTAGCCCTGGAGTTCAAATCCAGCTTAAGACACTTAATACTTTCTAGCTGTGTGACTCTGGGCGAATCACTTAACCCCAATTACTTCATAAAGCAAAATAAACAACCAAAAAAAAAGAAAGAAGGAAAGTTGGCTATGTATGGAGTCAGGATGACCTGGATTCAAGTCCAGTCTTGGATACATACTAGCTGTGTAACCCCTTAACCTCTCAGTACCCCCAGGCAATTCTTTAAGACTTTAAGAATTCTTAAATACTTCAGAAAGTTTCCAAACTTGGATTCCTCTGACACTAATAAATTCACAGGAACAGATAAAAAATAACTAACTAGTCAAATAACACAAATTACCTTCTGTGTAATCATTAACAATAATAATAACAACAAAGAGGAATAGAATGAAGAAGGATAGAAAAAGGAAGAGAAAAAAGAAGAGGAGGAATTAAAGACAGAGAAGGAGGGAAAAGGGGAGAAAGAAGGAGAATGAATTATCTCGAGATCATTTTTACCCAAATGTCACAAGAAAAGCTAATGGAATGAAGAAGAATAGACAATTTAGAGACTGCCTTAAGAATTTTCAATGCACCTAAGATTCATTATTCTATTCAAACTTTCTAACAATCATTGGAGACAAGTGCTGTTTCCATCATTAACCTCCTTTTGAAAGATGAGGAGACTAAGGGTCTATAGGCACACACAGGTAGCAATATTCAGTTGTGGCTCTTCCTGACTCTAAGTCTAGGTCATTCTCCAACCTATCATACCATCTGTAATATAAAAAATTTCATATATAACATATATATGTGCATGTATATATTGTTATTATTTATAATCTATATGATTATTGTAGAATATTGACATATTAAGCCCATGTATTATTATATATTATATACCATTATCATATATATCATTATATTATGTCATGTGTTACATATTGTTATTATTTACAATGTATATTATATGATTATTATAGATTATTGACATATTTAAGTCAATATATTATTATATATGTTATATGCCATTATCATATATATCATCACGTCATATATTGTCATTAATTGTAATTAGTATGTAATATATTTATGCTGTGGAGTGTTTCAATATTGTCTTCTCCTTTACCATATAAGTTCCTTGAGAGCAGAGATCATGGTTTATCTTTGTATCTACTCCCAGCACTTAGGTCACTATGTGACAGATTGTTTTGAATAAAAATTAGTTGACTGACTGATCAAACCTGTAGACAAAAGCCCTTTCAGAATACTAAAACATAAACCTCTGGTCAAGAAATCCATGGTATCTTCCAAGTCTTTAGTGGATGATGATAGAAATAGAACAATATACCTTTACTGAGATGAAAAACAGTAAACTCAAAATAACGGTGACCTTGAGGCACTGCATAATTTTGAAGTACATTCTGAGTCACAGAAAGATTAAATTACTAAATCCTTTTTCAGCTTGGAAAATGACAATGACTCAGAAAGTTACAGTGAGTTCCTAATTCCTGGTATAACAAATCCAAACTTTTCTGCTGGTTTTTCCAAGCCCTCCATAAATTTTTTCCACTCATACAGCCTGAAATCCTTATGTGTATATGGTATTTCCCCTGATAGAGTCCAAGTTCCTTAAATTCAAGGATGGTTTCACTTGTATCCTTCTATCCTTAGCACATAGTAGATGCTTAATGAAATGTTAATTAAGAACTCTGAGGGGGGAGATCTAATCATCTGACCCTTGATTAGACATTTTCTGTATAGTTGTTCTCCAATTGTTCTCCACTATTTAAGACTGTCTTCTTGTGACTATGGAGATCTCTTCCATTTCCCCTCAAATTTTATGGTCCTAAGAGTATAAGTAATATACTGTTATATAGTACTTTTGTGTCCCCCACTATGTTTAATCCTGGGTCTGATAGGACACATACTGAAATACCAATTAAATGAAATAAAAATTATCTTTTACCAGTTATGCTTAATAGCAACAAACTATAGACCTGTATTGAGGAATTAGGGAATAAATTGTGGTCTATTAGTGGAAACTGTGATGAATTTGGAGTTAACCAATTAATAAACACTTATAAAGCACCCACTATATGTTGCAGCATCATTGTACTTAGCACTGGAAAAATAAGTAAAAAGAATGAAACAAAGAAAAATGGGACTCAAATCTTCATTCTGCCACATCTTTAATATTTATGACCCTCATTTACAAAATTTCTGGAGGGTGGACTCAAATGACAATTGAAAAAGGACACATTTAAATTTGCTTATGTATAAACCAAAGCACGTAGTCCGTTAATGAGGCCAGATCTATCCACAGACAATTTTCAGATAGTCATGTAAAAGGAATCTGGACAGAAACTTCCAAACAAAAATACACATAGATCATCAATAGAAAAATGGATCATATATTCTGTGGTCACATAGAGCTAAGTAACTGGATGATCCCTCAACCTCTCAGTGCCTGAGGTAAAGTGCCTGTGATTTTAAGTTGCAGAGAAAATATTCACCCGCACAATGTTTACTCCTTTAGACATTCTTTATACCAAAATTATCATAAAATACCTCCACCTTCCAGGTGGAGGTAACTAAGCATAAGACACAGCCAGTGATAAGGGGGAAAAAGCCTCTTTTTAGAACTTTTGAAACTATGGGTTAGAACATCCCACCTTGTGACTGGCGCTACATAGTTTCCAGGAAAAACTCCTATCTTGCTTGTGTGCATAGAAGTCCCTTTGAACCAGCCATCTTGACATTGCTCAAACACTAGAAACATCTCCCCTTTTCTCAGCTCCAATTCATCCTCTTTCCGGGGAGTATATGGATAAATAGCAACATACCTGTAGGGAAAAGAGAGGCTATCAGTTTCTTTAAAAGAAATCCAAAATTAGAAATGTTTGAGTCTTTTTAATCAGTGATTGAAGATAGGAGAAATTTCTATGACCCCCCCCCCAACTCAAATATTTACAATATCATGTTTTATCTGAAATATATTGCATGTGATTTGTCAAATATTCAAATATATGCCTATCTTTTTTTTTTTTTTTTTTTTTTTAAAGAAGAAAAGATACAGGAATCAGCAAAATATATCTAGCATTTGGGGAATCCTATGCTTGTACATACATGTGATTCTATAGCCCTGGAGACAGACAAAGTACCATGGAATCAGCTTCCTGATGCCAGACAGAAAAATCATTTTAGTGACAAAGGCAAGGTCCATATTTTGGGATGCCCATTCTAGAATTTCAAAGATTCAAATCTACTCCAGTAAAATACAGTAGCTCTTTAGTGCCTTTAAGTACCATTTTAAATTAATTAATACAATTAATACAATATTTTAGTATTTTGCTTGTGGGCATTTTTTTTCCTCCTTTGAACACTTAGTTTTAGGGTCTCATATTGTTTTCTGAGAGCAAGAAACTCTAGGTGACATTTTAGACATTTATAGAGAAATTTACATTCTCTAGGCTATGTTAAAGGAAAAAAATCCTCCCTAAACTTCAACACAATCATGGTCTTTGACAAGTGTAAGCAGAATTTACTTAACTTACCTCAAGCTTAACTAAAATTACCAAGAACTCCTTTACCTTTGAACTTTACTAGCAAATTCAAAACAACATTGTCTTTGTCACATGATTTTAAGGTAGAACCAGTTAACACACAAAGATAATGATGAAAATGAAATATAAGGTGCTACATTGGATCACAAACAACAGAGCCAGTTTTTAGGCAAATGTAGCTTCTTGATATGCTTTCAATCTCAAAATAGAGCTAGGTAATCGTGTCGGGTGAAAGAGTTTTGATGGCTTGTTTAGGAAGCATGAAGACACTGAATAATTTCCTGATAAGAATTACTGAACTAGATTTTCCCATACCCAAGGGCTCTCGAGTGTCGTGAAAGAACTCTTTCAATCTCCAAGGAGGCCAAGTTTGCAATTATCCCCCTGAGCAAATCTAGCTGTCCAAAAGGCACTCCTTAGAAAGACTAACTCCAAAAGCAGATATGTGGTTTCAGTTACTATCAGCAGGAATGGCATTTGGTGGCTGCCAACTCAAGGGACAAACAGACAGAGACTCTAGTGCTATTTGTTTCCTGTGTTAAGTTGGTTATTGGAGCTGAAAAGGAAAGGAGCAATGGATAAGGCATGCAAATTGATAAACAAAATAACTCCATGTTGCAAAATTACTTTGCTCACCTTTACCTATTTTCCACCAAACTGATACCCACTGCTCTTCGCAGTTCTCACAGAATAAAGAGTTTTTCTTTTTTCCCCAGAACTGTGATCTTGGGTTTCCCAAAGCCTAGCTGGCTCTGCTTGCTTCCTTCCAAGGGCTGCTTAATCTATAGTCTGCAGACCATCTTTTCTATTTTTTACTGAGTATAGCGATAGAGAAAGAGACCGTCTGGGATGGGGAGCGAGACACAGGTCACAGTATCTTTCAGAATTCTCTAGTTAGCAAAGCAGTTACAATTTTACAAAGAACAGAGATAAGGGATGGAGGGAGATTAAAAGATTTTTTTTCTTATCATAGTGTCTCTTTCGATCCTTTTTCTATTTAAGGAAGTAGAACTGTGGGAAGATTTACCTAACCCAGGGGGAATAAAGACTAAAAATTAAAATGGGGTTTCTGGTCATAGGACGGGTGATGGATGAACAGATATTGAAGCATAGTCATTAGAGAAGAGTCAGGAGAAAAAAGAAGGGAAGAGGGAGAGGGGAGAGAGGGAAGGTCTTTTGAACTCCAAGTTCAACACTATCTACCGTGCTACCTAGCTACCCCTTTTATTTATTTATATTGCTATTTAATTAAAATTCCTTTGACATCAATTCAGTATGGCTGACTGGTAAAAAATTAAACATAATGGCAGGGACTAATGAGCTATAGTTTAGTATAGTATAATTGAAAGGGAATTCTAATGTACAAAATACTTAGATTGTCAGTTAACTTAGGGGAGGGGGAGGCTCAGAGAAAAGAGAGCCCATGGGCTATTACAAGTATCATGCTGTTTTGGTAATTACAGTATTATATTATAGTTTGAGAACTGGTAATGGCAAACTTCTTATTTTCCTCATTTCCCCCATTATCCTTGGACCATTTCTCTTATCTTGTGCAAAATCCCTTATTTCCTTTTTTAAAAAAATATCCTCAGCTCTTATCTTGATTTTTCTCTCTCAGCAGTCCCCATGATTCATATGCATGGGTATCCCCCATATATGTGGGGGTACCCCATACTTACACATATGTATGTATTTTATCTGGATCTATGTATATGTGTCTATCTGCATATGTGTGTATCTTTGCACATGTATGTAACTGTTTCTGTAGACTTTCCTAATATCTCACCTGAACTATTATAGAACCATAGCACCAACTACTGGATATTTCTTCTCCTAGACAGTTCTCAATACATCTAAAATAAAGCAAATTATGTTTTCCTCCTGCCAAACTTTGCCTTTCCTCAAGGCAGCTAAGTAGCACAATAAATAGCGCACTGGGCCTCGAGTCAAGATCTGAGGTCAAAATCAATCTCAAATGCTTACTGTGACTTTAAGCAAATTACTTAAATCCTGTTTGCCTCAGTTTTTCTATCAGTAAAAGGGAATAACAATAACAGCACCTACCTCCCAAGGTTGTTGGAAGAATCAACTGAGATAATAATTATAAAACACTGGGCAAAGTGCCTGGCCTAGAGTAAATCCTATATAAATGTCAGATTTATATTTATATAATATTGTAATTATATTATACTATACATTATAATTATATTTATATTACAAGTAATAATTATGTTCTCCAAACTCCCCTATTTCTCTTGCAAATATCACTGTCCTTCCAGTTTCCCAACTTCTCAAACTCTCATTCTTTGACCCTGTCCTCTGTCAGGTCCATATACAATCAGTTGCCTAGACTTGTAGACTCCACAAAATCACCTATACTTGGTCCCTTTTTTTTCATACTCAAACTCAAGCAGCTGCTACCTTATTTCAGGTTTCCAGCACTGCTCTCCTAATAACTATCTCTAAATTGAATTTGCTACTTCCAGCCCATCCTGCACACATTTGCCAAAACAATCTTCCTAGAGTCCATGTTTGCCTGTATCACTCTACCACTCAAAAATCTTCTGTGGTTCCCTAATTTTTCAGGATAAAATACAAACTTTCCAGTTTGGTATTTAATACCTTTCGTAATAAAATGATAATAATGGCTAATATTTCCATAGCGCTTACCAGGTGCCACGTACTGTGTGCACTTTATACTTATTATTATTATTTGTTCCTCACCATCTTGGAAAGCAGGTTGCTATTATTATCCCCATTTTACAGATGGGGAAACTGAGGCAAACAGTTTAAGTGACTTAGTTATAAAGGGAAGGTCACAAACTTCAACCAATAGGCAAGCAAAATATTATTTAGCCTTTCACAACAGTCACATTAAATCCCAATGGCTTTCTAGGATGAAATATAAAACTCACAGTTTGGCTTTTATAGCCCTTGGCCAATCAGGCCCCTTCCTACCTTTTCATATGCTGACTTCCTTCCATACACTCTACCATCCATCTGCACTACCCTCCCTGTGCTTCCATGACTCTCCATCCCTGACCCCAAGCATTTTCCCCGATTCCTAGAACTCTCTCCTTCCTCATTTCCCCTTTCTGGCTTCATTCAAGTCTCGGCTCACATCCCCAGTCTCCAAGAAGCCTTTCCCAGCCCCCCTTCCCTCAGAGCCCCTCCAATTTCCCCCGTAGATATCCTGTTTGTGCACACTGGTCTGCATATTATTTCTCCCACTAGACTGAAAAGTCAGGGACTGTATTTTTGGCCTTTTTTGGTATCCCCAGCCCTCCACATAATGCTGAATGCTGTTAAACTTGACTTGTTGACCTAAAGGATTCACACACTCCAGCTGTAGCCCAGCATTTAGTCACAATCAACTTGACAAGCTATTCTTTAATGTTCAATTGCTTCCCCCCACTAATTCTCTTGGTTATGGAACACCTGGATGGGATATTTCCAAGTCCATCCAGATCCCAGTCCAGTGGGGCATGACAATGAAGATGGGTGGCCAGGGGAAGCAGGGACAGGCTGTCCTGACTGTGGCCTTTATGATACCCTAACCCATGGCGACTCTTGCCACAAAGGGTCTCTAGACGGGTAACTATCAGATAGACTTGCTAACTGCTGCTTTTAATTAAAGCTTTTGATTTTCAAAACATATTCATGTATAACTTTTCAACACCCTTGCAAAACCTTGTGTTCCAAATTTTCCAATTAGATGCATGATGAGGTGAAACCTTTCAAAGATCTTGGTTGGCCAGAACCTCGATCCATCCACCTGTTCCCAAGTCCTCCTCCCAGCCCTTAACCATCTCCCACCCATTCAGGGCCTAATTTTAAACAAATGTTTTACTGTTGGACAGCTACGATGGCCACTTACACACTGGGTCGGGTCTGGGGCCTTAAATGTGCAATTTGCTCAACAGATCCTGCAGGTCTCTGTCCAACTCCGGAAGCCGCAGCTGCTGAAGATGTTGAAGCAATGACAGTGGCAGCCAGAAGAGGGGGTGGAGGGAGAGGAGGGTTCATATTCTACAATTGGGGAGGAAATACAGAAAAATCAAATTATTAAGAAAAGAAACTTTTTTCTTTTTTTTTATTTAATAGTCTTTTATTTACAGGTTATATGCATGGGTAACTTTACAGCGTTAACAATTGCCAAACCTCTTGTTCCAATTTTTCACCTCTTACCCTCCACCCCCTCCCCTAGATGGCAGGATGACCAGTAGATGTTAAATACATTAAAATATAAATTAGATACACAATAAGTATACATGACCAAAACATTATTTTGCTGTAGAAAAAGAATCAGACTCTGAAATATTGTACAATTAGCTTGTGAAGGAAATCAAAAATGCAGGTGGGCATAAATATAGGGATTGGGAATTCAATATAATGGTTTTTAGTCATCTCCCAGAGTTCAGAAAAGAAACATTTTAATGAAGCCTCAAATTTTTGAAGATGGATAAATGAGTGGGAGAAAAAAGAAACATTTTGATGGAGCCCCCAAATTCTTAAGGATAGGTGAATAAGTGGGAGAGAAACAAACATTTTGATGGAGCCCCCAAATTCTTGAGGATGGATAAATAAGTGGGAGAGAAACAAAAATTTTGATGGAGCCCCCAAATTCTTGAAGATGGGTAAATAAGTGGGAAACAAAAATTTTGATGGAGCCCCCCAAATTCTTGAAGATGGGTAAATAAGTGGGAGAAAAAGAAACATTTTGATGAAGCCCTCAAATTCTTGAGGATGGGTAAATAAGTGGGAGAAAAACATTTTGATGGAGCCCCCAAATTCTTGAAGATGGGTAAATAAGTAGGAGAGAAACAAGCATTTTGATGGAGCCCCCAAATTCTTGAAGATGGGTAAATAAGTGGGAGAGAAGGAAACATTTTAATGGAGACCTCCTCATGGTACTGAACTAAGGGGCTGCTTCCTTAGGACGGCTGACTGTACAGACCCGCTTTTCTAATGATCTCTTTTTTATTCTCCTTTAAACCCCAGATGCCTTTTTAGCAAACAGGTAAGTCATTTCACTTCAGCAGGGGAAGGGTGAAAAAAAAAAAAAGAAAGGCCTACAGGCGATTTTGAAGGTAAACAGCATTTTGAAGTGAGCCCTTGGAGTAGAATCCAACTACCTTCCAAAGGGGCAGCTCTAACATCCCACTGCTTGATAGGACTTAATCCGCGATTGTTTCTGTAACCTGAAAAATTCCCTTTGATGCGGGCTCCACCACGAGCATAAATAACGGCAGGCCCCCGCCACTGGGCTATTGTTGCCACTTCTGATTATTTCTAACTCTGCCAGCTTTTGAGAATCAGCGCTATCAAGGTTGGTAATCTTTAACAAGAACCCCAGTGAAAAGCTGTGGGTTCCTTTATGGGCCCGGCCTGACGGGGGCCCAGCCTGCAGGATTCCATTCCTTTTGAAAATCAATGGGGCAATTGTTACCTTCTGATCTATAAACCCCCCCGGACCATTCTTTAGGGGCTGTATAGTGACACTCCTGGGAAAGCAGGCTCACAAAAGCAGCGGGCCCGAAACGTCTTTGAACCACTGGCCGGGTTAAAAAAAAAGGATTCAGAGGAGAAGGAAAAGAAAATAAGGGCCTGAAGCAAGCATAAATCGGCTCCTCCGCATCAGCACGACTGGAAAAACAAACCATCAATTTCTAACCGCAGCTCACACACAGCAGTTTCATTTCCAGTTCCTGGAAGCAAAATGTAAATTTCATCAAGCGGGGACTGCACGGGCCTGTCGGCGCACGTGGTTCCTGGAAAAAAGCTCGGGTTTGTAGCCGTGCGCGGCAACTGTTTCCCACGTTATTGGTAATTGCCAGCCCGAGTGACTGGGAGTCAGGACTCTCCGCCGCCCCTCCCCCTCAGCCGCCCCTCCCCGCCCAACCGGCAGCCCGATGCCAGTCGTTACGGAGCACAAAATGAACAGGCCACGAGCGCAGCGGGGTTGAGCCGGGGCGGGGCGAGGCTGAGGCGGGGCGGGGCTAAGGCGGGGCGGGGCTGAGGCCGGCCGGGAAAGCGCCAGATCCGAGCCCGGAATCCTCCGAGCACGCTTTCTCACGCTCCGCCGCGAGTCACACGCTTGGGATCCGGTTCTCTCGCAGCTTCGAGTACCTCCCGAACCTGTCAGCCGCCTAAGGTCCCGCCCCCGACTCGGAACAGACCGAACAAAATGTGCGGGAGGGAGATCACCCCGGGAAAAGCCGAACTCGGAAACGTCTTCCTGGGGCAGCACGAGGAAGGGGAGGTTAACAGTCCCGATATTGAGGAAAATATTAAATATCTTTAAATTAGATTAAATTTATTTTTAATTTAATTTTTATTTATTATTCATTATGTCATTATTTAATTAATTTTTAGTATTAATTATTCAATAAATTATTTATTTAATTAAATTGATTTAAATTAATTATTTAATAAATAACAGTTAATTATTAATTAATTAATTTAAAAATCTAAATATTTAGCGAAGAGGGCTGAATTTGGCCTTATTTGCTATCCCAGGCAATCTTGGGTTAAGTATTTTAATGTCTCCTGATTTTAGTTCTTTTTTTTTCATCTGTTACCGTTCAGGTCCCTGAAAGTTGAAACTCTGTGATTCTCCTATGATCTTATTTTCATTTGGATTTTTCAATTCCAAAGGGAAAGTGTCTCCTAACCCTAAAGTCAACTAATGACGGGTCAGCTAAGTGCTGGTCCTAAACTAAAGAAATCCAAGTGAAAAACAGAGGCGGAATTCTATCTTAGGGTGAAAATGAAGGGAAATCATTGTGTTGTATGGAAATTTCACAAATCAATAATGCCGGTGGGAGAGAGACAACCTCTCGGGACTCTGCTATCCCTGAGTTTTTCAGATTCTCTCCCCGAGATGCAAGAACATGGAAGAAGCACCCTGAATCATTTAGCTTGAAGGAATAGATGGAAAGCAACTGCATATAAGCAGACAGTGCAGGGATGGGGGGAGCACGAGGACGTTGCTCAAGAACTGTTCTCATAGGCTGGAAATTGGTCCCCAAGGATGCAACTGCAGCAATGCTCTTCTGTATTTAAATGCTTTATAAATTATTAATAGCACTGGACTTTTCTGAGATGTGCAAAGAATGCTTTAAGGATATGGACAAAGATATAGCTAAACAGTGTAGGCTAATATTTGGAAGAGGAATAAGAATCATTTTCTGAGGTACCAGAGAGCAGAACTAGGATCAGTGGGTACATATATATAACACATATATAATGGATATATTATATATTAGGATAAATTGAATATAAAGGAAGGAAATTATTTATTTTGCTGATTAGACCAAAAAATTAAATAATGATTAGAGTGTTAAAAAAAAAATAATGGAAAGAATTGTCTAGAAAAGTAGCCAACTCTGTTATTGAAGATATTTAAGCCAAGAATAGTTGCCTGCCTGGTCACCTTTCTAGCATGCAATAGAGAGAATTCTTGTATTGGGTAGAAAGCTGAAAGCTTAATCTTGAAGGTAACTTCCAATTTACAGATCTATGATCCTTTTAAATTAGGTAAATGTTTATTAAATGCCTATTATGTATTGGAAACACTGAGTCAAAAATTCATAAAGCCTTGCCTTCAGATAGTTTATAGTTCATCGGAGAGGTAGAGGTAAAACCATAAGTAAAAACAAAGTAGTTATAAAATAAAAACAAAGGATTTGATGGGGCAGGATTACCAAATGGGATGGGAGCAAGGATAAAGAAAAGGCTTGTAAGTAGAAGCAATTAAGACTGGGCTTAAGCAAGACAGATATAGATATCTGAAGTCAGATTCTGAGTTAGTAGATGTTATAAAGTGATAGTAACTTGTTTTGTGAATGACCCTTGGCTAAACTCATAATCTGATGATATGGGAACTCACAAGGTAATATACCAATACTGATCTTTAGATAATACACTACTCCCAAAGATCTGAGGTTCTTCACAAAGCATCCTACAATAATGTACTGACTGGCTTCCCCACAGTTAACCCAGAGCCCTCTCATTTTATAGTTCCAAGCTATAAGCACCCTTTACCAACAATAAAAGGTTTTTAAAACTTCCAAGGATCACTAATATGATATTGTGAAAAATGTCAAATTTCGTTAAGGATTTTTAATATAACATTGTTATTCTCAAATGCGCCAATGGAGTCGGGATTTCAACCATGTGGGAATTCCCTTCAAGGATACAGATCTCATTTGATGGCTATCATCAGTGCATTACCAACATTAAGAAGAACTTGAAAAGACTTCTAATACAACATTTTTAAAGCTGTCAAATTTTGTCAAACACATTTAACATAGTATTAACGTAGCATAATAATAAATAACATTTAACATAATACCCACATGTGTCAATGGAACTGGAATTTCTTCCATATTGGAATTCCCTTCAAGGAAGCAGATCATCAGTTATTCATGATACTATCTTCAATAATTCTTGTCTAAGTTATCTCAAAACTTTGCCAGAGGGAAGTTCATCCAATGTGCTATTGGAACATTTGAGTTTTCCAATCACCTTATCTCTCACTCATACTGCATGGACAGACCATATTCTTTTGTGTTCACAATAACATCCTTTTATTCTAGATCTTTTTCATAATTCCTTGTTAATAAGGAATTATATTTGTGGCAGTCTTACCATGAGGTACAGACTGAGTCTGCTTTCTGAGGACCATTTTAAATAGCCAGATGTCCAGGACTACTAGGATAGCCTTGATGGACTTGATGAATGTTTCTTTGGTTATTGTTGTTCAGTTGTGTCTGACTCTTTGTGACCCTGTTTGGGGTTTTCTTGGCAAATATACAGGAATAGTTTGCCATTTCCTTCTCCAGCTCATATTATAGATGAAGAAAACTGAGGCAAATGGGGTTAAGTGACTTTCCCAGGGTGACATAGCTAGTAAGTGTCTGGGGCTGTATTTGAACTCAGGTTTTCCTGATTTCAGGTCTAATACTTTCTCCAGTTTCCACCTAAGTGGCCTTCTTTGGCCATGGAAACCCATGAAACAAATTTTATCTAGAGATTCAAATAAAGGCACAGGTGAAAAAAAGCCTTTTGAAAATATCACTTCTCCAATAAACAGACTAAGTCCTATTAAATGGAGAGAAGCTTGAGAAATTATCTGCCATGGAGATTCTGGTCCAATAAAACCCACTGTTTTACTGGTCCAGCAAAATCTATTAATAAGAAATGCTGACAATTTTCTCTGGTGTCTACTTGAAAGGAACCTATCTGAGGATATTCTCACAACCATCTCCTATGTAAAATATATACATGCTCAAATTCTGAAAAAAAAATTCTAGAAATAATTTTCAGCCCACATTTTGATCTTGGAATCTGCTATCTAAAAGGCTGCAAAGAAGCAAAGATCTTTCCTTAAGACTTTCACTGTACATAGCATCACAGATGTGAAATCCAATTCCAGTTGAATAACAATTCCCTTTACATCTTCCACTAATGGAAAACTAGTGGTCACTGAAGATCTCAAATGAAGAAAAGCAAAATATTTTAAAAGCATCAAGATGGGACAGTGGCTAGAGCACCAGGTCAGAGTCAAAAAGTCATGAATTCAAATTCAATCTCAGATACTTACTAGCTTTGTGACTTTAGGCAAGTTATCTAATCTAAGTCTGCCTCTGTTTACTCATCTGTAAAATGAGAATAAGAATAGCATCTATTCAGGGTTATTGTGAGGATAAAATGAAATTTCTGTAAAGCACTTTGCAAACCCTAAAGTGTTATGTATAAGTGCTAGCTATAAAACTCTTAAGTCTTGAGAGACCTTTCCTATTCTAAATATATCACACCTGATTGCATTAATATGTGATATCCAGGGTTAATGAAACTTGGATTGTTCCACTGCAATCCAAAATGTTTATGTGAAGTTTTCAAAAACCTTGACTTCCAGCCATCTGTCCCCCCTGAGATAACGTCAGGCACATGTGTCTACTCTCCCAGCCAAATTGAATTTGGTGTTTCACCGACTCTGATTGGCACAGTATTCACACTAACTCATAAACTCTCTTTTTACCTGGCCAGCATGCAGACCTGAGTAGCTAATCCTTAGAGGAAATGGTCTGCTGTAAACCGATTTCTCAAGCCCACTTGGGCTGGGACTTTCCTCTCACTAATCTATCCTAGGGTGAACTCATGGTTACAAGTGACTTGACATATATTCCATTTTTAGATTTTAATTTTAGTGTTTGGGAATTGAAGCTCGGCCACCTTTGTGCTTTTTCCATTAATTAATTATTCCAAGATCAAAAAGTCACAATCTTTTTTTCTCTCCCTTTAGGAAATGAAATTAGTATTTTCCATGCGTGATAGGCTACAGAAACAGCAATCAGCTGGATATTGGAGGCAGAGGTTGAAGGGGAAAGGATGGGAGATGAATTTTTTGTTCTCCCCTCCTCCATGCTAGGAAATCTGGAGGTTTTTCATGGAATTTATCTCTGGACAAAATATCCTTTGCGTTCCCATTTTCATGGGAATCGTGTCAATTGTACTTCACATTTTCCCAAAGGAAAGAAAAGCACAACCACATTTCCTTTACCAAGTAGCTGTCTTATAAACAACTGTAGCTGTAAGATGCCCAGAGAATTTCCTGAAGTTTCTTTTTCACATCTAATCAGAGCACACTTCCTTTTTTTTTTTTTTTTGAATGGAAGAATGCTTAATTTATCCCACTGAGAGTTAAAATCAAATATGATGATTATCTCAGGGCCAATTGTTAACTTTCACCCCTTGCCTTGGGCACAATGAACAATTGATTCTTCCCAGCTTTCTGAGACCCTGACAGCAGCTTCCTATTATTTCAAGAAATTAAGATGCTGCCAATTATTTGTTTTCTAAAGCTGTATTTACTTGTTTTTCACTACTTAGGATTTTTTTTTTTCCTTTTCTGTGCCCCATCTCTCCACCCCCCCCCCATCCCTTCCCTTTTTCCTCCTCTATTTATTTCACACTCAAACAATCAGGATTGATCAGCGATCTATGTATGGATGTCACTTTCAACAATGGCAATCCTAGCCCATATGGGTCTGTCCATCTCTATATACCAATCACTGTTATTGAGTTGATTTTGTAGAAATATTTTTCACTGTAACAAAGGAGAGTTTGGAGGGTGGTATTTGTGGGGAGGGAGAAGCTAAGGGAAAATAAAGGTGTCCTAAAAAAAAAAACCCCAAGGAAACTAGGAAGTTTATTGCTAGGAAGTTTTTCATTTAACCAAACTTAATTTGCCTTTCTGTTAACTTCCAAATATGGCTCCTAATTCTACCCTTTGGGGTCCTAACCTATCTCCTCAAAGAGACAATGTTCTACTTTTTGTCCTTGTTCGAATATATCAATTGTATCCGGCAAAACACGCCTGATACTTTTTCCATATAATAGTCCTTCATGTACTTGAAGACAGTTATTAAGATCCTGCTAAGTCTTTATTTTTCCAAGCTAAACACCCCCAGTCCTTTCAACTAATCCTGATGGAGTGTGTATTGAGTAACTTGCCCATCCTGGCTGCCTTCAACAAAGCTATTATAGGGCACGGTGCCATTCACTGTAAGCACTGCAAAGAATAAGATTCAGTATTTCCCAGGTGGGCATGGCATTTGTGTGCCCCAGGCAAGGGTTGGAAAGTGAGTCATTTTCACATTGCTGTCCTCTGAGTTAGAATTTAGATTTAATATGACTAATACTTGTCACAACAACTAGGGGGCTCATTTGTACAATGAGCTGGAGAAGGGAACGGTAAATCACTCAAAATATTTGCCAAGAACGCTCCAAATGGGGTCAGGAAGATTAGTCTCAACTAGTCTCAAGTCTGTTATTTATTGTCTAGTAGGAAAAAGTCAGACACATACCTGCTTATCTACAATAAACCACAGAATGGATATGGATTTTATTTTTCTGAGACCATCAGACTGTAAGCTCCATGAAGGCAAGTGAAATGGCTGAACAACAATCACCAAAAGTAGAATACAAGCTGTTTGAGGGAATATATTGTTTTTATTTTCACCTTTGCATTCTTAATACAATATCAGGCATCTAATAGGTGCTAAATAAATGCTTGTTGCATTGTATTGCATGAGATTCTTTGGCTTTAAAATGAGAGACAGCTTCATACAGTGCCCTTTGGCTCAAGTATGGACTCAAGTCTCACATCGGGGTATACTCCTTGTGTGATCCTGAACAAATCTACTCCCTTCTTTAAGATGGATCTTTAAGATGCTAAAGCTGGGACCAGATGGCAAGATGGAGATTCTGGCTTCAGACACTGACTGCCTCCATAGCCTCATCTCTAAAATGGGGATAATAATAGCATCTACCTCCCAAGTTTTTGCAAAGATCAAATGAAATAAATAATTGTAAAGTATGTAGCATAGTGCCTGACAATAAATACTATGTAAACTTGGCTATTATAAATTTCAAGGAAAGTGATGATCTGCACTAATGGATGGAGTTTTGGCTCCCTTTATCAATAAAGTCAGAGGTCTATTCCCTGTCCTATTATTATTATTATTGTTACAACCATTATTTATATTAACACATAATCACATATAATATGAATATTATTTATTATTATATTAATCATTATAATATAATGACTGTTAATAACATAATTGTTATATTCATCATCATCTTGGTATAGAGATGACCCTTAGCTCTCTGAGGTCCATTTTCTATCTCCTTCTTTTAAAAAACACTGCCACTGCAATCCTGGTAACTTCCTAACTTACCAATGATTAATCTCAACTCTTATTGTCTAATAAGAAAGATTAAACACATCCTCTTCTACCTACCACAAAACACAGAATGTGAATATATATGTATTTTTTTTGAGACTGTAAGCTTCATGAGGGTAATTATATTGTCTAAATTATACTTCTCTCCCAATGTTTGCCTATAACAGATGCTTAAAAATTCACTCAATGCATTGATAGATGGATAAAGTGAGTTCAGACAAAAAAGGGATTCATTCTAGCTGGGGACATCAAGAAAGGTTTCTTGAATGAGAAAGCATAAAAGTTAGCCCTTGAAGGTCATGGTGAATGGATGCAGAAAGGTATTCAAAATAAAGCCTGCATAGGATGTGATATCTAAGGAAAAGTCCCTTTTGGCTGGCTTATAAGATGTGTTTAGGATCATGATATTGTATATCCTAGCATAGCATATATGTTGTTAGGTATAAGCTTGTTTAGTATTAAAAGGGCGGGTGAAAAACTGGCACATTTCATGAGGGACTTTTTGAGTTTATTTGCAAAACTGGCAGAAATAACACTAGATGACTAACACTGTAGATGAAAGATATGGCTGGTGAGACTTCCACCCAGTGGAACAAGCATCAATAATAAACTAGGGCTGCTGAGAGGCTGGGAGAACCAAACTGATGCCGACAGATGGGTTCAATAAACAGCTAAGGACAAGTTCATCAAGAAGGAGAGGAATGTAGGATACTTACTGCAAGAGCAGCTTGGTAGGGAACATCTGATGGGAAGGTGAATGAAGGTCCCGTTGTGACTGGGCTGCTTGGAGGAGGGGTCACAATTAGCCCAGTAGTACTGATGTGAACCTGTCAAGAAAAGAAAAAAAATCTCTATTAAAAGAGTTATAATATATTAAAAGTTGGTTAAACCAACTGTGAATTTAATAAATGATGAGTCTGTAAAGAAAAAACAGCAAAATGATGGTGGAATGGGCTCTGAATTTGCAGTCAAATCCTAGGTAGACTACCAATTGACTTATGAAATACCGAGTCATATTACCTCTTTTGGTATCCCAGTTTCTTCATCTATAAAAAGCAAGAGTTAGGCTAAATCAGAACTTATTAAACTACAGTTTGCAACCCCATGTGGGGTCATGTAAATTAATGTGGGGAGGGTCACAAAATTATGATTTATTATCAGTAAATGTTTGATTTGTAGATCTATTGGGATTATGAGTGGAAAAAGTTTTTAAAATCCTGGGCTAAATGGCCCCTGAAATCTCAGTATGTGATCCTGTACTGTGAATAAGCACTATCTTAGTGCAACCTCCAGAAAAAGTCAGTAACATATTTTCATTTTCTTTGTGCTGACTAGTAAAAGGTAGGAGGCACGGCTTCTAGCGTGCCAAATAAACTAGGCCCTTGGCTTTCACAATAACAGGGATCTGCTACCTTCGTTCTTTCCAGACGATGCTCTTCACGGGATGAAGCTCTCATTCAATAACCTTGGAAACATCTTCATGTCCAATCATTTGCACAAGAATGCCCTTCAAACCTTGTCAAAGATTCAGCTTCCAGGGGCTATCACTAAGTGAAATCTAGGTTTAATTCACAAGGTCTTTTTAATTCACAATCACTTCCCTTACCCTCCCTGTGATTAAGAGGCGATTAAGAACCCTCAACATGTCTCCAGAGGGTCAAGTTATCAAGGCCTTAAGGAGACAATGTCAAGCCAAATTAGCTGTTTTCAAAGGTTCCCCGTCAGCGCCACTGATACAAGCAGAAATATTTACTCCAAGGTCCAATGCTTAGATACTCGATCAATCCCATTCAGGTTGTAGATCACAACATGATACCTTGAAGCTGGGGAAGGTGTTTAGTCCTTTTCTCCTTAAATAAAAAAGGCCCTTTTTCAGCCACCCTCATAGCTGAAATAAGGAAGACAGTTTGTTTCTGAGCATTCAAACAGGTGGTTCCCTCATAGCAGAATGACCCATTCTCCTCAATTCTGCTTCTCACAGAGGTAAAAAACCATTATCACCACTACTGCTATGAAATGAGATTGTATTTGTTAAATCACTTAGTACAGTGCCTGGCACATAGTAGGCACTTAATAAATGCTTATTTCCTTCTCCCCCTTACTATTTAATATAGTGCTAGAAATCCTAACGGTAGCCATTGAATAAGTAAAAGACAGAGAATAAATATAGGCAAAGAGGAAATAAAACTATCACTTTTTGCAAATGATACTCTATATCTAAATTGAAACTAATTGGTTATCTTTGTAATCCTATGCATTTTATTTTGTGCATTTAAAAACATTATTTTGAGAAAGGGTCCACAAGTTTCCAGACTGTCAAGTGGGGTCCATTTCTGGAAAATGGTCAAAAACCCTTGATCTATCTAGGGAATAAACCCAAAGGAATCATCACAAAATTAACTATAATTAACAACAATTAACTAAAAAATAACTTTAGTAAAAATAACAGGATGTACAATAAATCCCCATGAATCATTAGCATTTTTGTATATTACCAAGAATAACTAGCAGGAAGAGACAGAAAAATTCCACTCAAAATAACTACAAAATATATAAAATGTTTGGGAGACTTTCTACCAAGGCACACGTGCAAACAATACAGATGCATTTTTAAAATTGTCTTTACACAAATGAAGACTGAACTCTCTCAGGTCACTTAACACCTCTTCTGGGAATCCTTCTCTGATCCCTTTTGTTAGTACTTTCTCCTGTCTTAATACACCTTTTATGTACTTATTTGTGTTCCCTTTCATGCAAACTCCTTTCAAAGGAGTATAGAGTTGAAGGAACCCCTCAGAAGTCATATAGTTCAAACTTCTCATTGGGGAAACTCAACAAAAATTGTTCAAGAAAATTGAGTAATTTGCTTAAAAATACATAGCTTGTAAACTTCAGTGTTGAACTTTGGATCAAAGTTCCCAGACTCACCCTTGTGTCTTTGAGTCTACAACTTAGCAAAGTGTCTTATACTCAATAAACTCATCAAAATGAATTTGATGAATTTCTTTCCCCCAAGAGAGCAATGACTAGCTAAAAAGAGTGACAATCACATTCACAGGGAAATTCTACTAAAACATAGTTTTCATAGACAAGGTAAATAATCTACAAGGGAAAAGAAAAAAGACTATTGGATAAAAGAGTTTGTTCTGTAACTAAGTTCACAGTTATTTCTTTTACTTTCCAATATTCTAGGCAATGCTATGAATTCAGGTATAACAGCCATAGTGGTAGCAACAACAGAACAGCATTGGGAGCAGCTCACATCAATGCAGAAATTTGAGCCATTAAAGCTTAAAACTTAAACATCACTAAGATTTGTGGGACATTCCTGTAGAGGATTTTAAAGCTGAAAAGTGTAGATTTACTATCAATGCAGAAAATTCTATCACTGCAAATGGACTTAATGATACCATTTAGACACTCTAAAGAACAGCTAAAATTAAATATCTTCTACTAAAGTATTTTCTACTAAGGTACATCTGAGGGAATGTAAGATTTCCAACTATTCCCACATTTTTGGTACACACAGACACATACAATATGTGTCCAGTTAGCTTTTCCTGGAAAGCACATTTTGTGAATTATTTCCCTTTCAAAGACTGAACACAATGGTTTTCTACTTGCTAACTGGAAACATTTTCACTCATTCATTCATTCACTCTTCCTTCTTTCCCTCATTCCTTCCATTTTTCTTTCCTTCCCATTAAAATTGCACTAAGACTTTTGGGACATCTAATATAGAGGAATGAAGCCATGTTTACTGCAGGGGTAAATGAGAACAGGTGTTGACCAGGAAGGCCAAAATGCAGCGAATGCTGTTAATTGTAGGCCTTGGACCACAGCCCAAACAGCTGTGCATCACTCTGGACCCTAGACTCTCCCCCAGGACCTATTAATAAACAACCAGGAATATACTGGCATCGGTTTTGTCATTTATTACCTGTTTGACCTTGAGCAAATCACTTCAATTATTCATTTGTAAAATTAGAATGTAGGAATAGATCAGTTCTTAATCTGGGATCCATGAATTTCCCCCCCAATCTTTTGATAACTGTATTTCACTATAACTGATTTTCCTTTATGAGCTTATACACATTATTCATGAATTTAAAAGCATTATTTTGCAAAAACACTATTCTGTAGGCTCCCAAAACTGTCTAAATTTTGACACCCCCAAAATTAAGAACCTCTGGACTCTTAACAGTAATTAGGTCCAAAACCTAATTATTGGAAAAGTGGTAGACCAATGATTTGGAAAGAAGGAAACAAGTATTTTATTAAAAGTACCTACTGTATGTCAGGCACTGGGCTTTGCACACATTATCTCCTTTAATCTTGTATAAAGAGAAAGAATGTGGGCTGAAAATAATTAAAATTTTAAAATTATTGATATTTTTAGTTTTATAACACTTTCATCCAAATATATCCCCTAGTCAGAGAGACAGCTTTTGTTATAAATAAAAAAGGTGAGGGATGGGGAGGAGATGTGGATCTATTCTGCAAAACTAACCAACACATCAACCCAATTAATATTATAATTCTTGGGAAAGAAAGTGTTGACCTTCTACTCCGCCCCATTTCTTTTTCCTGGTGCAACAGATTAGAGTGATTAGCCCAGTTCAATATAAAAGGGTGACTGAAAGAGGAAGATGGAGGCCTCTGTGTTCCCTGAGGCCACTGAAAATATCCTCAATCCTAATAAGCCTAATATTAATGACTCCTCTGGCTGGCTGAGGTCAAGGTCAATCATTGGTATGGGAGCTTCATTTTCAGAGGAGATAAGTGAACAGGCGAAAAGCACTAATCATGTATTTCAATGGAAATAACGTGAGTCCTGGACTTATTTACTTTCAGAAAACACAGGTTTGAGTGTCAGTTCTGCTCTTTACTAGGGGTATGGACTTCTACAAATCACACAATCTCTGCATCTGTAAAATGGAAAAGGACATCTCACTGTTGTGAGGTTGTTTTACAAACTTTATTTTTAAAATAAGTATCATGTGTGATCTTAATTTTTTAATTTAATTTTAATTAATAAACAAATTTACAGTATCATGTAGAAGCTGCCACCTTGGGATTTTGATCTAAAAGGAATCTTCTTTATTAAAATACCTTTTTTTGGGTAAAATTGCATGAGGAGGGTACAGTAATCTGTCAACATTAGTCACCTGGTAAGGCGCAGATCCAGGATTCAGATTCAAGTCTTTGGATTCCAAATTTTTGTGCTGTGTTGCTATGATTATCTGTTATCACAGATTTATCAAAGAATCATAAAATTATAGGCCCAGGAGGTGCTTTGGAAATTATTTAATGCAGCCTCTGGTATAAACAACTTCTCCTGTTCTGGTGAATCACCTGGATGACACCTTTTATAAACAGATTTATTTATGTTTTTTGGAATTTATCTTTCACTGAACGGTAGCCAAGCGCAACAGCCTCCAAGAATATGGAGAAAAACGAATCATTCATGCAAAAATTTTTAAATAAACACCAGAAGCAGTTAATAAGACACTAGAACAAAGAAACAGAGAAATGTGCACTTAATACACCTTCAATGGCGACCACTCAAGAAGCATGGTGTCATGGTGGAATTCTAGATTTGGGGTCAAGAAGACCTAGGTTAAATGTGTGACCATTGCCTTCTTGCCAGGTCTCATTGATAAAATAGGGATTTTACTTTGTGTTCTTATACTTTCCTCACAAGGCTGTTGTAAGGCTCGGATGAAATCATGTGTTTAAAGCAGTTAGCAGACCTTAAAAATGCTACATCAACATCAGTTGTCACTTATTTAGGAGGCCAGCAGAGCGGCTAAAAATGACGTCAATGGGATAAACAGCACACTCATAGGGAGTCTCTGGAGGCAATGTGATCATTTCCATTAAATCCAATGTAATTTCTAACTTGGCTCACAGATTTAGAATTATCTGGCCCAACCAGACTCATTTTATAGATAGGGGAGTTTACTCCCAGGGAGGGAATGTGATTGCATGCCTTCAAGGTCTCAAGACTACATGTGGTCATGGAAAAAAAAAATACAGATAGCAATTTATTTAACAATAGCCACACCAAGTCCTTCGTGGAAGTAGGAAAGTGATGGCCAATAGATCATGGTTTAGTATTTCAAGGATATGTGATTTTATTGCTACATATACTCCACTCCACTGATCCAGAATGCACCGTGGGACACAGTTTGCTGTGGCCAAAATATCTGTCACTCTAACTTCTGCCTGGTGATAGCTTTTCTTACTTAATAAGTCTAGTTCTTAAATGATCAGCCCTTGAAGAAACCTTCTGATTTTGGCAGGGCCTTTCAGAATATATGATCCAGGAGATAGACCCTGAAAACCCAAGCTCTCCTTAATACCATGATGAGGCATTAGAATAGGATCTTAAGAGAATAAAAATCAGTAAATAAAATATTCCACAATCATACTTTCTTTCATCTCAAAGGAAAGTTATATGAATTAATAACTAATATTTAGTACTCTCATTTCTTATACAGTAAGATGGGAAAAATATAAGAATGAAAATTGCTCATTCATTATTATTTGGGTTTTGGTTCTTTTCATACCACAAATGTTCCTTTGAACAAATTGGGGAGGGGGAGTTTCTCACCCTTGCCTATGTCCAAAGGGGCAGAGGTTGCAGTGATAAATTTCCAGTGGTTTAAGGAAAGACAATGCTAGACCTTTTCCAGGGTCAGATGGTGATGGCCGTCTTTAACATGGTAATGAATTACTTTTGTCTTTGAGGTGCCAGCCTGGGAAAGAGGTAGATGGCGATTCATGGTGGGGGGGAGGTTGGAAAAAGGATGGCAGGGACTCTAGACTGGGCTAAGGGGGCTACTGTGAAGAGAGAAAATCACGTGAGATGATTTAGAATGGAATGTGACATACCTTCCACACAAAATTCTGAGCTTTTCTACCTAGGTGACTGTGGGCCAGGCCCTTCTAGTGAGGGGGATCAGAAGAACTGATCTCAGGGTCCTTTTTCTAGCTCAAACCCTGGGATTCTATGAATATCTCCATTGTGAGATGGATTCTATCAGTCATGAGCTGGAGGGAAAAAACTTACACATCTGCTCTTACCACTGTAGAAATAAGCCACAGAGTAATAACAGCTAATATTTAACTAGAAATTAATAACTGTTAGGGACTTAGCACAATGCCCAGCATACAGCAGGCGTTTAAAAAATACTGACATTATCAGGCATTGTGGACACAGATCTAGATGTCATCTCAAACCCCAGGATAAAAATATAGCAACAGCTCACATGTATATAGCACTGGACAGGTCAGAGCTTCTCTCACAATAATGCTACGAGGTTGGTGCTGTAACCATTAGAAAGAATTGTTTTCATTTCTACTTTACATGTAAGGAGATTGAAACTCATTTGTCCAAAGTCATGTAGCTAATAAGTAGCAAAACTAGAATTCAAACTCAAATCTCTCTCTCTGTATGTGTATGTAAATGTACACACATATATATATATATACACAAATATATACATTTATATAAATATAATATGTGTGTATATATGTGCATATATATAAATATACATATAACACATTATATACATGTATCTTTTGTTTTTACATTATCTTCATTTCTAAATATATCCCTCCCTGCTTCCCTACCCAGCAAGCCATTCTTTAGAACAAAGATTAAAAAAGAAAAAGAGAGTGTCAGGAAGACATTCAACAATACCAAACAACTCATTAATGAGATCAGAGAGTGTATGGAAAATTTATACCCAGAGTCCCCCACTTCTTCAAAGAAGGGAGGGATGTTTTATTTTGTTTTTCCATTCTCTAATAAATTTATTTAATATACATTGCTCTATGAATCATGTTGGGAGAGAAAAATCAGAGCAAAAGGAAAAAAAAAACAGAAAAAAGAAGTGAACATAGCATGTGTTACTTTACATTCAGTCTCTCTAGCTCTTTCTCTAGATGTAGATGCATTTTCTGTCCAAAGTCTATTGGGATTGCTTTGGATCACCGAACCACTGAGAAGAACCAAATCTTTCATATTGACAGTCACACATTCTTGCTGTCACTGGGCACAATATATTCCTAGTTCTGCTTGTTTCACTCAGCATCAGTTCACATAAGTCCTTCCAGGCTTTTCTACAATCATCTTCTTCATCATTTTTTATAGAACAATAACTTACATGTACCACATTGCTCAGTTATTCCCCAAATGATGGGCATCTACTCATTTTCCAATTCTTTTCCACCACCAAAAGAGCTGCTACAGACATTTTTGCACAAGTGGGGCCTTTTCCCTCCTTTATGATTTCCTTGGGATACAGACCCAATAATGGCACAGCTGAGTCAAAGAACAGATGGGAGGGAAATTAATTTTCTCTTCTGTTCTCTGGAGCTGAGCTTATTTATTCTAATGTTAGACATATAGGATTTTTTTTTTTTGCTGTAGTTTCTTTTTAAAATTCCTCCAAACCCAGACTTCTTTCTCCCCCCATCACAATTCGGAATGGCAGTGAGTTCACCCGCCAAGTGGCAGCTGTTTCAACTGAGTAAGTACTGCCATGGGCTATCCAGCAGTGGCTCCGTGCTCAGTCCTGGGTCCCTGGCCTGAAAAACAGTCTTATTGAAGCAGTATCATGACCAAGTCCCGGATCCATCACCTGAGGTGCGAGGCTACTCATTGGACACCGAGCTAGGGTTGCCTCTTTCCATACAGAGAGATGGCAGCATTTCCGGCCTGCCAGGCTCAAGAGAGTGGGCAGGCCTGGGAAAAGCCCAGATTTCAGAGAAGGATCTTGTCCTTGAGGCTGCCCCCTAATGAAAGCAAAGGCAGCCTGGAGCGGTGGGAGGGGATGAATGGTTGGACCAAAGTGCAGAAGCAGCCTTGTTTCCCAACCTACTTGAAACAAAACAAAAATAACTCTCCGTTTGACAGGCTCTGCTCCCAGAGTGTGTCAGACAAGCTCACACCTGATCTGAGATCAATGGAGACACTGCAGAAGCTAAATTTATCCTCCGTGAGCTCACCTTCAATTATCCTCTCTCTTGTGCCCAAACAACTCCTGCCCACTTTTTCAATACAACGCCACGTTCTAGGTTCCTGCCTTTGATAACATTGGAGGGAAAAAAATACTTTTTCTGTCGTCCTTTCTTCTGTACAAACTGATAGGCTGTAACACATCAATGGAACTCGCTCTGTCTGCATCTTGGTTCTGCTGAAGTATTTTCTTAAGACTTACATTTCAAGAAAATATATCATGTTATATTGGATTGCTTGCCATCTAGGGGAAGGGGTGGGGCAAGGAGAGAAAATCTGCAACACAAGACTATGCAAGGGAATGTTGAAAATTTATCAGTGCCTATGTTTTGAAAATAAAAAGCTTTTAGTTTAAATAATAATAATAATAAAAAGAATGTATCATGCTAATTACTGATATGACTGAAACTATAATGCAAAATGGAAAAGCTAGCACAAATTACTACTGGATGATTTGCATCTTTTATACCAAGCCATGTCCATCTTCTCCTTTAAAAAAAGAGTCCTAAACCTTAATTTCATAAGTCATGGCAAGATTAATATCGCTTAGTTCTAAATTGCCTTACGATATCATAGAACTTCTCAATATAGTTATAATGACTTGTGTATAAATTTGTAGGACATTTTAGTTATTTTGGGTATATTCTACTGGTGTATGGTCACCAGGATGGGCTGTCTGTCTGCCAGCAAAGTATGAAAATATAATAGGTACTTCATACACTTTATTGAATGAATATAAATATATATATTTCTTTTCATTACATATTTTATATCAGTTTTGTCCTGTTCCCTAAATTTTCAAGGCACTTCCCCGCTGCACAAAGAAGATTGTTTTTTTGTTTTTGTTTTTTTTTTTAACTTCGTTTGTATCATGGATGGATCCCTTCAGTGGTCTGGTGAAGCCTACAGATTCTTTTTCAGAAAAATGTATAAATAAAATATGCAAGATTATGCAGGAAACCAATTATATTGAAGTAAAGAATGTATTTTTCCTCAAACAGTTCCTTTAAAATCTATCCAAGAACCTCCAAGGGGGAACCTCAACTAGGCATTCAATAAAACAAACTGTACACAGGGCACTACACATAGTAGGGGCTTTATAAATGTTTTCTAAATTGAATGGGTGACTTACAAATGCCTTACTGATTGGATGAAAATAAAGTCCTACTGAAGAAATTGAAACTATTTCTAGTCATATGAAAAGATGCTCCAAGTCATTATTAATCAGAGAAATGCAAATTAAGACAACTCTAAGATACCAATACACACCTGTCAGATTGGCTAAAATGACAGGAAAAAATAATGATGATTGTTGGAGGGGATGCGGGAAAACGGGGACATTGATGCATTGTTGGTGGAGTTGTGAACGAATCCAACCATTTTGGAGAGTAGTTTGGAACTATGCTCAAAAAGTTATCAAACTGTGCATACCCTTTGATCCAGCAGTGTTACTACTGGGATTATATCCCAAAGAGATTATAAAGAAGGGAAAGGGACCTGTATGTGCACGAATGTTTGTGGCAGCCCTTTTTGTAGTGGCTAAAAACTGGAAACTGAATGGATGTCCATCAGTTGGAGAATGGCTGAATAAATTGTGGTATATGAATATTATGGAATATTACTGTTCTGTAAGAAATGACCAACAGGATGATTTCAGAAAGGCCTGGAGAGACTTACACGAACTGATGCTGAGTGAAATGAGCAGGACCAGGAGATCATTATATACTTCAACAACAATACTATATGATGACCAGTTCTGATGGACCAGGCCATCCTCAGCAACGAGATCAACCAAATCATTTCTAATGGAGCAGTAATGAACTGAACTAGCTATGCCCAGAAAAAGAACTCTGGGAGATGACTAAAAACCATTACATTGAATTCCCAATCCCTATATTTATGCACACCTGCATTTTTGATTTCCTTCACAAGCTAATTGCAATATTTCAGAGTCTGATTCTTTTTGTACAGCAAAATAACGTTTTGGTCATGTATACTTATTGTGTATCTAATTTATATTTTAATATATAATAAAAGGCTATTAAATAAAAAAAAAAATAACATCTACTGGTTATCCTGCCATCTAGGGGAGGGGGTGGGGGTGGGGGGTAAGAGGTGAAAAATTGGAACAAGAGGTTTGGCAATTGTTAATGCTGTAAAGTTACCCATTTATATATCCTGTAAATAAAAGGCTATTAAATAAATAAAAAAAAAAGAAAAGAAAGTCCTACTAAAAAATCCATCAAGAGGCAGTCATGAATAGAACTCGAACCTCAGAATGGAAATGAAAGCGCTTGTCAGAAAAGGAAGCATTTAAAAAGAAATGAATATTAACATGCATCACTGACATGACTGTATTTTCTCAAGCAGCAGGTGCTCATGACCTCCTTAGGTACCAGTTAGCACACTACCACACAGGAGAAGGACACTTATAGGATCATCAAATCTTAGAGAACTGAGAGGTTGGGGGGGGGGTCTCTTAAACCTATGTAGGGGCTCCTCTAAAAGAACTCTTTCTTCCTCTTACTTTGCCTTCTCTGGATTACTTACTGAAAAGACTAAAAGAGGAAGGTGGGCTTAAATAAATACAGGCAATTGAAAGCTTTATAAAAAAGTATTTCAACCGCAGCATCCTAAGATTGGATAAAAGCAAACTTTTACTTGGCAACCTTTTCTAAACCATCCTTATGGGGAAATTCGGCTCAACTGGTTGGGTTGGCAAGATATTTCCGAACTGCTTGGGTGGTCTTGGGTAAAGACACTCAGGTTAGTTTCCTTCTAACCTCTGCTTTCCCACAGGCAAAATGGACCAGTGAGAGAAAAGGAGGCAGAGGAAATAGGTAGCCAGTCTCAGATCCAAAAGGATTTGGGTTCAAGTCTCATCTACAGTACTAAGATGATCATTTGCGATGAAGATACTTATTTATAGTGTTGGGGTTCCTTACTGGGAGTTAGCTATACCAGTGACATTTTAGTTCAGACCAAAAATAAACAATGGAGCCATGATCCCATCTATTGTGAGGGAGAGAAAAGAATTGAGTGCGATAGTCTCTACGTTCCCCTTGACGGATGTACCTGAGAAGGAGCACTGCAGGAAAGTCCCGTGAGCTCGCTGATCCGAGCTGCAGCAGTGGGATTGCTGGAACTGATGAGCACTGGAGGGCTGATCTCCATGGAGTGGCGGTTCTGAGTGGCCTGGGAAGACTTGTTGGCCATGGTGAGGGAGGTGAAGGAGTGGCGCTTCTTGGTGTTCTTCTTGATCTCACTGTGCTTTGGGGCTGCTTCGTTGGGGTGGGCTGTCCCCGAGGGGCCTTCTCCAGAGTCCGGGCCTGCTCCCGACACTTTGTCCAGTTCTATCAGCTGCTTAGCTGCCGAGTTAAACTGCAAGACAGATTCAAGTTTAGACAAATCTTATGGGTACAATGAAATTTATTCATTCATAACAAATTTCCTTATTGCACTTTTTTACAATTCCGGTGATTGTTTTCTTATGTGAAACTGCCATTTTTTTAGTTTAGAGCAGTGGTTCTCAAAGTGTGGTCCAGGGAATCCTGGGGGGTCTCTGAAATCCTTTCAGAAGGTCCATAAATTCAAAATTAGCTTTTACTTCTAATATGGTAAATATCTATAAATATAACTCACATTAATAAAAACTCTTTGGACAGATCCTCAATCATTTTTAATAGTATAAAGGTACTGAGAACAAAGTTTGAGAACCACTGATTTAGAGAGCTCCCAGGAAGGGACTCCTTCTACCAATACTAACTGCAATTGTTCTGTAACTTAGGGTCTTACAAAATTCCCAGGGGGTACTTAAAGGTTAAGGGATTTGTCCACAGTCATTCAGACAGTATATAACAATAATTATAAGCATTTACTTTGTGTTTATGTTATATGGCAGAACACTGTGCTAAGTGCTTCACAAATATTATCTCATTTGATTCTCAACAACCTGGGGAAGTAAGTGGCATTATTTCCCCTATTTTAAAAATGAGAAAGTTAATCAGAGATTAAATAACTTGTCTAAGGTCACACAACTAGTAAGTGTCTGAGGCCAGATTTGAACTCAGATTTTCCTGACTATAGATCCAATCAATGGTCGTTCTATCCACTGGACTACCTAGCGGCCCCACTCAGATAGACACAACTACAAATATTTTCTCATTTAAATAATTTCCCATAATACTGAGGTTTCATTGGACATAAACACTGACACATTATGGTAGAACATATCAGTGGTCCTCTTGCCTCTATTTTTAAAACTATTTTTCATAGGAGCTGTGTTTTAGCTTAACACAAAGCCCTAGAAATGAGGCTTCAAAAGCTAAATTGGAGACTGGGATTTTGGAGAATGAGCAAAAAGGCAGTACAATGTTCTTAGTGAAAAATATGTTCCTTATAATTAATTATTCTCCATGTATTCTAGAACAGGAAACCCAGAGATAAAATGACATGGAAAATAATAACAACAAAGCAACAGCAGCAGCAATAAATATTTATACAGTTGCTTTTAAGATTTGAAAAGCTCTTAACAATGATGATCTCATTCGTTCCTTGTAATAACCCTGGGAGATAGGTATTATTATTATTATTATTACCCCCATTTTATAGATGAGGCGACTGAGGTAGACAGACATTAACTGACTTTCTCAGGATCATATAACTAGTAAGTATCTGAACCTATCCTTTTTTATATATCTCTATTATCAGTTGTTTTGAATCATGTTCAATTTTCAAATATTACAGTGAAAAATCATGTTCAATTTTCAAAATATTACAGTATCAAACATAAAGCCAGGACTCACTGATGGGGACCTTCTACAGTATTCTCAAGCAAATAACAAGAGAACCAAGGATCCGAGAATCCAAAGGTTCAAGTCTCCTTCCTTAACATACACTTTGAGTGTCTGGAATGGAATGGAAGCAGCAAAGTAAATAATGAGGGCTATTTTGCTGCAGGTGAGGTAAAGAAGGGAAAATATTCCTGAAATCCTCAAACATTACAACAACTTGTAATGATAGTGGAGCAGTTAGATAAAGCAGTAAGGACAAAAATCCAACAGATAGCTGTTTTAATCCTATAAAAAGGCAAATAGCACCATCTGAAACAAAAGGTACAAAAAAATTCAAATATTCCCTTACACAACCTGTTTTAATGTAAGATAAAAGAACTTTTCAAAATGAAAACTGACAAACCCTTATCATTGTATTATGTAGATCCTAATTAATAACTATTTCTAAGCATGATGATGGTGGGGATGATAAAGAATAATCATTGAATATCTCTCAACCACCCACAAACAATAAGATACAAGTCTTCTGATGTCTTGATGAAGATGTCTTGTTGGACAGAATCAAAAGGCTGTCAGTAAATACCATAAGAAAATGAACTTGGTCTGCCACAAATGTCTTTTCACAAAGCTGTGCTAATTACTGTTCAGTACCCAACTCTCTTCTAGGTAATTGCAAATTGATTAATGATTTGTTCTAGTATCTCCCCAGGTACTGAAATTCAGCTGACCAGGCAGGTCTATAATTAGCAGGGTCATGCTTTTCCAAAGATAAACAGTACATTTCCATTTTTCCAGGCTTCAAGACTTTCCTGAACCGTCTCAGAACAGACTGAACAAACTCTGAAAGATAATGAAAAGGGACTAGCTAAGCAACAGCACCTGCCAATGCTTTAATTACTTTCATTTGCAGGTCAATGGGACTGATTCCGGTAGGACAGATTTCAATTCCACTCAACAAGTGCTTGGGCTGGTGTGCCAGAGTACATGGCAAAGAGTACTGTGAAATGAAGTTGAAAAGGAAGGGATGAAATTGTTAAGGTGCAGAGTGAGCAGGGAGGAGAGCCTAAAAGTAAACTTTAGGGAGTGCTCAAGTTAAAGTGCAAAGAAGCTGAAAAATCAGAGAGGGGAGGAGTCATTAAAGAGACAGGAAAGAGATCAAGACAAGGCAAAAAAGATAAAAGTAGTAATGGTCAGTACTGACATGTTCTGGAGAGATTCAGGAGGATGGGGACTGGGCAAAGCACTTTGGTAAGATCTGTTGATCTCTTTGATTGATAAGAGATCAGATTCATTAACAGTGATACATATGGAATCCAGATTATGGGTGGTTGGCAAAATAGAGGCAAGGAGTATAGATATTTTCAGGATTTGTGGTCAAATGGAACAAAGAGATGACATACTAGAATGATGAGGTGTAAGGATCATAGGAAAGCATTTTTTGGGCTTAGCTAAAATGGCTATAGAGAGATAGGAAAGGAACAGTATAATGGAAGAAATTAGGAAGAAGAATGAGTATGGAGGATGATTAATGTAGCAAGATACTAGATCAAAAGTTCTTAACCTGGGATTAAGTATGAACTTTTTTTTTGCATTTTGATAATCATAATTCAATAATTGGTTTCCTTTGTATTTCAATGTATTTTATTTTGTGCATTTGAAAACATTATTCTGAGAAATCCACCAGGTTTCATTATGTAGCCAAAGGAGTCAATGATGCAAAAAAAAGAGAGAAAAAAAGGAAGGAAAGGAGAGAGAAGAGGAGAGGGATAAAGGGAGAGAGGGGGAGGTAGAGAAAGAGAGAAAATCTGCTTTCTTCTTTTCCTCCTTCTCCCTTTAGGGAGTAATATTGGAAAATCCTGGATTTGGAACCAGATGACCTAGTTCAATCCTGGCACAACCACATCTGGTCTGTGTGATTTTTTTAGGCAAGTCGGTTCACATCTCTGGGGTTCATTTCTTCATCTGTCTGAGTGGGTTGGACTAGGTGATTTCTAAAGATGTCTTCCACATCTAACATTCTGTGATAATCTCCCTTTTACCTGACAGCCTTTTGAATATTTGAAGACAGCTATCATATTCCCTGTAAGCCTTCTCTTCTTCAGCCTAAACAGCCTCAGGGCTCCTCAAGCAGCCTTCAGATGATCTGGTTTCAAATACTCCAGTCACCCAGGTTATCCTGGAAGTGCTCCAGTTTTTTAGTGTCCCCTCTCATCTCTATCTGTTTTTCACTTTTTTCCTGGAACTTTTCCTTTCCTTTCCTTTAAATTTCAGTTAAAAACCTCATCAAGTTGGAGAAGAAACATTATATGCCTGGAATACATTCATATTGGAAATTCCCTCTGCTGATATCACAAGTCTAGACCAAAACAAAAGAACAAAAATGATGTGTGTATAGTCTTTTTATGAAAAGACCATCATCATTCATTAGCCAACTCCCTCCTTTATAACCTCAGGGGAGAGAGGCTTGAATCCCAGCTCTGTCATTTACTACTTATCTGTGTCAAGTTGCTTCATTCTAGGGAACCTATTTTTACATTTATAAAATAAGGGGGATGAATTTAATCACCTAGGGAACCCACTTTTACATTTATAAAATAAAAGGGATGAATTTAATCACCTAGAGAACCCATTTTTACATTCATAAAATAAAAGGGATGGATTTAATCACCTCTAAGTCACCTTTAAAGCACTTGTAAAGTCTAAATCACTTCTAGTTCAAAAATCAACAATTTTTCTATGATGATGATATTTAACTAGAGTTCTGAGTTTTACAAAGTACATACCTCACAGGTATATTAATTATTAATTAATAGGGATTCTTTACTGAGCTTTCAGATTCCTTTAAACTTTTTTTGGAAGAGGGTGAGAGGTTGCTTTTTATCAAGATGGGATTCCTAATCTTTTTTTGTGTCATAGACCCCTCTGGTTGATAAAAACCTGGGAACCACTTCTCCAAATGTTTTCAAATGCATAATGTAATACATGGATTACAAAGAAAATCGATGATATTGAAAAAAAGATGTCATTTTCCCCATCTGAGTTCAAGGACTCCCTGAAATCTATCCATGGCTCCCAAAGTTAAGAACTTTTGCTCAAGGAGACTCGACACTAAAACATGGTTACTATTCCTCAGGGACATTCCTGAATAAACTGGGCTAAAATTGAAAGATGTTTCTGTTGATGAGACATTTAAGTTTTAGCAAAAACAAGAAAACAAGGTTATGAGAGCCCAAAGGAGTTTGGATTAACTCCATTTATAAATATTTGAGCACAGCGGTGGATCCTTTAAGTGCTACCTCAGTAGTGGTGAGCTCCCTTATCACCTACCAAGTAGCTTAGTAGCCCCAAAATGTCTCCATGGATATATCTGAGCTAAGTTTGATAATGATGAAGAGCTGAGACAAAGCCAAAAGTCCCTATACTGACGCCAAGAATGGACTTTACTTTTAGCACCCAGAATGGTGCATTGTATCCCAATGCCCCTCCTTCATTAAAAGCCCTTTGCAAAAGCCCTGACTCAGAATGAGTCACTGCTGATAATTCTAGGTTATCGAGAGCATAAACACACCTGTGAGTCTGAAAACAGACAAAAGAGTTCCTCTCTCCTAGAATTAATCAGTTAGCAAGGCCAGCTTCCATTGTGACAACTCATTTTTGAATGCTTTATGCTCTGTACAATAAGAATTATTATATTTGTATTTTTGTGTGTTTGTATTTGTGTACCCTTAGTAATCTTAAATTAAACATTTCCAGAACTAAATGTAATGTTTGGTGTGGAATTTCTCTTAAAAAGACAAGTCAAATATTTTAATTGAACTGCATGAATTACAAACATATAGGATCTATTTTTTTCTATTAACCACATAGTATGCGCAAGGCTAACTCTACTAAGCACAGAGGAGACAAGGATAGATATATACTGTGGGCTCTTCAGTAAGTAGGATTCAAGACAGAATGTGGGAAAAGAGCAGGGCAGAAATGCAAACGAGACTCAGAAATTTGAGAAGAGCAAGATCACTTTCACTGAAGGGTTTCCAGGGAAAGCTTCCCCCCAAGGTAGCACCAGAGTGTGCCTTAAAGAAGGGAAGGAATGCAGTAGACAAGAAAGGGGAGAGGAAGAATCTGTTTCAGATATGGGGGACGGTAAAGGGATAGGTCTGAGAGGGAAGACTGCCAGAAAAGAATGGGGAATGGAGAGCAATCTAGTTGGCTGAACCATACAATATTTCAAGATAGGAGATAGGTTGAAAAGAGATATGTTGGTATGAGATAAAGTTGGAAAGGAAAAGGGAAGATGCATTATTAAATACCTTCTATATGCCAGATACTGCGCTAAGCACTTTACAACAATTATCTCTTTATTATTATTATTATTATTATAGCTTTTTATTTAGAAGTTATATGCATGGGTAATTTTATAGCATTGCCAAACCTTTTGTTCCAATTTTTCCCCTCCTTCCCCTCACCCCTTCCCCTAGATGGCAGGTTGACCAATATGTTAAATTATAAATTAAATACAAAATAACTATACATGTCTAAACAGTTATTTTGCTGTACAAAAAGAATCGGACTCTGGAATATTGTACAATTAGCTTGTGAAGGAAATCAAAAATGCAGGCGGACAAAAATAGAGGGATTGGGAATTCAATGTAATAGTTCATAGTCATCTCCCAGAGTTCTTTCGCTGGGCGTAGCTGGTTCAGTTCATTACTGCTCTATTGGAACTGATTTAGTTCATCTCATTGTTGAAGATGGCCACGTCCATTAGAATTGATCATCATATAGTATTGCTATACAACAATTATCTTACTAAATACTCATGACAACCCTATGAGGTATTGGAGAAACTGGAGGCGGGCAGCCCTATGAGGTAGGTGCTATTATTAAACCTATTCTAGTATGTAGAAATTGAGGCAGGCAACCCTATGAGGAAGGTGCTTTTTAAAATCTATGTTACTATTGGAGAAACTGAGGCAGGCAGCCCTATGAGGTAGGTGCTATTATTAAACCTATTTATATTGTAGAAATTGAGGCAGGCAACCCTATGAGGAAGGTGCTATTTTAGAATCTATGTCACTGTTGGAGAAACTGAGGCAGGCAGCCCTATGAGGTAAGTGTGATTATTAAACCTATTTTACTGTTGGAGAAACTGAGGCAGTTAAGTGGTCACATAGTAAGTATTTGACACCAGAGGTCTAACTGATGGCAGGCCCAATACTTTATCCATCGCACCACTATAATACACTGTAAAACCACTCTGCTGAAGCCCTGAATGAAAGGAAAAGGAATTTATTTTATTTGGTAGCAAGGAGGAAACCACAAAACGTGGGAGGAAGGATGCGACCAGAATTTTAAAGGTGAATGAATGAGCTTTTCAGTTTTTGAGGATCAGGCTCTGACCATCTCAGTGAAAATGTTTTAAGTCTGATACTTTTGGACTCCTCTGTGTCGGAGTCACAGCCTCAGAGCTCCCCAGGTGCAGCAAGCCTCTAGAAAGGCCGGCACAAGCCAGGCCCCCGAAATCCAACTCTAGTCAGACCTTTCCCAAACCAACCAGAACCCCGGCTTTATTTGACCTGCTGGCCATGGCAGGGTGCACTCCAGCCGCCTCTCATCCCTAGATCTGATGTGTAATGCGATTTTTGTTCCCGGATGGCCAACAAGACAAAAGAATATCAGGGGCTTTAGTATAACATCAGTCCCCTTCTGGGGAAAAATAATTAGAAAGAACAGTGATTATTGTGCAAGAAGGCAGCTCTGCAAATGGAGGCTGAAACCTCCCCCAGGTAACAGCTCTCCCTGGAAGCTCAGTAAATATTTGTGGAACGCAGAGAGTGCATTTGAGCCGGGCTTCAAAGGGCAGGTGGGCCTTGGGAAGGGGGGTTTCCCAAAGAGGGACTGGCGGGAGCCCAGCAAGATGTGGCAAAGAACAGCCGGGGCTTGGGAGCTAGTGGGAAGAAGCATTGGGGGGGGGGGGGGGGGAACTGAGTAGAGCTGATCAGCTAGGAGTGACTCCCACTGAGTAGTGGAGCAGACTGACTGACTTCCAATCTTGCTTCTAATACTTCCTGGCTGGGTGACGGCATTTGGGCTATCTAGTCAACATTTCCGTGCCTCTGTAAATTAATTAATAATAATTAAATTAAATTTAAAAATGAGAGCTGTAATTGATGGCCCTTTCGGCTCTTAACCCCAGATCACAGAGGGTTTACAAACGAAAAAATACCAAGTGTGACACACACAACTCGAGTTCCATCTTGCCGTTTTATTAGCTATTAAAAATAAGGCCGTCTCCTAAATTTTAGAGCTCTACTCTCTGGTCAGATTTTCCCCAGTATTTAATGACCAGGCTTTGCATCTTTTCGGTGTTGTGAAAATGACTATGTATGGGTCCTGCCTCATTTACCCAAGGGGGTCCTCGATAAGCACTAACTGAATCTTGGTCGTACAAATTCCTTGTAATGAAATTAAAATAATCTGATTTAAAACAAAGGGAAATTTCATTGAGGACATAAGGGAATAAGGATGTTTAATATTGCCTAGACTGCCAGATGCTGCCCTGGTGTCAGTTGATTTGATTAAGTCTGTTTCCTTGTTAAAAGGGAAAGTTGGGGGTTAGGAGAGGTATATCTTGAAATCTTGAAATGACCATGATGTAGAAACAAATGTCATAAATGAAACTTTTAAAACAAACAAATTAATAAAAATTAAACAAAAGGAAACTCTAAGTTAGCCAGAGACCAGTAAGAAGCAAGAGAGGTCAGAAAGGGTAAATCAGAAATTCTTATCATGAACTCATCTGGCAGACTGTGGCTGCCTTTAAATCAGAATGTTTTTAAATGCATAAAATACACAGATTACAAAGGAAACAAATTATACTGAAATATGATCATCAAAATAAAGAAAAACAGTTACAGATCCCAAGTTATAAAAAACCTAGCAAAAAAGACCAGTCCTGGAGTAAAAAAAAAAAAAAAACAAAAAACAAAAAAACACAGTTCAAATCCCCTTTCTGATGTCTCTTTATACAACTGACATCAAAAATCATCAAGGGACATAGTCCCTTAACCTTAATAACAAGATGGTAGCTCGTGTTGTATGTGTAACAATTGGTATTTTTTGGTTTGTAAACCCTCTATGAAGGGTTTTTATTAATGTATTGATTATTATATATTACAATAGTATATATTATATATAATATGATATATTGATATTGGTATGATTATTAAAATGCATTATTAATATATTATGATAATGAATAACTAATATATTTTCTATATATGCATTATTATTTACATTTAAATATATTTATTTTGTTTTCCCCAGTTACATGTGAAAGTTTTTTACATTTGTTTTTAAAACTTCAATTCCAGATTTTCTCACTTCCTCCCCACTACCATACCCCTTTTAAGAAGGTACATGTGAAGTTTTGCACAAAAATTATGTTGTAAAAGAAAACAGAAGTCTCCCCCCCAAAAAAAAGCTCAAGAAAAAAAGTTTTAAAAAAAGTATTCTTCAATCTGTATTCAGACACAATCAGATCTTTCTCTGGGTATGGATAGCATTTTTCATCATATATCCATCAGACTAGTTGTGGATCATTGTATAGCTAAGAATTACAAAGTCATTCATAGCTGATCATCCCACAGCATTGCTGTTACATTGTACATTGTGCATTTCACTTTGCTTGAGTTCATGGAGGACTTGACAGGTTTTTCTGACAGCATCCTGCTCATTAATTCCCATAAAATAATAATATTCCATCATAAATGTTCAACCACTCCCCAGTTGATGGGCATCCCTTCAATTTCCATTCCTGCTGCCATAAATACCTAAGCCACACTTTTAAACCATCATTCTTGGGAGGAAGAAAGAGCTGGCTGACTGAGGAAAAGGGTTGCCTAAAAATTACAAAAATGACTAATAAAAGGATAAAATTCTGAAGATATAAAAAATTTCCAACATAGAATAAAGCCTCCAGCACCAAAAATCATCCTCTAATATAAATATATGTCAAGCTGATAAAATCTTATGAGCTATAAAGTTAAGAGTATTAGGAATTATCAACATTTTCTTCAGACCTCCTTATGAACCCTTTCAGTTAAAATAAATGCATTTACTGAAGCTAACTTTTAATTCTATCAATTGAACATTCTGCCTAAATTCTAAAAAGAAAGAATATTCAAGGTAAAGACAAACTCTAATCTACCAACTCCTTTGATGAAAAGACTAATCTTATTTTTTTCTTCTTCCTTTACTAATTCCAGAAAGCAACAACAACAAAAAAAAGTAGATCAAGAAGAGGATTTTTCCAGAAGAATCACCAGTATATAACCAAAATAACTTATAACACATGTCAGAGGTTTAATTATTATTGGGGGAGGGAGAAGGAGGGAAGAATAATAGCAGGTAGCATGATTTGCTTCTGAGTAGTACAAAAGAATGAATGTTTTGGTTGGAGGGGTCACTCATTTGGAAGTTTAATACAGGTTGGAACTTTAGGCAAGGTTGAATTAATTTTGTTAATCTGGATGATTCTGGTCAAAAGAAAAGGGGGTGAGGGTGGGAAAGGAAGGCTTTCATCAAGATCCAGCTATGATTTAAGAAGTAACATTTTTCTCTTAAGCTGATAATTAGCCAGGCAGCCATATAATAAGCATTTATTGAACACCTACCATGTGCCAGGTATCATGCTAGGTGAAAGACAGTCAGCCTCTGATATCAGGGCCCTCAGAGTAGAAAAGAGAAAGCAATTATGTGGGAACAAGAAGCATACAAGATAAACTGGAGATAAGCATCAAAGGGAAATCGTCAGCATTAAGCAGGATGGGGCTTCTTGCAGAAGGAAGGAAGCCAAGAGGTGGAGATGAAGAGGGAGAGAGTTTCAGAGATTGGGGGACGGATGGGGAAAATGACCACCACTGAATGATGGAGGATCTAGTTTGAGAAACAGGAGCCCAGTGGGAGAGAAGCAAGTGATAGAAAGGGGAGAGAGAAGTACAATTCTAACTAAATAGTGAAATGGTTAAATATTCTCAAAGAAATAAGTTATTGGATATTCAATGTCACATTTGGGCAGCTATGAGTGTGTTTTTTTCTCATTGTTTAAAAAAAAACTATCCACATTCATTAATAACTTATGAAAATCTAACTAGTCAGAAGTCAGAAGTCTAACTTTTAGGATTTAGTGGAAGGCCCTGTTTTTTGTTTTTGTTTTAATGAATTTCTCTTATAAAACAGCAAAATTTGTACTGGTATAGTAGGTATTTTTTGTTTTGTAATTTGTTTACATCCAATCATGGAAGTCTAGATATAGACCTTAGAGGACCATTGAATACAACTCTCATTTAAGAGTTGAATTTAGACTTTTGAGAGCCATTGAGAATAACTCTCTCATGTTTACATATGAAGAAACTGAGGCACCAAGAAGTTAAAGTTCAAAAAAGTAAATTTTAACAGATCTGGCAAGGTCTACATTTAAATTAAACCTCAGCCACATACTGTATAATTCTTACCAAGTCACAATTTCCCAGAGATGCATTGACCTGAACCAGTACAAGGATAAAAGCACAGGTTCACTATCATTAAATTTTATACTTTTACGTATACATATGTATAGTACATACATATATATACTATATACATCATATGTAATGTATACTTTACATCATAGTCATTCCCCTCTCCACTTCTAGATTAAACCCTCTTTTGTCACAAAGAAAAACAATGAGGAAAAAGCATTCAGTCTATGGACTGAGTATGATGAAACTTAATAGCTAACATTTATTTAGTGCTTTGCAAAGCACCTTGGATGCATTATCTCATTTAATCCTCAAAACAATCTTGTGAGGTAGGTGCTATGTGGTGCCATTTCACCAAATAAGGAGACAGGCTAAAGTGATTTATCCAGGGTCACACTGCTAATAGTTAAAATAATAGTTAAGATCAAAAGGATTTATCCAGGGTCACACTGCTAATAGTTAAAATAAAAGTTAGATACCTCTGCCTCTAAAGTCTGGCATTCTATCCCCTACTGCAGGAGCCTGCTGGATCTGCAATACTCCTGAGTGTGGGGTACAACATTCCTAAGTACCCCCGAACTATTTTAAAATGTAATTGGGAAAAGTTAACAACATTTTCAGAAACACAATAAAACACAGATAATGTTAAAATGTGGTTTTCTAAGTCAATATGCAGCTGCAGAAATAATTCCTAAATTATGTTTCTAGGTCCTTAAATTTTTCAATTAATTAGAATTCAACTCCCTTTGGTGATCTCTTCACTCCTCCCCACACACCCTCCAAAAAATATGTGTTCATGACACACTTTTTTATTTAATCTGGAGCATATCCACTCTCCTCCCCCGAGTGACCAAGCAGTGTCTGGTGGTCTGGGATCGGGAAAATTTTCCAGCTGATTAAGCGGCAATAGTTGATCCTATCTACCTGGCCACACTGAGCCCAAATCCAGCTGCACAGAACTTCAGAGCAAGGTGGAGACACATCTGTTCAGTTTCTCCTCTTCCCCCAGAGAAGGAAAATATTCTTAATTAGGCAGAAATAGAGCCCTCACCCACTCCCTACAAGATCCAATTGCTATTTAAGCAGATTAATTGCATTTGGTCATTAGCCATAGCCTTTATGTTACGGCCCCTATGAGAATAGGGACTTCTGTGTTATTGCCCATAAATGAAAAGAAGTGTGATAGAATTATAGCAATTCCTGCCTGGGCTGGGACGTGTTTATTCTGCCTATCGCAAGTCAGAGCCAAAGGTTTGCCCCTAATATTCTCTCTCTGGTTTGGGGCAGGGCTGCTCTTATGTGCTCATGTGCAAATAGGCTCACATTGCTTTTTTGTGAACAATAACAAAAACAGAGCTGCCTCCTCATGCATCGTAAAACAAATATTAGCATGGAATTGACAACACCTGGCAAGCGAGGGCAGGTCTTCATCATGACTCTGATGCTCAGCCATGCTTTCAAATAGGACCACTAAATTCTCGGAATTTTCCCTGGCACAACTATCGGAATACACAAGTGAGGTACCGAAACTCCAGCCTACTGGATAGAAATTTTTTGGGTGGTGATTTTCAAAGGAGAGAAGATGATTTCAGCAAACCGAAACACCTAAAGGGCATGGACCGAATTCAAGACGAGTACAGACTTTGAATCACTTTTCCATGGGTGTGGACAAACTGATTTGCTATGAAAACCTTGGAGTTCTCAAACCTGGAGGAAGCAAACTGAATGCTGGATAAATTTCTTAGTAATTTTCAGAATCTAGCAAAAATGGATGTTTTAGAGAAAAAAGATGGGGAAACTAGAAATTGTCTTTCAAATATTGTGTATGATTTGCTCCTTTAAACAGAAGAGATAACATTTAGCTTTTTGTTATTTTTTGCCTTTCTCGGTATCCCTGGCACTTAACAACATGTTTGGCAAGCTTCTAAATGCCCGCTGATTGACTGATTGATTCATTCATCTCTCTATGAAATGAGACCATGGTTTGTAAACTTTTGCAAAAGTCCCGTGGATATTGTGCTGTTTATCTTCATAGGTATACACTGATCTTTAGAAAAGAGATCTGAGTTGCTGACATGAATTTAGTTTATTCATTGCTTTTCTATATGCCTGTGCAACTTGGTTAATCTCCAAGTCCCCTTTCTGTACAGGATCCATCAACCTTACTCTAACTCCCTATTCCCTCAAATCACAATGCACTCTGATTGGGGACAAGACAAGCTTGTATATATGCAAATTAGAGGCAATTATACCTCGAATGACCTGTATCTGCAATAAAGCTTGAGCAAAATGAAATCTTTCTTCGAAAGAAGGAAAAAAAAAGAGGAGGGTTAGAATCTGAGTTGTTGCCCATGCTTAATTTTGGAAGTCACATAGTTAATGTGAAATGAATATTTAAATATACTCTGTATAACTAAAAATGATTGTTCAAGATACTATCCCAACCAATCTTTTACAATTATCAAAATTCTGCTGTAACACAAACTCCTAGAATATTTTGTTCCATGTCATAGGGTTTCACTTCTTATAATGTACTAATTAAATGCAAATTAAAATGTCCTTTCAGCTCTAGAATGACCAATTTTGGAAAAGCTTTGAAGTCATTTTTAAAAGATTCCAAAACATATTTTAAAAAATGGGGATTCTTAATTTTTTGTGCATTGTGAATCCCCTTTGACAGGAGATATCTCTGGGCTCAGAATAACGCTTTTAAATGCCTAAAATAAGATACATTAGCTTACAAAGAAAATCAATTATTTTGAAATAGTTATCAAAATACTCAAAAACTAAGTTCACATACCAAGATTAAGAACCTCTAACTTAGTGAATGTTTAAAGATCTTCCTGGAGGAGCTCCTAAAATATAAAACACTATGACGGAAAACAACTTTTACTGATTATGCTAGCACCGTACTAGGGGCTTGCTTAACGTCGATAACAGGACAGTTTTATTCTTCCTTTGTAAATGTAGATCTGGTTTATTCCTCTTCCTGTTTTACAAAAAGGAAATTGAGGCATTAAGCAGTTAAAAAGGCAACTAGATATTTGCTCATAGTCACATCGCTAGCAAATGGAAGGAGTATCTCTCTTGCTTACAAGATCCAAGAAGCATGAGGGCATTTGTCAAATGATCCATGATTAGCAGTGGAGCATGATTACTATGATGTGTCCAATTAGAAGCCAGTATATAGATATGATTGCTAATGTTTTGTATTCTGTGATAAGATGAACATTGGCTATGAAAACTTCTTAGTCCTTAAGTTTAAGAAAAATACATATATTTCTTTTGGCCCCCACTCTCATTCCATGGAACTTAATTGTAAGGTCAACCCACAACCATCAGTCCATCTAAAATCCCAAGCTCACCCTTGTGTGTACCAGAGGAACTTTGGTTCCTGAAGCTATGAATGTCCCTTGCCACTTTATAATTCATCCTTTCTGGTCGGGGAAGTATCTACTACTCTTTAGTTGATATCAACAGCAAAAATTTTGGGGAGGAAATAGCAAAAAGGATAGAAGGTACATGAATAAAGACTCATTTTTCCTTTAAAAAAAAAGTCAATGAAAGTATTCTCCATACTTAAGTGCTTCTGAAGACTAAGGATAAAGTGGTTTTTATTCTTAAACTATGGATAAAATAGTTTTCTGGTTGCCCTTCTCCAAGGCATGAGAAATCACTCCTCCTCAGGCCAGAAAGATCTCAATTGATAAGCCCAGTACACCATTGTGCCAAACGTGGAATAACGAGAGATGCATCCAAATGAACTAACGCTGTAACTTTGCTGAAGATCGTTTTTATGCCATTACTGACTGACCTTCCTTGTTTTAAAGGTTATAGTCTACAAGGGTCTAATTTCATTTCCATCCCAAGCCAGAAACCATCAAATCAGCCTGAGTCAGATCTGACCCCAAACAGCCCTTAATCTGTAGTCCTTCACTCTAGCTCACATACAGCTTCCAAACCCAGCCATACTTCTGAAGTTTCTACCATCAGCCATTTAATCAATCAATAAGCAATAGAATCTAGGATTAGCATCCTATCATATATTTTACCATTCAGAAGGGAGTACAAAGATTAGATTAGATAAAGCATTTATTAAGCCCTTACTGTTTACCAGGCACTGTGCTAAGAGCTAGGAATAAAAATAAAAATACAGCCAGGTTTAAACTCAGATCCCCTAGTTACTAGCCAGTTACTTAGTCATCTTAGAAAGTGACTTCTCTTTTTCTTCATTGTGAAAATAAAGGCATTGATCTACATCATTTCTATGGATCATAACTGTTCTAAATGCTAATATCCTATTATGACACATAACAGGGATTTTCTGTCTGACCTCTTAATTCCCCATAAAAATGTAGGGGTTGAACTCGCTGATCTCTTAAATTCCCTTATATTCTAAATCTGTGGTCCTACTATTCTCTTACAGTCTCTCTTTTTGTGGGAAGATGCACTTTAAGATCAGTCAGAGGTGGAAGCATTGATGATAGTACAATCTCTAAGAGGGAAAAGGGAACTGCTACTGTAGGACTGGGACCTTTCACATATTTTTTCAAAATAGATTTTACTGGTATCATTTATCTTTACATGAACTAGATTGCCTCCTGTGTCTTACCTCTATAACCACTTCCAAGAGCCATAAAAACATAGCCCTCACATATTTTTAAAAAGGCTCATTCATTCATATGTTTCACATGATTTCTTTCACATGTATAATTTATATTATACTTCTTGCTTTCTCAACTCTTTAGGTTTAAGAAAAATATACACATTTCTTTTGATGGGGAGGAAGAAAATTTGGAACTCAATTTTTAAAAATGAATGTTGAAAACAATTTTTTAAATAAGACTTAACTAAAACTTCTTGTGGAAAGGGGGCAAGTAGACACAGCACAGTGAACAGAACATTTGACTTTAACATGAAGTTCTGAATGTAAACTCAGCCTCAGATACTTATCATGGAGAAGAGTTGAAGAAATTGTAGCACATGATTTGTGATAGAGTACTATTGTACTGTAAGAAATGATGAGGGGACTGGTTTCAGAAAAACATGTCAAAACTTAGAGGAACTGATACAAAATAAACTGAGGAAAACTAAATCACTGTGAACGGTAACAGCAATGTTATAATGATGATCAACTATAAAAGACTCAGCTACTTTCTAGAGAGAGAACTGATAAACTCTGAATGCAAATTGAAATATAATTTTTTAACTTTTTAAATAATATGGCTAGTATATAGAAATGTATTGCATGATTTTACAAGTGTAATTGATATCCTATTACTTGCCTTCTCAATGGATATAGGGTGAGGGAGGAATGGGGAGATTTTGGAACTCAAAATTTAAAAAGAAAAGAATGATTAAGAAATAATTTTTTGGGAAGAAAACAGTTTATGAAATTTCAGCATTCAGCAATCAAAGGGCAGACAAAAGTCAAGAATTACTCCAGATTTATCCTGAGATCTACTTCTCATCATTTATTTGTGTTTCACAATTAGTCCCTCTATAAAATAAGGTTGGGGTGCAGTTCACTCTGGGGAAGGGAGAGGTAGAAGAGTCATGACTAATAATGAAATTTCACAATTAAAGTTTATTTCCTGGATCCATTACTGCCACAACTTAACTTACCTCAACATACGAAATAGGGAATATCCCAATTTTATCAGACAGCATCCCTTCAGCCCAATTTTCATCCACTCTCCGAATCACTGTCAGGACGTCATCCTGCAGGAATACCAAAATGATGATGACTCTATGTTCTAATGAAGATTTGTCATTTAATTTGTGCCTTTTGATAACTTCACAATATATGAATAAAAACTCAAGGATGGATATATCTGTGTAAACAACCACAATTTTCCTGAATCAAATGCTATCTAGGGTCCCTGATCTTTCAGACAGATTGAGGAATCTGTGATTTCTTGGTGAAGAAGCTTGGTTACATATTATTTATTTATCCGTATCATCTTGGTCAGTTAATCACTCAATTAGCAAGCATTTATTAAGTGTCTATGATGTGCCAAGCACTGTGTTAAGTGCTGGGGATATAAAGAAAGACAAAAGAAGGCCCTGATTTAAAGGAGATTTACAGGACAAATTGAAGATTATCTGTGATGACCGCGTATTTAAAATCAGCCGGAGTCAGAAATTCAGGTTAGGGGAAAATCTTCGATCTTTATTCTTTGTGGAGGTGAAGAAGGATCGGAGGTGAAGGGGGATTGTGATAGCAATGTGAGCAGCTGCGACAAGACGCCAGCCAGCAGTCTCTTTGCGCTTCTCTCTCCACCCACCAAAACTGTCATTTCCTATACAACACATGAGGACTTGCACAAAGAGTGGGCAGGGGGCATTCTTTCTCCAAGCATGTATATTAATAGAGTATGGTCCAATTATTATTTAGCCTCATGTGCTTGGGACCTCAGTGCATCAACTCGAGCTTCAGCCCATTACAATTATCCATAGAGGGAGGGCATTTTTAAGAAGGATGGGAAAAAGTGGGATTTTGGATAGGACTTAAATGAAGTCATAGAAGCAGAGCTGGGGAGGGAGCAGGTTCAAGGCATGGAGAAGAACCAGTGAAAATGCTCAAAATCCATAGATATATTGTCTAGTGAGAGAAATATCTAGGATGCCAATATCACTGACTCAGAGTATGTAAAGGAGAATAAAGTACGAGAAGATTAGAAATATAGGTAGAAGCCAGGCTGGTATTAGACTGATTCCCAAACTTTTCTTACATCAAATTTTTCTTAGAAAAACATTTCTTCTAAATGTCCTTCTATTGGTTTACAAACTTTATGTACAAAGGTAACATGCACCTTAAAAAGTCTACCCGTTATTAGTTCAGTAGACAATTTTCCTGGTACCGTGGATCCTTTTAACCACAGAAGCAGATTTTAAATTAAGAATCCCACTAGTTCATTCAACCTTCCATATGCCAGCATGATATATACATACTTTAAGAGACAGGGCTGAGGGACTTTTTTGAGGAAAAGATATAATTCTGATGATAAACGAAAAAAAATACAAGAAAAACAATCAGGAGTTTTAAAAATTAGAACTTTACATAATAATTTGTGAACAAAAATTGTTTTCGAGTTATTTCAATTGGGTCCAATTCTTGGTGACCCCAATTAGAGTTCTCTTGGCAAAGACACTGGAGTTGTTTGTCATTTCCTTCTCCAGCTCATTTTATGGATGAAGAAACTGAGACAAAAATGTTATATTACAAGCCAGGGTCACATAGCTAGTGTCTAAAAGTGAATTTGAACTCATGAAGATGAATGTTCCTGATTCCAAGTCCAATACTCTGTGTACTCTATTGCTGATCTGTGTGTAAAAACTATTATTGGTAAATGCTGATTATTCTTTTTTTGGATCACATTTCACTGATACTCCCTAAAAGGAAACTCTTTTATCTACCAATGCAAGTTGTCAATTATTCTGAAATTCAGATAGTCACTTGGGGGCACTGTTAAGGGTCTTATTTAAAATCATATAGTCCAAAATGTGTCTTCCAAACTCTGAGATCAGCTCTCTTTATCATGTCATCTGCTTCTCTATTATTATTTTTTAAAAATTAAGATCTTATTTAGAGTTAGGAACTGATTCAGATAAAATAGTGGTACACAGAAGTAAGAAGGAAATACAAATAGCAGTAAATCCATCCATTCAGTTATTTCTCTTGTCAACCAAATAGGGAGGAAACAGAACAACACTGAAAAGCATTTATGGCCACACTTGGTCCCAGAAAACTGATGATAAAACCCATATTGGATAAAACATCCAAATTGAAAGAAGGAGGCCTATAGATGTAGAATGGTATATACCTTGACAAATATAATAGTGGTATCTATTAGTCTTACTTAAAAGTGTTTTGTTGGGGTTTTTTTTCCGGCAGGAATCAGGTTCAACAATTTAAAGGTAAATGACTGTGGTCATAAACAACAATAACTCTTTTTTTTTTTTTTTAAAGAAATATCTAGAGACAGGTAGGTAGCACAGTGGATATATCACAGTAGAATCAGGAAGAACTGAGTTCAAATTCAGCCTCAGACACATATTAGCTGTGTGATCCTGGCCAAGTCACTTAACCCTGATTACCTCAAAACAAACAAATAAAAAAAGAAAGAAAGAAAGAAAGAAACGTCCATTTTGAGAAAGCTTACCTTTGCAAATGGCAGACAGTCTTTGTCAGCTTCCTTGTCTCTCACTTCAAAGTCATAAAGTGCTTTGCACTGAGGGGGGGGCTGAGGTAAAGGTTTAATAATCTGCACAAAGTTAGTGGGGAAAAATCCATGAATCCCATTGACTTCTCCATGATACCAATTTTCATCCACTTGTCGACGCAAAATGATGATGTCGCCCTTGGTGAAGCTGAGATCTCCAGGCTCTTTTCCCTCGTAGTTGTATAATGCTTTGGCACATGGTAACTGAGGTACACCCTTAAAAGGAAAGAAAAACATCATTGTGAGTTTTTAGTGCTAGAACATAGGGAGGGGGGGAAAAGGTCTGAAAACATGAATACCCACTAATAGCACTTTAAAAAAGTGAAGAATTTTTAAAAGGTTAAGAATTTTTTCTTAATTCTGAGGAAAGAAGTAAAAGAAAAAATCCAATTATTGAAACTAATGTATATCAATGATACATTTTAAATATGAATGACAGCCAAAGTGATATAAGAATAATGAGCAAATCTAGACGTGCTTCTGTCTTGCTTTCTATTTCCAAAGCTAACTATATTGAAATGATAATTTTTGTTTTGATCCCTGATCATGAAAGCTAGAGTCATACTCAAAAACACCCTTTCATGATCAGTAATATAAAAGGCAAATACTATTATGAAATACCAACTTGAACTGATATTAACAGCTTTTGTCAGTATTAATAGATAATTAATTGAAACAGCAAATAGTGCTATATGAATAAAAATAGCAAGCCTTTATATAGTGCTTTAAGATTTGTGAAGCGTTTAACAAATATTATCTCCTTTGATCTTCATAATAACCATGGGAAATAGATATTATTATTATTATTATTATCATCCCCTTTTGATAACAGAAGAAACTAGGGCAGACAAAGGTTAAGCTACCTGCCCAAGGTCTCACAGATACTAAATATATAAGGTGAGATTTGAACTTGGGACTTCCTGATTCAAGGTCCAATGTTTTATCCAATATGTCATCTGGCTGTATCTTGATTATGGAGTTAGGAAGATATGAATTTAAATTTAGCTTCAGACTTACTAGCCTAAGTGACCCAGATCAAGTCACTCTGCCTCAGTTTCCTTAGCTGTAAAATGGGGATAATAATAGAATCTACTCAAGGGTATTTAGAAGGATGAAATGAGAGGTCTTTAAAACTCTTTACAAATATTAAAGCACTATATAAATGTTGGGTATTGACGTTACTTCCTACTATATAAAAGCATGATTCATTCATTTTATAGACATTAAGGGAGTCAAGCAGACAATGTGTTAACCATTGGAGATGCAAAGAAAGGTTAAAAATAGGGTCTCTTCTCTCAGGCAGTTCACATTCTGATGTAGTAGAAAACATTAAAAAATGAATTGATATTCCTTTGGTCTTTAGCCACACCGAGAACCACAAAATCTTAAAATTTCCATCTTGGAGGTCATTGAGTTGGACTCACACGTGAACCATAAATCTCCAACAAGCTTTTGGTTACCTTCTGATGACAGGAGATTTGCAATTTTCCAAGACAGTTTTTCTATCTGGACAGCTCTAATTATTAGGAAGTTTTTCTTCATAGTGAATCAAAACCCCCCATTCATCTTACTTTTGCCTCCCAAGGTTAAGAAAAACAAGTCTGATCTGGCTTCCACACCTCCTAAGGCTAAGGAAAACAAGTCTGATGTGTAATCCACAAGTCATTGACGATTTCCATCTTTAAAATCAGATTTCCCTAACAAGCGAGCATTTTTGACCCTGATATACAACTACCAGTGACGCTTTAAACGTGGCTGCTTTGTGTCATGGCTTTTAATATTTCATAATACCTCCATAATATCCTATAGAAAATTTTGTTGTAAAGGACTCATTTCATAAATAACCAAAATGAGTGAATATGAGAGTCTCAAAATAACATAGGAGGAGGCTGTCTAATCAGTAAGTGTAGCTTAGAAATCTGGAGTGTGATTCTTGTAACATTGCTACTTAGCCACCAATTTCCCAGAGGACAAATGGCAAATCACCCTAATTTGTAAAGACTTTTCAAAGAAAAAAATTTTTAAGAGTATTTTTCATTGTATTCTTCAAAATGAGAGATCAAATGCTTATACCAAAGAATTTCTAACAAACATTCCCTATGTAGCACTAGACAGAGAGCGGATAGTTTGGGATGTCCAGTCTCATGGTCTGCTGGGTCTCTTCCCATATTCCTGAACTGAGCCCTCCTGTCTAGTCCCTGGGCAAGTATGGCACAAGCCCTGATCTAACAGTGGATACTTTTTTTAGCCTACAGTTGCCTCTTGTAAGGTCCAAGCCATGAATTCTAGTTGGCTAGTGAGTTAAACAAAGGGAGAAAGTCAAAGATACCAACACCATTATTCAGCATCATAGATTTAGAACTGAAAGGCAAATTAGGGGTCACTGAGTTTAGTACCCTCTCATTTAACTGACGAGGCAAGTATGGCCTTCAATTAAGACTGGGTGGCTTGCCATAAAAAGTATAATAGAAATTTGAACTCAAGTCTTTTATTTTTCTTTTATCTTAAAGCTTTTTATTTACAAAACATATGTATGGGTAATTTTTCAACATAGACTCTTGCAAAACCTTGTGTTCCAAATTTTCCACTCTCCTAGATGGCAGGTAATACAATATATTAAATATGTCAAAATATATTTTAAATCCAATATATATGTATATATTTATACAGTTATCATGCTGCACAAGAAAAATTGGATCAAAAAGGAAAAAAAACTGAGAAAATAAAATGCAAGCAAACAACAACAGAAGGAGTGAAAATACTATGTTAACTTACTCAGTCATTCTACAGCTGATGGGCAACCACTCAGTTTCCAGTTTCTAGCCACTACAAAAAAGGGATGCCACAAACATTTTTGCACATCTGGAACCTGAGTTTTTTAAATTCAAATCTGGCATTTTTTCCAATGGATACACTGAATCCACTGGGTCGGGTCCTTTCTAAGGACATGAGATTTCTAAAGTTACACTTTGGTTTATGAGTTACAGGAAAGGTCTTAGAGCAAAAAGATCGTTACAGACCAAACAATCCAATCTCCCTGTTTGACAAATAAGGAGATGTAGTTTACAGATTGGCATGATTTCTCTAAGGTCATACAGGAGATTTCCTGCAAAGCTAGATTTTTAACCTAGGTATCTACATCCCATATCTAGGGCAATCCCCCTGTTTTATAAATCCTCTGCCTCATGATGTAGTGTATAGAGCTGACTTCAGAGATGAGTTCCCATATATCCTGTGAGATCCTGAACAAGAAGTCTCAATCTCTCAGCACTCTAGACAACTCTCTTAGATTGTTAAATTGCAGAGAAGGTGCCATCTTGCTTTGGAATTAACACTTTGTTCTATTTGTCCTCTTTCAAATCTCTTAGTTCTATTCTGGGATTTGAAGAACAAGTCAACTGAGTCAGGATTTTGTAAATGTTCATATTTCCTCATTTAGTCTTTATATTTCTGGACTGAAACAGCATGCATTGTTAGGTTATCTCCATGTCTACTTTTTTTTTTCCTGGAGAGCACAGGATCATAGATTGGGAATGGGAAGCCATCAAGTCAAAACCCCTCAGCTTACAAATGAGGAAATTGAGATCCAGAGCAGTAGCTGAGGCTTGATTTGTTCTCAGGTCCTATGAGATCAAATCCAGAATTCTTTTCTCTATATAACTCTGCACAAATTTGCACAAATGATAGGTAGGAAAAGTCAATAAAAGCAAATTAAAATCCAGTCGTTTTGTTGTCATCAATAGAGTACAATAAATGATGTGAGAGAAGATGAGTTTTTAAATACTGTGAAATACAAAAATTCTTGTAATTTTCACAAATAAGAAGATGGTTTTGATTATAACAGTATAATTTTTGTAGCCCCAACATTTAGTACAATGACTGGTAAGATAATAGGTGCTTAATAAATGTTTACTTACTAACTGCTCACTATATTGAATATGTCTAGCACTATGTCTCACTTCTTACATGAAGTTCTGTCCTGAAGGAATTTATGCTACAATGACACCTTGAAAATACACTTACTTCATCACAACTTAGATAATATTCCTAGCAGTACTTAGCATGTTGTAACATATAGTTTTTAGGTATGACTGATTTTGGAGAAAGAGAAGGGGGGAAAAGGAGAGAGGGGGAGGGAGGGAAGGAGAGAGAGGGAAGGAAGGAAGGAAGGAAGGAAGGAAGGAAGGAAGGAAGGAAGGAAACAAATTCACTGTCAAATGCCATTTAATGGCAAATGATGTTTTGGATATCGATATAACTCAGTTGAATAGGATTAATACACAAGTTTATAGGAAATTAAATTTAAAATCTTTCACAAACCTAGTCACAAGTAACTTTGTTCAACCTGATGGCCGGTTTCCTGAATTCTCCATCTATCTAGCCTTCTTTATGCAAAAAATATGCCTGCCAAATGAACACACACACAAGATGTATATTAAACTTCTCAGAGATGACTGAAAAGGATTAAAGACTATGGACTGTGGTCACTGGCAGAGGGTTTTCTAAATAGACATTCTATATATCTGCAAGTCAGTGATACTGATCTCCTTATTGTTCTTGACACATGATGCTCCTTTTCCCAAATGGAAGTATTTTCCCTGGCTATCCTCTATGACTATACTCTTCCTCCTTGTCCCCACCTCCTAAATTCCTGGCTTCTCCCATATTTCAGTTAAAGCGCAACTTCTCCAAGAAACATTCATCTTAATATCTTCCCTCTCAGACTATCCCCTGAATATATCTCATTTGCAAGTTGTCTCTCCAGTTAAACTGTGAGTTCCTTTCAAACAGAGATTGGTTTTTGTCCCTTTTTTGTACTCCCTGTGCTTAGCATAATGCCTGACATGTGCTGACTGATGCAGTCCAGAAAAAGGGGGGAGGGAAGAAGGGAAAGAAGGGAGGATAGAGAGAGAAGCAGAGACAGAGAGAGAGAGAGACAGAGACAGAGAAATATTAAGAGAGACAGAGAGAGGGGAGAGAAAGATCATTCCTGAATTATTTATTGTTTGGTTTTTTTTTTATCCCAGTTTAAGTCTCATAATAACTTTGTGAGGTAGCTAGTACATTTATTACCCTTATTATACACATATATAAGTATATGTGTATGTATGTGTATGAAGAGAGAGAGAGAGAGAGAGAGAGAGAGAGAGAGAGAGAGAGAGAGAGAGAGAAAACTATGATTGAGGTTCTGTCCTAAAGATATTTATGCCACAATAACAACCTGAAAATATATTTACTCCATCACAACTCAGACTATATTCCTAGAAGCATTTATATTTTAATACATACAGCAAGTTTCCCCCCTCCAGTATTTTAAAACATATAGTCACATAACTAGAAGTGTCTATAATGACTTCCAGACTCCAAGTCCCATCCACTATCCCACATGAACTTTCCCTTCCTGAGCTGATCTTTGAAGGACATCCTCAGAACCACAAAGAATTACAATCTGGTTTTCCTTTGACATTTGAAGGTTGGCATTTGTTCCCTGAACGTAGTCACCTCGAACCCTGGTAACCTGTTTTTCTAAGACAAATTATGAATGATTCCAAAAACATATTAGTATTCTTGAGAGTACAAATGGAGGAAGACAATATTGTTTATTATAAAAACGCTAAGATTCTCCCTGGCCTGGGCTCCAGTCCTTCTAGTGACTGCTAGCCACCCACTCTGTAATTTACAGAACATTGGCCAATTGAGGGTATGGCAAAAATCAATCCTGAAATATATAGTGGATCACAGAGGCCACAAAAAGTGAACCCATGCTCAAACATCTGGCTCCATTTTCCCACAATGTTCCTTTTTCAATTAAACCCTGAGAGTTAGAATCTAAGAAGCCAGATTGTGTCAAAATCTCAAAGGAAAATTTCCCACATTAAATGCAATGGATTCTGCTCTATAATTTCCAAAAAAACCAACAAAGTTCTGAGAGAGGAAGGTCTTATTCTAACTGGACAGCCAATGATTAAGGATGAATGGTGAACCTACTATGAAGAGCAGGAAAATAAATGCCTAGTGCTTCTTTAACCCTTGGTTTGGATAGCCCCCTCCCCCAGTATTCTTGGGGGTACTATATATCACATTCAACTCCTACTCAGAAAGATCTGAGAGCCAAAGCCTGCCTGGAGGCCCTTCTGCCCTGTGCCTGCAGGCAGGCTTCCCAGGCTGCTGCTTCCTAGCCTCTAAACTCTCTCATCAGCCTCCAGGCCCCCAAGATCTGCTGAGCCAGAGTTTATATTTCACTCTGAGTCTTTCACTTGGCTACACATGAAAGGGAGGCTTAAAAGGGGAGGGATAAAAAAAAACCCTCCGAGAAGAGAAAAAGAGGTGGGTGGGAGGAGGAGACCCCCACCATTCTGCAGCTTACCCACTGGTCTGCAGCTGTCATTTACCCAGCCAGATCGAGTCAGAATTCTTGGTCTCAATATTGAAAGAGAAATATGTGAGTTGTAAAGAGAATTTAATATTCATTCGAGATTTTGCAAAGTTGCTTAGGTTCTTAGAAATGATCATTTCAAAATGTTTGATATATTAGACATTCTCGACTTGTAAGATTTTCCAAAAGAGGTGGATTTAAATAAATACTAGATTGCTAATCTTAAAAAAATGTTATGACAATAAACCCGTCTCATTTCCATAGAATCACAGACTCTCCAAGGTGAAAATCACTAGTATCCCTTCTCTAACATATCCAAGAAGGTATCAGACATTTGGAAATGACTATATTGTGGTATGTTAATGTAATGGAAATATTTTCAGCCATAAGATTATCTAAAAGCGTAATAAAGAGAACCACAGGAAGATATGTGTGAACGGAGTATGGTATGGTTCAGTGATACATGCTTGTTTGTTGGGGTTTTTTTTTTTTTCTTCCTTTTTGGTCCCAACGTGGGATTTCATTCATGTGATGAATTCTCCCAGTAGAAACATTCCAGTTAACAGCTTAAAAAGTGTGTTTCTTTATCTTGTTACAGAATTGCCCGGGGCAAGGAAGGATTAAGTAACTTGTTTTTACCTGCCCAAGGGATCCCATTCCGTCAGTCACATCTAGCATGTGGACCCCACTATAATCACCGTTCTCACTTATCTTCAATCTCTCCCTGTCTAATGGCTCCTTCCCTACTGCCTACAAACATGCCCCTTCTTTCCCATCCTCCAAAAACCCCAGCTTGATTCATCCTTCCATGTTATCGATCATCTTCTTCCGTTCTTGACTAAACTCAACAATTGTGCCATATCCCTTCCTCTCACTTCCCTAGGCAGTCTGGTTTATTATGGAACTGCAATTGTTTCCTCCTGAGTTATCAGTGATCTCACAATTGCCAAATACATTAGATTTTCTCCAATCCTCATCCCTTGGAACTTCTGCCTCTGACACTATGTATCCACCTCTTCTTGATACTGCAGGACACACTTCTCTCTGGATTTTGGGGATACTTCTCCTTCTTAGTTCTCCTCCTACCTGTTGGACTATCCAGGACGGCCGTACTAGTAGTACCATTTGGGGCTTTCTTGGCAAAGACACTAAGATGGTTTATTTCTTCTATAGATCATTTTACAGAGGAGGAAAATGAAGCTATAGGTTGAAGTGACTTGTCTGGAGTTGCAGAGCTACAAAGTATCTGAGGCTGGATTTGAGCTCGGCTTCTTACCTGCAGACCCAGAACCCTATCCCTGAAGATGGTTTTTTATTTCTTCTCTAGATTATTTTACAGAGGAGGAAAATGAAGCTGTAGGTTAAAGTGACCTGTCTGGAGTTGCAGAGCTACAAAGTATCTGAGGCTGGATTTGAGCTCATCTTCTTACCTGCAGAGCCAGCACCCTATCCCTGCGCCAGCCCTGGCACAAATCTGGACACCTGATAACACTTGCTAACAGACTCAGAGTCGGCCACAACGTCGGAGTCGGTCCGTATCCGAGCCGGTTTATATCAGAACCGGAACACACGCTTCCTGACCCCAAGGACTCTGCCTACTTGTCCCCTTGCCTCTCTCAAGTGATTCATTCTGCCAGAAACTCTCACGCTGCAATCTAACAACCCTTTTCTTTGTTTCCCGTCCTGTTCTTGGGGAAAACAAGCAGCTAAAGCCATCTTCCACAGGATGCGCAAGGTCACGCAGCAAAAGCACAAATCGTGCCTCCAAGACCCCGCTCTACCTGTCACCGCACCCACGCCACAAAATATGTACGTGAGTGTTTTTTGTGTGACAGGCACTAAAATCGCTAAATAATATTTTTTAAGTATGCATAGGAAACCTATACCCACACAAATATTTTAAAACAAATGTTCTGAATTACAAATAAGTCCTAACCGCCTCAGTCAGTCCCATTAGCGGGAGGCTGATGCATTGCGGGGATCTGCCTGAGTGAGTCTGATGATCCATTTAGGATTCTTACCAGTAAATAAAACATGCTTCATTGCCAATCTGCTTTATAGCCTCCAAACCCCAATGCTCAGATTCACATGCAAGGCAGCCTCTCTCAATCCGAGTTCCTTCGAGCACTGCCTACCACTCTGTGATAAAAGGGAAGAATCGACTACTGAAAGAAAATCGAGATTTTCTCCTCCCAAATATATCAGGCCTCAATATAAACATTATTTCCTCTATTTTCCTCTAATATGGCACATATTAAAACACAGCGTGACCTATAGTCAGTGTTACTTTTTGGGGTATCCCTGTACTTTCACAGGAATCTCGGGGATCCCACTTTAGGGAAGTATGCAATATGGTAGTATTAATACAATAGGATATGACTGAATTTAAAGTCAAACCTGAAGTCAAATCAATTTTTTTCCATTTATTTCATGACGTTCAGCAAGTCATTTCACTTCTCTGGGGCTTGGTGTTCTTATCTATAAGATGAAGAGCTTGGATTTCCAGCTTTAAATCTTCACTACTTTGATAGAATTTAATTTAATAGCACTGATTTTTAAGTGAGGTGCTATTTCCAATTACATGAGCACTAAATACTGTCTGGATTCACCTTGGTATTTCCAAAGCTACCAAAGGAGAGCTTGGTTGTAATCCAATCCAATCAACATTTATTAAGCACCTGTCCAGTGCCAGGCACCTGTGACAAATGCTGGAGACACAATTAATAAAAAGTAAGTAATCCCTGTCCTCAAGGACTTTGCAATGTAAAGAGGGAGAGTATACATAAAAGGAGGCAGAAAAAGATGTCGGGGAGGGGTGGGAAGAAAGTAAGATACCAAGGGACATAGAAGGTATCTTTTTTGTGGAGTTAAAAACTGATCAGAGCAACAGATTAAATAGACAGTAAAGAACTTTTGGGCTAATATAACATATGGGGTGGAAGAGTAGATATAAAAAAAAAAATTTCTAGAGTTAATAATAATAATTAACTAACATTTATATACTAATTTATAAATATTATCTCATTTTATCCTCACAATATGGGAGGTAATGGTAGTAGTAGTATCCCCATTTTACAGAAGAGGAAACTGAGGCAGAGATAAAGAGTCACTTAGCTAGTAAGTGTTAGAGGATGGATTTTAACTCAGGTGTTCCTAAATTCAGGTTCAGGGCTCTGTCCACTATATCACCTCCTTGCACCTATAAAGTTAAACGCTTTTAAAATAAGGGAATCTATGGGCTATTCATTACTAGTATAGTATAATGAAAGAAGATAAAAATGAGAGAATTAAATGAAAGTATTAATTCTTTAACAGCCAGCAAAGCAGGTTTGCAATGAGAATTACTCTCCTCAAATAATGCACATTTCACAGAAAGAGGAAGTCTTTAATTTTACATAAAACGTAATCACAGCTATAATCCAGTGGCTTCTAGGATCTAACTGTTCTTTTGGATCATAAAATCACAGATTCAGAACTAAAAGAACCTTGAATGTCTTCCACTTCATTTTGCATTTGAAAAATTGAAGTCCAGAGAGGTTACTCAATTTGTGCAATGTCACTCAGAGTAGTAGAATTGGAATCTGATCCCAGACCCTTCATTTCCAAATACAACTCTGAAGCCTTCAAGAGCATCTGAAATCCAGGTGTGATTTCATTTCCTCCTCCACATTTATCAACCCCAAAAGAACAAATTTAAATGAAAAGATTTTACTAAAATCTTTTAAATTATTTTAATATATGACTTTCATTTAATAAATATTTTATAGCACCTTGGGTGATTATTGAGTTTATAATCTAGAAAAGACAAAGGCAATAAACTTAGACCAAGAAAGGGCCTTAGAAGTCATTCAGTCCAATTCCCTCAATTTTTAAAGAGTTGAAATGGAAGCCCACGGGTTAAGTAACTTTCCAAAAATGACAGTGTTAGAACCATAGACTTCTGACAGCAGAACTTTATTTTCTTTTTTTGCATCAGGTTGAAGATCAGGTTGAAGACACTTTATTATAACATATATTTCACAATAAATAGATTAAAGCTCTGTGTGAGATCTAAAAGGGAAAGTCTTACCAACCAAGATCAAAAAAAGTACTATAGAAAAGATGGCATGCGAGTTGAGTTTCAAAGGATGAGTAGAAACTCAACAGGTAAGGGCAGGGATTGGGACATTCAAGGTATTCAGAATAAATCATACACACAAAGTAGGTCAAAAGTGCTAAAAAAAAAAAAAAACATTAAAGAACTGCTGATTTCATAATTCCACCAAACATTCAATATTTCTTGAGTAGAACACAGGAAGCTCTATCTGATGACCATCAACTCACTTTCTCTTTATATTAACTGATTTTTTTTTCCTTTTTGATATTTCTTCTATTATTTGGAAGTAGGATATAAGAAAGTGGGCTGGTTCTTTCTCCTAGTCCCAAACACTGAATGCATGCAATTTCCCCTAGTATTTATGAATGGTCCATGTAGCTTGGATACATACCATCTGGGCCCAGAATTAAATAGGAAGAAAAAAGAAAGCTGGATTGCATTTGGGATATTGTGTATATCATTTTAATAACCCCAAATATTCTCCCTGAAACTAAAACCCCTAATTTTTAAACACCATTGGTGTTCTGGTGCTGCTATATGTCTATGAATCATGACACGCAATGGTCTCTTTAGAATTAAAGTTGTAGATCAGTAAAAGGATAATGGAGAGTTGTGAGTTTAAGCAGGCTACAGCCCATTACCAACAAAGAATTGAGTACAAGAAGAGGTGTAAAAGATATCATCAGAGAGACTACACTGAAGACTAAGGAAGAGGGATCACATTATTGCACTGCTACTCAGGAAATGTCCAAAGGCCTAGAGCCAGGCCACCCACTTTGGGTGAGCTCTCCATGGAAGACCCATGTGAACCCATTGACATGAGTAGGAAAGAAGAAGCTACAATCTAGACTATGAGAGGGATTTCACCCATTTCAAGGATTTCACAGACCTACTAAAGAATTAAATTACAAGGAGGCTCAAAAAGCAATCTGTCTTCTTTATTCATCCTTATTCTTCTTGATCTCCATTTCAGTTATTCCAGGCTTCTATGCTCACTCTTAAGTGTTTTATTGCCATGTTTTTTCAATAAATACACCCCCTGAAAGCAAATGCTTGCTTTCTATCCGTCTTTGTCACCATATTCTGCTGTTGGTGTGAAGAGTTTGCAGAGGCAATACTTACAGAGTTAGCAGTAGATATTCCATAAAGATCACTACTACTTACAGACCAACTAAAAGAAATATTTATGTAACTTCCCTTGCTATATGTGAGGAAACAGTAACAGGGTTTGTAATATTATTTTCTCCTTGGAAAGTCTTAAAAAAGGAGCATCTAGCTAGGTAAAAACCATGAAGAGAGCCATTGTAAATTTTTAAGAGGAAAAAAATACCTATTGAGAACACAGAGGCCATAGTGAAATAATGACAAGTCAAGCTTCATATTGCACAAAAGCCCAGTTTTCTACCTTGTAGTAAATCAAAAATTAATTTATGCAAAAACTTAGGAACAGCAGGAAAGCCTGCTTGACAAAGTTCTATATGAACAGGAATCACCACTTCTGAGAACTCATGGTCAGCATTGTCCCTGCGCTTAAGAAAAAGCAAAATGGATGATTCTGAGAAATGTTCAAACTAACTTTATTTTTCTAGCAATCAACTGAATTTCTTTTTTTAAAAATTTATTTATTTATTTATTATAACAACTTTTTTATTGACAGCTGAATTTCTACGCTTGCAAAAAAAGAAAAGAAAGAAGAAAAAATCTCACAACTCTTTAAATGTTGTCTGAACTCTTTAAATAAAAATGAATAATAAGTAATACCCAGCTTGAGGCAGCTAGATAGTTCTGAAGTCAGACCCAAGTTCAAGTTCAGTCTTAGACCATTCACTTGCTGTGAATTAAGTGACTTAATCTCAGTTGGTCTTAGTTCACTGGAGAAGGAGAAGGCAAAGCACTTCAGTATCTTTTTGTCAAGAAAACCCCTATACTGAGTTGGACATGAGTGAACAATAATAACAACAGTATCTAAGTATGGGATCAACTTCAATTCAATCCAATAAAACAAGCTCCTTACTGGGTGCAGAGCACTGGACTTGAGAGATTCTGAGTTTGTAAAGATGGTATCTTCTGTACCTGGAAACAATTTTTGTGTTTTTGCCTTTTTATTCCTAATGCTTAACACAGAGCCTGGCATATGGTAAGTGTTTAACAAATGCTTGTCGATTGATTGTTGATTGTTTTTCATAAGTCACTGTCACTTACATGAGGTGTAACAATATTTTAGCTTCCATCATTTTAGCTTTTTGTTTAATATTTTCATTAATGACCTTGAGAAATTATGTTCATAGAATATCAAATATGAGTGTTAGGAAAAATGACTAGCTCTAGACATTCAAAATTCAGAATAACACTGGTAAATCATTCCTTTCAAGTCAGTTAGGGAAGATAGATAAAAATTTACTTATAAACTGGAGAAAAGAGAAAGTTCAACAATAATCATAAAAATACCCAACACTTATAGAATATTTTAAGTGTTCAAAGCCCTTTAGATACACTGACTCATTTGAGCAACTTCTCACACAGCAGCCACTTAACAAGTCCTTAATGGATAAATGAATGGATGTATGAGGGAACTACTATTATACTACTAGAATTATTATCTCTATTTCATAGATGAAAAAAGTATTACTCAATTATCTTTAAGATGTTAAGATATATAATTTATGAATATGTTTCCTTTGTTTTACATGTATAGAAACTAAACTGACAGACTGAAAAATCAAACCATTATCTTGGATAATTCCCAGAATTATCAGTTTGGCTAGATACAAGAACAATGTTAACCCACATCCCGAAAATATTTCCTATCCTTCCATGAGTTCTCAAAAGCTCAGCTTTGTGGAACCAAGATGGTATAATGAAGGCAACAACCAGCTGAACTCCGTTTATATTTCCTCCAGATAATTTTAAAATAATAATTCAAAACAAAATTTTGGAGTAGCAGAGACAGCAATAGGTCAGGAAGAGACATTTTCCCAGACTAGAACAATCTACAAGGTCATTACAAGAGTTCTGCGATACCAAAGCCCAAGTACCAGCAGTAGGCCTTGGAAGTGGCCAAAATAGTAACTGCAGTAACAGCTTCCAGTGTTCTCAGCACAGAAAATGTAAGGGAGTCAGATATTTGGTCAGAAAGAGATTAGAAGAGTCCCTTGGCTAATACTGGGTGCAATCATCACTGATTACCCAAACATAGATCTGGATTGCAGTTCCTAGACAGAGGGGAATATTTGTGCTTAGTCACAAGAAAGCATAGGCCTTAGTTCCAGTTCCAGGCCAAAAAGCGTGTTAGCACTTATAGGATGGAGACAAACAGGAGACCTTCTTGAGGAAAAAAACAGATCACAGAATAGGTGAACAGTGATTATACCTTTTTCTGGTCTCCCTACCTTGGAAGCCCTGAAAACCTGCAGATTCCCAGAAATATCTCTGAAAACAGCAGTATGAAAAAACCAAAGTATATCTCCATCTCAAAGTGAGCAGAACCCGACTTTAGCATAAAGGTAAGAAATGTGCTGGAAAATAAGCCAAAAACAATAAAGAACTTGATCATAAAAAAATTACTATCATGGCAGAAAAGACCAAGATACAAACTTAAAAGAAAATAACAATGTGAAAACAGTTACAAAGCCTCAAAGAAAAATCCTAATTGAACCCAAGACCAACAAGTATTCTTAGAAGAGTTAAAGAAAGAGCACTAAAGGAAAAATTGGGGGGAGGGAATGAGAAAAATGCAAATAAAATTATGAAAAGAGAGTTGATTAATATCATCATAAAAGAGAGAGAAAAAATGCTGGAAAAAATAAAGTCTTAAAAACAGAACTGGCCTAATGGTAAAAGAGGAATAAAATTCACTAAAGGAAAAAAAAACTTATTAAAAATAAGAATTTTCCAAAAGAAACAGAGATGCAAAAGCTCACTGAAAAAAATGCTTAATAACTGGAAATGGGCAGGTGGAAGACTTCATGAGAAATCAAGAAACAATAAAACAAAGTCAAAAGAATAAAAAAAGTAAAGAAAATGTGAACTATCTTGTCCAAGAAACAACTAACTTGGAAAATAGAGATCAAGGAAAGATAATTTAAGGATTATTAGGCTACCTGAAAGCCATGGGGAAAAAAAAAAAGAGAGAGAGAGACTATACATCACATTTCAAGAAATTATTAAATAAAACTGCCCTGCTATCTTAGATCCAAAGGGTAAAACAGAAGTTGAAAGAATCCAACAATCCCTTCCTGAGAAAGATTCCAAAATGAAAACTCCCAGGAATATTACAGCCAAATTCCAGAGTTCCTAGATCAAGGAGAAAATAATGCAAGCAGCCAAAAAGAAATAATTCAAATATTATGGAGCCATAAGATTTATCAGTTTCCACATTAAAGAAGTGGAGGGCTTGGAATAAATTATTCCAAAAGCAAAGGAGCTAGAATTACAACCAAGAATCACCCACCCAATAAAACTAAATATAATATTTCATGGGAAAAAATCCCAGACATATAATAAAAGACTTTTAAGTATTTCTGATAAAGAGATGAGAGCTAAATAGAAAATTTGACATTCAAACAGAAGACTCAAGAGAAGCATAAGAATGTAAACATGAAAGAAAAATAATAAGTAATTCAATAAAGTTAAACTGTTTTTCATTCCTATATGGCAGAGGTAGGGAATGTCCAGTCCATGGGACATGTAAAGCCGCCAAGTCATTTGCTAAGGCAACTGCAGATGATGATAAATTTAAAGCTGGATACAACAGCCTCTCACTGCTTGAGTTCTATAAGTGATAACTTTGTATATGAATTATATTATACATATCCAAATGGCCCTTGGCAGAAAAAAGGTTCTGCAATTCTGCTATATGGGATACATGTAATTCATAATTTTACCATATTTAGGGTAATTTGAAGGAGTTTTTTGTTGAGGTGATTTCCAAAAACATGAAGGGATGATAAAAAGGGATGCAATGAAATAAGGAAGAAGAGAGAGGTAGAATAGGAAGAAATTTCTCACATAAGAGAGGTGTGCAAGGAAAAACTTACAGTGAAGGGGAAACTGAAGGAGGGATGGTGGCAGGTAATGTGCAAACCTCATTCTCAACAGAATTGGTTCAAGAGGGAAGAATATCTATATACACTTATATATAGAAATTGTCTTACCTGGTAACACAAAAAGAGGGGAAGGGGATAAAAGAAATATGGGGCAGGAGAGAATTTAAAAAGAGAGAAAAATTAAGGGAGACAGTGATAAGAAGCAAAAAAACTTCTGAAAAAGGATAGGATAAAAGGACATCAAGAGAGAAGGATAAACAGAAGAAAATAGGATGGCAGGAAATACAGAGTTAATACTCATAACTATGAGTAGGAGTGGGATGAGTTCACTCATAAAAAAAAGAGGTGGATAGCAAAATGAATTAGAAACCAGAATGTATGTTGTTTATAAGAGATATACTTGAAACAGAAAGATATACATGGAATTAAAATAAGGGATTGTAGCAAAATCTATTATTCATCAGCTAAAGTTAAAAAAAAAAAAAGGCAGGGGTAGCGATCATGAACTTAGACAAAGCAAAAGCAAAATAGACCAATTAAAAGAAATAATCAGGGAAACTACATTTTGCTAAAAAGTACCACAGATAATGAAGTAATATAAAAATATTTTGCATGCAAATTTCTCAGGCCTTTATTTTTCAAAAATAGAGGAAACTGAGTCAATTTTATTTTAAAAATAAGTTATTCTCCAATTAATAAATGTTCAAAGGATATGAATAGGAAATTTTCAGAAGTCTGTTATCTATACTCAGATGCAAAAATGCTTTAAATAACTTGCTTAGAGAAATTAAATTTAAAACAACTCTGAAGCACTGTCTTACATTTATCAAAAATGACAACGTTGGCAGGAATACAAGAAAATAGGTATACATAAAATGCTGATGAAATTGTAAACTGGTCCAACCATTCTGTTTAACAATTTGGAATTATGCTCAAAGGGCTATAAAATTGTGCACAGCCTTTGACCCAGCAATACCACTACTAGGTTTGCATCCCAAAGAAATCAAAGGAAAAAGGGAAAGCGCTTATACATACAAAAATATTTATAGCTGCTCCTTTTGTGGTGGCAAAGAATGGGAAATTAAAGGGATGTTTATCAATTGAGGAAAGGACTAAACAAGTTTTAGCATATCATTGTGATGCAGTACTTTACCCACTACTCTCAGCACTGCCTACATCCTTACTAGTATTCTAGGTTCACAGAATATTATGTTCTGAATCTTATAATTAAAGGACATGGGGAACTTGGAGAGAATTCAGTGGAAAGCCACAAAAATGATTCAAGGATTGGAAAATACAGCACATGAGGAACAGTTGAAGAAACTATGTTGTTCTCTCCTCCACTAGTCTACCCCCAGTCAGGCTCCTTTTTTCCTCTCCATCCAAGAAAATAAATCTCCAAATATAATGGAGGGTTCTTTCCCAGGTGATTGGCTAGTTTCCATATTCATTTTAAGGTGAACAGCAGGAAATAAGTTCAAGTGAAGCATGAATTATTTAATATAGATAAAATATTTCAAGTTGTTAGATTTGGGAGTGGGTTATGAAATCTCCTACCGAAAAGCTTAAAAAAAAAAAAAAAAAAAAAAAAAAGGTAGTTTCTAATGTTTGGTTCTGCCTAAGGGTAGACTCTCACAATCTTCCAACTCACTGACTTGCTTCAAGGTCACCTACCAACTTTCTTTTTCTTTATTTTTTTTTTTTAAAAAAGGTCACATTGATATTTTCTCCTCAGCCACATAGAACTTCCCTTTGTAACCCTTTTTGTATGTATGAGCCGGGTTCTTGATATACTTGTGCTTGAATAAAGAGACAGAATAAGTCAACATTTGCTTCATTCCATAACTACAATCCATCACCTCTACTAAGAAGAGAGAGACAGACTTCGCCAACAGTTTTTTAAAGTCATAATTGGTCAAATTCTACTTGCTGCCTTTCACAATGGTTATCCATCACAGGACTGTGATAATTATGGATATTATGGGATCACAAATTCACAGCCAAAAGTGACCTGAAAAGCCATCAAGATGAACATCTTGAGAAAAATGAAAACTAGTGACTTGCCTTAAATATAAAGGTAGTAAGAGAATAGAGGCAAATTTGAACCCAAGACTTCTCACTCTAGAGATAGAAGTCTTTCTACTTTCCTTATTTTTTTTCCTGGTACAGTTCCCTTTACTACATCAATTCATACTAAATTCTTCAGATTCATTTCTTAAGGCACAATTATATTCTCAAAATAGAGGGAACAGAGTCAAATTTATAAAAAAAAAAAGAATAAATAAAAATCAATTAATCTTTGGGAACCTACTTTATTTCTTTGCTGCTACATAAAGGGTCTCTTTCACTACTTTAGCTTATTATGGATTTTTTTCCTCTTTAATATGACAAATAGTAATGTAATTACTGGGTCAAAGGGAACATATAATATGGTGCTTTTTTCCTAGCATAATTCTAAATTGTTTTACAGATTATGAAATCATCGGATGACTTTCACAGTCCTCCCAAAGACTTTTTATTCCCTGTTAGAAAATTATTTTTGTTTCATTTCTTTCTTGATTCCAATATTTACCATTTCTGTCTTTTACCATCTTTGTCGAGTTTTCAACAACTTTCCACAGGGAATTAAGGTTTTGTGTTTATTCTTCTCCCTACCAAACCTCTTATCTTTCTCTGATTCTCCTTCCTTTAGGAAATAGGGGTGAGAACTTTGCACAGCCCTTCCTCCCTTAAATCCAGTTCCCCTGCAAATCAAGACATCCTCCTCCTGGTGTAATTGATTCTTTTCCACAATGAAAGACGAACAACAGAAATAGAGAAGAGAAACACGGAAAGAAGAAATGTACCACTTTATTGATCCAAAGCAGGTCAATCTTCTTGCTCAATAGGTGGTTTGGTTATTCTAAAGCTGGCAAAGGTCAAAGCGAGACCTGCTCTATTGTTTCTGGCACTAGACTCAGTCATAGCCCATGAAGCAAGATGGGGTTAAGTAAGGTACAAGGCAATAAATCACACATCTCATTGAATAGACTTTCCTTGTTCCCTGATGCTAAATCCACAGTTCAGAAGGTTTTTTGGAAGGATGAGACATTTTACATGTCCATGTATCCTTGTCACACTCATGATTCTGTACCCTCTAGCTTCCTGTTTAATGATATATTTTTTTGAAGATGCAGCCATTATTCCACCATATTTACAGTGTCTTGGAACATAGTTTAAGGGGATAACCTATTCACTCTAACATAAGCCTAGGAAACTGGCACTTACTAAGATTCTCCAGTAATTTCTGACATACTAGAAAGAATACTTGATTTGGAATCAGACAACCTCAGCTAAAATTCAGATTCTGTTGATTTCTATTTGTGTGATTCTAGGCAAGTCAATTAACTTCTCTGAGACTCAGTTACTTCCACTGGAAAGTGAGGGTACTGGACTAGATATTCTCTGAGGGGTTTTCCATTTTTAAAGCTATGATACTGGCATTTTATTGCATATTTTAAAATTTATTTAGACCTCACTCCAGAGGCTTAAGGATCCCCACCTCCTGGATAAGCATCACAGGTGCCACCAAACTTCTCATTAGGGTTCCAATTTCCTTTCTTTCCTGACTAATTGGTGTGATGACTGGGTCAATAAGTGTGAAAGTTCCAGGGAGGAACTGATCTGTGGTTTCCTTTTTGAGAAATTATTTTTCAATGCTGTAATAAAACTGGTAGACTTCTTCCTGAAACTGGGGTACGTGTGTGTATTCAAGTCTTTTCATCTCATTATGTTGCCTTTTATTATTTCATTCCATTTATTCATGTATTTCACTAATTTTGCTTGTTGCATTAAAAGTCATATATAATACTTATGACTTGCTATTACTGTTCAAAGGGATTGGCCATTGGTCTATTTGGCATCACATTTGTGTAGTGAAGACTGAGTCATTACTTCAGAACAACATCCTTTCCCTTTGAAATACAATCTTTTACAAGAATATAAAAACAATTCTATAGAGTCTATGGGGTGGACCTAAGGACTTTGAACACAAGGAAATCTATTCACTAGCAAAAAAAAAAATTATACTTGCTTTGAAACAACTACCCAAAAATTTAAAAGAGGAAACTGAAAGCAAAGTCTACTTCAAATTTCTGTCATGAACATTTGAATCTTTGATTCAATTGGAAAGAGATACTTAAAGAAGCTCATGGAAATGAGCTCATGGAAATAAATCCTATTTCCTAAACACAAAATGGCTGTCATTGAGAGTCCCTGGGGGCAACCACTTTGAAACTTTTTTTTGTTAAAAATATAATCAAGAGAGCACCTCACTGCTTGAATGGAAAAATAATTCCATCTTTAAGATGAAAATTTTATTGCTAAATTGACTCTTCATGAAATAAGACACTATTTCTTCAGCTAAGTGAATTCTTTCTTTGCCCTTAACACAGACTACCTTATATCACATTTATTTGTGCATAATACCTTCCTAAACAAAGGCACAAGACTCAACAGGATGGTCATCCTCACTAGCAGAATTTGGGAACCTTTGATGTATTGTAAAAATGTTTGTTAAAAAAATAAAAAAGGAAATACATAATCACAATAAGTAAGGAGTTTTGTTTTTATTTTCCCTTTAAGTTTATCAACAAATATATGGTTAGTCCCTATTAAGTGTCAAGTATTGTGCTAAGGAGTAGAGATACTAAATTAAGTGAAATAGCACTCCTCAAGGAGCTTATTGTTTTTTTGTTTTGGTTTTTTGGTTTTTTTAAGTTTATTTTTTATTTTTTTAAATAGCCTTTTATTTACAGATTATATGTACAGGGTAACTTTACAACATTGACAATTGCCAAACCTCTTGTTCCAATTTTTCCCCTCCTTCCCCCCTATCCCCTCCCCCAGATGGCAGGATGACCGGTAGATGTTAAATATATTAAAATATAGATTAGATACACAATAAGTATACATGACCAAACCGTTATTTTGCTGTACAAAAAGAATCAGACTCTGAAATGTTGTACAATTAGCCTGTGAAGGAAATCAAAAATGCAGGTGGGCAAAAATATAGGGACTGGGAATTCAATGTAATGATTTTTAGTCATCAAGAAGTTTATTGTTATCTGGATTACACAACATTTATAAAGCACATACATGTGCGTATGTACATGCACAATGCACATACACACACAGTGATGGGTTTTGTTTTTCCCACCCTATCAGTATGTTATCTATATAAAAAAAAGACAAAAACTAGCTAGCAACCCATTTAGAGATGTGAAAGGCAGATTTTTATTAAGAACTCACTGCATGTTGCATAATAACAAACAGATTGTTTTTGTTCTCTATACACTGAAAACTAAAATGAACAAATTGCAGGTAACCTTGAGTCTCTGACAGTTGGAAATGTTTGCCACCTACATTATAGAAAAAACAACAACAACAACTAAGTATTTGGATAAGAACTTATTGTGTACAGGAAAATACACCCATTTGAAAGAACAAATTTCTTCCTTCATTTTTAAAAATAAATCACAGAATCCCAGAGCTGCAAGAGACCTTGGAAGCCATCTTGTCTTGTCAAGAATTTCATCTGAAAAAAATCTTCACTTGAGCTCACTGACCTAGTGGATTGAGTGCTGGACTTGGCGTTAGAAGGTCCTGCTTCAGATCTGTGCTGACTCAGTGTGATCTCAGTCTCAGACAAGTCATTTCACCTCTCTGTACCTCAGTATCCTCATATGTAAAATGATATAAAATTGATGATCCTCTCAGTTCTAAATGTATGACCCCAATTTCAGGAAAACTGATACCAATGTATCAATTTATGTTACTGACAAATAGTTATCCTGTGTTCATTTGCAGACTTCTATGGGAAATCCCAATGAGTCTATGGACTTCTCAGTGAAGTCCATTCAATTGTGGAAGGACCTGCAAAGGTTTGAAAGATTTTTCTTACATCAAATATAAATCTATCTCTTAAAACTCCTCTCATTCTAGTTCTATTCTCTAAGGTCACAGAGAACAAATTCAATCCTTCTTCCTGAAAGTCTCTTTGGACTACAGGTCAAACACACTTTCCAGTATACCTCACTGCAAAGGGAACAGAGAATACATACAGGTGAAAGTCTGTTTTCACAGTCACAAAGCTTTTGAGAGAGGTGGCGTTGGCAATAATGGCCTCCAGAGGGAGAGAATGGCCAGGGGACTTAGCGAGACAGACACAGGAAAACTCAAGAAGAAAACATGTTAACGAGACAAACAACATTAAGAAGTCAGAAGAATTGTTAAAATCACTTTAAAAAATAGCAGTCCATGTTGACTCAGGGACAAAAACAAAAATTAAAGGCCACCTTGATAGCCTGAACATGAAGCCACCAAAAACTGAATGATTCCAGCCTTGTCCCATAGCGAATGAGAAAATAGATGTTTTATTGATTTTTTTTAAAATAATATTTCTGATGCTTCTGAATAACTGCTCTCCTCCCCTCAAAAAATATCCTCCATTGTAAGAAAAAAGTATAGTAAAGTAGAACAAGCCAGTATAATCAATCAACAACATTTATTAAGCATCCACTCTATGCCCGATACTATATGAAGCCTTGGGGAAATGATCCCTATTCACAAAAAGGAACACATACAGGATAAATGTAAAGAGAATAGACACAAAAATTATTATCTACAATGTAGTTTGGGAATGAGGGTCCCAGAAATGGAAAGAGCAGCACCTTGAAAAAGGGGTTCTATAAGAAAGGAGTTAAATAGGGAGTGCTTACCAGGCCTTCAAAAAGGCAAGGAAATAAGGGATGCAGTGGTGTGCCTAAGGAACATAGACTACAAGGCCAACTTGGCTGGAGTGTCTTATGTGGGAGGGTAACATGCAGCAAGGCAGGAAAGAGACGCTGGAGCCAGGCTGTACATGCCTTTAAAAAAATAAATGAAGGAATTCATATTTTATCATCCTATGAGATAGATCATTTTGGCAGCAAACTGAACAAAGATGGGAGAAAGGAAGATTAGGAAGCTGTTTGGGATATATTAGGTGATTTGTGATTGAAGATAAAATTAGCAACTGATTGAGAGATCCACCACTTACTCTGCTAAGTAGAGATGGACATGCTGCAGTCAAACATCAGGTGTCTGAATTCACTACAGATAATGTTCTCCTTTATATTAGTTAGGTCACTGTGTACTCTCTTCTCCCAGTTCTGCTAACTTCGATCTGAGCAGTTCATATAAGTCTCCACAGGGCATCTAAATCCATCCCTTTCATCATTTTATATGGCTTGATAAATATCCCATTATATTCCTGTATCACAGTTGGTCCAACCATTCCCCAATCAATGGGGCACCTACTTTGTTTTTAGTTTTTTGCTCAGCAAAAAGCACTGCTACAAACGTTTTTGCACATATGGGGCCTTTTCCTTTGGGAAAGAATACATTTCATGGAAATGTTTCACTGGGGAGAAATTACTTTATTCAACAAAACAGATTTATCATTTATGACCAATAAAGTGGGTTCAAACTCACACCCTTTTTACTTCACATATACTTTTGAATGTAGAAAATCATAATACTATTCACCTCACCAAAGCATTATAAACACAGGTTAATGCATGTGAAACAATTAGCTTCATTAATGAATAATTTTTAGAATAGTTAACATTCCAAGACCTTTCAAGCCTCAAAAAATACCTGACCCCCACACAATCAGAATTCTTAAGAAGAATTAAGCCACATTTATCCAATTCTCCTTTCCCCAAACTCCATCTGCACTATCCTCAGTACTTCCAGGTTAAATGAACCTAAACATTTCTCTAGATAATTTATTCAAGGTCGCATAGGTAGCAAGTAGCTGGGGGCATTTGCACCCGGTCCTCTGACTACATAAGCAGATCTCTTTACATCACACCATGTTGCTTACTCAACTTAAGTCATCTAATCAAAAGTCTTAGTGACCCCTGAACGCAGTCTTCAAAATTGTTCATAAAAAATAAAGGTCCAGGGGGCAGCTGGGTGGTACAGTAGTTAGAGCACTAGCCCTTAAATCAGGAGGACCTGAGTTCAAAGTGACCTCAGACACTTAATACTTCCTGGCTGTGTGACCCTGGGCAAGTCACTTAACCCCAATTGCCTCAGCAAAAAAAAAAAAATAAATAAATAAAGATTCAAACTACCTTTTTAGCCTTGTGTTAAGTTAATATGGACAATTATGTGACACAATGGACAGCGTGCCATCCTGAAGTCAAAAACCTCATCTTCCTGAGTTCTAATTCTGGGCAAATCACTTATCCCTGTTTGCTTTCCATTATCTGTAAAATTATCTGGAGAAGGAAATGGCAAACCACTGCATTATCTTTACCAAATGTTTACGCCAAATGTTGTCTGGAAAAATCAGACACCAATGAATTGACTAAATCACAAGTCAATGTGGGCGTTCAATACTAGATTAGATTTGGAATAAGGAAGAGCTTGGTTTACCATGTTAAACACCTACAAGCCATAGGAAGTGAACAACCCAGTCACCTGAACCTTGGTTTCCTTACCTTTAATAGAAGAAAATAAAAGCAGTTACTTCAAAGGAGTGTAAGAAACAAAAGAGATTATATATGTAAAGTGCTGGGCAAACTTGGAAGAAATGCATAAATGTAAACTATTCTTATTATTCATGCAGTATAAGTTCCAGTTAAACCAAACTATTCCCTATTCCTACTCCTCATTGTATTTTCTTTCATTTTTCTTATTAAGCTATCTCACCATTTTGCATTATTTTGCCCTTATCTCTCTTACTGAAATACTTCTACTTCAAGGCCCAATTCGGGCCCTGCTCCCATTATAAAGTCAGTGCCTGTATTCTACATATGAGCCAAACTGGACTACTCCTCACTTCTCCTGCCTGTCACCTGCCCACACTCCTGGCTGGAGATGCCTTCTTCTCTTTCCTCATATTTCTTGCATCATTTGCCTGGACCACTGCTTTGCATAGACCACATTCTCCCTCAGATCACGCTCATTTGCATGGATGGCTTTCCCTTCTTTGCTCCCAACACATGGTCAGTTCTGTGCCATGAGCTGGAACTGAGTCATGCTGTGGACTGACCTTATACTCAGTGGATAGTAGGTTAGGTTTCAAATCAAAGGACATTCATCAGTTCAAACATCAATGATGTGGCCATGGCACTGTGTGCTCTAGGAAAATTACATGAGTTGGGTCTCAATTTCCTCACCTATAAAATAAGAGAACTGAGACTCTCCTTAATGTCTATCTATATATATGTACAAACTATATATGTGTGTATAAGTATATAAATGGATATATATATACATATATATGTGCAGACTATTATATATGTATATGTATATATACCCATTATATATAAATGGATAGATAAATGTAGATATCTATATATCTATATCTATATACATATATATACATGTATAATGTGATAAAACATACCATGTATCCATTTGGAGTTTATTATGGCATATGATATAAGATACTGATCCAAACCTGATTTCTATCAAATTTCAACTTCAATTCTAATTCCAATGTGGTGATTTGTTTTGCACAGCAATGCTTATGTTACTAAGGTGAACTTTTTTTCAAGGTAAAGGATGTTTTACTTACTAATAATAATATTTTTAAAAAGAGCATCAAGGATTATTTCATTTCATCAAACAGGAAGATAAAGGTCTCCAACTAATATCACCCGTAGAATAAAGCTGTTTTCAGATGTGCACATAAAATTCCAGGTTATCGAAGTATAATTCTGTTTTTAAATAACATGGAGAAATACACATGTTTGGCATTAAATGTATTCCATCTTTTCCAAGACCTGTATATAATCTCATTTATCCTTAATCCATTGAGAAGGATCTAACTACCTCTACTTCATTTGTTCCCTCAAGGCAGAAATAATGTAATTATAATAATTACATATTTCATCATACCTCTGTGATATAAAAACCCTTAACACCTTCTTAAGATATGGCAGACAGGGGGTTATAGCAGAGAAAGCCACCAAAATTGAAGTCAGCAAGGGGCTTTGTTTGAATCCTGGCTTTGCTATTTGTTCTTTGTGTGAATTCATCAAAGAAGTTAGTTATTTCATCTGTCAGATAAGGGGCTTGGATTAGTTGATCTCTAACATTCCCTGTGAACCAATCAGATTAAGAGAAACTGAGAACTTAAAAAAATCTGCTTTCTTTCAAAATTTCAAAAATAATGATATTTATGATGCACAAAATGATCATTTATTATGGGAGCTTTCACATTATTACCAGAACACCAATACTATGATGATAAATTATGACTCTTGAATTCTCGTATAAGCTACATATTATACCATATTAATTATGTTAATATATAATAATATTGATCTGATCAGCCACAGTCAAACACACTGTGTCTTGTTTCCAACATAATGATGTCATTTTGGCCCTCTTCCAGAACAGAGGACAATTAATCATTTATTAATTAATGGTAGGAAGGAATTTTGAGATTCTGTGGTTCTGTGACATTAATTCAGCTTAAAATTGTACTGACTTAGATTAATTTTTATTATTTATTGAAATCCCCATAACATTTTCCCCTACTATTCTGTTATATTCTATTATTATTATATTATCTTATAATGGCAATATTTGATGTTTTCAACTTTAAATATTAAAACTTTACTTTGATCTCTGTTAAATTTCATCTTGTTGGAATGGACCCATCCTCCTCTTTGCCATCCTGCTCCTACCTCCTGCATTCTCTCTCCAAGCTGTCTGTCTGTGTGTGGTCATGGGTTCCAACACTGTTCTGAGGACCAAACTAAAGATTCATCCCGGACTCCCAAGGAAGTTTGAGCACAGTTGTCCCCTGCAGGGAGCCTCTCCATCCCCCACGGAGCTAGCATTCTGCAAGAGCTTACACAATCCAAACCAAAGGTCAGGGAACAGAGCTCTGTCTTCCCTAGCATTTGCTTCTGCTGCACCTGGTACATGCAAAGAGATCAAGGGGAAGAATGCAGGTCAAGCACCAGGCAGAAAGACCCTGACAAGTGCCTCTAACCTTCCACCCTCCCCCTCCTCCCCCCCGCCACCCCCATTCTGGGTCCCTCCTCTGCCACCACTGCCTGGGGCATTCAGCTGCATTCAATTGTTGGCTCCTGCTTCAATTCAAGGGCCCATCATGTGTCACATGGATGAAATCACTTTAACATTGGAACCTTGCTGAACAATACATCAGGCGTATTGGAATGAATTGTTTTTTTTTTTTATTTCCTGCTTTCTCTCTCTCCCCCCGCCTCTCTCTCTCTCTCTCTATATATATATATAGATATATAGATAGATAGAGATAGATACACACACACACACACACACACACACACACACGCACGCACGCACACACACACAAATAAGGGTAACAAATGTACTAGCTACCTAGTTGTTATGAGACTTAAACTGGGATTAAAAAATACTTAATAATTCAGGAATGATTCTCTTTCCTTTTCTCTTTCTCTCCCTCTCTCTTATATACACAAACACACAGTTCAACCCTAAACTTTTCTTTCTAAATAAGGTTCCATAACTGTTGAGCTCTTTTAAAGGATAGCAAAGATAACATTCACAAACTGACCTTGCCTCTTGGAAAAAGGAAGGCATGTGAATTATCCCTCTTTCCAGGCTTCCTGACTTCTCAGGGTATCACAATACATTAATTAGTATGATCTCACCAGTGGAGTGTATGGCTACAAACTTCTGACCCTGTGGAGTAGGATATCACAAGACTTTACAGCAAAATGTACACAGAGGGAATGTGTAAGGTTGAGAATACAAATTCCTGGATTTGTGAAATGTAAAAAACTCTCCTGAGAAATTTGTTCAAATTAATTGGTGATTTTAACTAAAGAATTATCATTGTAATATGAATTATAATGTTATCTAAGTAATCAGAAGTTATAGGTTTTATTTTAAATGATTGTAGACTCTTTCAGCAACAAAAATCTACTGATCAAAGGCAAGAATTTGGGACTAATTCATAGAATATCCCCAAATCTAAGCTATGGATAAAAGTTGTGGTTTCATAAGCAGCCCTTGGTCATAATATTTAAAGAAAATATTGATGCTCTCCATATATGGGTGGGTCAGATTTGAAAAGAAAAATTTTTAAGACATTTAGTTAGAAATCAGATTTGAAAATACTCAGAGTCATAGAATGAAATTGAAGAAATCCTTGTAAATAAGATGGAGAAATATGGGTTGGCGAATAATATATTTGAGTAGATTTCTAATTCATCCTTCAAAGAGCAATAATTAATAGACGACTTAATAATAACCTGAAGGAAAGTCTCTAGAGAAATAAAATAGAATTCTGTACTGGGCCCTCCCTTGTTTAGTTCTTTTATCAATGATATAAAGATATATCACATTGGCAAATGACACAAAGCTAGGAGATGCATATACCATGGATAACAGAATAAAGATTCAAAAGGGTCTCCCCCATAGGCTAGATGATGAGTCCAAACAAACAAGATGAAATTCAACAGAGATAAAAGACAAAGTTTTTTATGGAGGTTGAAAACATCAAATGGAGAGGTACAAGCCAGGGAAGAGGCTTGGATCAAAGAGAAGTCATGGGGAAAATTTGTGGGGAATTTAGCTGACTGCAAGCTCAATGTAGACCACTAAAGCCTTAGGCTATGTTCTTCTCACAGAATTACAGAATCTCAATAAAATGCTCAGGTGAAATGAAGTTATGGTTTGACTGTAGTCTACCCTAGTGGGAGCACAGAGAACATTTCATCCAGGTTTTGGAGGTCATATTCTTAAAAGAATGTTACTGACAATGAGACGTGTCCAATGGAAGGCAACCAAGAAGAGGAAGGGCCTGGGTACCATGTCACACGAAGAATGAATTAGGGACTCATACTAGTAACGTGATAACTCACTTCAAATATCCCTGGCTATGAGAGAGTTTATTTATTCTGTATCACTCCTAAGGAAAGAGTCAGAATTAATGAGTGGAAATGACAAAGAGCAGAATCAGGATTAAATGACCTCAATAGTTTCTCTCCTGTGCATGTACCTATCTATGAAAAAATGGCCAAAATTCTCATAACAAAGTAATGTTATTATTTAGTTGTTTGAGTCTGACTTTCCGTGACTCCTTTTTGGAATTTTCTTGGCCGAAATACTGAAGTGGTTTGGCATTTCCTTCTCCAACTCTTTTACAGATGAAGAAACTGAAGTAAACAAGATTATGTGACTTGTCCAGGTCACCCAGCTAATAAATATCTGAGGCTGAATTTGAATTCAGGTCTTTTTGAATTGAGATCCAGTGTTCTATCTATTGCACTATTTAGGTACCCTGGTAGTTAGAGATAATAAAGCATACCAGTACATAATTTAAGGATCATAAATTCACAGATTTAAAATTAGAAGACCCTGAGGTTCAGAGTAGCAAGTAGCTTTCCCAGGGCCACACAGATTGTGGCATGGGTAGGATTTGAACCCCAGTCTTTTGGCTCCAAGTACCCCTTCATTGGAAAGAGAACAAACTGGGAGTGATGGAGGAGGATCAGAAAAGGCTTCCCAGAGGAGGTAAAATGCATGACTTATGCTAGGGAGCTCCCCTTCCTTGGCAGTGTTTGTGCAAAGGATTACTGCTTTGGTTGGGAAGTTTTTCACCAAGGTTGCTTCCCTTGATCCTCTGAAAAATGTGCAAATGTTACTTACATTTCTTCATGTCTATCTGGACATTCTCTGTACATATAACACACATACATGAAATATATGTGTACCAATACATGTATCATATATAATATGCAATATAAATATAATAAGTAACACTGCATAACATTATAACTACTTAATATATTTACATAACATATTATATAGATGCTTAATATATAATATATAATAATTTAATATATATTCACATAATATATTACATATTTGGATATCTTTAAAATCTAATGAGAACAGAGAGTTCTAATGCTAACATTCAATTATCCACAGTAAAGTTGGCTAATTTAAGTTTAAAAGACAATAAGACACTACTTTGACCCTTAGGTATAGAGAAACTTCACACATCCACTTAATTAAAGCAATGGCTTTTCCTCCCTCCTACATGTGGCCAATGATGGCTGGACACATGGGCACTGTTAATTAGGGATGTGCTCTTTGACTTGTTCTCTTTGTTTCAATTTCTTTTGAAAATACAGGTCTTTTCCTGAAGCTTTCCTCAGTCTGCTTTAGCCTAAGGGACCATCATTTCATAACCACCTACTTGTTACACAAAAAGAGATTTTCTTATTCATCTAATTAAATGAGAAGTCATTAACTGAGCTAAGCAGAACTCCTGGAAGAATAGAAAAACAGCAAAATGTTTAAAATGCAACACTGGAAATTCTAAGGATAGTTTCACTGAATGTCAAATAAATGTGAAACTAACATACATATCAATGTATAATTTTAAAAAATGAAAAAACAAGGGCACATATAAATCATGCTCTAATCTTAAAAATTGTGAGAGAGCAAAAAAACAAAGACAATTTAGATACTCCTGATATAATTCAAGTACAACTATCTGAACAATTCATCATTCAAAAAATATGAATCAAGGCCACCACTTAATGATAAACTGAGGAAGGATCTCCAATGGAATAGCACAGAATTCTGTACTATAAACAGTGGATAGAGTATTGGGTCTAGACTTAGGAAGACCTGAATTCAAATCCTACTTCAGATACAGCCAGCCTCAGTTTCCTCATCAGTTACGGATTACATCTAGACCTACCATACCAAGTATTTAAATGCACAGGGTTGTTTATAGGAATCAAATGGTATTTTTTCAAATGAAATAGTATTTTTAAAGTGCTTGGCACAGTGCATGATGCATAGTAGGTATAGAATAAATGCTTGTTCCCTTCCTAAGTTATATTTTGAAAACTTTGTGTTTATTGATCCCTTAAAAATAAATTAAACCAGCCTGTTGAATGTATACTCACAGTGGTGTGTTTATGCAAACACTCAACATGAAACTCTGCCCCCCACAAAGATCACATATTCTGAAAATTCCTTAAGGAACAGAAAGAGGCTATGATTAGAGTGGAAAGAATGACACAGCTAAAACAGGAAGACCCTTGGATTCAAATGCTACTTATTTATTACCCTAGTTGTGAGACACTGGGGGAATAACTTACCTTTCTGAGCCCCTGTTTCTCCTCCGTAAAATGGGGATGACAGTACCTATATTATCCTTTTCAAAGAGTTGTTGTGAATCTCAAATGAAATAATTTTTGTGATGTCTTATATAAACGTTAACTATTGCTATTGTTAAATGAGCAAAAGGAAAATCATACTATTAGTTCATTGATACTTAATTCAATTAGGAAGTCATTATTGAATACTCTGTCAATTTAAAATTTCTACATAATGATTCCTTTTGATTTGTACATTTCACCTATAGCCACAGAAAGTTTTCTAAATTTAACTAAAAAGAAATCATAAATGGATTCCCGAAATCAAGCCTGAGCTAGACCAAAGGCTTCTTAAACTTTTTCCATTTGCTACCACTTTTCATCCAAGAAATTTTTACAAAGACTCTGAGTATATAGGTGTATAATAAATCATAATTTTAAGAACCCCGCATTTAGTTACAAGACTCCATGTGGAGTTATAATCCACAGTTTAAGAAGCTGGGCTCTAGAGAGAGGTGACCTTCATCAGGATCTTCATGGGGGAACTCCCCAAACTTCATAACCACCATGATACCACCAACAAATTCACCCCAACAGTTAGTCATCAAGCATTTATTAATGTTCTGTACCAGGCACTGGCAAACCCTTGAGCAAGAATAGTACCCCAGATGTGGGATCAATTAAATTCTACTGTTTACTTTAACTTGTTCTTTGACATACACTTCCCAGGCATTAGAAGGCTAATTCTAAATTTGTTTTCTAGGATTCCACTTCAAACAGCTAGCTGGCTGTCCTTCTGAAAAAGTATGTTGTCAGAAATGTGAATTCTTCCCAACATTCATGCTACCTACCGCAAGGCCTACCAGAAATCTGGATGATCACAGTGGATTACCATCTAATACATACATCCCTTAGATTTCCATTCTGCAATAAGCCTCTTAGAGGAAGGTGTGATTGCATCAAAGGGTTTGGATCAAATGCTATATAAACCTGCATAAATCTTAACCACATGGACTCTACAGGGGGAGACTAGAAATAAAAGGAAATTCTTAAGAGCTGAAAAACTCAGCCAAGGTCAGAACACCAGCACAAAGGGAATATGGTAGGGAGAAGAGAGTAAAAGCAAAGTGCTGGTTTGAAAAATGCTTTATTGATGCCTTTTATGTTTTTTTTAATATCAATCACCAAAATATCATTTGACTTAATCTTTTAAAAAAATAAACATCTGATATTACAAACCTATAATTCCCCGTCTCACTATTATGATGGTGGGGGGGAGAGGAGAGAATGAGAAAGTCATATACTTCATCCTCTACAGATCCATTATTTAAATAGCTTTTCTATTCTACTCTCAAGGTTTACAGTTTCAAAAATTGTTGGCTAGAAGGATGGATCCTGGAGGCCAGTTAGACTAATATCCCCATTTTATAGAAGGGAAAAATTATGGCCAGAGAATTTCTGTGGAGAAAGGGATGATTACCTTTGAAGAAAAACCAATTTTCATAAGGGAAGGCTTCTTGATCTTTTTCCTATCAAGGACCTCTGTGGCAGTTAAAGAAGTCTATGGCTGCCTTCTGCAAATAATGCTTTTAAATGCATAAAAATAGAAAGGGTTATAAAAAATTATATTGAAATGTAATTATCAAAATTTGATTTTTAAATTCATGGGCTCCATGTTAAAAAGCTCTGTAAAATAGAGAACTGTATTTAATCCTAACAAACTATTAACAAAAGTAAGCAGAGCATTCTTTCTATCACCATTTTACACATGATGAAATTGAGACTCCAAGAGGTTAATAAATTGCATTTTCACACAATCAGAGCTGTAAAGTGAGACTGGAGGCTGGGTCTTTCTAAAACAGCCATTCTTTTCCCCTGCTCCATATATTCCTTCCCAAGTGGAAAGAGTTACATGGAAAATTTCTGCAAAGGAAAATTTGTCCCTACAGGAGCATCTAGGAGCTCCAAGCTATGCCTGCATAGATACTGATCCTCCAGCTCATTTGAATTGTTGACATTACATAATTATCCAGTTACAATAATAAGCATAGCCGGCTTAATGGACTGCCACCATAACTGGAAGAATTCTAACTACTCCAATGAACTAGTTGTCCCCATCTCTATTCATACATGTCTTGAGAAGAGAGGAAAAAAGGGGAGAAGGGGGAAGAGAGAAAAAGGAAGGAAGGGAAGGGGGAGACAGAGACAGAATCAGATACAGACAGAGACAGACAGATGTAATGGGAAATAAGTAATTCACTTGTGGAAAAACCAGGATTATGATCCTTCAGGACCAGCCTCTGGTGAGTTCCGATTCTTTTTTAAGTTGCAAAAGATTTTAAATATGTGGTATTTTATGTCACAAGATAAAGAATTCATTTACATCAGATTTATCTGTGCTTCAACAACCCTCCCCAGATCTTTCCCCTCTCACTTCATAAACTTCAACATAAAAACAAAATTCTTCAAAAGTCACAACTAGCTATTATCATTCCCAGTCTTAGCCGGAGGATGAGTTTCTTCTACCAAGTACTCCTTCCTTTCCTCCCTTCTCCAGAGACTAAAGAGGTATTAGGGTCTTCTCTTTATAAAATAAATTAAATCTGAAATGTAGGCCAACGCTGGCAATCAGTAATATCCCTCTAAGGAGCCTGAGTGTTCTTAGACACTTCTAACAAGAGTGTTTAATTCTCAAAATGAAAGGCAAAGTACATACCTTTATGTGTTTGGGGACATAGGTCACAGTCACAGAATTCTAGAGTTAAAAGGAGGCTCTCAGTTTTTGTTTATAAAAATAATAACTTTTTATTTATTTATTTTATATATGTATTTATATTATTTATAAAAATATATTTATAAATTCATATATTCAAATATATATAAATTTAAAATATATTTATAAAAATAAAAACTGCAGCTTTATCATAGGATTGTGGTGAGGGTAAAAATGAGATGAAAACTATAATATAAGATATTATAATGGTCACTTCCCAACTCAAGGCAGACTGGAAAGGCAGATAAATTTACCACTTGGGCTTGTTTCACCCTCCTATCCTTCTTCACTGATCCAGCTTGTGGCTTTCCTTGGATTCAGGAGGATAGGAAGAGAAGGGGGCAGGAGCAGGAGGAGTCTCTGTTTAAACTTAATGGATTTTGAAACATGTCATAAAAGTTTTGTAGACCAGTAAAAATCTGCCATGTCCCATCTAGTCCAACCTCCTAACTTTACAGATGACACTGAACTATAAACCAACACAATGTTGCCACTTCCTGCGCCATCATCCCCACTCTCACCACCCCCACCCCCAAGCACTGCAATAAAACTCAATTATCCAGGCTGAGACGGATACTCGCAAGCTACAGTATCCTGGCTGTGCATTGTGCATCATGGAGATGTCCAGCCCTCCCTCCCATCCCAACTTGGCCAGTTCTGTGGTTCCACAGGATCCGATGTGGGTTACTATGTAACTAATTCTGTGATTGACTCTCTGAATCTCAGTTTCTATATTGTAAACTAGACACATCTATAACAATAAGTTAAACAAAAATAACAAAATAAAATAAACAAAAATAACAAAAAGTTATTGTAAAATTCATAGAAGATGCTCATGTAAAATTACCTTGTGTACTATACAAAGGCTTGAAGTGATTAGATTTGCCTTTGGTAATCTCTCCCAGATCTCCCTTTCCGGTGCCCCAAGTCTTCTTCCATTCCCCTGGAGCTTCTATTTCAAATCAGTAGCAAAATGCTGAGTTGGAATTCAAGCCCCAGGTCTTGTCTTGTTCTTTCCACTACACTAAACTGCCTCTTTAACAGAGGCAGATCTGTTATGACAGGGTTGTTCATTTTTTACTAAGGAGATTAGAATGATGGGTTGGAGGGATCAAATATTTCACTTCCCAGAGGATTTCTATGATATGATAAAGCTCATCTGCCTAAAAAGATGAAATCAGCCGACCGCCTGCTGATTTGGGGTACATTTCTCTTGTTAAAGGCAGTAATAGCTTCTGTCATCCTTTCACCTGAGTCTCTGTCATCTGGGGACTCATATGAGAGTATGGCTGGAGTTGATTAGTGAGGCAACTTGGGATAAAGATGGAAATGGATTCCCTTAAATGAAGCCTAGGCTGCTAGAATCTCAATAGAGCTTGCATTTATTCTGCAATAATTGTTATTTATGTATACTCTTTGCAGTGAACTTTGCAGGGGTGGAAATGGTATGGTAAATAAAGCACAGACTCTGCCCTCAAGGAGCATATATACACATTAGGAAGATTAATAAGGCGGCTACACAATGAAGAAGATACATATGAAATCCTCTGACTGAAAGATTACTTCCAAACAAGGTGGAAAAGTTCAGGATATGTTTGACGGATAAACGGTATTTCAGTTTGGCCTTAATGTGGAATAAACTTGTTAGGGGATGAACAGTAAGTGATAAGACTAGAAAGGCAAATGGTATTCTAGCAGAGGGTGTTTCAATGGCAGGTCAAATTTTTTTTTCTTTCTACAAGTATCATTAAACATTCTTGAATTTTTCACTGACATGATATGAAAAATTAATTTGGTATCAGTGTCAAAGAGTGAGAAGCTACTATAAAAATCCAAGAAGGTTTGATGTGGCCATATTACACATCTTGGTATCTACTTAAAAAATTTTTTTAACACATACTGCTTTATGAATCATGTTGAGAGAGAAAAATCATAGCAAAAGGGAAAAACCACTGGAGAGAGAAAAAAAACAGAAAAAAGAAGTAAACATAGCATGTGTTGATTTACATTAAATCTTAATAGATTTCTGGATGCAGATAGCATTTTCTATCCAAAGTCTATTGGGATTACTTTGAATCACTGAACCACTGAGAAGGATCAAGTGTTTCATAGTTGATCATTGCACAATCTTGCTATTACGGTGTACAATGTATTCCAAGTTCTGATTGTTTTGCTCAGCATTAGCTCATGCAAATCTTTCCAAAACTTTATAAATCAGCTTGTTCATCATTTTTTTATAGAACAATAATATTCCATTATTTTCATATACCAAAATTTATTTAGTCTTTTCCCAATTGATGGACATCTAACTCATTTTCCAATTCTTTGCTACCACAAAAAGAGCTGCTACAAACATTTTTGCACATGTGGATCCTTCTCCCTCCTTTATGATTTCCTTGGGATACAGATCCACTCATACAACACTTGAAACTCATTATGTGCCCTCATACTTACAACCCCATAATTCATTGATTTATCCTTCCAAAAAAACACCATACCTTACTCCAAGCAGATACTTAACAAATGTTTCTTGAATTCAATGTCTAACTTCCCTGGGCCATTCGTTAATATTAGGGATGTCAGACACGCATAAACCCAAACCAATCCAAGTTACCATGCTAAAGGCCTAAATACCAACAGCTGAAGTTAAATTTTAAGGTTTCACCAAAACCACATGATGAGCTCTGATCCTTTCAGAATTAACAATACAGTACTTTTCAGAAGCATATTGAGTTAAAGCCCAAAGACCACATCAACCACTAATTAACAGAGGGTTACTGGGGCAAAAAAGAAAAAAAAAAAAAAAGAAAGAAAGAAAAGGGGAAAAGGAGATAACCATCTGGGGATACTGAAGACTAATGGAGAAAGGATTCCAAACTTCCTGAATTCTTGAGGCATAACAGCGCTGTTATTTATTGAACATTGACAGAGGCCTTGGCACTGGGCTGAGCATACAAAGACAAAAATCCTTACCCTAAGGGTGTGTTGCCTAAATGATGTCTTGAGAAGTATGGTTTTAGACTGGACAAAACAACAGAAAACAAGCTGGGGCAGGCAGGCTTGCTCTTGTGAAGGAGGGTCTGTGTGTTTGCTGACTCTTAAGTTCTCTGTGCTGTTGAAATCCTTTTCACGATGGGCCCTGGAGCTTAGTTTTTTAAATTTTATTTTATTTTTAATTTGTGGAATAAAACATACATTTCGATAACATAACATAATTTTAAAAAAAGGTAATTGCACATGAAAATGCAAATTTCTTGTGTACAATTTGCTATTTCTTTTAACTATATATATATATATATATATATATTCATCATATATATGTAACCTAGATTTCTTCTAAATATATGTGTATACATATATATGATGTATATATATATGTATATACATATATATATATATATACACATTACTTTTAAATATAAAGTTTTTGACAGAAGGTACAAGACTTCCTATATTTGAACATCAACCAAGTCACAAAGATGGTCTGCCTTTAAGGAAGAAGTTTTCAATGGAAAGAAATGCCCACAATACTGATAGATAGTGGAGATAGGGCTCTCTCATTTTATCAATACAGCTGGGTGCAGAAGGGCCATCACAGCGGGGCTGTAATTCAAAGGCTAAGGGACAAGCATCAATACTGTGGGCCAAGGGTATATTGTTGGTTTTCACTCAGAATCCTCCAAATCAATAAAAAACAATCCAAGAAGTAAAGAGCAAAGAGAAAAGCTGTTTTTCCTCTCTAAGTTAAAAGATTCTGGTGTTCTGGAAAGAGTTCTGAATTTGAATCCAGCAGTTCTAGGTTCAAACCTGAGTCTGTCACTTAACTCCTATGTGATTTTGAACACATAATTTACATTCTGGAGACTGCGATTTCTCTGAAAAATAACGCACTTATTTATTAGCACAAGTGATTTCTAGGATACTTTTGAGATTCTATGCTCCTACCTTTCTTACTACTGTAAAGGGACCACTGGTCAGAGAACTACCATGTTAGTACAATGTGTAAGATGATAATATTAAGTCTCATGAAAGAAAACTTTAAGAGTAAAATTACCCAACAGAATGGGAAAGTGACTAATGTTAGTTGCCTGTCCTATTTTTACAAATTGCTCTACTCAAAACTACATTTTTATTCTTACTAAAGAACACTGAGAGAATTTTTATTCTACCCCATCCTAATCCCCTCCCCAATCCCTCCTCCATCAGCATCCTAGTGCTTATTTCCCTTTCTGAATATTGAGTACAGAAATACAGGTAAACAAAAAGAACGCTCACATGGAGACTAACTTTTTTAAAGAGCCAACAGCAATAGGACTCAGTCTTAATATTTCACAGACCAAGAGAATTTCCAAATGAAGAACTTCCTTTTACCAATACCAATCAGTACCTTCTCTGCAAATAAAAAGTCTTAAGGGGGTCCCTGGATCATGGAGGAATTAAATTATGTCCAAGGTCACAGATGTATCAGAGACAGGACTTGTAATTTTGGTCTTTCTATCACCAAGACCAGTACTCTTTTCCTTATCCCATGGTAGCTCTTAAAAGAGTTAAGAGATGTATTTATTACTTATATAATTTCATGCTGAAGTTCTTCAAAACATGAATACAAGATAATTCTGGGTAACATATGTTCCCACAAAGGAATACTTTATAGTGCCAAAAAAGTTAGAAAAACCATATTCGATATTTTGAAACTTTGAAATTAAACATTTTAAATTCATCTATTTTCTCATCTTTTAAGGGAAAATGCTAATTGTCTGACAAAAAATTTTAAAAACACTCTAAAGGAGTATAATGTACAAAAATTCAAAATATTCTTCTAAAACCTAAATTATGTTGGTGCTAAATCCATATGAGGAGCTATATCTTGACCTTTAAGCGTATGTATGATTCTATCTCTAACCCAACATGAATATATTGTTTAAAAGCTCAAGTTTTTACATGTATCTTGCCAAAAAGAAGGGGAGAAGGGATATATATATATAAACTTGTCAGGGCTACTATAAACTATATTTCTACCTCCTAATTTATAAATTCTAATGAATTTATTTAGAATCCAAAGGCTCTCTGTGAGCTCATTTATGATGGCTGCCCATCCAAATCTGATCAAACATACAGAGGCTGACCCAATGTTCCCCTGACATTAGTGGACATTAATAGTATACATCAACTGTCTATCATTGTTCCTTATTCTCACTCTCTGACTGGCCCATCTTCTTTTCAGGGCATTCTTTTCTCATATGATATCTGTTAATGTCTCTACTATTAATGCCTTTCCTCAAAGATGACTTTCCACTTTCATTTGTATATATTGTATATATGCAGTTTTTTCTGCATGTTGTCTTCTCCATTAGAACATGGCTCCCATAAGAGCAGGGAAAAGACGTTTTTGCCTTTCTTTATATCTCTAGCACTCTGTACCAGATCTAGCACACAGTAAGTGCTTAATAAATATTTGTTAACTACATACATAAAACGTTGCAGTCTGCTCCCCCTTTCCACACTCCTCCACTGCCCTTTGGATGCTCGTGCATGACATGTTTCCATTACACTTAAGATGACAATCAGGTTGTTGGAGAATGTAGCATTCTAAGACTTGTAACCCAGACACATGGAAAATCTGAGTCCTACAACAGAGCACTGACCAATAAGGACCCTCTCATCTTCAGAACCAGCATCTCCAGTACTGATATGATTATGTGAACTCCAGTTCACATAATATGCAAAACAGACTTCAAAACAAAGGTCAGGCAAAAGGGTCTTATTTTCCAAACAAAAATTTCTAATCTTTGATTACCTATTAAGTCATCTGAGATCCATAAACTGTATTAAAGCAAATTGATGCCAGATATAAATAAGAATTAGGTACAATGAAAATAGTATTTCCCTAAAGGTATTTTCCCCAGGATCCTTTTATTCTTCAGGTGACACAGAAATTGTACTCAAAATAAAATTCCAACTGTTTCTTTAAAAAGAACACACTCCTGGAAATATGAAGGACGAGCAAATATCTGCTCCCATTTCAAGGCATGTTGTGCCTCCTCCTTCCTTCTTTGATTTAATAAAAATCACATCATCTTTACATTTCAGTCATCAATCTGATGAAGCTACCCACTGTCACACTCACAAAGTCAGACTTCAAAATACTAGAGATTTCAAGCTAGAAGGGCCTTAGAGATCATCTGGACCAACCCCTCTCATTTTAAGGTTGAGGAAATTTATTTCCTGATGTTCAAAGCAATATCCAACAATAAAAGCAGAAGGGATATGTGCAAAGTCAGTAAAGCTATCCACACCCAACTGCTTTCTCTCCATTCAAAAAAATGAGTCCCATATTTACCATAGGAAATCAGACAGAGTAATAGCCCACATCTAAAAGTCTCCATTTGAAATCTTTAAATTTAATTTTCTACAGCTTTTCAGGCTGATTTAACCATTTAAACCTGCCTGCCACGGTTGAAGAAACACTAAATGAATGGCTTTGTGTACAGAAGTGGCCAAAATTGGCAAAATAATTTCTTCCATGCTCCTTGCATCAATATTTTTATGTGCTTCAAGTTTTCAGCAGACTGTTAAACACATGCTCTTTCTTCTCTAATTTTTTGGCGGCTACAGGACTAAGGAAATAGTTTATCAATGTATCACTTGTAACTGACTTTTTCAATGGAATTATGTAGACACCTTGACATTTTTTTCACAGTTCAGATATGGTAGCAAAGCCAAAAAAAATACATAGAAAGAAAATTTCTGGGGATGCAATTAAACTGTCTTATTCTAGTAAAAATAGCTTTGGTTTAAATAGCTGTTGTGAAGAGCGTACTCTTACTAGCTAAGTAAAAGCTTTTCCAGATGTCTACAATAAAGCACATTTTGGTTTCTACATTCTATTTCCAGTTGATGCAACATTCAAGTCTTTTCCACGAGAAATAAATCCCAAACTCTCTCAAATCAATTCAGAGAGTACTGCTTGCAATTAGTCAGATATGTCATAAGATAGTAAAAATGTCAGCACCTAATAGCTGATATTCTGTTATGTTTTTCAGCCACATTTAATCATTCATCTTTCAAGTCCTGAGGCAGATATCCGTTCACGCCACTATCCAGAAGGGAGAGGCCACAAACTGCAGAAGTCAAAGCTGAGTCAGCTGAAGTTTTTCCCTCCTCACCACAGTCCTAGAAACAGGCAACTCAGAACTGAGGCAGCTGAAAAATTCAGGGATAGGAGATATAGGGGAAACAGCTCGTAGATGATCTGCTCTCTACATCTACTAGTAATTCAAAGAATTTCTATTTCCTAGACCACCTGTGTAACATCTTTCATAAAAATAAAATACTTTCCCAGATAAATCAGAAAAAGGAAGTTGAAGAAAGAATGACATTTTTTTTTCACAAGGATTCCAATGTAAGCCTCAGGTCTGATCAGATAATATAAAAAATTCTTGCCTGGTGGAAAGAGAACTGAGGATAGATCTTTTAAAATCCCAAAGATAGGGGATGTCAAAGCCAGAATGTAAACTCAAGTTCTCTGCATCCTGAGACTAAATTCATTCTCTGCTTTGTATATTGTTTCATTTAAATGTAAAATATTAGTTTTCCAAAACTGATACCTTTCACCTACTTCTATCTATACACTATAAATCTATCTATTTTTATCTATACACCTGGTTCTCAAAGAAGGGGAAGAACAAAATGAAAAAGGAATAATTCATTGATATTACAGTCTATCCAGGAAACCAAACTTGTGGCGAAATTACCTAAGCAATTACCTATAGAACTGACTTAAAGAAAACAAAAGAGACAGAACAAAAACTATAATAAATGAATGAAATATTTCTCCTTTGTAGTTAGGCAAATAGTATACATATTTAAATATTAATTATGTATTTGTATGTATATTCATGTATCTATATAAAGCAAGGGTCCTTTTTTGTGTGATGGAATATTTGGGCAGTCTGGTAAAGCCAATAGGTCCCTTTTCAGAATGTTTTTAAATGCACAAAATAAAATAGACTGTATTTCAAGAGAAATCAATTAATGGAAACACAATTATCAATATATTAAAAAAAAATCCAAGGACCCCAGGTTACAAATCCCTGGATAAGAGATACATATGTGTTTAAAATACTGAGTATGAAAAAAATTAAGGCTTTAACTAAGATGACCTTAACACCATGTGTACTCAGGCATGCGGATGAGTTTGTTGTAATCAAAACTTCACCTTTTATTATACTTAGCATTTTAAACACATACACATAATATATATAATATGCACATATATATTCATACATATGACATTTAAATGTTTCTCCTTTCCCTCCACTATAACACCATTACTGAAATTATAAACTTTAATTAGTGACAACCCAAAACTCAACTTTTTTTTCTAATTAGAAAGAATGAAAGGATTTCAAAAAGATTCTTTTAAAAAAACATCTATTGGTCTAAATGATTTCAAATAATAAAGACCCTTTTTGTCAGTATAGCTAATCTACTGAGCTAGTAAAAAAAAAAATAAGTTTCCTTATATGTAATATTTAAATGTTTCTCCTTTCCCTGCCACTATAACACTATGGCAGAGATTATAAACTCTGATTAGTGACAACTTAAAACTCAGTTTTTTTTCTCTAATTAGGAAGAATGAAAGGATTTCATAAAGATTCTTTTTAAAAAACCACAACTTATTGGTCTAAATGATCTTCCCATAAAAGACCCTTTTTGTCAATATAGCTAACCTACTGAATTATAGGGGTAAAAAGGTTTCCTTATGAGAAGGTATAAAAAACAAAACCTTCTGGTCCAGCCTTTCATTTTTTCTCCTATTTCCCAGAAGCTGATTTTCAGATTATTGCAGTTTTCAAGTCATAATGGAAAGAATGAATTCTTAGGGTACTGACATAAGGGAGACTATTAAACTAGCCAGTCATTTTAATATTGGTTCTCTCTTTCATTGCTACAAACACTCTGAAAATAATTATTCACTTCTCTAGTGAAGCAGTTAAGTTTTGGTCATTAAATTTTTTTAGACCTAATAATACTATAATTTTCTACAGTGTCATGCAAGATCAATGTATACTTGAAAATTTAAACCATATTATGGGCATTATTAAACAAATGGGATACTGCATATAAAGACTTTGTAAGCCATAAACGACTATATAAATGCCAGCTATTATTATTATATGCATTCATATTCTTCCCTGTAGATATACTAACCTTTATTCTGAGTTCCAGGCCTTTATCAGCAATTCCCAATGGCCCATTGGCCATTTACATGTTCTTTAGGAATTTCAAACTCAATATGCCCCAAACAGAAATTATCTTTTCCCCTAAACTAAGCCCTCTTCTGAACTTTCCTATTATTTCCCTAGGTGATAATCACAATATAGCAACCTCACTTGACTCCTCAACTCTCACTCATCCCATAAATCCAGGTGCCAAGTTTTGTTTCTGCTTCTCTGATATCTCTAACTATGTCCCCTCACAGCTACTCCCCCTTGTTGAGGTTCCCATCACCTAAACCTTATAAGAGCCTCCTATCTGACTTCCCTACCTCAATCCTCTATACACTCCAGCTAATCAAACAATAAACATGTATTTATTAAGCATCTACTGATACAAAAGCAATGAATCAATCTATTCTTTCAAGAAACTTACAGTTTAATAAAGGATACAACAAATGCAAACATATGTTTATATATATATAAATATCTATATACACATATATAGATATACACAGCACAAATAGAAACTGAAAAATGAAAATATGTATAAAATGGTTAAACACAAGGTGGTGAGGGAGGACACTAGAAGTTGGGGGGTCGTGGAAAGCTTCATACTGCAGATTCAACTTCATCTCTGAGAGAAGGGGGCTATGAAACAGAAGGAAGGATGTGGGAATGTATTCCAGACATAACGGGTGCCCTGTATAGTGGCATGGGGATGGGAGATGTGAGGAATAGAAAGAGGGGAAATTTGGATGGATCACAGGATGTGGGAAGGGAAATAATGTCTAATGAGGCTGGAAAGATAGGTGGGACCAGTTTGAACGGCGCTTCAGAAGATAAACACAAGAGTTTATATGTAATCCTGGAGGCAATCGGAAGCCACTGGAGTCGATTGAATAGAGCAGTCACGTGATTAGATCTGCACTTAAGGAAAATTACTTTGGCATCAGTGTACAGATTTGACTGTAATAATGAGAGACTTAAAGCTGGAAGACCAATTAGAAAGCTGTTGCAAAAATTGACTTGAGAAACAATGATTGCCTAGACCAGGGGGTAACTGTTTGAGTGGAAAGAAGGGGTCAGATCTGGGAGATGTTATGAAGCTAGAAATGGCAAGATTTGGCAACTATTAGTGTCTTCTTTCCCTAATTACCTTCAAACCACTTTGTTTATATTTGCACATATATGTATATATATGCATATTATATATGTTTATATGTAACTACCCATACACACACTTGAAGTCTCCTCCATAAACTTGGGAACTGTTGATTGTTTCATAATTGAAGGGAGGAAGGAAAGAAGGGAGGGTGAGAGACAAAGACAAACAGACTGACAGAAAGAGTGAAGAAAAGAAGAAAAACAGAGAAAAAAAGACAGAGAGAGAGAGAGAGAGAGAGAGAGAGAGAGAGAGAGAGAGAGAGAGAGAGAGAAAGTAAGTTAGATGGCTGAAAGGACAAATAAAATAGAAAAATATATGGAGAATTAGAAGACAGATGGATAGATAGATGATAGATAGATATTCCCATACCTAGAATTATCTCTTTGCTCATCCTGGTTTCCAAGACTCAGATCAAGGACCAAGGCTTCTAAAGGAAGCCTTTTTTACTCTCCCAGATGCCAGTGTTTCCTCTCCCATAAAAACTTTTAAAATTTGTATCTAAGCTATATATACTTTTTTGTATACATGTTATCTTCTCTCTTACTTGAATGTAAGCTCCATGAGGGGAGGAGAAGAATTGTTTTGCTTTGTATAACAAAAGGTACTATAGCACAGTAATTATTATAGCACATATATAATATAGCACATAAATAACACAGCACAGTAATTATTAACATTAATAATTTTGCATTGTATCTGATTGATATTAGAGGTTAATAATACTTCTTCATATATTAACCTAAGTTTTAAAATATATACATGTCATTTATGAATTATACAAAGGGCATGTATATATGGTATTTTCCCAATGAATTCCAGAGAGACTTGAAAGCAGAGGAAGATCTGAGAATGATTCATAGTGAGCTCTCTGAGCCTCAATTTGCCCCTCTGTAAAAGGAGGAAGAAGTTGGACTTGATGTGGCTGATCTCTGAAGTACATTCCAGCTCCCAGTGTGACACATCCACCAAGAGCTGCAGAACTGGAACCTAGCCAAAATAATCACCCATACTTCTGCAAGACATGCATGTCCATTACTGCCAACTCCCCCTTCCAGGAATAATGGAGATCATTCCCACTCTTTCTGAAGAGAGCCAGGAAGTTTTAAGATAAGCCTCTGAACTTCTGGGTTTACTCTCCCACACAGCTCAGGAGCAGCTGCAGAGTAAAGAGAAAGAACCTGAAATCCTTTCAGGGGATGGCAGACAGAGAGGGAGGAGAAAAAGTATTGGAAATGATAAGTTACAGTTATTGTGAAAATGTTGGTGAGAGAGTTTAATTTAACTTTTGCAATATTTGGTGAAATTACCACACTTTCCCCCGAATCTAATTAAACTGCTTTGCTTGGGATATAATCAGAAGCTTAAGAGAATGAATGAGCAGCTGGATCCAAACTGGAGGCATTTCTGGTGGATGGGAGCAGAGCCTCAAGTGACAGGCAACATCAGAGTTATGGGATAATAGGAAGAAGGTGATTCTCGGGGGACTCTCTCAGTCTGTCCTCCCCAGGCAGTAAAAACTGTCACAAGCAGAGGCCTGCCCACCTGGCCTAGGCAAACCCCAATTTAAATATATATCATAATCCAAAGGAAGGTAAACTCCTTGAGGGCAGATGGAGTGCCATTTTGGTTGTCTTTGCATCAGCAGTATCCTGCACAAAATATACTGAATTTTTAAGTAATTATAACATCTATGAGATAGTCCCTCTTTGGGAAAAATCAAACACTCTATTTTTACCCTGATCTCATCTGGGTTAGTCGAGCTGTGATATGCAATGGAAGGAGCCAATGAGATGGTTATCAAAGAGAATGCTAGGTTTCTGAGCAGTAGATAACACAGGAGCACAGGAAGTCAAAGAAGGAAGGCTTTGAAAATATCTATCAAAATTACTTGTCCCAGGGCAGCTAGGTGGTGCAGTGGATAGAGCATGAGCCCTGAAGTCAGGAGAACCTGAGTTCAAATCTGGCCTCAGACACTTAACACTTCCTAGCTATGTGACCCTGGGCAAGTCACTTAACCCCAACTGCCTCAGCAATAGATAGATACATAGATAGATAGATAGATAGATAGACAGACAGATAAATGAAGTAAAATAAAATTACTTGTCCAAATACAAGAATTAGCCACTTCTGGCTGTGTAAGCTCTTTGCAAGGAAAGATTGTTTCATTCATTTTATCTTCATGTCTTCATCACCAAGCACAATGATTATACATAGCAAATGCTTAATAAAGGCTTACTGATTGGTTGACCCAAGGGAATGATATTGATAAAGCACCTACTATTTTCCAAGCACTATGCCTTTAAGGACTTTTACAAACATTACCTCATTTAATTCCCACAACAACCCTGGAATGTTATTATTTTCCTTTTTTTTTTTTTTTTTTTTTTTTTAACAGATAAAGAAAGTGAGGGGGGAAAGGAGGTTAAATAATAGTAGCTAACTTTTATATATACTTACTATAAGCCAGGAATTGTGTTTAATGCTTTACAATTATCATCTCAGTTGATACAATAACCCTGCAAAGTAGGATATATTATTTTATAATTTTATAATTTTTTATTTTATTATTATAATTGGGGGAAAAGGAGACAAACCAAAATGAAATAACTTGCCCCCAGTTAGTGTCTGAAGCTATATTTGAACTCAGGTCTCCTTCACTTCTTGACCACTGAGCCACCTGCATTTTATCTGCCATCAGTTTCTCTCTATCTACATCTTTAAATTATCTTTTAATCTAAGAGTTTCACTGCTATCAAATAATTCTCCTAAGTCCCAAAGATGACCATAAAAGCAACTAGAGATCTCACAGTAATTTATTGTAATTGAAATGTGTTAGTCTCACACACTATGCGGTTTGGGATGGCAGACCAAGAGTCGGGTTATTTTTAAAGTACATCATTCTTTCTAAGAGAAATAACAACACTGAGGTGAGAGAAATCTTCAGACAACAATAGCTGAATGTGTGAATCCTAAAAGACTATTATAGAGAAAGGAAAAGGGAAAGAGACACCGTCAGGTATAATGAATCATTATACCTGACACCTCTAGATCATGAGATACAAGGACTATGTGCGCTAAGAACATCTGGAAAGCTAAAAGAAAAAGAAAAATGAGTCATTATTATAATTTCTTCTGTAAAATAAGGCTCCACTAGGTGACCTATCAAATTCCTTCTACCATGCAATCTATGATCCTATTATTATTCTTTATATAGATAATTAACAAATAGACAATTAAATTTTTGCAAGATTTTGTTTAAATAAAATCCATATACTAAGGAGCAAGAAACACTAGCACTTTAAAACCAAATGACAGTTCCTAGAGAAAAAAGGATGTTGTTTTTCTCTTTGAAGTCATTATTTATGTTTGCTCATACTGCTCAGCTGCAGACAAAACAATTAAGGCAATCCTTAAGATGTTACCTGGAGGAAGCTTCTTGATGCAAAAACCAGGAACCTTGGCTCAACTGGGAATAAAGGAAAGGGGAAGGTGGGAGGGGTGTGGAGGGAATCTGTGAAAAACAACATTTGCTAAACTAAAAACACACACGCACACATGAGAATTATTTGACTTTCAACAAGTTCTGAAAGTGGTAACAAGACCAGGGAGAGTTAAAAGAAAAAATGTAATGTTGCTGCTGTTTCAGGAATGCTACGGGAGGCCAGCCTTTCACACCTCACTGCTCTGCCCCATCCTCCTAAAATGAGAACACTGGTATTGATGGTCCTTAACATTTTACCTCCTTTTGCGGCCTTTTCTTTTTTCTTTCTTTCTTTCTTTCTTTTTTTTTTTTTTTTGCTTATTGGTTTTTTTTTAACCTGAAATTATAATCCAATATTTTATAGAATGCAACAGTTATTTCCATGGCAACAGACTGTGATGTCACAAACAGAATGTTCTAACATTGCCTTCTGCTGCTGATGCTGTGCAGGGATTCTAAGTAAGTTCTTTAAAAAAAAAAAAAAGTAAAGTCCATCTCCTTTACTATAAAGGTAACTCAGGAAACCAGTAGGACATTTAAAAAGAGTAAAGATTTGTCTGTTTCAAAGGCTTCATTCCCATCATGGTCCTTACTAGCCCCAGGACTGAGACTGATGATAAAAGAAATGTGCCTTTTTGGAACTGAATTTGGTCCTTAATAAAGCAGTCCCCTTTCTCCAGCTTAATAGTTTCCATGTATAAAGAGGAGGCTTCCAGCAATAGTAGAGTTCATATTACCTGCTTTCCAGAACTATTTGTGAGGGAAGTATTTTTGTAGGACTTTAAAGCACAATAAAACGTAAGTTATTGTTAGAATTATCTGTGTGAGTCAGGCAAGTCAGGTATGGCACAATGAGGGTTCTCTTTATGAAGTCAAAACTATTTTCATATAATTTGCTATTTTTCAATCATGTCTAACCCTCCATGACCCCATTTTGGGTTTTCTTGGCAAAGATACTGAACTGATTTGCCAACTTCTTCCCCAGCCATTTTACAGATGAAGAAACTGAGGCAAACATCATTAAGTGACTTGCCCAGGATCACCCAGCTAGTAATTTTCTGGGGTCAGATTCAAACTCACAAAGATGAGTCTCCCTGAGTCCAGCCCTGCACTCTTATGCCATATATCCAATTCTAAAATGTTATTTGCCTCCTCCCTTTTTCAAATACCTATCTGTGTGAGGTCGGTTTTCTATATATACTTGAACCTAAACAACAGATTGAATGCAGATGCAGATATAAGACTCTAGCTGTCTTCTATTAAGACAGACATTGGAGAAAATTGCAAAAATATATAAAGTAATACTACTCCCCCCTCCCCCACTAATTTGGTCTTTTGGAAATTACAGTTTTTTTTTTTTGTAAAAATAGCTTTGTGTTAATGTTATAGGTTTGTTATTGTTCTTTTGAAATAAATAAATAAATATTTTTAAATTGTATCAGTTGTAACTTCTAATATATTTAAGTATTAATAGATATAAAACATATAAGCAAATGCTCTTTGGAGTCCTCAAAAATTTTTAAGAACGAAAAAAAAAAGCTTAAGAATCACTGGACAAGCTTAAGGTCCCTTTCCAACTCTCAAATTGTACAATCCTTTCTCTGGATTTCAATTTACTCCTATGTTAAGTAAGGAAATTGTACTAAATGGTTCCTCATGGACTGGTGGACTTTTTTCATATATTAACTGAAACTTTATATTCTGATTTCATTTTTTTCTATTTTGATTAAGTTTAACATTTTTTCCCATTTAGATTACATTTTACATTTTGATTTCACTATACAATTATCCTTTCCACATAGCAGGGGTTAGGGGTACAGCACCCCCTCAATCTAGAAAATCCACATAAAATCTTTTGACCCTCTTTTCATATTAGAGAAGAAATCTGAATAACTAGAGCATTAAAAAATATAATATGCTGATGTTCTACAATATTGTGTGTGTGTGTATACATATACTATACATTTCTGAGTTTCTATGCTTCTTCTACATAGATTGCTGGCTTCCACATGTTGTGTGCAGCTTCTGCAAAACTCCCCTCAAAATTCCATTTCTTATGCCTATCCACAATATATCAAAACTACAATGGGGAAATTTGCAATGTAGAAGGGCTAACTGTAATTGGCTTCTGTGTAGATTGCTGGCCTCCACATGTTGTGTGCAGCTTCTGCAAAACTCCCCTCAAAATTCCATTTCTTACGCTTATCCACAGTATATCAAAATTACAATGGGGAAATTCGAAGTGTAGAAGGGCTAACTATAATTGGCTTCTTTGGTGATCCTGTTTTATATATTTAACAACATTCTTTTAAGAAGGGATCCATACTAAGAAGAGGTTCATATTTAGACTGTTAAGAGTCCATGAAATTTAAAAAAAGATTAAGAACTAATCTCCTGGACCACATGAACTCTTAAGAATCTCCCTTCCAATTTTAAATCCTTTAAACTCATGGCCTGCAATCAGTCCTATTAAACACAGTTCTCCATCACTACCACCATACACACACTGGCAGATAAAAAACTTACAACTGATATATAATATTATTAGGAATCAAAAACATAGGAACAAAGGCTTGTGGTTTGGAGTCTGATGCTTGCTGGACAGGCAATGTCCACATTGGTCCCCACTCATCCCTCATTTCAAAAGATCCTCAGTGTTCTAATTTGGCATCTTGTTGGGAAGAAAGAGTTGATTCTTTAAGAGACAAAAACCTTCTGAAAACAGTAAAGTCAAACTTGGAAAGACTATGTGGGTTTACAACACTATAACTATTGTCTGAACCTATTCATATATATAATTACAACAGTAATCAATTTCTGCACTCATAATTATAAAAAGTCAAGTCATGACCAGCCCCATTAATCCCATTAACACAAACATGATTGAGCAACCTCAGTTTTATATCATGTCCAACAATCTCAAGGAAGAAGGAAGGAGTATTCAAAGAGGTATTATACGGAATTCATAGGATTGTGAATTTAGAACTGGGAGGAGTTTTTAAAGGTCACCTTGTCCAACCCTCTTTCATTTATGAGGTAAGTGAAGTTCAGGGAAGTGACTTGCCCAATATTACATAGCTAAAAAATGGAGTGACAGAGCTAAAGTTTTTCTAGTTATTTCTTATGTCCTCAATCTAGTCCCCACAGTGTCATATTATTCTCAGCCTATTTCCTCATCTTTAAAAAGGGATAATTATATAAATAATATAAAATAATACTAGGATACCTCACAAATCTCATTTGATTGAAAATTAAAAAACAACATATATAAAGTGCTTTGTAAATCTAAAACCATTATACCATTCTCAGCTGTTTTTATTACTGCTAAATTTTCATAAAGGTAGCTAAGGTAGCTAGGTGGCACAAGAGCATAAAGCTTGAGCTGAAGTCAAGAAGACCTAAATTCAAATCTAACCCCAGATATTTATTAGTTGAGCGACCCTGCTCAAATCATTTAATGTCTCAATTTTCTCATCTGTAAAATGGGGACAATACCCATCATCCACGGCTGGTGTGAGGATGAAAGATAATAATTTTTAAGTCTTTTGCAAATGTGAAAGAGCTACGTAAATGATAATTGTTTGTATTAGTATAGTGGAAAGAGTGTGTCAGTTTGGGAGTTAAGGAACCACCATCTGATTCTCTCTGCCCCTTCCTACTTATGTGACCCCAGAAAGGTCACTTAATCTCTTGGGCCCTCAGTTTCTCTCAGCTGTAAAAAGAGAAAGTGAGATTCAATGACTTCTAAGGTTTCTTCCAGATCTAGCTTTGAATTCTACAATTTCTACAAATTCCTTCAAGATTAGAAGGGCAGGAGAAAACAGGAAAAAAAATTGACATTCAAAGGTTTGGATAAAGACCTCATTTCTAAAATATATAGAGAACTGACTCAAATTTACAAGAATACAAGTCATTCTCCAACTGATAAATGGTCAAAAGATATGAGCAAATAATTTTCAGATGAAGAAATTAAAACCATTTCTTGTCATATGAAAAAATGCTCTAAATCACTTAGATCAGAAAAATGCAAATTAAGACAACTCTGAAGTACCACTATACAGCTCTCAGATTAGCTAAGATGACAGGAAAAAATAATAATGAATATTGGAAGGGATGTGGGAAAACTGGAACACTGATACTTTTTTGGTGAAGTTGTGAACTGATCCAACTATTGTGGAGACCAATTTGGAACTATACCCAAAGGACTATCAAATTGAGCAGACCCTTTGACCCAGCAGTGTTACTACTGGGGACTGTATCCTATAAAGATCTTAAAAGAGGGAAAGGGATCTATATGTGCAAGAATGTTTGTGGCAGCCCTGTTTGTAGTGGCCAGAAACTGGAAAATGAATGGATGCCCATCAACTGGAGAATGGCTGAATAAATTGTGGTATATGAATATTATGGAATATTATTGTTCTGTAAGAAATGACCAACAGGATGAATACAGAGAGGCTTGGAGAGACTTACATGAACTGATGCTAAGTGAAATGAGCAGAACCAGATCATTATGCATGGCAACAACAAGACTATATGATAATCAATTCTGATGAATGTGCCTCTCTTCAACAATGAGATGATTCAAACTTATTCTAATTGTTCAGTAATGGAAAGAACCATCTACACCCAGAGAGAGGACTGTGAGAACTGAGTGTGGATCACAATATAGTATTTTCACTCTTTTTATTGTATGGTTTGCTTGCATTTTGTGTTTTTTTTCTTTTTTTCCCCCTTTTTGATCTGATTTTTCTTGTGCAGCAAGATAATTGTGGAAATAGGTATACAAGAATTGCACATGTTTAACATATATTGGATTACTAGCTGTCATGGGGAGGGGTAGGGAGGAAGAGAGGGAGAAAAAAACTGGAACACGAAGTTTTGCAAGGGGGAATGTTGAAAACTATACATATATTTTGAAAATAAAAAGTAAAAAAATAAAATAAAATCTGGACTGCCCTATTAATTTATTTGAAACTACTTTCCCAAAGGTATTTGACAATAACAATTCCAAATCCAATAACCTTTCTTACAATTAATAATCTTCCTTAATTTCTTTGCAGCATTTGACATTTCAGATGGCCTCTTCTTCAATTTTTTTTCTTTAGGCCTCTTTATTTCCCTTCTGGAATATTCTCATAACTCCCTAAATGAGACCATCTCCCTTCCTAACTCAGCATTTCCCCTCTAATACACTACAAATCAAGAATAGTCTTCCTAATGCATAATTTTGACTATATCTGGTCATTTCAAACTTTTTGAATGGCTCTCTTGCAAAAAAAAATCAAAATAAAATCATATAAAACAATAACATGAAAATAAAGCCTGTACTGCTTGTTCTGGACATGAATGCCAGATACAAGGCCCTTCACAAACAGACTGCAATTCTTACAATACTGTAAACTTCTGGGAGAAAGAGTCTGTGTCTCATTTTAGCTTTCCATCCTGGTGCCTTGCACACATGGAGTCACTTAAATTCTTGTCGGATTTGAATTTGAACCAAGAGGACTTCCAATTTGCAGAACCACCCAAACTCCCAAGGCATGTGTACATGTATACACACAAATGGTTCTCTCTCTATCCCCTGATGCTTTAGGAAAATTCAACAATTCATAACAAGTAGAGAGGTAGTTTTAATAAAACAACTAAATCCCAATACGCTTAGGACTCTAATGAAATAAAGTACACATTTATATTTTAAATTTAAGTCATGCTTCAAATATACTTTAAATAAGTCATAATTTATACTTTGGGGGACATCTAGGTGACTCGGTGAAAAGAGTACCAAACTGGTGTTGGAAAGACTCATCTCTTCCTGAATTCAAATCTGGCCTAGGACACTTAATGGCCATGTAACCCTGTTTGCCTCAGTTTCCTCATCTTTATAATAAGCTGGAGAAGGAAATGGAAAAACCCCATTTGCCAAGAAAACTCCAAAGAGTCCGAGATGACTGAAAGGACTAAAAAAACACAACTATTTATATTTTAAATCAGATTATTAGAATATTCAAAACATGAAATATTCAGAAAATATGTTTTACTCTCTAAAATGTTCAAATCATCCTAAGAAAGTGCAACATTTATTGGACTACCTGCCATCTAGGGGAGGGGAAAATTTGGAATAGAAGGTTTTACAAGGATCAGCGTTGAAAAATTACCCATGCATATGTTTTGTAAATAAAAAGCTTTAATTAAAAAAAATTAAGTGCAACATTTGTATTGGTAAGTGTAAATTTTGAAACATGCCTTCTTAGCAGGAAGGAAGACTCAGTTCCTTTTACTCTTACCTATCTTTATTCCTAGCTTTCCCATACATTGCTCTTCTCTGAAAACTTCATTATCTGAGTGTGTGGAAATGTGCAAAGTCAGCTTTTTAACAATGTCACTTTAGTCCAAAACGTTTTGTAGTTTGTATTTCTGCAAAAGAACTATTGGTTTAGTTGGTTTTATATCTACACAGCTTCTTTTATTTGGAGACAGAAGAAATTTAAAGTATGTCGGCATCCTTCCTTGTCTTATGTTTCTGTATTCACCCAAAAAGACAGTATCTGAATTTTTACAAAAATCTAGTTATCTCTGTTTCATATCCCCATATATTCCCTTCCCTTAAGTCCTGAGGGAAACAAATAAAACTTCATTAAGTTAGTTCATTAAGTAAGTTCATTTAAGCTATTAAATAAGATTAGATGAGTCAAAAGAAGAACAACAACAAAAAAAAAGCCAAAAACTCTTATCTCAAACCCATACAGTTCAAAAACAGCAATGAAGAAATAATTTCCAATGTTTGTAAAAATGATTTCCTCCCCTCTGATAACTGTTCATTCAATACAATAAAGCGTCCACTTTAATGAATGACAAGTCTTTCCACAAGTGTGACCTTCCCCTAACCACATACCCCAAAAGCAATTAGAGGAGGAAATTGTTTACTGAATACACAATTGCTTTGCACAAATAAAGCCCAACCTTATTTAGTCACCTTGAGTTTCAATTTCCTCCAGTGTAGAGTCTGGGCCTATACTTATCTTAATTTTCTTATCTGGAATTTTGCTGTCATCACTAATGTCAAGAGGTTGACTTGCTTCCTTAATGGATCCTTCTGGTAAATGAGAGGCCTGAATTTTCTTTTCATGTGTTAATTGTACATTAAGAACAAAGAAGAAAAAGAAGGCAAAATGGGAATAAATATATTAAAAAGATAATCCACTGGCAAGTCAGAATTATTCAGTGTGTTGACAGACCAACCTGGGAATGTCAGTACATGTCCCATTCAAAATATCATGACAAAAACCCCCACTGAATAGCCTATTTATTCCCCCATTAAATTCAATATCTTAAAGTTTTGACAATGTTTTGAAATCAAATTCAAATTCAGGATTATCATATTCTTTCCGCTGGCAACAGCACTAGGAAAATTAATGCCGGCAAGTGGAGTGATTTCTGTACATACTGCTGGTATATTAGGACTTCAGAAGACTGATGAATCAGAATGAAATTAACACCAGATGTATGGGTTTTGACAAATACAGAAATGATCTGAGTCTCTATTTGAAAAATTGTCCAGATTTGTATCTGAAAATCTGTTTTCTGTTTCTGTAAGGCCCATCTCCCCCATAAGGCAGAAATAAGTATAATTTGAGCCTACTCATAAAATTACCTTCTTTATACCACCAATTAATATGATTTTGGAAAAACAAACTTGCAGCTTTAAGATGAGGGGCCCTTTTCCAGATATGTCAAATACCACCTTAAAGAATCTTCACAGCATTCTAGATGTTTGATCCTGGGCAAGTCACTTAAGCTGTGTTTGCCTCAGTTTCCTCAATTATAAAATGGCATGATATAGCACTTGCTTCCAATTCTTGTGAAAGTCAAATGAGTTATTATTACTAAAAAACACTTAGCATAGTTTTGGAGATTAAAAAAAATAGAATGACATAAAAAATGACACAAAATACATGTACGGGTTTAAACACTCTGGTTCTATGAATGTGTTTACAAATGCCCACCTTTCAGAAAAGTTTTTGAGCCTGATTTTTCAGTTTGTAATATAATCAGTCACTATGATCAGATCTCTAATGATAGATATTCAGGACTGGACTAATATATTTTTCTCATTTTTGGTATTTACACCATTAAAAACTGACAAAGAAAGAAACCACTGACCCAGAAAAAAAAAAAAGAAAAAAAAGAAAAACAGGGGAAATAGCAAAGGCCTTTCTTTCTTGACATCCTTTCCAGGATTCATAAAAATCATTCTTAAAAAGCATGCTTTGAACTTCTTAAACACACACACTCTCACATCAAACCTTATCCAAAGGAGTTATCAAATACAATAATTTTCCAAAAAGCAATTGTAGTCCATGGGGAACATTTATACTTCTAGCCCATATTTTAAACACTTAAGTCATTTACAAATGCTTTTGATTTTCTACCTCATATATCATATAAACAGTATATGTGTATAGAAGTTTATAAAACAAAGATAAATTATTATGGGGAGACAGCAAACTGTATTTGAAGAAGCATGCACTCAGAGAATCAAAATGTGTGTGTGTGTGTGTGTGTGTGTGTGTGTGTGTGTATATATATTTTTTAAGATGTATGTTCTAGGGGCAGCTAGATGATATAGTGGATAGAGTGCTAGCCCTGAAGTCAGAAGAACCTGAGTTCAAATCCAGTCTCAGACACTTAATACTTCCTAGCTGGGTAAGTCACTTAACCCCAATTGCCGCAGCCAAAAAAAAAAAAAAAAAAAAAAAAGTTTTAATTTCAAATTTTACACTTAGAAGATGCATAACTTCTGGTGAGTTTTTTCCTCTTGAAGGCCTAAATTTCTCAATTTGTAAAGAATTAGGGGATGGAGAGGAAGAAGGAAAGAGAAGCATTAATACAGAACCTACTATATGCTGGGCACTATGCTGTGTTTTTTAGAAATAACAATTCATTTGATCCTCACAACAACCTTTGGAAGCAAGTACTATTATTATGCCATTTTATGATTGAAGAAAACTGAGGTAAACAAAGCTTAAGTGACTTGCCCAGGATCAAACAGCTAGTGTCTGGTGCCAGATTTGCACTCTAGACATAGCATCCTATCCATCCTATCCACATCCATTCAATCCAGGGAAAGTTGGAGGCGAAGGAGAATAGGACAAGATGGTCTACTCCAATTTTAGATATCCAAGAGAATTTAGAAGAACTGTAAAATTGCAGAGCTAAAACAACAACAATATTATTATTATTATTATTAATTATTGGATTTGACCTTGAGCAAATCCCCAAAGCTTTCCCACTTTTGTATTTTTTTTTTTTCCCCAATCTGGCAGATTTGCTGTCACACCTGCTTGCTAAATAGACAAGAAACATCCTATATATTGCAAATCACAGGCTACAAACTATGTATCTATTGTAGTAAATCTTCAAAACATGCCTTTTCAATAGATATAGGTCTCTGGAGTCCAACTAGAAAAGATCATTTAATAAGTACTGTGGGAAATGCAAAAACACGATCAAAAAAGACCTATTCTCAAGGACCTTAACGGCTAAATGGAGAGACAATTGAAGAGCAGAAAATAATTTTTTGAGATTAAATTCTCCCTGCATGTGCAAAAATATTTGTAGCAGCCTTTTTTGTTGTGGCAAGGAACTGGAAACTGAATGGATGCCCATCAGTTGGGGAATGGGGTATATGAAAGTAATGGAATATTATTGTACTATAACAAATAATCAGCAGGATGATTTCAAAAAGGCCTGGAGAGACTTACATGAACTGATGCTAAGTGCAGTGAGTAGAATCAAGAGAACATTGTATATATACAACAGAATTATATGATGATCAACTGTGATGGATTTAGAGCTTTTCAACAACATGGTGATTCAAGGTAATTTCAATAGACTTGTGGAGAGAGCCATCTGCATCCAAAGAGAGGAGTATGGGAACTGAAAGTCAATCACGAGAGTATTTTTAACTTTGTTGTAGGTTATTGTTTGCTTGTTTTTTTTTTCTAATTTCTTTCCTTTTTGATCTGATTTTCCTTATGTAGATATATATTTAGAAGAATTGCACATAATTAATCTATATTGGATTACTAGGGAAGGGAGGAGGGGGAGAGAGAGAGGAAGATAATTTTGGAACACAAGGTTTTGCAAAGGTAGATGTTGAAAACTATTTTTGCATGTATTTTGAAAAATAAAAAGCTATTTAAAAAAAAAAGTCCTCAACTTTGTGACACTGGCTATAAATTCAACAGCCATTCAGGGAAAGGCAAAACTGATACAGACAAAAATAACTCTAGTTTCCTTGGAGGGCACCTGAATAAAGAGTGTGTGAGGATGATTAATCTGACATTGGTATGTGAACTGGCTTGGAAGGGAATATGATCCTGAAATCCAGAGAGATTTAGGAGATGTGAAGTGATGAGGAAATAAACTTGAATAGTGATAGTGGAGAATTCAAGAAACAACAGCATCTAAGGAAAAAGTGGATAAAAATCTGGGATATAAGAGGGAAGGTCAAAGATGGCTCCCAAAAATAGGTTAAAAGGAAGAGCTATTTAGGCAAAACAGTTGGTTTATAGGGACAGAGGGTGTATTCCATTTTGGACATATGGAATCTGAATATGCAAAAGTCTAACAGCATAAATCACAGCTCTAGAAAGGAGTTATTCCTACCCATTCATTTTATAGATAAGGAGTCTAAGGGTCAGGAAAGTTAAGTGATCTGCCTAGAGATTAAGTACTTGCTTTTGAGCCAAGTGCTTTACACTGTTAGGGCCAATGATAATTCTACTGGACCAGACTGCTCACCAGAGGCTTGGACCTCTCCTCCTAGTTCCCAAAGCTACTAAAGAGCCACATGTAACACCGCCTAAAAGTGATTTTGTAGAGCGTACTTTCAAGAGTGAGCTAAAAATGGGGCTTGGAGATGATGAAGTATAGAGATTTTTGGGCAAAGACTGATCTGAAGGCCAAAGAGAATTCTGAAAGACCCCACACCACTTGAGTAAATATTATTCAAAAATATCTCCAAAAAAAGGGACTGGTTTGATCCTCCCTGATTAGTGGAGGAATCAAGTTTGTATTCTCACAGTGTCCTGCATGTACTGTTCTGTCATTTCAGTTATGCCTGACTCTGTGACCTCATTTAGGGGTTTTCTTGGCAAAGATACTGAAATGGTTTGCATTTCCTTTTGCAGATCATTTTACAGATGAGAAAACTGAGGTACACTTGCCCAGATTCACACAGCTAGTAAGTATCTGAGGGCAAACTCCTGACTCTGGGCCCGCATCACCTACCTGCCCATCTTACACACAGCTGGCATTAAATCAATGCATTATGAGTCTGTGGAAGGAAAGATTATCCCTATGGCTCTCATTTTATAGCCCTCTTCCCATTCAGTAGATTTGGTTTTACTTCCACCTTTCTCAGTAACCAGAAATGAAATCCTTCTTTTCCCCAAAAGTACTATATTCCACTAGCTAGATGCCTCTCTGATTGATGGTTTGTGGAGTCTTATTTTCCCTCTTTTCTATCTTTTGTGTTGAAGCGTTTGGGGATGTCAAAGAAAAAAAAAAGAAAGGAAGAAGGGAAAGAAAGGAAAAAGGAAGAAAAGGAAAAGAAGAAGAAATAAGAAAGTAGGAAAATATCAGATTCAATGATCTAGAGCTACTTTTCAACAGTGATTCAAGGTAATTCCAATAAACTTGTGACTATCTGCATCCAGAGAGAGAGGACTATGGAGTATGAATGTGGATCAAAGCATAGTATTTTCACCTTTTTGTGTTGTTATGTGTTTGCTTTATTTTTCTCTTTTCTCATGCTTTTTTTCTTTTGATCTGATTTTTTTTTTGCTCAGCATAACAAATATGGAACTATGTTCAGAAGAATTGCACAGGTTTAACCTATATCAGATTGCATGCTTTCTTAAGAAGGGGATAGGGGAGAGGAAAAGGAGAAAAATTTGGAACACAAGGGTTTGAATGTTGAAAACTATCCTTGCATGTATTTAGAAAAAATAAAATGCATTTAAAAAAGATTTAGAACTAGAGGGTCAAGTTTAACCCCCTCATAAAACAGATGAGATAATTGCAACTAGAAAGTTAAATAATTTGTCCAAGATCAATCAGGTAATACATAGAAGAGACAACATTTGAACCCAGGTATTCTGATTCAAAAACTAGAACTCTTTTCACTCCAAAATATTACCTGAGAAGGTCATAATGGTAAACTGAAAGTGCTTAAGATCAGATTCTTAACTCTTTAATCAAAACTGTAAACTGTAGCATGCACCATGACGATTCCCCCAGTCCAACCACCTGGGCTGTCAGGCTAAGCAAGGATGAAGGTAATCACCAGGACTCAAACCTGTTGGTGAATTAGGGGAGTGTCTACTCCAAGCAAGACTTGCCCCTGGCCAGATGAGCAAATGAGAACAACCTGTGGAGCGCTTAGAGTTTGGTCACGTATTTAAATGCCCGGCCCATCCTGGTCCTGGCAGTGTTCTTGGATGACTCCAGAAGAAAGAGTAAATCTGAGGTTTTTGTGCAATTCAGCCTCATTTCAATCCAATTCACTCACAGGAGATCACCTGTGATATTGGTCCCCTTCTAAAATGAAAGATGACCAATTGAAAGAGAAGTTTCAGAGTTCCACCTTGTAGATCATAAATTATTAAAATAAAGACCATGCAAAATATGATCTATGACTCTTCGGACCTCCTAACTCTAGGGTCCAAGATTTTGAGGTTCCAGGTGGAAGGACCTTTGCCAGGTAAATGACTCCAGCAGTTCTTGAGGATCTGACCTACATCTAACTAAATTGGCTCTCTGGAAGACATTCATTTAGGGGGCTAACTTCTCCTTAACTCATTGTCTACTGAGTTAAAAGGCACCATGATTAATTTGATTAGAACAAAAAAGACAGGACTGTTTATACAGGTGCCACTTTCCAAAAGGGCATGGAAGGGAGCAAACCTCCCCGCTGAGCAGGCCCCAGATCCAGGATTAAATGTGAGCACCAGAGATATTTACCCCAAAGACAACAGCCATACCTGACAATAAACATAGGGAACTCGCTTGCCATCCTATGGCCATGTATCCCCAAAATTAAAAGGATCTCATTTAGATCCAAAAAGATTTATGTCACCTTAGCTCATTAGAGCATCAGGAGAATTTCTTAGCTGAAAGGATAATACTTTTTCTTCATTAGTTGTCCTCATTTTTTTTCCCACAAGCAATAGCAGTGACTGTCCAGAGTTTAAATGACCTCTGCCCTTGCCGCCTACTTTGTTTTCCAGAGGAATTTCATTCATCCTTTTGTAACCTACTGTGACCTACTAGGGCCTCATTTCTTCTGTCTGCTTTTCTTTCTGTTCTTAAAGAAGTTATATCTCAAAATGCAAAGGAAAGAGCTGTTCTTGGGATGGAAAGCTGGAGAAAAATGCATGGGGATTAGTATCATAATGGATGCCTTTTTTTCTTCTAAGAAAAATTTGAAGATATAGAATATATGTGTGAATATAAAATGATGGTCTTTACATGAGAGTTCTAAAGTTGCTGGAGTCAGTTATAGATAATGAAATCTATCTTCTTCTTCACCTTTTTTCTCTAGTAATTTATGTCTTTTTAATAGGAAGAGACAAACTAAAAAAACATTATCCTGAATGTCATACAAGCATTTATCTAATTTTGGGTCCCCTTTAAAGCATTTCAGAGAGGCACCATAGTGTAGGGCAGGGCTTCTTAAACTTTATCCACTCAAAACCACTTCACCTAAAATATTTTTACAAATGTTTACAAATAAAATATTTACTGATAATAAATAATAATTTTTCAAACTTCCCCAAATTTGCAACTCACAGTTTAAGAAGCTTTGGGGTAAGGGATAGACAGCTGACCTTAAAATCAAGAGAAGCTGGGCTCACTTTCTGCCCCAATAGATAATTGGCTGTAGGTCCCTGGGTAAGTCCTTCGAAGCAACTTTTTCTAACTATAAATTACAGATTGTTGACTGGCACTGATAGATTGGTGAGGACCCAGGGGTTCCCTATGTTAAGGAAATCACCATCAAAAAAATTTCCTCCACAATACCTTTATTTCATAACTTGTTGTCATAATTAGAAAATTTCTAACCAAAGCTGGACTGACATATATGGGGGAATCTTTCAGAGGGATCCAAGAACTAACAACGAATGAGAGAAAAAGAAGAATGGTCAAAGTGTCAAAGTCCAAAGGACCATATACACCGTGACTAATACAGCTGAAGAACTTATGGCCTTATAGATCATAATTTAGATAGTTCTAATTGTGACTAGAACGTCCTGCAACATGAGGCATGTGCTTTAGTTTTATCAGCTATCAAAGAGTAATAGGATTTTAACTGGCTTGTTACCAAAGGTCTTTTCACCTCAATAAAAGTCAAAAAAAATCAGCTGCCAAATGGAAATTTACTTACCAAATTGTTCAAACGATTTTCCTTTCACTAACTACATGCCACTTAAACTTAACTCTAAAATAGGAAAAGGAAAGGTTGGGTTTATTTTTGTACTGATGTTCCAATTTCTCACTCTCAAGAATGACCATGTTTTCCCCAAAATAGAATCAGCAGTTCTCACACAGCCCTACAAACATTAGCAAAGAAACACAGCACATCTGTCTGTCAAAGGCTCTTGTTCTCACATGAATGCTTAAAGGCAACTCTGGTCTGATCTGTTCTAGCTCTTCTTTCCTAGGAAGGCGTAAGTCATTAACAAGGCTCTCCTTGACCAGCATACTCTAGGTAAAAAAAAAACTATGATTGTGGTCATTAGAGAAATCACAATAAAAAAGAGGTATTATTTGTAATTTATATGAGGTGTCAGTGAGGGATGAGAGCTAGAACATGGGATATTTCAAACAGATGCCCCTGCAAACTAGAGCTTGACCCACCACTATATTCTGGTAAGGGTTCATTTTTATCTTGAAATTTCCATTGCCTAGCACGGTGACATAATAAACACTTTTAATAAATGCTTGCAGAATTCAATTAGGTTAATTAACTAATGGATTGGTTGACTGAATTGATGCTCGCTGAACTGAACCAAAGTGATTTAAAGAGGTGTGATTTAGTGGAGAATGCTAGAATTGGAATCAGGAAGAACGGAATTCAAATTTTGCTTGGATATTTTTTTGCTCAGTGAGATTAAATCCAAGGCTGCTTTCTCTCAGAAGGCTTTTCTCAATTTAGGTTTGGATTAGATGACCTGCAAGGTGTCTTCTGGTTTTAAATCTATGATTTATCATGTGGGAATTGAGCAGTAGGGTCAAACTTCATGGCCAAGCATCAAGGTAGATAAGGATGGCCAAGATAGAGATGAGACAAGTTTGAGTAACGGGCCAGGATGCAAGTAGAAACGGGATGTGCAGGGAATGGGGAAAGTCGGAGGTGAGACCCCAAGCTGGGGATGGGAGGACAGAGAGAGCAATGAAGGGCAAAGTCAGGTCACAGTCTGAGAAGCTGTTCCAAGGACAACTAAGGAGCTTTAAACAGGTTTGACTGGCTCCTTTCTCAAAGACAATCAACTAAGTTAGGTCTGGCTCTACTAGATTAGGAACTTGCAATCTTTTTTGTGCCCCCCTGAGCAGCCTGCTAAAGCCCATAGGGCCATTCTCAGAATCATGCTTGTTGCCAACATTCATAACTAAAGCAAATGGTAAGTTTCCCCTCGAGGTTATAATATATATAAAATTTTATCCTCACACCTTGGATAGGAAGCTGGAGCTGTTAAATATAGACATTCATACACACACAAATATATATTATATATGTCTATATAAAGATTAATAGTTTGTGATAGTCTGGGTTGTTATAATACACATATAAAATATACGTAGAATACATAATATACATAAAATACACATAAATAAAAAATAAAAAGAATAAAACAACATACAGAATATACAATATTCACAAAATAATTATAAAAATATGTATCATGTTGGATTTAGCAGAGCATATACTGTTTGAAAGATAGAAAAAAAGAATTTTATTTAGCATGGTTAGGAGCCTCTGATAATCAACCATTTGTTGCAACCTTGCCTATGCTATTTTTAAGTGAACATAAGAGCAAAACTATTTTCACAGCCATTCTTTGAAGTCTCTATGGCCAAGTCAAAACTTAATAATTTTGATGCTCTAATTTCAGTACACATGAAAATGGTGTTTTTGATGATTTAGAGTTAATGTTTCCATGTTACTATGTGTGTGAGATTTTTATATGTACACGCAAGAATAAAATGAATAGCTAATCTGTCTGCAGATGCATAGCATCTGAAAGAGTAATCCAGAATGGTGTTTGTACTGGAATCAGACCAAATTAACGTTTCCATGGGGACCTCAATTTATATTTTCCTCACATTTTTTGTGTTTTGTACATCTGACATTAATGGTGTTATTCCATTCCATTTGTATGTCAGTACTTACTGTGATGAGAGTGAAGACATAGTAAATACCCATATCCTTAATCCTGTACTTATCCAATCATTATTTTACTTGTATGAATGTGTGTATGTATATCTCCCTCCACATCCATATTATGTAGTATATATCATTTGTGTATGTTACATAGAATGTAAATGTATACTACAGATTGTATATTTTATAATATATATTCTATAATAAATGTATGCATATATGTCTATATTTTATATATTATATTATATATGTGTATGTGTGTATTATATATTTTCTTGCTTTTTGTCTTTCAGACAGTATACTCCAAGATTTAATGCTGAATCCAAATGAAACTCAAATCAAGAAAGAACAAGGTCCTAGTTACATAATAGCTCAAAAGGCTGTTCAAAATCTAATCCCTGAAAGAACCTATTATGTGCAACATACTGTACTTTTTATTGGTATATGGCTTCTCTTCTGAGGGAGCTTAAGTTCTACTGGGATAAACTGTTGGTGGTTCAAAGAAGAGATACTTAGTTTTCATAATTTGAGGAAACAAAATTTAGAAAACAAAAATTAATCATTTTTCTGTTTTCATCTCCATTTGTATAAAGCTAGCTAATTATCTTCCTATGTGCATAATTTTGATTATTCAGTTCAACAAGGATTTAAGCACCTATTCCACACAAGACAACTGGACATAGAAAAACATAGAAAAAAACAGACACTGAACTCAGCAAGTTTATATTCTATTGTTAAATTTTTATTTCTTATTGCTGCAAATTACCTACAATATAAATATTTTTAGAAGTCTGTTTTCCATTACATATATTAAGAGAAGGGGCAATAGCAATAGAAGTCCAAAAAGATAACTAATACCAAATTTCTTTATAGTTTTAGAACTGAGATGGATTTGCCTTCCTAATTATTTTTGGCTTAAGCCAACCCCTGAATATGTTCAGTAGCTCAAAGCTGAATAACTGAGTAATTAAACAGAAGCAGAAGGGAGGCAGGTAGCTAAGAATGTATTATTAGCTGGAAGAACCAGGACTGAGACACTGCTTCAGATAACTAAGAGTTGACATAGCCTCCCATCTTGACATATTACAGCTTTTAGGGTTTAAAATAGTGTAATATCCCTTCCTCTCCCGTGGCATCTTCATCAATTGATTTCTTCTATGTGTGAAATGCTTTGCAATTTAACACAATATATAAATGCTAGCTATCATTATCATCATCAACATTATTATTATTATTATTAAATGCTCCTATCTTCTATGTTCTAGTCTATTCAAATCATATAGACTGAAATTTGGATGACAAACTCACCAAACCACGCCAAGCACATTCTCATAAATATTCAAAGGATCATATATTTAGAGATGGAAAAGACCTTAGAAGTCATCAGATTCAACTCATCTGACAGATGAGGAAACAGCATCTCAGAGGAGCGATTTGCCCACGCTCACACAAACCGTGTCATCGCCTGAAGCAGAATTTCGGCCCGTGTCCACTTGACTTCAGTCCAGCACTCAGCCCACTATATCAGAATGCTTATTCAATGCCTTGGATGGTTGGGGAAACTATTCCAACTTTTATTTTTAGTTTCAGTGTCAAAGAAAGAACCAAGTTCTTCAGTATGTAAAAAGGATGGCTGGTCCGATGAAAAGATCCATAAAAACCTACCCTATCAGCATAATAACGGGTAGATTTTCCCTGGATAAATCCAGCTTATACAACATCCGAGAGTAGGATAGAACCATATTCTTAGTAGCATACTTAGTGAAGCTATGATTTCAGACACGGTCTTGGAAAGCTATGAAGGAATTCCACAGAGATAACCAAACTTTTGTTTTATTTTATTTTTAAAGGGGAAAGAGAAAGAACCCATTATGTGCCAGAAATAATGCTAATAGCTTTACAAATATTATCTTAGTGATCTTCACAACAACCTTTTTAAGCCAGGTGCTATTATTATCTGCATTTTATATTTTTGGAAACTGAGGGAAAGATTAAGTGGCTTGTTCAGGGTCAATCAGCTAGAGAATGGATTTGAGCTCAGGTTATCTTGATTCCAGGTCCAGCTTTAGTACTTCTTATAAGTTTTTTTTAATTATACTCGGTATTTTTATTTATCTAGATAGATAGATAGATATTTATATAATTTATATATGTATATTATATATAAATATATATTTATACTCTTCTATAGATGAAACAGCATATATATTGATATATTTATAATGAATACTTATATATGCTGTTTTACATATGTTTACCTATATATATTTATATACATATACACATATATATTAAATATAAATATATAGTTATACTATGCTAAGGATAAAACAGCATATATATTGAAATGTGTACATATATTTACATATATACATCTATACATTTATACATAATATATGTATTTTATATTATCTATTTAAATATATTTACACTCTGGAAGGGTAAAGCAGCATATACAGAAATAGATATTCATATACATATATGTCTCAAAAAAGCATATATATGCTATTTTATATATATGCCTATATATTTACATATAATATATATACATATATTATATATATATGGTTATACTCTGCTAAGGGTAAAACAGCATTATATATTTATACATATATCAAAACTGCATATATAAATATATATATATTTATACACACACACACACACACACACATACACACACACTATTTTACCCTTAGAAGAATGTAAATTCCCTGAAGGATGATAAGATGTTCATTTTTTTTCATACCTCTAGGTAGGCATTTTTTTCTTTGTACCTTTAAGAAGACATTTAATAAATGCTTGATGAGTAACCTATGGAGAAATACTTACTATCTGAGTAATCCTGTGAAAGTCACAGCTTAAGTCTGCCTCAGTTTCCTCAAAAGTAAATGAGAATAATACTAGCACTTACCTCACAAAGATTGTTATAAGAGATTATATTTCCCTACTGAGGAGATTTTATGAGAAGAGCCAATCTATATTCATACCAACCTAACAATTACAGAACATTTAAAAAGTCACTTTTTAAATATTTCTATTTTTGCCTCTCTTTTTTCTCCCTCTCTGTTCCAGTGGGTGACTTGAAAGAGAGAAAAAGAAATTTAGAAATGATGGTGATGTAAAAACAAAGAAAAGAAAGTTTTAAAGTTCCAAACCTTTAAACATAAAATAAAATATTTCTGTTCCTAAAAAAAATAAAAATGAAAGTAGCTAATCCAAAGAAGCATATTTAATTGAAAAATGCATTGAAGGTCAACAACTTGCCATCTTTTGTACTAATTACAGTTAAATTGGCAAAGTTTCCCTTCTTAACTACTCCCACTGCTTTTTTTTAAAAGTTAGGAGAATAATCTCAGAGTTCAAAATGAAAATTTAATTCTTCCCACACTCAACATTGAAAAGAGAAAAAGAAATCCATTTCAATAACATTTTGTTTCACAAATTTGTATGATTAAACATCTTCCCTGGCTATTGTCTATTTCAAATGAAAGAACCACGTGAATTGATTTTTTTTATCTTTCTTCATGCTTATTGATCTCTGCTCCACCCTAATCTCTTTTTTTAAGAGAATAGATTAGGAGGGAAGGAAATAAGGGAAAGTGTTCACCGGTTCCAGAAGACCACCCATAGTCTGGCCTTAGATTCAGAAATTCACAACCCTGTAAAACCACCTGCCAGCCCGAGCACCTTGTTTCAGCAGGCTTGGCTTTCACCAAGTTTGGCTCTAGTGGCTTGTTAGACAAGTGACCCACAAAATCTCAGTACAATCCATGGAAGGCTTTGCATCATGGGACCTGAAAGTGGGCTGAGCAAAGTTTCTCTGTGAACTGTGCTGTCTAGTGGATTAAAGGCCTTAAACATGAGTGTAAAATTATGGAAACTAGGTACAGTCCATTTAAAACTTCTCACCTAAAATCTAGGGGAATGGTATTTGCAAACCTAGAGCCAATTTGATGACAGGGTTTTCAACTGACATTGTATATCTGCACATATTCTAAATGAGAAGCTCTTTTGGCAGTTTAGTATATTCTACGGAACCCTTCTCAAGATAATGTTTTTATAAATACATAAAATATAAATTTATGAATATGGAAATACATAAAATACATGGAATTATAATCGAAATTAAATATATATTGAAATGCAGTCGTCAAAATCTTCAGAAAAACAAGGTCACAAATCCCAGGTTAAGAATCTATGATCTAAATTCTCATTAATGTGAAGGCAAGACAGAGTTTAATTAACAGCTAAAGCTTGGCAAGTATAAAATTAAAACATTAAGCTTAAAGCAGGATGCAATTCAGTTAAAACTCTCATCTATTTTAAATGCAGAATAACTTTCATAGCAGCAAGGTGACAGGTGGTTAATCACAGATGAGAGCTCACTATAATATATATGTATGTATTTCAATTTGCTGACACAATATCATTCTCTATTCTCTAGTGAGCAAGCATAATTTTAAATGAAATTAAAGTGAAAAATTAACTATAATACACCAAGAGTCAGGTAACGATTTTTTTTTATCATTTTTCTTGAAAGTCAAGGATTTAAGTCAGTCCAATTCAACAAATATTTATTAAATTCCATGTGCAAGGCCCTGGGCTGATAGTAACAACTAACATTTATATATAGTCTTTTAAGGTTTGCAAAGTGCTTTAAATTTGTTTTTCATTTGATCCTTGTAATAACTATAATGTGGATGTTATTATTATCCCCATGGGGGGGGAGGGGGGAGAAGAAAGGTAAGGGAAAGTATAAATAATATACATAATAAGTATATACATACAAATATAATATATAACATATATACATCTATAATAAGACATTATATATATATAATTATATGCATTCATACATAAATATAGATGTATATAAGCATATACATAAGTATAGACATAAATCTAAGTATATACACATATACATAATATATATATATACATAAGTATGTACATATATACTAAGTATATGCATAATAAGCATATATATACACATATGCACACACATATACATATGTATATCACCCTACTATATGTTAGACATGATAAGTTCTTTTTAAATATTATCTCATTTGACATTCACACTAAACCTTGGAGATAGGTGCTATTATTTTCCTCACTTTACAGTTGAGGAAACTGAGGCAAGTAAAGTGACTTGCCCAGGATCATAGAATAAGTCTCTGAAGCCACAAATGAACTCAGATCTTTTCCAAGCCCAGAACTTTATTCTATATTCCAGTGTTTGCACCAGAATTTGAACTCACATCTTCCTGGCCCTCAATCCAGCGCTCTAACCACTGTACCACCAAACTGTCCAGGCAAAACCCTTCAGAAGATATCAATAACCATAATAAACAGGATTACACAAATTAGTGCATCAGAGATAAAAAGCAAAGTATTGCGTGAAATCTAAGGAGAAAGAACATTTCTGACAGTATCAGAGAGGGAGGCTACATGGAGGAAATGACATTTCAATGAGGCATTACAGGTCTGGTTTTGTTTTGTGAGTTTAAAAATATCTAAATCGTGAAAAGATCTCCAATTCTTTCAACTCTCCGAGCCTCTGACGCTATTCTGAATGGAACTCCAAGTAGGGTATCCAAGTGCAGCATCTGAATAGCAAAAAATAGGCCTTTCTGACGAATCACGCTAGACAATCAACCAGCTGTGCCCTCACGTAGCAGTCATGGGTTTGGAACCACTTTCAAGACCTGGTTTCCACAGCAACCAAATGAGAAAATTCCACAATTGCTGTTTCAGGTCTCCCATCAAGCAAATACAGTGTATAACTTAAGGCAAGTCATATTCAGTTAGAGCGAGAAACCATGCTCTGAGAAAAAAGGGAAATTTCAGGGAAAATATACATTCAAAAAACAGAATTCAGCAAATACACATATGAAATTTGTACTTTTTTACATTCACTACATGGTTTCCTTGGTTCAACAGCAACTAGAAAATTGAGCTTGGATCTAGGAAGACAGTTCAAATCTGACATAAGAACTTACTAACTTGTGACTCTGGGCAAAACCATTTTAACTTTTTCTTAGCCTCCATTTCCTTATCTTGAAAATGAAAGAGAAAAGAATGGAACAAGCATTTATTAAGTATATGTGAGTCACTTTATAAATATTGCCCTGTTAGATCTTCCCCAAAACCATGTGTACTATTATTATCCCCATTTTACAATTAAGGAAACTGAGACAGAGATTAAGTGACTTGCCCACTTCACTCGGCCCATTGATCTTCCCACAGATGATGATGACTGGTAAATAATTTAAGATTATTACCCCTGAAAGGCTGATGTGCAATTTTATTATTATTTTATCAAATTGATCAAAAGAACAGAGAGAAGTATCATATTGGTTGGATTTTCTATGGAAGAGTCATTGAAAAGCATGGACAAGAAGAAGACCTGGAGGGGGTGGAGACCTACAGCACTGAAAGAAATACCCACACTGACAAAATCATTGATCCACTGAAGAAGAAAAAAGCATTTTGTCAGTAGGACAAGAGAAAAGGAAGGGGGCTACTCTATCACTTTTTCTTTCATCACCCATAAGTCATTCAACAATTAACAAAAGGTTCTTTTAGCCATAACAAAAGAAGGATTTACTAGTATTTAGCTAGAGGATATGAGACCTTCATTGTTTCCATATGGAAATTCATCTGGTCATCAGGGCAAGTTGTGGTAACTCATGGGGATCTTGGGATATCCACCATTTAGGAAGGGTTCTTCCAGATAGATGTTACTAGATGACCAAGAAGTCATCTGTATATGGCCAGAGACGACCTAGAAGCTAAATCAAATATGGTGTATTTGAACCTTGTTCCCTTCTCCCCCATTAGTCGATCAAGTTTGGAGGATGGCTTTTTCATCTTCAAGGGAAAAATATGTCTCACCCAAGCTGGGAAAAGATTAGAAGGAAAAACACAGATAGTGATTCTACCATAATACTAGATCATAAGAATACATATCTAAAGCTAAAATAGCCACCAGAAGCCATATAGCCCAAAAGATTTATGCAAATCATACTATACACTATCACTTTCCTCCATGTCTTCATGCAAAAGCCTATCCCAAACACAAACTAAAGAAATTTCTCATATCACAGATTTTTACGTTGCAGATTTGTGTCTTATCTATCTAAAATCACTAAATTAAATTGAGTACAATCTATCTGAAGGAAGGAAACTTCCAGGTAAGGAAACTAAGGAGTGATTTCTCCAATGTCATAGAGGTAGTAAGAATCTGAGAGGGAATCTAAACCCAATTGCCCAAGGCCAGAGTCAGTACTTTCTTTACTGTATCACACCTCAGGGAAAGCTAACTCCAAACTTCAGAAAACACTTGTTATGGAACCTACTGAGGCTATCTAGCTACTCAGGAGGATTGGTGGGTTCTAATGAGATTCAGCAGTTTGTGTACTGGGGACTCATCCTTTTAATATTAATGTCCTTTCAATGTGGAGATATGTCTGTGAGCTATGAGGAAACTAAAGTTCCAAAGAAAAAGTGAGGATCACTCAAAACACAATGAAGAGGTGAATGGCGGCTGTAACTAGGCCTGCAACACATTGGGAACAAGACATTATGTGAGAGAAACAATATTAAAAATCCCATAAAATAAGTATATGAGCAGAAAAGGTCACAAGAAGTGTCCATGGATTACCAACCAGCAGCCTATATATCCCACTCCTATCCTAGTGACATTATGAGAAACCAAGGAAGACATCAATATATTGGGTGAACCCTATGGGGAAAACTTTTAAATATAACAATGAGATCACATATAGATTCAAGCAAATCTCTGTTTTTCCCCCCACAAAGGGGGGAATGCTCTTTTAACTCTGGATGGGCACCATCATGTTAGCCTTTGTTCTGTTTACTTCACAAAAGTTTGGTATTTTTCCCTTATAAGTCAAAATATATCTTACCAGTAAGAGCAGCAATGCTGATTATTATGAACAGCGGTCATATATTATTCAATCTCTTTAGCTTCCCAGCAGTTATTTAAAATACTGAGATTTGGCCCAATTAGGCAATAACGCATTAGGTTTAGTTTTGGGTTGTTGTTTTTTTCATATTAACCCAGTCCTAAGTGTTCTGGTTCAAATCAAACTAAAAAAGCATTTAGAGAGCAAGTTTCCGCCAGGTTTATTACTTCCCTTGTTAATCTTTCACCTTCTGAAAGGGCTTTTACAATTAAAAGTGAGAAAACGTACATTAACAAGTCTCAAATACGATATACTTTAACTTTTATGGTGCATTTTGTTCCTTCCTGCCCCCTACAATCCCCCCTTGCATGAGTCCAAATGAGAAACTCAATTTTGCGAGGTCACTCTGTTATACCTCCCATTCTGAGCTTGACTGTCAGACTTAGCTGACTGTTCTCAAACAGCATGGAGCAGCAGAGAACATCCTTGCTCTCTGCAGACTTAGGCTAGAAATGCTTCCCAGCTTGCTGCCCCCAAACATCCAGCCCTAAGAGAGGCAAGGTCAGAGTGTCCTGGGAAGGGCAGACAATTCTAGCCAGTCACCCATACTCCCATCACACTGAAGCAGTTACTAAAGGGTCCCTCAGGTCCTTCCTTAGAGCAAAGAATAGAGAGAAAGGATTTTCATCCATTATACCAGGAAGGGCATATTGCCAGCATCTATCCTAGATGGAACAGGGAAAGGAGGAGGTAGGGGAGGGGGAAATAAGGAGGGTAGCTAAAACCATTTAAAACAGCTGAATGAGGCCGTAATGAAGCGAGGGGCTGAATGCCTTTGGTGACTGAACAAAGAATCTTCCAAGATTTCTGCAAAACCCACACTAAATAAGAAATAGCATCATATTTTATTTCACTGATTTAAAGAGAATTTAAAACTCCACATGGTTTGGATTTGGTATCTCACTTGAGAGTTATGTGTCAGACCCAAATTCATAAAAATAAAAATAATTATTCCGGCTTTCACTTAAGTTGTTATATCTGTTTGGTTCATGTCTCTGATCACAGAAAAACTACACGCCTTAATAAAGAACATTGAGTAATAAAAATGATATAATGAAAGGATTTTATGTAGACAGCATGGGAGGGGAAGCTTGGCTTCTGGATCTCAGTTTCCTCATCTGTATAAAAAAAAGTGGAGGGGGGGGTCTAGACTATCTCTAAGCTCCCTTCGAAGACTAAGTATTATGATGCTATTTTATATCAGAGAAAAGCAAATCACAAAAATGAGATTTACAATATAATAGGGATGACGAGATTGCAGAGAGAAGAAATAAAGCTGCCTATTCAATGGCAAAACAATTTACTCCATCAGCAACAGTGAAAATTAGTATTCTGTTTTTAACTCACAAGGAAAAAAAAATCTAAATACAGACAAAAGAAATGCACCACAACTTTGGATGGAGGTTCAAGTTCCCACAATATGACAATGTTTTATAACCACATTGGGGGGGGGGGGGTTTAAACCATTGGATGACAAATTGATTGATATGACTATTCTGCCCATTAATATTTTATCCTTGAGTGAAGAAGCAAGGCTATAATTTATCCCCAAATGCTTAAATTAACTGACTTCATTAATATTTACAGCTTAAATATGAGTTAAACTTTAAATTTATGCCAAATTAATCTCAAATCTCCAAAAATGCTCAGAATCACATCTTGAAATCACAGAGAATGTCTTATGTCGGCATATCAAAGTCTTAGAGATAAATAATGTCTCTGAAACTTGTTTTTCTAATGATAGGTTATAGGATGTATCCCAGGAAACTTAAGGAAGAGGTTTTGCTTTTTTCTTCAAAACGCTTTAAGATGTTGGTCTCTATTTCAGATGGATTAGGAACCCTTAAATAGTACTACACCTGAAAAGTCTTCCTTGAAAAAAAATATGATCAAGGTCTCTGTTTCCCCAGATTTGCCAATATTTTTCCTGATCTGAAAAAGATTCATTTCTTCCAATGGTCCTCAAGCTGAAGTCTGTGCTCTTGGTGGGATTCTTTTTTCATATATAATAGATGTTTTTATATAATTAGCCTTCACAACCTGCCCCTCCACACACACACCTTTTACATCTTACACTTTTCTCACACCCCCATGTACCCATAAATGTAGTGACACTGGCTTCCCTAACTCTCCATCTCTGCACTCTGGGAATTACCATTGGTTGTCCCATCACCCCTGCCTCCCAGCTTCCAACTAAAATCTCACCTTTTCCAATTTCTCATAATTCTAGTCCCTCCATGTGGATTCTGTCCAATTATTGTGTCTTATTGATACATAGTTAGCTGTATGTTCGGCTCCTTGAAGGGAGCTATTTGTGCTTTCCTTTGTATCCTCAGCACTTAGCACATTATAGGTACTAAGTAGCACAGGTGATAAGTATTGGGTCTGATTTCAAAAAGACCCAGAGTTCAAAATTCAGCCTCAGACATTTACTGGACATATGACTCAGCAAACTACTTAGTTTTCTTCATGAAAATTAGCTGGAGAAAGAAATGGCAAATCACTCTAGTATTTTTGCCAAGAAAACCCCAAAAAGAGGTTGTAAAGAGTCACAAATGAAATAAGAAACAATAATAATAATAGGTATTTAATAAATATTTATATTTATAAATATTTATTGACTGTGCTTAAAAATGTTATTTTGTATTATTGTTCTATTTTTTAAAAACAGATTAGCAGGATAATTTCAGAAAGCCCTGGCGAGACTTACATGAACTGATGCTAAGTAAAATGAGCAGAATTAAGAGAATACTGTACACAATAATAAGATTATATGATGATCAATTATGACAAATTTGGCTTTTTTCAACAGTGAGGTGATTCAGGCCAGTTCCAATGGTCTTGTGATAAAGAGAGCCATCTCCACTCAGAGAGAGGACTGTGGGAATGGGATGTGGATTGCGACATAGGATTTTCCCTTTTTTGTTGTTTGCTTGCATTTCTTATTTTTTTTCTTTTAGATTTGATTTTTCTTACGCAGCATGATAATTGTGAAAATGTGTATAGAAGAACTGCACGTGTTTAACATATATTGGATTACTTGCCATCTAAGGGATGAGGAGGAAGGGGGAGAGAGATTTAGAACACAAGATTTTGCAAGAGTGAATGATGAAAACTACCTATGCATATATTTTGAAAATAAAAAGCTTTTTAAAAAATGTTATTCTCAGAAGGGATCCAAAGGCTTCATCAGACTAACAAAAGGTTAAAAGCCTCATGCTTAGGGTGTCTCAGACCTAATACCTTCACTCTAGTTTCAGTACCTAACATGGGGGCTCATAGCAGTGGACACTTACTCCATTAGTATTTGCTGCTGCTGCTGGAGTCCTTCTGGTTGGGTTTCTGGGTTAGGATTCTTATAAACAACCTTTATAGTTACTAAGATTCATCCCCTCCTTGGCTGGGGAGTGTAAATACAGAGGCACTCTGCTTTCAACAAACCCAAGAACAGGAAGTTCACAGTGAAGAAAACAGCTAAGTTAGAGATCAATTATTAACTTTAAAGAATAATTTGCCTTAGGATTCTTTTAAATATTAGATTCTCTAGTGCATTTTAAAATCTAGATGGAATAGAAGCTCATATTTACATAGTACTTTAATGTTTACAAACCACTTTCCTTATATTAACCCTCTGAGATAGGTAGTATATTTTAGTGAATACCATTTTAATGTCATTCAAGGTTGTTTTTTTTTTTTAAGAAGGAAGACTACTTTGGAATTAGGGCGACTAGGTAGCACCGTGAATGGGGTGTCAAGTCTAGTTTAAATCTGGCCTCAAACACTGGGCTTCTGGGAAAGTCCCTTAACCCTGCTTGCCTCAGTTTCCTCATCTGTAAAATGAATTGGAGGAGGAAATGACAAATCACTCTGGTATATTTGCCAAGAAAACCCCAAATGGGGCCACAAAGAGTCAAATGTGACTAAAAAACAACAATTTGGAATTAAATTGAAAAAAAGAGAAACTGAAAACAATAATAATAATAATATTTCTATAATACTTTAAGATTGATAAAAAACAGTTTACAATGTCTCGATACTCACACTACCATTATTTTTTTTTTTACCATTATATAGTTAAGGAAATTGATACTCAGAGTGCTCATGTTGAATCCCAGGATCACATTTAATTGTAAAAGCCCAAGGAGATGAAGGCAAGCATTCCTGATTCTATGTCCAACATCACTGGGCTGTCTTTAAGTTATATTTTTGCATTTAGAGCAAGAAGCAATGAGCCATGGTGAATGGAAGGGTAGTTTTGAAATCCAAAGAACCAAGGTTCAAATAAATTGTGCTTCAGATACTTGGCTGTGGGACTAGCAAGGGACAAGTCATTTAATGTTTCAGACACTCTAAGACAACTGCTGATCTGTACTGATAATACCTGAGAAATCAGTCTTCCATCTTGAAGAAATCACAGCTCTGACAAAAAGTAAGACAGTAAGGATCCCAGCAAACTGGCTGGGTTTTTTTTCCTTTTTCTTTTCTTTTCTTTCTTTCTTTCTTTCTTTTTCTTTTTTCTTTCTTTTTTTTTTTTTTTTTTTTTTTTTTTTTTTTTTTTTTTGCATCCCAGAACTTAATACAATGTCCCAGATGCGTAATAGGTACTTAATAAATGCTTACAGATGACTGGACTCCTACAGTTTAATAGGTGCTTAATAAATGTTATTGACTGATTGATTAACGCTGCTTATTTTAAGAAGGGGTCCAAAGGCTTCATCTGACTGCCAAAGTAAATCAGTACATAAAAAAGGTTAAGAACCCAGATTCTTAAACTGTGAGTTCAGACCCCAAATGTTCTCATAACTGAATTTGGGAGCCATGAAATTATGTTTTATTATCAGTAAATGTCTGATTTGTATATCTATTTTATATACATATATGTATACTTATTTGTATACCTATTTTATATACTTATATTTCACATAACATTTTCTTGGGAAAATTGGGGTCACAAGCAAAAAAAGTTTAAGAAGCCCTGCTTTCGGATCCCTACTGGACCCCAGGGAAGTACATTAGACTAAAGTTACATAGGATAGATAGCCAGACATGAAAAGACAGCAATCTGTATCTTTGGAGAGAACCTCCACCTTGATATAATCATAGGTCCATCTAACATTAATTCATATTTATATGATGTTTTTAAAGTTGACAAAATACCTTCCTCATAACAACACTGTAAAGTAGATCATTATAAGATCATTAGCCCCAATTTACAGCTGAGAAAACTGAGGGTCGGAAAGAAATGAAATTCCTTGCCCCTTTTCACAAAGTCATTCTTTCTACTAAATCATGATTAAAAAGCTGGAGGGGGGAGGAGGGGAAAGGGAGGAAGAGGAGAGTAGTTGGGTGTTTTTACTTAATTACCTGGTTCCCTTTTTTATAAGTATTTAAATCTCATCCCTAAATTTGGATGGAGAACATAAAGGGAGGTGGATAAAAAGTGGATTAAATGACTAAAATGATATTCTCCCAAGTTATTTCCCATGCTCACATCATTTGTCTCCTCTCTCTCCCAACCAAGATCTATCTGGATTCCGCAGAGCACACAACTGTGTCTGTGTGAACAAATTTCTTTTTTAGAACTGGCTGCACTGATATTATTCATCTTAAATTGTAAATTGAAGCTGGCGAGGTTTTTATCCACATCACTTGCCTTGCAAAGAGCCAGAGATATTGGTGTACCAAAAGCTTTTAGTAATTGCCAAGGAGTGATCAGCTCATCAGTCACATTCCAGTATAGAACCATACAAGAATTATTTCCCTTTTCCAGATGGACTATTTAAAAAATTAATTAATGCTTAAAATTTTCCAAAAGGATTTGAAAATGGAAAGAGAAAAAAATGTCATTTGACTTCCTCATCAGTGAATTTTTCCTAAATAATATACATTTTTGATGCTCTAACAGGATATAATAATAATTTATAATAATAACACATATGGAGTACTTTCTATGTGCTAGGCACTATATAATTATTACCTCATTGATCCGTCATTCTCCTACAAGGTAGAGATTAGTATTCATTTGATCTTCATTAGTGTACAAGGTAAATGTTATTATTAATCCCCATTTTACAGATAAGGAAACTGATATAAAATGGTATTGTCCACAAAGAAAGAACAAATTCAGGAGAAGAAAGGAGTGGGAAAAAAATACGCCCACAGCTAAATGTCCCATCTACTACGTTAGAGACAGGAAATATAATTCATGGAGATCATCCTCTTGGCTTATACATGCCAAAATGCAGTCTCCTCCTTAACAGATATCAGGTGTGGCACAGGAATTTTTGTTTCACTACATAGCTGAAAATTTAAGAGTGATATACTTCTGCTTTGTTTAAAAATCTGAATCATAATGAGATATTCTGGGAAAAAAAACTTAATAATGGGGTTCCTGGGATTATAATGAAAAACTATAGAATTCATAAGATACTAAAATGAAAGAGTATCTTTATTTCAGTTATGCTGGATTTCCAGCAGAAATTTTTCAAGGCAAAGTTTTAAGGATCTCCTTAAAAGAATCCATTTAGATTCTTTTAGATACTTTTTGTAAGAATAGTACTAAATTTGGGAATCAGAAGATCTGAGTTCAAATTCTATCTTCTGGAAGGAAAAATTATATTATCAGAAACAGACATCGGATTAATGTGCTTTTTATTAACTGTTCATTGTTTCAGGGAAGGAGTAGCTGAGTGTGTTAACAAAGTTTAAAAGAAAGCATCAATGAAACATTTTGGGGGAAAAATAAGACAATAATAATAATGATCATACCAATGAAATAGGGTGGGGGGAAGAACTTTGAAAGATGGATAAAAAGTAGTTACCAATCTTGACTTTGGAAGTCTGATGATAAAGCAAGCTTTGCACCTGTTAGCAGAGAAATGTGGACTAGAATTGCAGGTGGAGTCATGAATGGTGCATCTGGAGTCAGCATGGTCCAAGTTCAAATTTTACGTCGGATAGTTTTGTGACTTTGGCCAAATTATTTAAGCTGTTTGCCTCATTTTCCTCCTCTGTAAAATATGGATAATAACAGCACCGATTTCATGGGGTGATTGTGAGGATGAAATGAGATAATAATATTTGTAAAGCTCTTTGCAAATCTTAAAGCACTATAAAATGCTAGCTATTATAATTTTAAACATAGTCTATAATTTGTTTTGCTTTACTGTGCTGATTTATCACACAGTCAAGTTTAGACTAGAATGGGTGCATTAATAAATATGTAACGAAAAAAGAAGCATCAATAAAATGGTTTTTTAAAGTACACTTTTAAAAAGTTCAAAAAGGGCCACAAACATGCCAATTTTGTAATTGCTGTGTTAAACTTAAATGTTATTGTTGTTGTTCAGGTATATCAGATTCACTGTGACCCATAGATACTAGAGTGTTTTACCATTTCTTTCTCCAGCTCATTTTACAGATGAGGAAACTGAAGTAAACAGAGTTAAGTGACTTGTCCAAGATCACAGTTAGTGCCTGAGGCTGAATTTGAATTCAGGTTTTCCTGACTCCAGACCCAGCATTTATCCAGTGCACCACATAGCTATTCCTAAGGTCAATATAAGGATAGGGAAAGTGAAGAGATGTATTTCATTGTTAAAGGGATCTAAAAATTTCCTCTACTGATGTACATTCTCTACAAGTTACCATGTTAGATAATTACTTAAGTCAGAACCTTGATCAGGATCATATAATTTGTTCTCAGAGGCAAAGCTGAATCTAGCTTTCCATCTCTGCTCTCTAATCACTAGGCCATAGAGTCTCTCAAACTTAATATATAGTTTTTAAAAACTGCGCCTAACAGAAGTTCAGAAATTCCCAGTTTTATATGCAATTCTCCTTTTGGTTTCTTGTATGCTAAAAGGTCATGCTTGCTGATGTTTACAAAATACATAATAAAAGAATAAAAATTCTAAAGGATTGGATTTGTAACACTCCTGAAATAACCTGATGGGATCCATGTAACTTCTGATGTCTTGTACCAACCTTGAGTCCCAGAAGCCTGATTTGAATTTTATTAAGGATTTTATTTCCTATAAAAGTACTGTAATGCATTTTCAACTGCTGCTTTTCTTTAAAAGGTTATTTCATTACTTCACTTCATAAATTGCAGTGAAATCAAACCATTCATCCTTGAAAGAGAATCTAAAATGAATTCCTCCTAATAGAAGTACAATTTAGGTTGACAAAAATTCCGCTATTTTAAGCAGGTGATTTTCAAAAACAGGTAGCTACCTAAACAGGTTTGAGTGCTTCTGTAATGCCAGACAAATTAAAGAGATGCATACAAAGATGTGGATACATAAATCTATATATACTTTATATATATATATAGATATAGATATACTTTACACACACACATTCCTTTTTTTCTGAGTATCTAAATCTCATTCCTAAATATATCCACGCTAAATACCAAGAAATACCAAATATTTTATATTAAATATTTTATTCTAAAATAAATGACGCTAAATACCAAGAAAGTTTTTCAATTTTTATTTATTTTCTCCAGATTAAATATATTAAGTACTTTCATAGAAGGTTCTTATCAACTTTATTACTCTGTATTTTAAAGATACTTATATTAAAATGCTATCCCATTGAAAGAAATTTTAGGTGTTCTGGAGAGTAGAAACTAAAAATGGCCTTTAACAGATAACAAAAGTGGATTTATTCTCCCTGCCAGAAAAGAACTGCTTAGCATACAAGTGGCTTAACGATTATTGAATCTCATTTCAGTGTTGATTCTAGAGAAGATTATTAGGTACTTGATCTTATTCATGACCCACTCTGCAGTCTGCAGGGTGACCTTGTATGTGGGCTGCTATTTCCTCATATTAGCTCTATTATATTTCACAATCAGGCAGCCTTCTAAAAGTTCTAATACTTCTATACAGTTAACTTCAGGTGCCCATCGAAAAAGTTAATGAGCAAGCATTGATTTAGCACTTAATATGTTCCAGCCACTGTGCTAATAAACACAAAGCATGAAGTAAACTCTCAGCAAGGTTACATGGAGAGACATTGAAGGTTCTTGAGCAAAGGAGTTACTCCATTTTATATCTACTACCCTGCCTGATTTCAACTCCAGAAATGAACTCTTCCAAATAAGCTCATCATCATGCAGTTAATATAAACCAGGTCTTCCCTTGTGTCTTTCCCCTCCTCCTTCTTCCTTCCCCTTTTGTGCCTGTCTCTCCCTTTAGATTGTAAACTCGTTGTCTTTCTAATTAACCGTATCACTATGGCTTAGCACATACTGGCTGTTGATGTGGGCACTTAATAAATGACTATTGGATTGGAATAGACTGAATTGTCAGTGACTCGGTGCTTTCAGAATGTCAGTCATCCTTGCTGAAGATGGGCTGGAGAAGAATGAGACTAATTAGAAAGCTAATCCAAGGGAGAGGTAATGAGCTTCTGGATTTGGATGTTTGTAATTGGAGTAGAGAAAGCCGCCTGGGTGAATGGTATTGAGGAGGTAGATAAGTCAATTAGACTTGATTAGCTACAAGGTGGGGAGGGGACTAAGAATAATGATGAAAAGACAAAGAAAGACCTGAGTTACATTCCTGGGAAGAATGATGGTGCTCTGTATAAAATTAGGGAAGCTAGGAGGGATTGTGGAGGGAGTAGGGGCGAAGTTGAGTGGTCTGGAACATGTTCAGTGTGAGAGGCACATGTGAATCCAAGTAGACTTATCCAGTAATCGGAGATGTGGAACTGAAATTCTGGATAGAGATGGGAGCTCTATATGTAAACATGGAGGAAAATATTTGCAACCTAGGAAATTGATGAGATTGAAAGGACCGAACTTGTCCCAATTGTCATCTGCCATCTTTTAAATTAAAAGTAAATCAAAATACTTCAATTTCTAAATAAAGAAAAGACTCCCTTCCATGATGTTATCTTTTATCATTGTCTTTACTTACAAATGCTTTTTAAAAATTTTCAACAAATTTGGGGAATGATTTATTTATCAGTCAATAAAGTATTTATTGAATATAACAGGTACTGTGGTAAGTGTGGGAGATATAAATTTAATGAATGAAACAATCTCTCCTTTCAAGGTGCTTAATTCTCACTGGGGAAACCAGATGGACATATGTAGGTATAAACATAATAAAGAGAATAAATATAAATAAGATAGCTGAGGAGGGAGGACACTGGGAAGTGGAGGCCAGAAAAGATTTCATGTAGAAAATGGTGCATCTTGAAGGAAGAGAGGAAATCTGTGAGATGAAGGTAAAGGGTAAGGGGAGGCCTGTTCCAGGCTTAACAGACAGCTGGTGCAAAGGGAATGTTGGATGTGAGGTAATTTTTATTCTATATACTCTTTGCACATCAAAATTAAAATGAATAGCAATCAGAAGAATCATTTTCTAAATAAGAAAAATCAGTCTCCATTTCTTGTAATTTCCTTTCAAATTAATAAGCAAAATGAATAAATATTCATTTCTTTTCTCTTTATTTGCTCTTTAAATATACAAACACAAAAAGAGTTACTGGATTAACCAAGCACAGCTAACTGTCCCTGGACCTAGCAATATCTCATCCACTCAACATTTCAGAAGGCATCTTATTTTGTTGTCCAATTTACTACTCATCCATTTTCACAGATTCTGCCTAAATGCTAGCCTTGCTTCCTGAATCTGCTTTGTTTAAATCTATATATGCAAGCCAAATGCTCCCTTGATCCTGAGAAGGTCCAAGCTCCCTTACACCGGAGCACTACTGTCACAGTTTGTAAGAACAGAGAGGAAAGTCTTAGAAGAAAATCTAAAGAACAGTGGTGTTAAATGATTTTTTCCCTCAAATAAATCTCTCAAACCAAATATACCAATATTCAAATATTATCCATTTTAAAAGTCCCAAACAATTTTTTTAAATTGTCTAAAAATTTTGGATTATCCAAAATAATCTAGTCACAGATATGGAGATTTAAGAGTTAATTGTTCTAACTAAAGGGCTGACTGTAAATGCCTAAACATCATTTAAATTCTCAGTTTAAGCTGAAGGGAGAACCTCTACTGATTACAGAGGCACGAGAAAGGGAATGCCAGGCCTAACCTTTGAGAAGTTCACAAAAAGGGCAGTAAAGCCCTTGGGAGGAGAGCTGGGTTTTGTCCCCGGTGCTGTCAATGACTCCCTAGATGAACCAACTAATCAATTAATATCTCCGAGATTCAGTTTCCTCATCTGTAAAATGAGAAATAAACAAAGATATTTCCAAGGTCCCTTCCAATTCCAAATCTTGAAAACTGAAACTGCAATTATGATTGTATACTCTGACATAGTCCAAATCTGATAATGGTTTTTTGGTTTTTAATTGATTGTATATGGGTAAATAAATGACAAGTTATTCCAGGATCTCTGCCAAAAAAAAAAAACCTTAAAGGTAGTCACAAAAAGTTGGACATATTAAAGCAACTGACCAGGAGCAATATTAACAAACTCCCTTAAAAGAACTGTTTAATACTATAGGATTTTTAATGGAGCAGGGTTCAGCAAATCATAAAATGTTTATGCAAAGCTAAATAGAACACTGATTTTATTTTGATGCTATATCTCCTTCTAAATATCGGAAAAAACAGTGTCCTGAGCTCACAAATCATCACTTATAAGCAACATTAAGATGGATGAAAGGTGTCTATTTGCCCACTCAGCCGAAGGTGACCTTTATGCACTAAAATGCAATTGAGATGGAAAAATTTCATTCTGAAAGGATGGGAGTTTATTCTAAAATAAATGACAGCTTTTTACCTAGTTTTCCAGTTAAAATTCTACAGTTGCCTAAGAGAGAATCCATAGGAACAATCTGTTTTGAGTTTTAAAATAGAAAAGTAAGACAAACCAAACCTCTTTAAAGAAGAAAAAGGGTATTCTGTACAAACAATTTGTATTTCTGCTTAATACTCATTAAGGAAAAACATTGGCCACAGTCGTCCATCATAAAGGAGAGAAATGGTCCTTGCTTAGCCAATGGCTTATATTCTACATGACCTTTTGGGGGAGTCTTTCTGGTCTCTCCAAAGTTCAGCTGTTCACAAATAAGAGACATAGAAGTCTTTGCTACGGCTTTAGCCCACAGACTAGACTATTCACTGTTCCCAGGACAAAGCCCAACCATTTCCATCTCTGTGCCTTAACTTGTCCAATTGCCACTATCCCCTCCAATTCCAATTCATGTTATCTGCTCTAAGATGTCTTCCTAGATCCCTTTGCTGAAAATGGTCAAGAAATGCAAAGCCTTGAGTCATTATGAGGAACATCATGAGACACTTGATTACTTCAATTACATGGTTAATTTTTTTTTTCATTTTTTATTGAGTTTTTGGTTGTTTGGCTTCTGGATAAATGGAAATTATGTATTTAGTAGGATGAGGCAGTGGGTTATAGGAGAAAGGAAGGAAGGTCATTTGGGGCCCCTAAGTGGGCAGCCTGGAATAAAATTAAGATATGGAGAAGTGTCATAAAGGAAATACACACACATTGCAGCAGAGGCACTTACAATGAAATCAAAGATACAGCTGAGATTTTGAGGAATAAAGGCTTAGCTTTAGACCCCACTCTGATAGCTCATTATGGCATGATGTTGACTCTGGGTTTCTGGAAGGTTATCATCAAGAGTCTACTAGATTGGAAAGGCTTGAGTACAACTATGTAGCTATTATCCAAAGACATTTAATGGCAGCTGGCATTTAATATAGTACTTTGAGGTTTGCAAAGGCCTTTAAAGAGATTCATCACTACAAGGGGAGCCATTCGGGGAGATCCCTTCAACCACAGAAACTTCAGTCCAAAGCAAGTGAATCTGAGAAATATTTATCAACAAATTTATCAACAACTAGGCTGAGTGCTAGAAGTACAAAGACAGAACAAAATATTCATCCTTCTTGGGTAGTAATAATAATAACTAATATCTGTAATCAATAATCATAACTGATTAGAACTTTAAGGGTTGCAAAGAGCTTTACACACTTTATCCCATTTGAGAATCACAACAGCCTTGCAAGGTCAATACAAATGACTTGCTCTTGGTCACACAGCAAGATTCTGGGATAGGTTTTAGGCTCCTGTTTTCTTGATCCCAATGCTAACTCTCAAGCAACTATGTCCACCTCCTACCTTCTGATCAAGTCTATGAAGGCAGAGAAGGGTTACAAGTGAGAGGTGAGGGAGGTACCCAGAGATGAAGTGCCATAGAGACAGTGACTAATTTTCTCCAGAGTCTCTCAATAATGAGCGATTTAATCTGCCAACCACTTTCCTCACCCTATTATTCTCCAGCACCATCATTCTTTAATGCTTGTCAGTTCTACGCTCCAGGAACTGACATTTCATTAAGGAACACAATTGAAAATCCAGCTTCCAGGTAAGTTGAAAGGTTTTTTCCCTGACAATTTCTTTGGTTTTTTGCCCCTGCCCTTGAGCTGCTATGAATCACATTCTCCATCTCTCCATATTACCAAGTGTCCTCCATCCTGGACCCTTAAGACATCCTCTTCCCAATAGATCAGAAAATAACCCAATCTCAACTTTCTCTTTTTCCTTAGTCTGTCCCCTTACACCTCATTGTCCAATTGTCTGCATACAAAGGCTTGCAAAGTTCTTCCTTCAAAGTCAGTGTGAGGTAAATATTACAAATATTATTATACCTATTCTATAGGTAAGGAAACTGAGGCTTTGAGACACTAACTGATTTAACCATAATCACAAGTCTCTCTGGATTGATATCCAAACCCAGATCTCCTAAGTTCAAGTCCAACTTTCTGTCCGATTTACACAACTGATTTTATCAATTAAAAAGTATTTATTAAGGGACTACTGTGTGTCAGGAACTCTGATAGATGATGAGGATACAAAAATAAAAAATATGTTCTCAAAGACCTTGCAGTTTATTGGAAGAAACAGAAAAATAGATATATACAAACACGGTGTATTATGTGTTTATATATATATATATATACACACATATATATATACATATACACATATATATGGCATATATAGTACCATAAATAGTGTATGTAAACATACCATGTAAAAGTACTTGTATAATAAACACAAAATGCAAATTGAGCAAATAGCTCAATACAAGATAGGGAGAAAGGATACTAATATTTGGAATGGTGAAGGTAGAAGTTGGTGCTTGAGCTGAATCTTGAAGGAAATATGGGCCTCTAAAAGGGAAAAAAGGTCGGAAGGAAGTACGCTCTAAGCATGAGATACTATCAGGGCAAAGGCAGAGAGATGGGAGATGGGGAGCTGTGTGTGAGGAACAGAGAAAATTTCACTCCAACTGGACCATAGTGTACAAAAAGGGAAACAGCACAGAAGGAATCTGGAAAGACAGGTTGGTGGCAGGTTGTGAAGGGGGTTAAAAGCCAACCAGGAGTTTATATGTTATCCTAGAGGAAAAAGGAAACCACTGGAAGTTTATTGAGTAGGTCAGCTTGGAAGAAAGGAAAATCACTTTGGCAGCTGTATGAAGTAGAGACCGAAATGGGAAAAAGCTCGAGGCAGGAAGACCAACTAGGAGGCCAATGAAATAATCCAGATAAGAGGGGATGATGTTCCAAGATTGTAGCTGCCTAAGGAGACAGAAGAGGTCAAGGTGCGTGGATAATTGGGGACGTAGCAAGGGCAAGATTGGGTCACTGACTGGATACATGGGGTGAGGGAAAGCCAGAGAATGTCCAGAAATGTTACAAATTTACAAATTACAAACAAAATTGTTACAAACGTAACAAAAATATTACAAAAGCTGGAAGGATGGCATGGCCTTCCATAGAAAAAGAGATCGGCAGAATTGTGAAGTTACAGGGCAGGATGGAAATATGTTTTGGAAACGTTGAGTTTAAGATGTCTCCAGGATATAAAAAATTTGACATGTGCAATAGGCAGATGGTAATGGAGGGTTGAGCTCAGCAGAGACACTGAAGCTGGAGATATAGATCTGTGAGTCATCTGCAAAGTGATCATAATTAAACCCAAAAAATATGATGAGGTCACTGAAAGAGCATAAAGGAAGAAGGCAAAGAAGGTCCAGAAGAAGGTCATGGGGTGCATCCGCAGCCAGAGGGACCTCCTTACTGCAGGAGCAGAGGGGAATTAAAATGCAGCTAGGAGGCAAACAAGGGAGAGAACGAAGGGGAGAGACCAGCGCTGGGTCTGTCAACTGAGTGATCTTTGGTAAATTTAGAGAGAGGGGGGTCAGTTGCAAGATGAGGTCAGAAAACAGATTGTAAAATACTGAAAAGTACGGAGAGACAATGAGTGTAACTGTTTCCCCCATTCGCGGGAGCTGACTCTGAAAGGGAGACATAAGACACTAGCTTGGGGGGATCTAGTGAAGGTTAGGGGAGGAGGGGAAAGACAGACATCTAGGGAGACAGAAGGGTCCAAGCCAGCAGCCTAAGGAAAACATATTAGGAGAAAGGGCATGATGGAAGGAGCAACTTGTCTGGGAAGGCAAAAGAGACAGACTGAAAAGTATATACCTGAAGGGCGGGTTTGGATAGGAAGGAGGGCCACCTCATCATGCAGAATGGATAAAGGGAGCAAAGAGTGGGGAAGGATGGCAAAGAGTTTGGAGATCAAAGAGAATATATGTCAATCAGTCTCAATTTGCTCAGTGAATTTAAGTGGGGGGAAGAAAATGGGAGATATGTGGAATAATTTCTGTGAGGAGTAGATGGTACATATGTCTAAGGTACAAAAGAATTCCTATCTCAGGGCAGGAATCACCAAAACTAGCCTAAGGTCTTGGCCTTCCTGCATGGAGGGAGGGAGGAAGGGAGGAAGGCAAGAAAGGGAGAAAGGGAGGAAGGAAGATAGGAAGGGAGGAAGGGAGACAGGAAGAGAGAGGGAGGAAGGAAGAGAAAAGAAGAGAAAAAAAACAAATATAATGAAGCTAACTTAAATATTGCAAGTAAAGGATGTCAAAATGTATTAATTCAGTTCAATTGCATAAATGCTTATTAAATATCTATTTGCAAGATCATTTAACATTTAATTTAAATAGTTAAAATATTGTACTTTTATTTAAATATTATTACTATAAATATTAAGATAACTAGGTAATCTCATTGTTAAAATGATTAATTGCTAAGTGCACAGGGCTTGTGAATGCATGTTATGTTTTACAGAATTTGCTGCAGTCCCATCAGCAAAGTTGTAGGAGCTGTTGGCTAGACCATGGAAACAGAATGATTATATAAAATAGGTCATTCCAATGGTAATTCATTAAAACAAGATTATACCTGCATTTGTTAAACAGTAGGGAGCCTTCTTATGGAAAAGAATCTTACAGGAGAGCAAAAAGAAAATTCTGTCAAACTCAAAATAAGCCCCTGAGTTAACTTTTTAAAATCCCAATCTTTACACACTGGATTTAGTTGTCATTTATTCTTACCCAATTAGGCTACAAAAATAACTTTATTTGTTAAGATATTATTGACCTGACCTACATGTCCTTTACATTTTACTCACCATAGGATCATAGATTTAGAATTAAAAGAGATCTTGGAGGTCAACTACTCCAGGTGCCTCATTTTACAAAAGAAAAAATCAAGACCCATAGAGCTTAAATTATATGTCCTAAGTCTCACAAGTGACAAAGATAGGACCTGCCATTAAGCATGTGTGTGTAGGGGAGAGGGGGACCCATCCAGATTTAGGATAAATTCCATTTCAAGGGGAAAAAAACCCCGGTTATTTTAAAGAGGATTTACAAAATACATTTCTTTTATCTTACCATAATTTTATCATTAAATATGGTCATCCCACTTGGTTTTTCCCTACAAAGTCCATGTAAAAAAGTTATAATCAGGTATAAATTAGACAAATTTTGTTCCCTATCTATATCCCCTTTGTTAGGAGCAACAAAAATCACATAAGAAGTTCAAAAGGGATACACAGGCTCTATTCCAGAGTGAGCCTGAAGAAGAAAAAAATCCTGGTCAGCAGCAAAAGATGAAAAAGGGAAACCAAGTTATTTGGAGAGACAAGAACCCCCAATCTCTCCATAGCTCTCTAACTCAAACTTTCTGTCCCTGCCCTTTACCAATGTTATAGGAGAAAGAATTCTGGATGTGGAGACAAAAGTATAAGTTCAAATCATTTAGTCCCAGGGGGTGGGGGAGAAGCTAAGTGGTGCAGTGAATAGAGCACCAGCCCTAAAGTCAGGAGGACCTGAACTCAAATCTGGTCTCAGACACTTAACACTTCCTGGCTGTGTGATCCAATTGCCTCATCAAAAAAAAAAAAAAAAAAAAAAATTATATATATAATTTACTCCAACACAAACTCTCTGAAGTGATCTGACTTTCCTACAGGATCCATCATCCTTGAAACTGAGAGTGTCTCTGCTTCTACTATCTGAGAGGTGGGGAAGTTAGTTCTGCATTCACAAATCATAACTTGGAGTGCTTTTTCCCATAAAAATGCTGTTACACACCATCTTGACCTCTCCAACATACAGAATCAAAGGGTGATAGGATCATCTAAGTCAGAAAGGATCATTTAGTCCAATCTCCTCATATTACAGGTAATGAGGGAACCGAGAGCCAGGGAAGTTAAACAGCCTGCCCAAAGTCACACAGGTAAGCAGCGGAGCGTGAATGTGAAACTGGATCTCCAAGATTCCAAAATCAAGGCTCTTTCTATTAACCCACCAGGACAGTTCCTTACAGTCTCTAAGTTCGGGTATTTTATCAGTTCAGTAAAACAGGCGCCTGGGCTGGCAGAGAAACTTAACTATCCCAGGTACTACTAGGAGAAAATTCAGTCCACTAACTTACAAATGAATGCCATTTTAAGTCTGTGTCTCCCTCTGGCCCAAACCAGGACAATTCTGTTCCATTCAACAGGTGTTTAATGAACAATTGCTATGTCTTGGGCACTGTGTAAAGTCCCAAAGTAAAGTCTGGCCACACAAAGGCAAAGGCTAAACAATTCCTGCCCTTACAGAACTTATGTTCTATTGGGTCCAAAATATTACTCCAATCTTAAGAGAAAAGCCTAACTTAAACTACCAAATGCTCATTTTATAAGCAAAAACAATGGCTCAACATGAGAATTTGGCTTGTCAGTAGAGTGACATTCTTTTATGATGCTGAGGAGGAGGCATCAAATGACATCAAAGCAGCCTTTTTCTGGACATACTTATTTAGTTTGGGGGAAAGTGATTTGCATGTGGTATAACAAGTCCCAGATGATGCAATAGGATTTTACTGAATTCTACATAAATTCTGCTTCCACTTCCATGGGTCTGTATTGTGTCCTGGATAGAATGATAATTCCTTGAGGACAGGCTTGTCTTTACATCCTCAACACCTAGCAAAGTACTTGATTCATGGTAGATCTTTAATACTGATTGTGGATTGGCTAAGTGATTTTCATTTCAAGATATTTATTCTCCATAGTCATGGACAATACTATGATAAGTGACATCTTGTATTTTCCAGTACATTTGGCATTTAAATTCAGCTGATTTTTCTAACTTCTATCTAATTTTTTTTTTCTAATCCAATTCAAGTAGAATTTATTAAGTGCCTACAATGTCCTAGGCACTGTGGTTACAAATACAAACACCAAACAGTCTCTGCTCTCAAGAAATCTAAATTTTCATGGAGAGAAAAACGTATACAGAGATAAATAAATGCAAAATGTGTTCAAAATAAATCACATTAGTTTGGGGACTTGGAGGAGTGCTGAGAAGGTAGGAGAAGGAGAGTAGGAAAGGAGGCAACAGTGGAGGTAAGCCTTGAAGGCTATGTAGATACTATCAGGCAAGTTTACTGAAAACTGGCTGATGAGGTCATTGGTATTGTATTCGAAGAAATAAAGACTCTAAATATAATTTGACTGGAGAGAAAGCAAATCTGAGTAATGTAAGGACCAAAGGAAAGAAGAAAACGGGAGGGAGGAGGGAAGAAAAGACGAGAAAGAAAGAGAGAAAAAAGAAAAAGAGAAAGAAAGAAGGAAAAAAGGGAAAGAAAGAAGGAAAGAAGAAAAAAAGAAAGAAAGAGAAAGGGAGGAAGGGAGGGAGGAAAGAAGGGAGGGAAGGAGGAAGGAAGGAAGGGAGGGAGGGAATAAGGGAAGGAGGGAAGAGGAAAGGAAGAGACAAAGCTAGAGATAGAAAAAGACAATGGGAGAGAAAGAAATTATGGGAGAGAATAAAAAAGGGTCACAAAAGGGTTGAATTTAAAGAGTCCCCCTTTTTGTTCCCACTCCCATCCCCCCTTCCTGCATACTCCCTTCCTCGAGGAAAAGATTCAAACTGCCAGACAAAGAGATTCAGCAGAAGGAGCCAAAGTGTCCGGTGCCAATTGGCCAAGAGATATGCACACCAATGTCTGCTAAATGAACTCGCACCTGACATCCAATAACTGGGAATAAGATCACCAGACTGAAAAGGCGTTTTCTGGTGTGAAATTGCAATGTAAAATGTCCCCAGTGCAGCGGAGGGGACCTAGTCCAAAGAGCATCATCAAACCTGGACTCAAGAAGATCTGACCTCAGCACACATGGCTCAAGATCGATTCTGCTGAGGTCCTTTTGTTTACTTAGGAGAGAAAGATAACTGATTTAAGGAGTGGAAAGAGTCCACATGACCACAGAAATTCATAGGAACCAGCAGGGTTTTGAAGACATCATTGTTTCAGGACTGTGTCTGCACTCCTTATTAGAAATTATCTTGATGGGGAAAATCAAGGACTTTCTTAAGGAGGACAGAAATCTGATTCACAGGTGAAAAAACACTTCCTCTCCTAAAAAGGGAGATATATGTATATATATTTGACAATTGCATATAGGTATATATATATATAAATAAACATAAATATATTACCCATATATACACATGTATATGCATAAACATATATATATATATACACACTACAGATGTCAAATACGCATACAAAAACAAAGATAAATACATTTATAGGAGAGGAAATTTATACATACAATATATACAAGTATATATCCAAACAAATATACAAATGTCATATATACACACACACACATATATATGTGTATGTGTGTGTGTATATATATATATATATATATATATATATATATATAATCTCCCTTTATAGGAGAGGAAGTGATTTTTCACCTGTGAATCAAATCCCCTCCCCATGCATAGATACATAGACACACACACACACACACATATATATAATATACACATACATATATATATATATAAAGAGATTTTGAATTTATGGACAACATATGGAAAGCTAATGGAATCCATGCAAATTATAATAGCTAACATTTGCATAGCATTTTAAAGTTTGCAAGATACTTTACATATAATAATAATAATAATAGCAAACATTTGCTATTTAACACACACCAACTTGGTGAGATAGTATTTTTTTACATATGAGGAAACTGAAACTGAAAATGGTTTGCTCAGCGTCCCCACAGCTAGCAACATCTGAGGGAAGACACTTTGAAGTAATACTGTTAATATACAAAGGGGAAGGGGGGGCTGCAAGTATTTTTAAAATGTAAAGGTGTGAATATCCCAGATTCAAGTTCTAAAAGTCTCAGATTGCACTTAGTGAAGGGGAAGGCAATGTGGTGTAATACTTTGGGAGGAATGTAGTACAAGGTTCAAATCTCAACTTGGTCATTTACTTTTGGTGTGAGTTTGATTCAGTTTCCTAAACCATAGCTTTTTTGTCTTTATAATGAGCAGGTAAACATTTTGGGGAGCAATATGGGACCATGCTCAAAGGGCTATCAAACTGTGCATACCCTTTGACTCAGCAGTGTTTCTACTGGGCTTGTATCCCAAAGAGATCTTAAAGGAGCGAAAGGGACCTGTATGTGCACGAATGTTTGTGGCAGCCCTCTTTGTAGTGGCCAGAAACTGGAAACTAAGTGGATGCCCATCAATTGGAGGATGGCTGAGTAAGTTATGATACATGAATGTCATGGAATATTATTGTTCTGTAAGAAATGACCAATCAGAGTAGCCTGGAGAGACTTACATGAACTAATGCTAAGTGAAATGAGCATAACCAGGAGATCATTGTACATAGTAATAAGAAGATTATACAACGATCAATTCTGATGGATGTGGCTCTTCTCAACAGTGAGACAATTCAGGACAGACAATGATTTGATGATGGAGAGAGCCATCTGCACCCAGAGCAGGACTGTGGGGACTGAGTGTGGATCACAACATAACATTTTCACTTTTTGTTGTTGTTGTTGTTGGCTTGCTTTTTGCTTTCTTTCTCATGGAAATATATATATATATATTGAAGAATTGCACATATTTAACATATATTGGATTACTTGCAGTCTAAATAAGAGAGTAGGGGGAAAGGAAAGAGAAAAAATTTGGAATACAAGGTTTTGCAAGGATGAATGTTGAAAACTACCTATAAACATAATTTGAAAATAAAAAGCTTTTAAAAAAAAAAGAAAAAGAAAAACTTATGGATGTGGCTCTCAACAACGAGATATTCAAGCCAATGCCAATGGTTTTGTGATAAAGAGACCATCTGCACCCAGAGAGACATTGTGGAGACTGAGTGTGAATCATAACATAAGTGTTTTCATTCTTTTTGTTATTGTTTGCTTGCATTTTGTTTTCTTTCTCATTTTTTCCCTTTTTGATCTTTTTTTTTGTGCAGAATGATAATTATGGAAATATGTATAGAATTGCACATGTTTAACATATATTGGATTACTATCTAGGGGAAGGAAGGGAAAAATTTGGAACACAAGGTTTTCAAGGGTAAATGTTAAAAATTATCCATACATATGCTTTGAAAATGAAAGGTTTTAATAATTTTTTAAAATGAATGGATTAAGCTAAATGATTTCTAAGGTTTCTTAGAGATTTCAGCTCATGATCCTAGGAGGAGCTCCAGGGGAAAAGAATTTCGAAGAACCAAGAAGGGATTTTAAAAATCTAAGGATGGTGGGTTTTGGCAAGAAGGGGCACAAAGACAAAAATCACAGGGATGATAGATAGGAGCATGAGATTCCTGTTGGTAGGAACAGTGGTTACAAAGATAGGAGCTCCATACAGAGCTCTCTAACAGCAGGCCAGGTACAGAACAGGAAGGAAAAGGAAGCATACAATATGCTTTAATCCAGACTGGAAAAATAACATCCTCTAAAAGGGCTTCTATCAAAGAGAGAGGATATAGCAGCCAGACAACAAAGAACCTTCTTCCTCCAGAGACCAATTTAGGAACAAAAGGCAGTGGCTGGGTCTGGAGATTGGAGGGTGGAAGTGGGAAGATTAGTAGAAGGGAAACCTTCTTGTTCAAGGGGAGTGATAACAGTTTGCACCTGGACAGGTCTGTTGAGACTTTTAAAGTGTGTTATCCATTACCCATGGCCAACAGCAGAAAAATCCAGAGTTTGAACCTTGTACAAAACTAAATGACTATACTCCGGAGTTAACTGAATTAACAAAATTTATATTCCCATGCACCTTCACATTCATACTATCAAAGAATGAATAGGAGGATCACAGATGTAGAAGTTTAGAAAGGTCATTTAATGCAACCTCCTGATCTTATGGTTGAGGAAACTGAGGTCCCAAAAGCTTGAGTAGTATTGTTTGAGAATGTTTGATCAAGCATCTAAATGATCGATAATAGGAAACAATTCTCTGCCTTTATACTGAAATGGTACAGCAGCAATGAGGAAAACAGATCATTTTAGTAGATAAGACAGGTTCATCATTATGCCCCATTTATCAAGTGCCATATTATATTAGTTATGATATTTTATTAGATATGATATGGGAAGTGAAGAATTGGAATGGGATGGAAAACAATAATCCAATTTGTTTAGAACAGACTATACAGGATGTCCTAAAAGTCTTAGTGCAGTTTTAAAGTTTAAAGAGTTTAATACAACCTGTATTTTTTTAAGGAAAGTACTATGAAACAAAGCCTGGAAAGATGCTTGGAGGCAGGCTACAGAGAACCTTGAAAACAATCTACACAAGATAGCCCAAAAGACTTGATGCAGCTCAATAGCTAAAGCTTTAATAGCTAAAACTGCAATAAGATTTTTGTGACACTCTATAAGAAACAGGGAGTCATTGAAGGCTTCTGAGTAGAGGGAAAGAGAACTGTATAACATAAAGAGAGCCATATGGTTTCACTGTCAAGGGAAAGACTTTCTATGAGCTACTGACATTGAGAACCAAGGCTGTAGAGTATGTTAACCTAGAATCAGTCAGTAGAGTTTAGCTGATTCAGCCAACTTCTATTTATTCCATTTCCCCATCCCTTAACTAAGTCTAACTCTCAGTGGTTAAGGAAACCTAATACACTCTTTTAGCCCATAGGAAAAGGGGAAAAAAAGACCTTAGAATAAGTGCTAGCAGCCCTGATGTAGCATTAATTTGTAAATGAGCTTTCCAATCAAAAGCCCAATATATAACACTTTACAAAGTGTCTTTCTTGTGAAATATCTGAAAGAGATACCATGATCCAAATATTATTCCCATTTTAAAGCTGAGATAACTTCGATCCATAGCAAATGGCTAGAAAGCACTCACATCTTTCCTGGCCCCAGACAGCACTATATTGCTGTGTCCAGCTCTCTGACTCCTAGGTTGAATTGTTTGAGTCTGTCTAGCTACAGAAACTGACAGGCAAATAATGACAAAGATAATCCCTCCTTGGGTTACTTCCCCCACCTTTTTTTCCCCTAATTCACTCCACTTTTCCCAGTCTCCAAACACCACATCAGCCGTCCATGACTTCCCAAAAGGGACTGCTTAATACCTCTGTCAAGACCTCAGCCAGTTGTTGACATCTGCTAAGATACCAGTTAGGTAGTAGTGTAGAGAGGGGCACATTTGGTCCATTCAAGTGAGGATCATCAATCTTTGCCATGATTCCCAACTCCACCCTTTATCCTTCCCCCACAACCAACTTGGCTTTCAGCCCTCCCATTTCATGTACTGCCTGTCCCACTCTGCAGACCCCCACGATTTCCAGATCCCTGCCTTCCGCCAAGATTCTGCCCATGAGTCAAGGAAGCAAATCTCTGCCATCTCTGCGCAAAATGAAAGCGTTCGTTAACATACAAAGCAGGATGGGACGAGCATATTGGAAACAGAATATGTCCATGTGTCCTCTCCCCAGAAAACCGGTATCAGAGAGGTCAAGCACCAGGAAGGGAAATGAGAGGAGGTTAATGGAGAGAACGCTGAAACAAAAGGGATGTGCATAAAATGTAACTGACATGTGGGAATATTCAGCTTTGGACTCTGTTGGTATACTCACACAATTCTTGTTTTTATTAAAGCCATTGTTTAAAGTTCATCTTTATCTAAACTTTGTCTGTATCTATAGAGTAACAGGCTAAGGCTTTCCAATTTTCCTATAGTTAGTTGGCTGTGTGTGTGTGTGTGACTGATGTAAAGTTGAAAACTACTCAATAGCCATGGTAATGCTGTGTGTACAGGTTATGTGAGTGAGTGTAGGATGTTAAAGCTAATAACTTAAATAATAACTTATTAAAGCTAATAACTCTTTAAGCACTCAACAATCATGACAGTTACAACAAAGCTTCTTAAAGCTGTGGGTTGGGATGAAACAACTGAATGTGGAGGTGGTGAAAAATTTGGCAACAGTAACAGGGGTCAAATATTCCATCAAGATTTAATTCTTTATGTAAGAATAAGTAAACACATCTATCTCGTTAGTAGGGAAATTGGCTTTCATCTTTAATAATGAAATTATATGTATACCAAAATTTCATTTTATTTCAAAATCAATTTCTTTTTGGGATTGAAATAATTGAATGCGGGGGTGGTGAAAAAGTTGGCAACAGTAACTGGGGTCAAATATTCCACCATGATTTAATTCTTTATGTAAAAAGTTATCAAATATTCCACCAAGATTTAATTCTTTGTGTAAAAATAAGTGAACACATCTATCTCATTAATAAGCAAATTGGCTTTCATCTTTAATAATGAAATTATATGTATACCAAAATTTCATTTTATTTTAAAATCAATTTCTTTATGGTCTGTTATCAGTAAATGTTTGATTTCTATAACCTATTTTATAGATCTATATACTCAGGGTCATGTAAAAATTTCTCAGTCAAAAAGAGTTCCCAAGGAGCAAAAGTTTAAGAAGCTCTGGTGTACAGAATAAGATAGAAAGGTTAATATACATAAACAATAGCTTTGAATCTCACAGGATTTAGGGAGCCTAAAAAGACCTCAGAGTTCACGTAGTCTATGTATTTTTAACCTGAAGTTTCTCCAATGGGTCTGTGGATAGATTTCAAAGGGACCATGAACTTGGATGGGTTTTTTTTTAATTGTCACTGTTATTCTCACCAGTCTCTAACTAATATGTTGCATTTCCTTCAATCATTTAAAACTCTTATTCTGAGAAAAGGTCCATAGACTTTATCAGATTATCAGAGAGATCCAAGACACCCCCCCAAAAAAGAAAAAAAAAAAAGGTGATCTACATTCAGACCTTAGTGAGGAAGAAACTGAAGGCCAAAGAGGTGAATAACTCCTCAACTTTATGCCCTAAGTAGCAGGGCTAGACTGAACCCCCAACTCCAAATCAGAACTAATGATTTGTGCATGCTGTCTTTCATTTGGCAATAACCTCCTCCTAACATAATAAAACAACCTTGTTCTAAAAAAAAGTGAAAAACGATTGAACTGTTAATTATGCAGCCCGCTAGAACAGATCGAAACACCCAAATTGCCAACTAGAAATAAACATCACGATCCTCAGGATGAACAGCAGGCCACAAGATCTTTAAGCAGAAAGCAAACCTGTCCTTAAAGTGGATCCACTTATGTTGGCTATGAGAGTAACTTCTGCCCAAGAATCCCACATATGGCAATAGGATAGCCCTTACCTGGAGAGAATATAAAGTCTATTCTCAGTTAGTAAATACCTGTTGGTGATTGAATTGATTGAAAAAGAGGGGTGAGAAGGGTTCTCTCCTGGAAATGTGTTTACTTTGTGATTTTTTAAATAGGAGTCTTTTTTTCTGCACTTTTCCTTAGGGTCAAGACTATTTTTAAATGGAAATGAATTTAGACTTTTAAAATCACATATGTTGGCATTGACTAAACATAAGAAAAGTGATTTTAATTTTAAAAACAATTTATTGATAATAAAACCAGATAGATTTTTCTTCAGTGAATTTGCCCTTGGGCTAAATCAAATAGAATAAATTTTCATCCTCAAGTTTGTAAGATAGGAGCCAGAGGCAGGGAATTGAAGGGAGTAAAGATCTGCTTGTTGTTTTTTTAAAATAAAATGAAAGGATTAGGTATAAAGGAATTGTGGGTAGCTTTAGCAGTAGACCAAACAATATGCTTTGATTCAGGTCCCCAGCTGTCTCTACATGAGTAGAGCTATGCAGAACAGATACTTTCAAATTTCTAGTGCTCCTGGCACTTTTGGACCATTGCCTGAAATTCAGGTGCTCCATGGGTACATCAACAAGAAAAAGGAAACATGCCTTTTTAAAAAAAAAAAAACAAAAACAACAACATTCACACTGGCATTCCATTGAAATGTCAAATCAGCAACTGACACAGTATCTTGGGCTCTAGAGACAGAAATTTTCTGTGAATAATGGGAAACTGGTTAACACCTTTAAGATCTGAAATGGGATATCTGAGTCAACTCAAATCAGCTTGGAGACTTCTCAGCAGCCAGTCTTGAGGTCCCAAATCTTAAATTTGACCAGAGTTGGGCAGTAGAAAATAAAAGTTGGAAAACAACAAAAACTCAAGCCAGGTCAAAGAAATGTTAATAAGACCATCTGGCAAGTGGCTTCAAATGTGAGTAGGGTCTGAAGAGGAGATGAGCAAGGAGATGCCCTGCTGGATGAAAAAAGATAAAGAGGTAAGACAGATCTATAAATTCTAAATCAAAGGAGTTTCTCTTTTAAAGAAAAGTAAAAAGTTTTGTTTTATACTGAGAAATCATATTATGAAACAACACTCCCACCTCCAAACAGTAGAGAAAATCCTGTCTGAAAAATACTTTAATCACCAGAATTAACTTCTAACACCTGACAAAGGTAAAGCTGCTTAATCCCATCAAGCTAGGCTTAAGGGTAAAACAGTTTAAAGTTACTACTTTGATACCTGCTCCCCAAATTACCCCCAACAGGAAATGGACAAATATTTGAACTTTTTGCCCAGTCAGGATCCTCTTTAATTGAGGTTTTTAGGTTTTAGGAAACAAACAGGCCAAGTGAAGTATTTTGAGACTAAGTTAGGATGCTGCTAATTAGACTATCTTCTCCAATGCATTTTCACCTTAGAAATGTTTGCCTGCTTGTTGGCATTTTTAATAAAATTTTTTGGAATGTCTTTTTCAATAAAACTCCAAAAATGACAAAAGGCAAAAGAGGATGATTCTAGATATGAGCTGAAAATTGTAAACCTTGTGAGATGGATGCTACTATTAGTCCCATTTTGCAAAAGAAACTGAGGGAAAAGGAAAGTAAATTGCTTAAGATCAACATAGCTAGTAATTATCTGAAGCAACATTTAAACCTAGTTCTTTGTGGATCCAAGTCAGGAACTCTATCCCCTCTGCCTTGTAATTCTAGAAGCCGGCTTTTAGTCCAGGGACTTGTAGGATGGAAGACTATCTTGTAAGCTGTCTACTCTGTCTGACAGGTTATACTAAGGCTCTAAGATTGAGTATGGACTCGGGAATGGGCTGTGATATGTGTTATCTGAAGACCAGTTTAGGTAAACAGTTTGTCCAAGCTGGCTGCAGGCTGAGAAATGTTGGGGTCACGATTTGCATTAACAATTTCCTAGTCTACATCTAAGGAAGGGTATACCTAACTCATAGAATCATACATCTTTGAAGTATTTTTTTTTAAATCATAAAACATAGAGATCTCAACCCAGTTCAATGTCCTCATTTGAGGCTTTTAAAAAAATGTCTTAGGCACACCCTGGATTAACATTAATTTTCTGTTCTCTACATTCCCATTGTGTCACCTCACTGAAAACATCAGATCACATCATGGCTGAAATAGAAATTATTCTTTTAAAAACATCTTGTTTTTGCTTTTTAAGAAATCATGTATTCCTCGCATCGATCTTTTTTTTAATCATAAAATAAAACAGACTTGTCTTTTATTTCCCCTCAGTATTTAAGAAGAAAGAATGGATCTTCATCAGTTTCTTCCCAACAACAGACATAAACATTATATAAACTGATCACAGTAAACTCTGAAAACAAACCCCCAAAAATAGCATAATTTGATTATTTTTTTTTTTTATTTCAATAACTTCAGCCATGGCAGACATGGGCCAGTACTGCCAAAGTCAATATGTTAGGTCTGTCTCTAGGGCAACAGACTAAGGAGTAGTAAATGAGGTTTTGGCCGGCATGCCTATTCGTTTCTGATTTAGGAACAGGCTTTTACATGCTCTCATTATGCCCTGGCCATCCCTTTCACAGTCTCAAAGTTGCCTAGAGTAAGCTTTTGTTGTTGTTGTTCTTCCAAAGAAAAGAGAGACTGTGAAAAAGCATGAAGCATCATCCTTTTCTGTATTTCCGATCATATCATTTTGGGTACCTAGTCCTTTTTCTTTCATTACTTTTTGCCCAGTTTCTATTTTTCCGCCTTTATACACTACAACTTTTACATTTTCCATGGGAATTGGGAACTGCAGGCATTCAGAGCTTAATTAAAAATCTGCAAACCCCTCCACATAATGGGCCAGGGCTGATTCAGTAAGTACTTCCTGCTGCTTTTATAAAAGTTCCTCTCAAGTTGTTGTTGTTGTTTTTAAAGCCCACCACACAGCTGATCCCTCCCTCCATCCCCTTGCTCACCCCCATCCCCCACTCTTCACAATGAATCCTTTGGAGGGCTCCAGAATACTGTGTGTGATGGAGGCCAGGGTGTCACTCAGCCTCAAATACACCCATTCTATAAGTTAATAGTCCAAGCTTGTCAATCTGTGTCAGGCCAATATGTACACCAGACTAAAGAGAAAGAAGAATCCTAGTTAGACTTATTCCCCACAAGAACAATTAAGATAAACTAGTCTAAGAAAATCCCCACTAGAACAAAATGCATCTATTAAGAGGGATACAATAATACCTGCCCAAAACTGTTTCTCTAAACTCCTACCAACAGGTTTTTAATTCGTGTTCATTTCTTTATAGATTTCTTTTTTTTTTTTAACTTTACAATTTAACTTTTTTTTTTTAAACCACTAAGAAATATACTAGAAAATAACACTGGGGGTAAAAAAAACAGCCTCTGGCCTGAGAAGAAAAGAAATGCTAAGACATTAGCTAATCAGGGAGATCTCCAAAATTTTTTTTTTTTTTTTTTTTTTTGGTAAAGGTTACACAAAACAGAAGCGACAATGTAATCTAGGTTGGCCCCTGTGACGCAGAGACGCACCTGCAGCTGAATAAATAGACCAGGACAATCAGAAATTTGTCCATAATGAGGAGATGACTGGCATTCAATACACTTCCATTAAAATAATTAGTCCTTTCTTCTTCTGACTGTGTCACTGAGAAGCAAACGACATAAGCTTTTATTGATTAAAAATGAATCCACTCATGTCAACCTCAATTAAGGAGAGTAGTTCATTTTAAAGTAGAGATTAAGGTGACAATCAACTTTTTCAAATGAAACTTGTGTCGAACTGAACCAAAAAGGAGGGGATGATAATGCAGGCCAGGAAATGAAATAGGAAACCTTCCCTTTCCCTTCCCCCTTCCCAAACTAACCTCAGTTTGGGCCTCTGCATGTAATGCCTGAAGACTGATTTCAAGCTGTGTTGACAAATAAGCTACAGAGACACGGTCTAATGATTTGGGCCCAAAAAAGGCTCTTATTTCTCAATAGCAGATTATTTTGACCTGAATTATCCAGATAATAAGTGTTGGATGCGTTGAATGAGTTCGCCATCTCCCTACTTGAGGTTTCTGGTGATGGGAACAGAATGTGCTGCTTTTTTGGTCATTAATTGAGGCCTGAGCTGGAAATCTCAGGGAGTAATCAGTGCTGCAAATAACAATCCTAATAATCCAGAGGGCAAAGTTCTAGATAACATAACTTTTGCAAGCATCTGGGCTGAAGAGGAGGGTAAAATGTCTTTCCCTCCTTGTTGGTGTTGGTCTCTGTGAGATGCAGCCATGAATGGAAAAACTGTACTTTGTAATCAATAGGGGCTGCATGATGTTGTGGCTGGCTTGCTGGATCAGGACGAAAGCCAACTCACCTCTGACACTTCCTAAGTGATCATATGTACTTGGTGACTTAATATCAAGGAGCCTCTCTTCCTTTGTAAAGTGGGGATAATTGTAATTGTAGCACTGTTAGGAGGCCCAGATAAAATCATATAAGTAAAACACTTTCCAAAACTGAAATATTCTGGACAAGAATTATAGTAACATGTTGGAAGGAAAAAATATATATGTGTATCACACCGCGGTGGGTCGGTAATGAAACCTGAAGCCTTCTGACTGTAGGAAGGATATACACCATAAAAAAGAAAATATAATTTGTAAATTGTTTTTAATGCAACCAGGAACCAGAGAAAAGTTAACATGGGAATATTTATATAAGACCACCTTGGATGGATTTTGCCAATAAAATCTAATATAGGGAATAGAAAAATTAGTCATATTAAAAATTTTAGTGAAAGGAGGGAGAAGTCATTCATAAACATCTATGTTCGTTCTCCTTTATGAAAGTCAGTTGGTCCCCTTGGTTGGAAAGAAAACTACAACTTTGGCAGGAACTTGATATCCATTTGAAGTTTCAGGCGCTTAAGACTTTACACAAAACTTTTACAGAGCTATAAGCAATACTTTTATCTCAACTTTCTAAGATATATAAATGCAGTGAGTGACCATTCATTCTAATTTTAAATATTGTAGTGGTTCTGAAATATATTCCAAGTCATTCTTTGTGAATACTAATTTCCTCATCTGTGAAAAAAAAAAATAAGGGCCAGTAAAGCATACACCATAAATCTAAGATTTAAGACCAACAGGTCCATTAAAATGTAAGTTCCTTGAGGGTAGCTATCATTTCCTTCTTTTCTTTCTATTTCAAGAGCTGGTGGGCACAGTCCTTGGCACAAAATAAGCATTTTATTAAGGATTAGCCCAACTATGTCATTTCATTGATGAAGAAAGTTGAAGGCCAGAAAGGCAATATGACTTGACACATAGGTGGAAAATAATAATAGAATTCAGATTCAGGATCCATTCTCTTTGGACTAAAGGAAAGCAGTCTCTAAATCCTGACATGGGAATGTAAATTCTTAGTGAGATTAAAATTTGAAACAAAAAATGATTATAGTATTCACTGCAGGATTCAACTGTAGTGATCTTATTTCAAACTAGAAGGGAAAGGCACTTATTCATTTAATAAAAGAAAGCCTAACTATCAAAAATATTTGAAATAAACTTGGCTAAAAGAACAATACTGCTCTTTTTCCTCTGAATAGCGAGCTATTTTATCACAGAATCTGAGGTGGAAGGAATATCAGTGACTGTCTAGTCACATATCAAAGGAATCCCTGCCCAAAAAGTGGTCATCAATCTCCGCTGAAAGACCTCCAATGAGGGGGAAACTACCAACTTTCTAGGCAACCCATTCCATTTTCAAATATTAGTAACTGAGAAAGTTTTTCCTCAGACATCAAGCTTACATTTGTTTATTGGTATCTTCCACCCACGGCTCCTCATTCTGCCCTCAAAGCCATGGGAACAAGACTTCCCTCTTTTAACAGTCTTCAATACTTGATTGCAGCAATCACTTTCCCTCTTACCCTCCAAAACCTTCCCTTAGTTAAACATTATCATTCCTTCTAATTTACATATTCAATTCAATAAGCATTTTTAAGGACCTGCCTTGTGTCAGTAATGGTACTAGGTGTTGGAGATACAAAAACAAAAATGAACTCTTTAGTCCTGCTCTAAGGAAGCTTATGCTTTACAGGGGGGCAGGAGAGAGACATGTACATTTTATAAGTAAATGCAAAAGAGATGAAAATAAATGTAGGATAAATAGAGCGGGGAGGATGTCACTCAGCTATTTATTATATATTATATATAAACTATTAATTATATATTTTGAAAAAGCATCATATATATTAAAGAGATCATAGTGATCAAACTCCAAACTGAGGGCATGTATAAATTCAGCATTTCCATACTCAACATAATGCTGTGATCCATAGAAACTGAATGGGTCATGCTTAATGTCAAAGAAACCCCTACATGTCTGAACTAGCAGGAAGGGTAAAGATGGGACTAGAACTGGGCAGGCCTGGGGGCGTGATTATCTATTTGAACAGACAACTATATTTTCAACATAATTAGACTAATTGCTTCCCAATTTTGGTTGATGAATTTGCACATGCAATTAATTACAGTTGATTTTAAAGTACTGCTTGCAATTCTTTGTTCTTTACTTCCTTACCAAACAAATTAATAAGGCATAAATTTAATTTTTCAACTTTCATTTTGATTGGTATAAACTCCTATTAACTTTGTCTATTCTGCATCAACTAACTAGCATTTACTTTTAGAAGGAACCCCATCCAAACTTCTTTCCCCCATAAAATAATTTTCCATTAAATATGAAAATCTCACTAAATGTTCCTAGAGTAACCATATAAAAATGAAAGTGAGAAAAGTGAGCATTTCACTGTGTTTATGGGTTAGGAAGGAAAGCTATTAAAGTTAATGTTGCTTTCTATTTTTCTGCACAAAATCAAATTAGAGCTTAGTAGCCACACTGCGTTCCAATTTAAAGGTTACAGAACACAGTCGGCTGAGAGAAGGAAAGATGTTCCAAGAATTTGGATTCTCCAGAACAAAGTCTGAAAATGAAGCCAGAATTTTCCAGTAAGCAGAGATTTTGTACAGGGTGCAGGAGGAGAGCAGGCAGACCCAGGTAAGGAAGGCAGAAACTGGAGAGCCTCAGAAGTCTGGGTCAGAAAATGGTAGAAATCTGATCCTATGCTATCGATAGAGGGCTACATAAGTGGGAAATGGAGAGAACTGAAGAAATAGTTGTGAGTACTCCCTCAATATGCCCAATGTCTGATACAGATGCATGGAAATCGACAGAAAATAACCAGAACCTTAGGTACAGGAGTTCAATGATAGGGACAATGATACAGCAAAGAAAGGGGCTTCTTGGGGGTTAGATAATGCAGTAAATGGCAATTATAGAGAAGTGAGGCAAGGAAATTACTTTCTAGACTTGAGAAGGCCAGATTATTAAAATCTTACCAACTGTGGTAAAACATAAGTTGGGCAATAGGGAGAGAATCTAAAGAATTTCTGATCTCATCTTAACAGTTTGGAGTAGCTGGACAACCAATATCCCTCCAAGCAAAGATTCTCAAACTGGGGTCCAGGAGCTTGTTTTCTTTAATATTTTGCTAACTATATATCAATATATAGTTATGTATATATATATATATATGTACATATATATACACACAAAATTGTATATAATATCAATATATTAAAATAATTATAATTACATATTATATTATTATTATTATAATTAATATATTATATGTATAAACCTTTATAATGGTTTCCTTTATAAGCCAATGTATTTCAAGATCATGAAACAAAGGGTAAAAATATTTTGGGGGGAAAGATATCCAGAGACAACAGAGTATTGGATCTGGAGTCAGGGCCCAAGTCAAGCCTCGGATATTTTACTAGCTATGTGATCCTGGGCACATCACTTGACTTCTCTCTACTTCTGTTCCCTATCTGTATAAAGGGGATAATTATAGCACCTACCTCTCAGAATTGTTATGGAATGAGATATTTGAAAAGCACTTTGCAAATCTTATGGCAAAATATAAATGCTAGTTATTATTATTATTATTATTACAGCCAAAATACCAAAGGGATCCACTGTATAAAATGTTAAGAACCCATGCTCCTTCTTCAGAGACAGGAGTATATTTAATAAAGAGACTGACAGTCTGGATGAGTCTCTAAGGTGAAATGGAATTCTGCCTGGATAGAGAGATCCACTTATATTTATAAAAGTACATTATATTATATACCATGCATGCTTATGAAGGTCCTATTTGGGTATCCTCTCTTGCTACTAAAACCTTTCCCTCTAAAGTTACCCATAAGTACTGTATTTATCTTTACTTATTGTTTACTTTTTCTTTCCATCAGAATATAAGCTCCTTAAATGCAGAGGCTATTTTTCCTTTTTCTTTGAAGCCCCAGGCACTTAGCACCGGGCCCAACACAAAAGAAGGGTTTACTAAATAAATGACTGCTAAATTTACCAAATGATGAAGTATAGAACACTCTTAGCTAGGGCTAGGATTAGAAGGATGGGGCAATAAAGGTAGAAAGGAATTCCTGGAGCATCCACTTCCAGAAGGGAAAAAAGGGGGTACATAAGTTTTGGGGGACAAGGGAAAGAAGAGGCTGATTCAAGAGAAGTCCAACAGTAAGAGCAGTAACTGAGAGGAAACAAGCCCTAATTCCCAGGCCAAGCATTATGAGCTCTAAGCAACAGCCACAAAGCGTTGTAGACAGAGAGATGTGGATCTACTTGGGGATGGAGCTTCTCCTCCCTGGGATTCCTGCAAAATCATTCAGTGAATATAACTTTCCTCTCCTTGTGCATAGAAACCCCAGCTGCTACCAAGAAACTGTAAAAAATCAGGATAGTGTTTCTTAAGAACTTAGTGTTTAAGAAAAAAAAACCACACACTCAAGTCTTCTTTCACCTGTTAGGCTCTCCCAGGGAAGGGTGGAAAATTCTCAGTGAGCTGTGACTTCCTCTGGCAAACTCCACAAACCAAAGAAAGCTTGTCGACATTTAGGCCTGGCTGGTGTCACTTCCGGGATGCCGTGATTGGGGTCCTGTTCAAGCGATTTTACTTAGTACACAGAGGACGTCCCAAAAGTCTTAGTGTTGCTTAACGGCATCAAGCCACACTAAGAATTTGGACACCCATCTCCATCTCTGGCAAAGAGGAGGGACTCAATTAGCAAAGAGAAAGGTGTTTGTCTCTCATGAATCCTTACAAAACAAGGAATGGGTTGGAGGAACTCATTAGGTACCTCCAATTAGGTGAAAAAGAAGCTCTTTAAAGACAGAATTTCTTGGGATCATGAAGCCGACCATTTTAAAAAGCTTAGTCCCTACTACGCCTTGAACTGTGGCAGGAATGGTAAATCTCAATTTTCCTTGACTAAGTAACCTAAATAACATAATCTAAATTGTGCTAAGTACTTGAGTTTAACAAATATATTTTTCAATAGTATTTTATTTTTCCAAATATATGTAAAGATAGAACAAAATATATTTTTAAAATGTCCTTTGTCTGTAAAGTCATTAAAAGCTACCTTAAATATCAGGAAGGGTAAAATTGCCAAAGGGCATAGATATTGTTGGTTAAGTACTTGTGTCCAAATCGAAAAGCTTAAAAAATAGAGCTTGAGACCATGCTGCAAGTCTACTTTCGTAGAAAAGTGAAAGATAGAGTGAGAAGGAAAAGGAAAAGGAGGAGGAGAGGGGACTAAATAGACAAAAACGAGAGAGGAGTAGGGAGAGAAGGAGAAAAGGAGGGAGCGAGAGACAGACGGAAGGAGGAAAGGAGAGAGACGGAGGGAGCGTGAGAGAGGGAGAGAGACGGAGGGAGCGAGAGAGAGGGAGAGGGAGAGGGAGAGGGAGAGGGAGAGGGAGAGGGAGAGGGAGAGGGAGAGGGAGAGGGAGAGAGAGAGAGAGAGAGAGGGAGAGAGAGAGAGAGAGAGAGAGAGAGAGAGAGAGAGAGAGAGAGAGAGAGAGAGCGCGCGAGCGCACAAGCATCTGCAATGCCTTGGCTCTCACAGTAGCACAGAAATGACTCTTGAGTTTTTGAATTCTGTCTACCAGGTCAGAGAATAGATTTAGTTTGTGTCAATGGAGAAATTAATCCCATCACTGAAATCGTAGATCCTTGAAGTACTCATGTACATACATGAGGATGTGTTGATAGAATGTAACTTCATTTTCCCCCTGTATCTCTAGATCTCAACCCAGAACCTGGCAGCTAGTTAACAAACGTTGCTGGCTGACTGACCAGAATTTGTATGCACGCACACGCACGCACACACACGCACACACACACACATGTGCACGTGAATGTACATATCTCATAAATTGCTTATTTCCCTCCTCCCTCCCCCACCAAATCTGGTAGCCAACCTTCTAGCCATGAGCCTTCATCCATTTGTACAGATACCACTGGGCAGATACCATCTGGTCTCTGGATTCTAAACCAATGATGTAAAATTGGAGAACACGACAAGTATCCTTCTTGGCTGCAATGATGACTTGGGAAACCGCCTGCTAATGTTATCTAGGTTCAATTGGATTTTATACATTTTGTTAAATATGTCCCTGATTATATTTTAACCTGGTTCCTGCAGTGGGAATCTCTGCTTGAAACTCTCCCACACTGGAAAAGTTTATCAAGCTTGGACTCCAATACACACATGGTTTGTTGGGAATCAGTAGGAATAGTAAAGAGAACCACAGCCCTCAAATCCTATGAGATTCTGGGAAAGCCATTTGACCCGGATTTAAATTCAGATCTTCCCCACTCTAGATCTAGCTCTCCAATCACTGCCTCACCCATCTCTTCATGTCCTCAGGCAACTTTCAGAGACATCATTTACAACCTATCTGCAGGAACAGAGTGTCTGTAAACAGAGCTATCCTCCAGCTAATGAAATCACAGGTTCGACCTATCCCATACTCCTGAAAAATTCCAGATTATTTGTCAAATAAGATTTTTTTTTCACAAACTTAGAGAAAAAGTTTAGTGTGATAACAATGAAAAAAGCCTGACTTCTCTCCTTCCTAGGCTTTAATGGCAAAGTCAACAGTCTGTGTGGAATGCTGGGTGTGGGATGTCTCCCATCTAGAGGCCCCTGACCCAGAAGTTCTTAAGGAGAGTCACAAGGGCTTTTTTAGTTTCTGGAAGCCAAAGGGAGCAAGACAGGCTTCCTGCTCAACTGGACCACAGAGGTAAAAGCCAACTCCACAGCAGGAGCAGGTCCAGCTGTATTCTACCCTTTCCCACTATCATCATGTCTACCCTAGAACTGGCTCTAAAACATGGTACCTCTAGGTCAGACTCAATGAGTCCAAATTACGCGTGTCCTCTGAAACACCTCCTTTGTCTAGATTTGTACTCCTGAGTCCCCAGGAGTAGTTTAAAGTATTTCATTAGCTAAATAAGCGCCAATCTCGACAAGCTCCCCTAAAATATTTTTGCTACTTCCAAAAGAGAAACAAACCATTCTAAGAAGAATTAATCGGGGAGGAACATAAAGTTTAGAAAGAAAAATAATAAAATTTAGACAATTTCTTCTAAAAAGAGAACATTTAAGCACCAAATTAGATGTGTGAATGAGAATATAGCAGTAAGGTAATGGGTTAAGTAAGTAGTGGGCAGGGAGCCAGGAAGACCCAATTCTCATTGGACCTTACTAGGTACATGGTCCTGGATAAGTCATGTTTCAAACAACTAGTAGGTTGGCAAGAACCATCAGCTTTATTCAGCACTGGGTTATATGCAATGTTTTGCTAGATAGGCATTGGGGTAGACTGGTAATAAATGGAACTGCTAGAAGTGGCAGGGGTAATTCTCATACTTTAAGTCCCTGGAGTTCAAAATACTGTATTCTCCTTGCTAATGTAAAAGGTTCAGAGCAGAAAGTGATCCATCAATGAATGAACGAATCGTTTATTAAATACCTATTTTGAGTCAAACAAGGTTTCTAGACTAACAGCAATAGAACAATTACTATTTTCTTGCTTTCTTCCCCCCCCCCCCCAGGCAAATGGGGTTAAGTGACTTGTCCAGGGTCACCCAGCTAGGAAAATTAAGTGTCTTAGGTCAAATTTGAACTCAGGTCCCCCTGACTTCAGAGCTGGTGCTCTATCCACTGCACTACCTAGCTACCCCCAATTACTATTTTCAATAAACTTATAAATCTCTATCAGGAAAATGTTAATACCCATATCTATTTAAAATAAGTCTTCAGAGTGGTGATTCCCTGCATGTGCCACGACAAAGAACCTAATTTTTCCTTGATTTCTTCAAGTCCTTTCATCCTCCAAGTCTCAAGAAAAAAAGAGAATCATGTTCCTAAAAGGCACCGGGTCCCAAGAACCACATGCATCCTACAGTGACTTGTTTAAGGTGTCCCTGAATCAGCCATGGACAAAACAGGGGGATCAGCCCTCCCCTTCTTCATTATAACAACTTGAAAGTCATGCAGGAGTGAATAGTCCTTTTGTCCTTAAACAGGCTACTTGAACAACAGAAGCCTACTGTCTTACTGTCCATTCACAAAGCTCTGAAGGCACAGGTATGTCAAAGTGTGTTTTACAGACTGAGAAATGGAATGCCAGGAGCGGCCACATCCCCATTTTATGAAAGGCCACGGCTCTGGGAGGCTCAGTGACCTCACCTGTAAGAAATGCCACGTCAGTGACGGGAACAAAGTGGCTTCCTTCCCCAGGAAACACAATCTGTCTGAAAAGAAGTCCATTCCCCTCCTGCTCAGGCCGCCATGCTTCTGTTTACTTTTATGATGGTAGATATTTGCCATAGCTTTTAAATACTCATTGTTCTCTCCTAAATGCCGTTCACATGACCTTTGATCAAATACATTTGTGCCAAAGGAGTACATTTGCCAACAGGAGACTGGAAGTTAGGATTTCTATCTCTCCCAATATACAATGACTCTGCTAGGCTGCCCACAAACACAGGGAGGAGAGCCTCTGGGTGTGTAAGGTGAGGGTGGATTCAGTATACACTCAAGCCAAGCCTACTACATCCAAATAAACTGCATTTTCACATTTGTAGGTCTAGTCTGTAGAGTTTTCCGGGTGATCAAGTTTTTCTGCTGCCCTCCTTTCACAAACAGTGAGCCCAAGGCAAAGACTTACTCACAAGGGACAGAAGGAACCCATTCCTAAGTCTGCTAAAATTGGGTTTTTCTCCTTTAAGAGATGTAGTGACATCCTGTTAGCCCAGACACTTTGCAGAGTCTAAGTCAATAATTACCCACCTCAGGCATCTACTTCCCAGGAGTACTGTGAGGGCTGAGATAGCCTAAGTAAAGTGCACAGCAAACTACAATCTGCTACCTTTTGTTAGGATCATTATTACTACGACCAGTACCAGCACCTCCAATACCACCACCACTACCTACTCCCCATTACTGTTGATCCAAGAACGTAATATCCAAAGGAAAAACAAAGTTTTAAAAACCAATTTCATGGCAACTTTTAAATTACGATAGTGTCAAAAACTGAAATTGCTCTTCTCACCCTAAAGCAACCGAGAAAAGCGGTTATTGTTTAATTGCCCAATCATAAATCCTGGATCATCTAGCACATGACTGCTACAATATTCTGTGTTCTGTAGGAAAGATGATGCTTAAAATAAAAGGGAAAAATAAAATAGCTTTCTGAATATATAATATATAAATATATATATATATATTTGCCTAATTCAAATGCCATTCTCATTCTTAACAAAAAAATTATTCAGTGACATTTTTAAAAAACCCAAATTATTTTATTTAAACCATACTAACTTTTCCCTCAGAGGTAAAATGACATAGGAACTCTGTGTTCAAGGCCTGTTTCTGACATATACCAGCTGTGATTCTTGGCAACCTTCTCAGTGCTCTAGAACCCAGCTTCTAAAACTGTGGATTGAGACATCCCTATAGGGTCTCGTAACTAAATGTGAGGGTCACAAAATTATGATTTATTATCAGTAAATGTTTGATTTGTATCCCTATTTTATATACCTATATACCTGGGGTCTCATAAAAATTTCTAAAGCAAAAAAGTGATCATGAGTGGAAAAAGATTTAAGAACTTGCAAATAAGGTACCAAACATGCTCACAGCAACCCTCTTATTATCCCAATTTTGCAAAGGTGGAAATTTAAAGAGATTAAGGTGAGAGTCACACAGTTAAGGAAAGTCTGAGGTAGGATTCAAATTCAGGTCTTACTAAGTCCAGGCCTCTAGTTATGTCACTGCCTGAGCCACTAAAGTGACAACTTGGCAGGCTAGTTGCCAGCAGGCATCAGTCAACACTGCTTTTCCCTCCCTAAGAGCTCCTTGTAGCAATAAAGTGACAGGTTCAGAACAAAAAAAAAAGAAAAAATTCATTTCCTTGAATTTCTCACACTCCCATGCTATTTACTCTGTGATAAAAAGTTGAGTTCACTATTGATTCTCTGTCTATATCAGAGTTTGTTTCTTCTCAAGAAAGTAATGGAACTAAGTACTCAAAAGTCTTCTGCATTCATATTTTAATATATTTTATTGATTTAATTAAATATTTCCCTATTATATATAAAATAAAATTTTAACATTCATTTTTTCCATTAAAATTTCTATAAGAATTCCAAACTACCTTATAGATTAAGCATCTCAAGGAATAACTTGAACAGAGAAATACAGCTGATAATCTTTCCCCTCTCGTTTTTATGACCAGAAGTCTGATACAAAAAATGTATAAAGGGCCTCCTGGGACCAATTTACTGGTGCTACATTCTGTTTCCTCACACTCCCAGCTCTTCCTTGTCTTACAGAGAGAGAATTTATGAAACCTTAGGAGTCTGTGATGTTTTTTGAGGGGGTAGAAGTGAAGGAGACTTCTTGGAGAGAAAAGAACTTTTTAATTTTTTTTTCCATTTTTCTTATTCCTCCGTCCCCTTCATCCATAGCCAGTAGGTTTAATTTTATTTTATAAGTACATGTTGTCTCTAGAATTTGATGATGCTATGGTTAACTATGTCATATTTTCCATTAGTCAGTAGCAAGACTCCCCCAGGAGTCATATTTTATATTACAATTAATGGGACCATGAGCTAAATTCCTCTAAGAAGCATCCAGGAGGCCTGTGAGAATCTCAGTGTCCCTTGCTCAGAGCAGAGCAGACCAGACCTAGAGAAATCTGTTCAGCCCTACTGGCATATTTTAGGAAGGGCTGGCTAAAGGAGAATGTCCGGGATCCTTCAGAACCTTGAAGATATGCCCTTAGGAGAATAAGTGCAAAGAACCGGGGATATTTATGAGAAAAAGGAGAGACTTCAGGGACCGCTACAGCTGTTCTTAGGTCATTGATCGCTGCCATGTGGAACAGGGATTGGATTCGTTTGCCTTCGCCCCAGAAGGCAGAATTGGGAATGAGGGAAAGCTGCAGAGAGGCAAATTTCAGCTCAGTGTAAGAAAGGAAAAACTTCCTAATAGAGAGGTCTGTTCAAAAATGTAATGGGCAGTTTCAAGGAGTAATGAGTTCCTCATCACTGGAGATCGTCCAGGGGAAGCAGGATGACCAGATGTTTGAGATGCTGGAGAGGGATTTGCTGTTCCAATTCAGGTTGGGCTAGATTGGAATAAATCTTGAAGTCGTTCAAAAAGATCATTCCCAATAATAATAATTTACATTCAGCCCAGGCTTTAAGCCTTACAAAGGGGTAAATAAACAGGGCAAATATTATTGCCTCCCTCCCACCCACCCACCATTTTTCATCCATTTTCAAGGTTGGAGGAGTGAGAACGCAAACCCAAGACTTCCAACTCCCAATCTACAGCTCTTCCCCACCCCCCTGCCATACAGAGGACATAAAGATATAAAAGCAAGTGGGAAAGTGCAGGGGAGCCATGTGATAATCCTTCCACAGTCCTAAACCTTAGTCAGAACTTTATTACAGTCCTGGGGGCTCTACCAGACTGAAACTTAAGCAAGATGTGCAAAGAACTGGAGAAAATCCAAGGGACAGCAACCAAAAATCATTATAGGTCCTAAGAGGAAATAAAAAGAAAATGGAGTTATTTAGCCTAAAGGAGAGATGAGAGATGGAATCTTAATTTGAATTTTTGCAGATATGGAAGATAGCATGTGATCAAGCTCTTCTTTTCCACCAAGAACAGAACAAGAGGAAATGTGATTAAGTTGAAGCCATGGGGATTTATATTTAATACAAGAAAAAAACTTTCTGGCAACAAAAACTCTGAGATACTAAAATGTGTACAGCAATAAAGCTTGGTAGAGACTTAAAAAATATATGACCACCTTTTTCCTTTCTTACTTTATATTTTGTTTTAGAAGATTATTTTTGATAAGCCAAAACTATCAATCTATACTCTTTATAAATTAAAACATTTAGGCTCTTGAGAATGAGGTAAAACACAGTGTCATTGAATTTCCAAAATCTTATATATAATAACTGCTGGAGAATGCAATAACTAGATATCCAGTTTCCAGTTATAAGAAAGAGCTCTAAATATAGAAATATTCAATACACAGATAACTGGACCAGGAATTTATTATGCCTTCTTCAAGAACTATAATCTTCTCAGTGTCATCCAGAGAGGAAAAAAATCTCTCACGTATAAATAAAAAGCATAAGAACATAAGATGAGACCTAAAAGTATCTCTCACTGACAGGAGAATATATTTGCTTTTCTTAAAATTCACTTTCAGAATACTCCAAATAAGAGTCCATTCTGAAGCTTTTGAAGGTAAATAGAGGAACCAAGCTAAAAGACCCAGGATTCAGATCACCTGAATTATAGTATCTATTCGGGTCTAGCTGTGTGACCCTGGGTAAGTCTCTTAACCCTAAGTGCCTCTCAAACAAAAACAAAAAACAAAAAACAAAAACCAGTATCTATTCCTACATTTAATTTAAAACTAAAAAAGAAAATAAGTAAAGGATAAAAATTCTCACATATACAATATGTAACTTAAAATGCATTTTATACAATAGGTAACAAACTCCTCCATTATCCCAATAGGTTATGACTCAAAAATTCAATTTGGAACTCAGAATATTGTCCCCCCCCCCAAAAAAAAAGTATTAATGAGAATTACACTCTCAGACTGGCCCATAAAAGCATATTTAATATATAATTAAGCTTTATTAATTAATAGTACTAGCCAAAGTTCTGAGCCTTAGTGGAGAGTCAAGTAGCACAGAATAGAGAAGAAATGGAGTTAGAGAGGAGAATTTCTTCCCCAATTGGAGATAAATGAATTTTGTCTTTGGTATCCTTCCCAAGTCCCTCTGTGACCCTTTAACATTTTTTAAAAGAACTGATCTTTCATTGTATACAAAAAGATTATATGATGACCCATTCTGATAGATTTGACTCTCTTCAACAAGGAGATGATTCAGGCCAGTTCCAATGATCTTGTGATAGAGAGAGCCATCTACACCCAGAGAGAGGACTGTGAGAACTGAGGGTGAATCACAACATAGCTTTTTTACTCTTTTTGTTGTTTGTGTGCATTGTTTTCTCATTTTTTTCTTTTTGACCTGATTTTTCTTGTTCATCAAGATAACTGTATAAATATGTACACATATTTATACAATTTAATATATATAATTTAGTATATTATATATTCAATATATTAAAATATTTATATATATTTAATACATAATATATGATATGTTTTATATAATATATTATTATATAGAGTAATTAAAATATACAAAATATATTTTATATTTAATATGTGATATATGTAACATGTTTATATATTTAATATATTATATATACATTATTATATATTTAATATATATTTTAACATGTTTAACATATATTGGATGACTTGCCATCTAGAAGAAGGGATGGGGGGAAGGAGGGGAAAAATTGGAACACAAGATTTTTCAAGAGTCAATGTTGAAAATAAAAAACTTTAATAAAAATTTTAAAAAGAACTGATCTTTGAAAGATTAGCTTTAAACTTGATCACTCTCTAAAAGTTGTCTGAGGTGTCTTATGTAATTTAAAACTAGATTATTTCTCATCATGGAGAGGACTTTGTATTCTCAGAGGTGATGCTGGGGATCAACTTGGAAAAGCTTGAGGTATGGTGCAGGGAACAAACTATGTCTTTTCCCTTTGGACCAAACTAGCTAAGTCCTGAAACTCATTACTAGAGGGCTAGCTCCCAAGCTGCCCTCAGTCCTGGCCATTCATTAATTGTAGCCATTCATTAAATGGCCAAGTGAATGGAGATGCGTTTACATGATAGGGCCAGAGAGAGGGAACAGGATGCCATACACCATGAAGAATCCATTACAAGGAGAAGTGGTACAGAGTCAGGATGCCATCAGTGAAGTCTGAAAAAAAAATATACAGGATAGACAGGAGCCTTGTGCATGCAAGGGTTAGAGCGGATCCACTTGGGGATCAGTAACAAGAAGAGCTGACATTTACAAGATGCTTTCAGGTACTTTGTTTGATGGCCACAACAACCCTATGAGGTATTCCATTTTTCTAATGAGGAACCAGAGGCAGATTTAACCATTTTTCCAGGTCCCTCAGCTAGTAAGTGTCTGAAAGAGGTCTTTCATCTCTCAAGTAACCACTTCCCCATCCAAGAATGAATCATGGATCCCAGAAGCAATCAAATATAACAGAAGCCTCTGAAATTAGACTCTCACTTCTACGTTTCAACAGAATAAAAGTGATTCCTTATTACATGGAGACAGTTGCTAAATAAACAATAAAAATAATCAAAATTCATATTCCCTCATGAAGTATTATATTCATTATATATTTTACATATATGTATATTTAAGGAGGAGTTTTTTTTACTATTTTAAAATATTTATTTCCTTAGAATATAGAAAAATATTTAAAACTTAACAGTCCTCGCCTTTCTGTACTATATTTAATACAGCTAAAAAATTCATTTTCCAGCCCTCCTACTGCTTACTTTTCTCCCTGTTTCACAACTCAAGTAATTTACTGCTTACTGCTGCTGTCAACCATCTGAAATGGCACCTCCATTCTCTTCCAGCTTCCACTGAAGAGCTCGCTCACACATCTATCTTTAAGATGGCTATATTTACATATACCCATATGCCATCATTCAGGAAACAACCCCTGCCTTCCTCTTGGCTTGGCACTGATGGCTACATACACTCCTAAGCTTTGAGGGACCGTCAAAAACAAGGGTGAATGAGAGGTTATCATTCATTTTTTCATGGACACAGAGTAGGCATTTTAAATGCCATTCCCTTGTGAAATGGAACTGGTAAATTTAAGAGAAAGAGACTAGGGAGCCACAGTGGACTATAGAACAAAGGTGGGAGCCACAGTGGACTACAGAACAAAGGTTGGGATTCTAAGAGCCAGGAGTAAAATAGCATCTTCACCTCTGTTCCCTGCCTAAAGTCCCTCCCCAACTCTCCTCTATCTATTCAAATCCCATCTTTCAAAGTCCAGATCTTCATCTCAATTTCTTCAAGAAGCCTTAACTGATTGATCATCCCAGTGATCATTTTCTCTTGAAAATCCTAGCTTCCACACACTGAGTCTCCAAGACCTCATCTACAAAATGAGGATAATAACACTCAATTTTCCAATGTCACAAAGCTGTTGTGAAAAATGTGCCTTCTAAGTCCTAAATTATCACAATTTGTCTTATAAATTATGATGTTGTAAACTATTACTGTTGTCGGCCATAACCTTTATTTGACCCCTAATGACAGGATCAGGATTTAGAATTGAAAGGATTTCTGAGAGTCATCTAACCTATCATGTGTTGGAGACAGCTCCTCCTGAGAGCTGAGTGTTAAATTTTCACTGTGAGCATTTGTACCTTGGAAATTGGCAAAGGCTACAAGAAGAATGCCTGATTTCCCAGTTGTGGTAGTGGTGGTGGTTTAATCTAGGTTTAAGAAAATGTTGGAGAAAATGTTAATAATGCAGATTAAATTTTAAAGTGTGTCCTGTATATTTTGGAGAGCAGGTTGTTAAAAATTGACCATCACACTGAAGATCTAATTCTAACCTGCTCATTTTGTAGATGAAAAACTGAAGCCAAATGGATTATAACTTATCCAAGGTCACACAGACTCTAAGTTCAATATTTTCAAATTCAAATCATGTCCTCATAATGTCTCTCTTCTTGTTCTATATAGTTTATTATATATAGTATATGTAACTATATATAGTTATATATGTATATATATTACATAGTTATATATGTATATATTACATAGTTATATATATTAGTTTCGTATAGTTTGCTATTTTATATAGTTATATATATTATATAGTTTACTACTGTTTTATATATAGTTATATTTATTATATAGTAATAAGTAATTTTATATAAGTTATATATATTTATGTATAGTTATATATTATATAGTTTTGTATATATAGTTTATATATTATAGTTTACTACTATCTTATAGTTAGTTATAATATAGTTTTATAAAGTTTACTGTTTTATATATAGTTACATATTATATAGTTTTATATAGTTTACTACTCTTATAGTTATAACTAATTATATAGTTATATGTGTGTGTGTGTGTGTGTGTGTGTGTGTGTGTGCAGAACATATTGGAGATGTTCAGATCTGCCGATAAAAGTCGCCCTTCTCAGCAAGGGCGTGAGAAAGCCAAAAGGGACAAACTGGGACATCGCTCGCTAACAAACTCACGTGAGGCTCCAAGTACTGTCACTTTCAGCTGAGTGACAACACGCGGTAACGCGAGCGCTACTCGGGCTGTCACTTAAAAATGTCTTCTGACAAGCATGCATCCTTGGCAGGATGGCACTCTCATTGAATCTGCTCGAGAAGCTGTGTTATGGGTACGTGTGCCAGTCCCGTTCCATCCACAAACTGCAACTTCTTATTTCTCAGGAATTATTAAAATGTTTAGAAAACATGCATCCAATGGAATGTATTTCTATCACTTTTTATTCTGAATTAAATTCTAAAATCTAAATTCTTTGCACAAAAGGTACTGTTAACTAGTGCCTTATAAGTACTGAAATACTTGTCATCCCTTATCGGACACAGATTTAGCCCTAGAAGTGACCTTAAAAATCATCAGGCCCAACACTTCCATTTTACAGATGGAGAAACTGAGGCACAGAGAAGTAAAATGACTTTCCCCACAGTCATATTATGTGTATGCGGGAGGATCTGAGTTAGGCTTTTCCCGATTATTCTACTTCAATAAAATCAACATATTTTATTCCCATTTTTACCTATCCCTACTACTGTATCCAAGTTGTAGAAAACAGCAAGATAAGTTTCTTTAAAAACAATTTTTCTTAGATTTGTAATGGAAAGAGCCATGCTCATCCAGAGAGAGAGGTCTATGGAGACTTGAGTGGGGATCACAGCATGGCATTTTTATCTTTGTTGTTGCTGTTTGGTTGGTTGTTTTCTTTTTCTTTTTCCCCTTTCTGATCTGATTTTTTTCTTGTGCAGCATGATAAATGTGGAAATATGTTTAGAAGAACTGTACATGTTTAATCTATATTGGATTATTTGCTGTCTAGGGAAGGAGGGAAATGGGGAAGGAAAGAGAAAAATTTGGAACACAAAGTTTTTCAAGGGTGAACATCCAAAACTCTTGCATGTATTTTGAAAAGTAAAAAGCTATTATGAAATTTAAAAAAAAACAATTTTTCTCTATATAAAGATATCACAAGTTAATATACAACATACTTGGTTTCAGAATCAGGAAAACCTTGGGTTCTGATAGCACTTCTGACATTTATTGCCTCTGTGACACAAGTCAAATCACCTTTACTCTATGTGCATCATGTCACTCCATGTAATTTATTTACTAACTAATATGTTTCTGATCTGCTCTGCAGGAGGGAATTCCCATACCAGGAATTCCTGTGCTGATAAAATCTCAGGTTCTTTACTATCCTTATGCCAGAAGAGACCACAATTAGGTAGTCATAAAATATGAAAATTGTAAAAATTAGGAAAATACTATCAACCACTAACTGGTATTGCTGCCATAAATACTAACAACTGTTTACACAGCAATGCATAGCTGACATACCTTAGCAGTTCAAAAACACATTGAATTGTGTGGGTGTTATTATGTAGGGAGATAACAAGGTACAGTTGGAAGGAATGTTGTCTTTTGGAGTTAATGGCCATGGGTCTGAATACCTGCTCACCCACTTTTCTGCCAGTGTTACCTGAGGCAAACCACTTTTCCCCACTCTGAATCTCCTATTTCCTCATCTTCCAAATAAAGGAATTAGTCTAGAGGACCTCAGAGGTCCTTTCCAGCTCTAGGTCAATGAAGGTATGCAGCAGATTCCACTCCTACAAAGAAAACCCTGGCTGTAAATTATTAGCTCTAAATCTTTTAGCTGTTGAGTTGAATACTTGAGCCCTCTCCCCTAAATTCTTTTTACCGATGATCAAACATTCAGAGCATTCCTCCTAACATGTAAAGTGATGTGTCAACAACAAAGACACTTTCTATTCATAGCCAGAAGCTATCCCTCCACTAGTCTAATTAAGAGTGAAACAAAACCTTTCCAAAGAAGCTAATATCCCCTGTCATTAAAGGAAGCAGACCTGGGTCAGGTGTCTCAGAAATTATCAATGTGATGACTGGTTCTCTAGTTAAAATATTCATGAGTGAAATTCCTCATGCCTTGTTTCCTGCAGAATTTTTCTTGAAAGAGTCCAGGAAATAAACAAATGCCAAGAAGAGTGCTGAGGGGACCTGTGTATTTATTTAATCCATAGCACATGGGCTCCAAATACTGAAAAGGATCACTCTCTCTCTCTCTCTTTCTCTCTCTCTCTCTCTCTCTCTCTCTCTCTCTCAGAAATGTTAAAATGTGAATCAAAAGAAAAGATCATCAAACGTTTCTGCCAGAGATGGGTTCAAAGGATCAGCTTTCTAAACCTGGGCCATCCCCAGGGGGATGGCTGCAGAAGCAACCTAGTGCTTGCAACAACCACATCTTGTTCCAACTGCAGTCCAACCAGCTGCTCCTCATCCACTCTAGGTGAAATCTATATTATCTAATGCCTGCAAGATGAAGCATTCCTGTAGTAAGTCAAAAGAAACTACAAAAGAAACTACAAAGTGCTTTATTTTTCAATGGAAGGTTACAATAATAGACATGGCACCCTACTGTGAGGGGAAAAGCACAGGTGTTCCAGTTGAAACCTGGAATCAAGTCTATTTTGATACTTAACACCTGTGTAAACTTGGATGGAGACATTTCATCTCTCTGAGCCTCAGTTGCTTCACATGTATAACAGAGATTTTAAAAATTGTTCTACTTACCTTACCAGGGTTATTGGGAAGAAAAAGACTTATAAACCTTTAGGGGTTAAAATAACTCTGGTCTTCAACTTGCTCAATTACAAAATCAACTCAAGGAGCATTAAATCTAAGGTCCTATCAACTGTACAATTCATAAGCAAAAATAACTGAATTAAAACTGTATCAGTTACAATTTGGCCAATTTCTAAAATAGTTTGCTCCATTTACAAATGAAACTATTTACTTAACTACTTTTTCTACCTTTACAAAAAAAAGTAATAGGGAAAAAAACAATATACTTATATTAATACTATCTTATTATAAGATAGTATCACTACCCTGACTTCTGACCTTACCTAATAAAATGGCTTATTCCTAAGAAATACATTTGATTTTTCAAAGAGAAAGGCTCTGTACCTGCAATGTACCTGAAGCCTTTCCTGACATGCCCAGCCCCTATGGGCTTCCCAAAAAAGTTATTTTGTATCAAACTTCACAAAACCATAAATGTAGAATTATAAGGGACCTTAGAGAACATCTAGTCAACACTATCTATTTTTATAGATAAGCAAACAGAGAGTGACTTGCCTACGTCACACAGGTATCATATGGCCACACTGGGATTCAATCTCAGGCCATTTAACTCCAGACCTGGTATTTTATACAAGTGTTCTCCAGGTCCGCTCAGATCCTAAGCTCATCAAAGGCAGGAACAATCTCACTTTCAAAATCTGTACATTGCTAGTGACTACCACAGCACTTGGCTCCTTGTTTCTTTTTAGTCTTGTTTGACTCGTTATGTCACCAGTGACCCAGGGTTTTGGCAAAGATCCTGGAGTGGTTTGCCATTTCCCCTCCAGAGGATGAAGGGCCAACAGAGCTTAAGTGACTCACCCAGGATCACACAGCTAGTACCTTCCAAATTTGAACTCAGGTCTTCCTGGGTCTAGTCCTATCCACTGAGTCATTTATCTTAGGTACTTAATAAATGCCTTTTCCTTGGTTGTTTTCAAGTCTTGGTAGGCAGTCACATTATGAATATCACTTAAAATTTTTTTCCAGCCCCAACTCAGGCCTATATCCAAGCCCTAATAAAGGATCTTGCTGAATTAATTTTATTGTACTCTCAGTAAAACAAAAACAAACAAACAAACAAAAAAAAAGCATGTGACTAGATTGTCCACAGCCTCTGAGCAGTCCAGAATGACATTTTGTTGCCGTGGCAACAAAACTGACCTACCTGTGGCTGTGGTCTGTTAAGAACTCCTCCTACAAATACAGTAGCATGCTTTCATAAAACCAAACCACCACCACAACTAGAAGCAGAAAATAATGTCATTGGGCTGATTCTCTATTCCGGACATATGTAATTAAATAAAGTTAAAATCAAAATAAATCACAATCACATGTAATCAACATTTTACAAGTTACCACACTCTTTTCAATTATGTTTGAATAATTTCATAATTACCCCCCCAAAAAAAACTTACTTTAGTTGAGAACACATATAGAAGGTATTGAGATATTTTGAAATAGATAATTTACCACCAGTTTCAAAAGCACTTGTTTTCTTAATGAATAAATGGAAGCAAGGAGAGAGCTCTAGTCTTCCATGTACTTATTGTGGTACACCAACTAGTTGTTTCTTGGCTACTTACTCGGACTGGGGGACTCCGGGCCTGCACTCGTTGCTGTCCACCTTGGGGATCTTTTGAGCCACAATTCACAACAGCACTGCCCTGGACCCTTAGAGCACTTGTGCAGTTAATCCCGCTGCTGGCACCTGGTTTCCGAGGTCTCTGCTTGATTCCATCCAATAGCCTAACTAACAAGATGTTACTGGGTAGCTCATCAACTCCAGAGCCCACTAAAGTCCTGCATTCTGGACATCTCAGTTCATTTCGAGAACCGACAATCCCCAGCAAACATCGTTTGCAAAATGTATGCTGGCAAGGCAAGACCTTTGCAGAAGCATCCAGTCGTTCTAAACACACGGGACATTCCAACAGATCCAACAGGGCAGATTCATCCATCTTTATCTAGTTTACTGAGAAAAAAGCCTTCATAGTTGTTCACTTCCCTTAAAGTGATTCATGTAACATCCATGCCTATTCAGATTCTCCTCTGGAATTGGTAGGTAGAGGGGGGAAAAAAAGAAAAAATAAATAATTAATATTGTGATCTGGGGGAAAATTTAAAATGAGTTCATCAATAGGCATCATAGTTACTAAAAAAAAAAACCAAAACACCATGATCCTGAGAGCTGGGCTTATATCCCAATTCTGCTACTAATAAGTTACTTTTGTTCACTAATCAAGTATTTACTTTTTAAGAAATTTATTTAGATAAAAGAAGCTGACTTTAAGTTATGGTAAATTATATTATTAATTTAATTTAAAACTATTAAATCACTATGTGATCTTGGGAACCTCACTGGCCTTCCTCAGGCTCAGTTCCTCACTTTCAAATCAAATGGTCTCTAAGGTCCTTTCCAGATTGGTTAGCATATGGATCTATAAAAGACAGGCCAAGAACTAGAACATTCATTTCTTTTTTAATGGAGTCTGCTTTGCTTCTGAATAGTATTCCCATAAAGGTCAGTCAATTTTTTTTTGAAGATTTCTGCACAATTCAAAAATAATCCCTAAAGCTATTTAGAAGTACACTGTTTTGTAATAACCATTAAGTGCTTATTACAGAAGGATTTCTGTAATAAATGCAATTCATGAAATGAAATAAAGAAGATAATTTCTTTGACCATCATAGTGCTATTAACTGCTGTATTTGGCTCAAATGCAAAACTAAACAAATGCCAATTTAAAGTTTTCTTTACCTGAAATTACCATTAACATCCAACAAAGCTCCAATTTTCAAACCACTTTAGAGTTTAACAAATTCTGCTGCCTGTGATCACTTGTGATAAACTGGCTCCAGTATGAGGTCTAGGGCTGTTATTTCAAGAGCAGGGGCACTCCCAAGGTGGAAACCCTCCCCTGATGCAGATTAACCACTTGTCTGTAACTTTTAGAATTAGAAGTTTGTCTGGAATAGGGAAAAGCGATATAACTTGCATTAGGAGCACAGGCAGTATGCATCAAAGACTGGATTTGAACCCAACTTTTATTGACCACTACAGCAGTAAGACCTCTAGCCAATAAGCAACTGCAAATCATATGTTTCTTATCTAGTCTTAACAATGAGTTTATGTAATAGTTCTCATTTAGAAAAAAAAAAAAAAAAAAAGGTTAATTCTGCAAAATGAGAGGCTGGAACTTAGATGATTATAAAGTACTTTCCAACTTTGGATTCTAAGACCAAGGATATCCCTGAAAAGATTGGTTTGAAAGTTTATAAATTACAACAGCAGCCATTTATACCAATTTTCATCTCCTGAGCAATCATTTACAAACTCTCCAGTACACAGATTTGTTTGTTTGCTTGTTTGCTTGCTTATTTATTTAAACTGCTTGCCCTAATTCCATTCTAGACAACAAGCAAAAATAATTGTGAATCTGACGATGGGGAATCTTTGCCTACAGAGCTGCTGGCAGAATAGGAGATTCGACTACTGAGTTTGTTTAAAAAAAATAAATAAATAAATAAAGTCATTCCCCACTTCCATCCCCTCATTCCCTTCACCCCCCGACCCCCCAAAAGCCAATCCTTACAGATGAGCTCAGACTCAAGAAAGGAGGGACATACTAGACAGAGACCCCCCCCCCCATTCTCACTTTCTGTATCTCCGACAGACACACCCCACAGCAAGGTGTTTGGGGCACAGCGTGGCTACTTCCAAGCGGGAAAGGTCAAGGGCTGCAGCAGCCAAGGCAAGGGGATGGGGGAAGTGGGTAAAGAGGAAACCAGCCGCAGAATGTGGGTTTTATTAAATAGGATCCTCTGTGCTTGCGCCTCTCGGTTGGGCCAGGGGCCAAACACACGCATGCACGAACACACACACACACACACACACGCACACGCACACGCACGACTGCTGGAAGTTTTCAAGGACTTAAAAATAAATGCGTAGAATTGAGTTGCGAAACTAAGCTCAACACAGAGTTGGGGGGGGGGGGGGGGGGGGGCAAAACACGAAAGCCCTTGGAGAAAGGGACGGGAGAAGTAAGGAGATAACAGTCCCCATGGAAACAGACTCCCCCGGGGGGGTGGGGGTCCCGGGAAAGCCCGGAGAGGACCCCCACGCCAAGCCCGGCGCCCGGCCGCGGAAGCCCCGCCGCGGATCCCGGATCTCACCAATTCCCTCCTGGATGCCCGGGCGCCCGCAGGGACCAGCCGGCAAGCGGAGCCGGCTCCCCCGCGCTCCGGCAAGGAAGGCATCTCCGCCGGGGGAGAGCAGCGAGAAAGAGCGGGAGAGGGAGGAGGAGGGTTGCGGAGGGAGGGGAACAAGGCGAGGGCACCCACCATCTCCTTCCTGCGCGGCCCCTCCGTGGCCAGGGGGCCCCCGCTCCCGGTCCGGAGCCGCCTCTGCTCTTTGTTCGCGGGCGCGGCAGCGGCGGCGGCGGGGAGGAGGCGGGACGGCAGCGGCGGCAGCCCCAGCTCCGCCGCCTCCGAGGGTGTCAGTCTGTCTGTCTCCGACGACGCGGCGGCACGCAGCAGACTCCTCTCTGCCGCCCCCTGCACCCACACACACACACACACACACACACACGCCCGCGCGCGCGCGCCACCTCCCACTTTCCCAGCCAAGGAGAAGGGAGAGGGGAGGAGGCGGCGGAGAAGCGGCGGCGGCCCGAGCCCCCGGGGCGCCAGGAGCCCGCAGCCCGGCCCCGCCTGGCCGCGAGCACACAGCGCCGCCCCTCGGCGCCCGGCCGCCCCGGCGGCGCCCTGCAGCGTGCGCTTACCCGGCCCGCTGACCTCCGGGCGCTCGGGCTGCTCCGGCGGGAGCCCGAGCCCGGGCCCGGGGCGCACTCCAGGCAGGCTAGGCTGAGGGCATCTAGGAAGTGCCGGCCGTGCGCTGAGCGCCCGGGACACAAAGGCAGGCACAGGTAGTAGGGCTCCCCGTCTCCTAGAGGCTCTCGTTCTAACGGAGGCTACAGCGTGCCAGCGGGCCGGCCAGGTATCAGTGCTCAGCGCCCTCGATACAAAGAGGGTAAAAACGGCCCCTGCCCCCAGGAAGTTCTCTTTCTTTTTTTTTTTTTTTTAATTTTATTTTTTAATAACTTTTTATTGACAGAACCCATGCCAGGGTAATTTTTTACAGCATTATCCCTTGCACTCCTGTTCCGATTTTTCCCCTCCCTCCCCCAGATGGCAAGCGGTCCTATACATGTTAAATATGTCACAGTATATCCTAGATACAATGTATGTGTGCAGAACCAAACAGTTCTCTTGTTGCACAGGGAGAAATGGATTTAGAAGGTAGAAATAACCCGGGAAGAAGAACAAAAATGCAAACAGTTTGCATTCATTTCCCAGTGTTCTTTCTTTGGGTGTAGCTGCTTCTGTCCATCCTTGATCAATTGAAACAAAGTTAGATCTTGTCTTTGTTGAAGAAATCCACTTCCATCAGAATACATCCTCATACAGTAAGGAAGTTCTCTTTCTAAGGGAGAAGATACAGGCAGAGAAACAAATTATGTACATACAAGATATGTACTAGGTAATGGTGGTTGTAGATAACAAGATAATGGGGGGGGTGGGGAGGACAGGAAAGGCCTGCAGAAGGTGGTTTTCGAGCCGAGTTTAGGACTCTGAGTTAACCCTTAGTCAACTAGCACTCATTAAGCTTTTCTTGCGTATCAGGCATTGGGCTAAATCCTAAGGATTAAAAAAAAAAAAAGAAAAAACCACGAGATCTCAAGGAGCTAACACTGTAATAGGAGAAAAACATGTAAATAACTAAGCACAGGAAACATACAAGATAAACGGGAGTGTAATCCCAAAGGAAGGGCCTCAAACGGGGGGGAGGGGGCACGGAAGGAGGAAGGGGTCAGAAGGACCCCGGAAAGACCCCTTGCAGAAGATAGAATTTGAGACAATAATAATTACGTACAAACAAGATATATTCAGTGGGAGGTAATCTCAAAGGAAGTCACTAACAATAGGGGGTGAGGATTACGGGGCTGCCTTTTGCAGAAAGTGAGATATGAGCTGAGTCCTGAAGGATTCAGTCAACAAGTGTGTGTCAGGCCGGACGTGCCTTCAGGAAGCTCACACTCTAATGCGGGAGACATCACACAAATCGCTATCTTCATGCACAATGCACAGTGTAATTTGGAGGTAATTTCAGAGGGAAGGCACTAGCAATGGGGAAATCGGGAAAGGCCTCTTTGAGCTGTCTCTTAAAGGATTCCAGGGGGTCTGAAGGTCCCGAGTTCAGTGACATCCCTCCTATCCGTTCCCTCCGGGGCTCGGAGTGGTAGGAAGAAGCTCTACGCTAAAGAGATGAGGGGTCCGTGTGGATTGGAAAGAGGGTTGGGCAGAACGACCCAGCGGTGTAAAGGCGGAAGAAGAATAAAAACAGACGGAGGTGGAAGCGTGAGAAGACAACGCCTTCCTCCCCCTTTGCTCTGTGCCCTGCGGGGCAGATGGCTAGGAAACCCGAGGGCCCGAGGGGCCGTCGAGGGGACGGGTCAGCCCCTCTTCCTGCAGGATGCGAGAGCGGAGCCGCTGGACTCCTCCTGGGTTTGGGTAGTGGGAGGAGGATGGTCGGGAGCCGCCCTAAGCAGCTAAATGGAAGTCTCTTCCAGCCTCGCTGGGCTGTCCAGCCCCCGGGAGATGGGGGAGGGAGAGGGAGAGCGTCTGCATTGGGCAGCGAGGAGAAAACGTGGCACGCTATTTTAATATAAACCAGTTAGTTCCCAGAGTCCTCGCTTGCCGCGGTATTCCCAGGGCCACACCCCCACCCTCAGCCTTTCCCTCCCCGCCCCATTCACTTCCCAGGCTGGTGGGCTCGCGCGTACACATACACACACACACACACACACACACACACGCACGCACACCTGGGGCGGAGGATCTTGGTTCACTACAGGTATACAAGAGACTTCTTGCGGGGGTGGGAAGGTGAGTGTATCAAAAACCAGAAATGTGAACGGTGCGACCTCCCACGCAGCCCCTTAAGTGTAGCATTCCGGCCAGGACGGTTTGGAAAGCCAGGGTGAGGGCGGACCAGGAAAGAATCGGGCAAACAGACTCCACCGCTTCCCAGCCAAAGAGGAGGCTTTCACCTGCATTCTTTGTCCTGGGTGGCCCCCCGCACACACCTGTAAGACCTACGCCCCCTCCTGCACAGGAGAAGGAGGCGGGGAGATGATGCGCAAATGAATGGGCAAATTGGCTTTAGTAGAGTGGGAAGAGGAGGGGGCGTGGGGGAAGGGAGAAGAAGCCTCTCAACCCCCACACAAAACGATTCTGCTTGGGACTGCTCAGCCCCGGATTTTCCGGAATTCGCATCCCTTGGTAGTTAGGATTAAGAAATGGAGTGCAACTCTGCCTATTCCACGTTACAACCACTGTGGATCGCTTCTGGTGAGCTGCTTCTGTCCCTACCCAGGGAAGCACTCAGTAAATGTTGATTGGCCAGAAGGTTGTTGAATTTTATTTCTTTACTCTGCCTGGTGTGTTCAGGGGAAGAACCTTTGGGGGTTGTGATCGGGTGCAGGAGACTAGAATGGGTTACCTTCTGAAACTCTCTTGGGGCGCAGAAATGCCTTGTTATATACACCCCATCGTGCCGGGCACCAAGCAGTAGTATAAATGCCTTTTTAAAAAACATATCCCTACGTATAAGCCCATATAACCTTGGTGATCACAGTATTTTTTAAGGTTCTGGCAATCTATGAATTTCCTAGTTCCAAGCTACTATATTTTTAGATGCTAATGGGACTGCCAGCTTCAGATATCTACTCACTCCAACCCACTAAGCCACCAAAGTGATTTTCCTAGAATGTAGGTTCTACTTGGTCACACCAAGGTCACTATGGATCAGTAAACTCTAGGGACTCCCCATTACCTCCAGAATCAAATATAAAGTTCTCTGTCTGGCATTCAAAGCCCTTTAAAACCTCATCCTTTCCTATGGACCAGGCACTGAGTTAAGAACTGGAGATGTAAAGTTAAAAAGTTCCAGCTTTTAAGACCTCATGATCTCATAACCCAAAGGGAAATCTTGGAGAAGGGGGCCAGAGAGTGAAATTTCCCCTTCCCTTCATTCCTAGAGACTGAATATGAAAAAAAGAATCAATTTACTTGTGTGAGCATGGTCAGTATATCTTTCAGGTGACTTCATTGTGTAGCCTGCTGCTAATGGGGGCTGAGATTCCCTTAGTCCCTTTCCTCCCAAGACTTCAAAGCACTTTAATGTATATTATCTTCACAACATCTCTGTGAAGTAGTAGATAAGGACAGATATAATTATCCTCATTTTACAGATGGGGAAAAAAAGACAGGTTATATGCTCTACAATGGAGGCCTGGTCTCTGAATTCCCAGTCTTTTCATGAGACTGAGTTATCATAAGTATATGTACAGTATGGCATGGTGAAAAGGGCACTTGGCATTGGAGTCAGAGGATCTGGATTCAAATTCTTCTATGACTCCCTACAAGAACTGGGGCAAGTTACTAAACTTCCCTTAGCCTCAGTTTCCTCATCTGTAAAATGAAGGGTTGTCCTAACTAGTCTCTAAGTCTGGTTCTACAAACACATAAAAATAATCTACATACAGATGTTACATATACAGTACACTAGCTAAATTATGTTGATGCAATTTTGTTGTTTCAAAGAACCAGAAATAAAGTCATTGCTCATCAGTTGGGAAACATCTTTTTAAAAATAAGCTAAAAATAAAATATTGGAGCTTTTTATTTTTAAAATATATACAAAGATAATTCTGAATCAACATTCACCCTCTCAAAACCTTGTGTCCCAAATTTTTCTCCCTCCATTCCCTCAACCCTTTCCCTAGATAACAAGCAATTCAATGTGTTAAACATGTATAATTCTAGTATACATATCTATACATTCACATCAAAATCAGATCAAAAAGGAAAGAAAAGGAGGAAAAAACACAAAAAGCAAGCCAACAACAACAAAAAAGTGAAAAGATTAGGTTGTGATCCACACTCAGTCCCCACAGTCTCTCTCTGGGTGCAGATGGCTCTCTCAGTAACTGGCTTGAATCATCTCATTGATGAAAAGAGCCATGTCCATCAGAATTAATCATCTTATAATCTTGTTGCCATGTGCAATAATCTCCTGATTCTTCTCATTTCACTCAGCATCAGTTCATGTAAGTCTCTCCGGGCCTTTCTAACATCATCCTGCTGTTCATTTCTTACGGAACAATAATATTCCACTACATTCATATACCACAATTTATTCAGCCGTTCTCCAACTGATGGGCATCCACTCAGTTTCTAGTTCCTTGCCACTCAAAAAGGGCTGCCACAAACATTTGTGCACATGTGGGTTCTTTTTCCTCCTTTATGACTTCCTTGGGATATAGACCCAATCATGGCACTGTGTGGATCAAAGGGTATACACAGTTTGATAGCCCTTTGGGCATAGTTCCAAATTGCTCTCCAGAATGGCTGGATCCATTCACAACTCCACCAACAATGTATTAGTGTCCCAGTTTTAGTTGGGAAACATCTAAACAAATTATGTCCCGTGCACATAAATAAATTGCTACGCTCTAAGAAATGATGATTAAAGATGTATGGCAAGACATAGGAACTAGTGCAGAGGAAGCTAATAGGAACTAATAAGACAATGTACCAGATAACTGCCCATTGTAAGAGAGAAAAGAGTAACAATGAAAATAAGACTAAATGATGCTTAATTATAATGATCCAGTTTGTCCTGGGGAGAAGAGATGGACCAGGACTGTGGGTGATTCATTTAGCTGGTTAGTTTGGCTGAACTGCCTCCCCCACCTTCTTTTTCTTTTGTTATTATTAAGCACATAGTAGGTTTATAATAAAGGTTTAATAAATGTTTATTGCCTAACTCATTATAAGAGATGGCCCTCTGGAAAAAGTTGAAGGAAGGATTATATTAGGAAATGAAGGTGATTTTCAAACAAAAGATATCAAAAAACAATTTTAATGTATAGGGGGAAAGAAAAATTAATAAACTATGCAATGCCCTTTATTTGTCATACTTTTGCACTGTATATTTAAAATCATGCTGTCATTGCTAGCTCAGTTCTACTATAAAAGGACAGATACCTATTCGCAGAAGGATTATCTTATTTTGAAAAATATATTTTATTTATGTATTTGTTCTTCCATCACCTTCCTTTCTCAATGTATCCCTTCTCCTGTCTCTTCCCAGAAAGCCATTCATTATGACAAATTAAAAAAAAAAAAGATCCAACTAAACTAACCAACAAATCAAGTAAAAAAGCATTTGTCAGGCACTATATGACAGGCACAGTGCTAAACTAAGCTGGGGTATACAAAAAGGAAAGGACAGTCCCTCCTCTCAAGAAGCTTATGATCTAATAACCGCAGAGTTAAAAAGTCTGACATTATCTCTGAAAAGAGGGGAAGGAGGTTGATTGTTTTTATTATATTGAAATTGTTGTAGTCATTGGTCATATTATTTTCTTATTTGAACTTAATTCACTTTCATCAATTCATATAAATTCTTCCATGCTTTTTGTATTTACCATATTCCTTGTTTTGTTTTTTTTTTCATCACAATAGTATTCTATTACATTTATTCACCATATGTATTGGCCATAAGTATTTGGCCACATTTGGCCATTTTTTTTGTCATCGACTGTCCTAGGGTATAGCAGAATTTCTGAGTCAAAGGATAGGGACATTTTAGAGGAATTATCAACCATTAACAATCATAGAAAAGAAAAATGCTCCAAAATGCAAATAAGAGTAATATAAAATCAAAACCACTCTGAGGTTTCACCTTACCCTGCAATTGGCAACAATGACACTTTCCATCTCCCTTCCACTATTAGACAACCCCCCTCTCATTATCTTTGCCAATTTCTGGGTAAGATGAAACCTCAGAATGATTTTTAATTTGCATTTCTTTCATTAGAGATTTGGAACATTCTTTCATATCATATTTCTTCATATGGCTTATAGTTTACCATTCTTTTTTTTTTTTTAGCATTTTATTTTACCATTCTTATTTTGAGGATTTTTGATCATACTCTTTGACCATTCATTTATGGGGAAGATTGAATATCTTAAAACCAACAGCAAGGTTTTACTGAACACATCTTCATATCCACCCTGCAACAGAAATATAACCTATAAACTTTGTCTTCAAATAAACTAAAACCTAATTAGAGAATCATAGGATAACATTTTAAAGTGTTAAACAGTGCCTTGCATTAAGAATTGGTGGTAGGGGAAAGGAGAGAAGAGAATTATGATCTCCCCCAAAGTGAAGGACTAACTTTTGCCTTTCTTTATAACCCTAGCAATTAACACAATATCTGACACACAGTAGCTGCTTAATAAATGCTAATCAACTGAGTTATTTTTTTAAGGCTTCACAGAGAACTTAATTCAACAAAAATTATTAATTGCCTATTGCCTAAAAATACAAATGAAAACAATTCTGACCCTAAGAAGATTACATTATATTTCTTGAAATAAAGGCATCATTTAAGCCTTTCAGGAAAGAAAGAGCACCCAATTGGAAGTCCGAGGACAGGCTTTTAAATTACCTAACTAGGCTGGGTAATTTAGGCTTAAATTACCCATCCTGAGCTACTTTCCTCATCTGTAAACAGAGAGAATTGGATCAAATTGCCTCTGACATTCTTTCCAGCCAGGATATGTTAGGGGAAGCTTAAGAGAAGCCTGTTGTTAAATTTTCAGTGTAAGGATTTATACCTCAGAAATGAACAAATGAATCAAATCAGAGCTTGGTTTATCATTTTATTGATTATCATTGTCATATTAATTGAATATTTATTGTTCTATACTTAAGAAAGTGATAGAAAATGTTAATGCTAAAAATGTGTTATGTGTATTTTTTTGAGACCTAATTGTTAAACATTCATCAGCACACCAAGAGCTGCTTCTAGCTCTAAAGGAAAATCTGTAAGCTCCCTCCAATTCTAAATCTCACAGAAATATCACTGCTAGATCCCAAGATCCTTCAGATCAAGCCCTAGCTTGGTATCCTCAATAGCTGCCATAGTTCAGAGGTAGATATTTATAAATGTTTATTGAATTGAAGTGTGTGGGGAAAACTGAACCCTAACAGATGGAGCAGAGTTTGAGTAAGAATGGAAAGTAAGGATGTTTGGTAGGGGCAGAGCTCGATTATATGCAACCATCCTTAAAGTTATTTAATCTTTTGTGTAGCATGGTGCAGTAGATGGAGCACTGGGCCATGAATCAGGAAGATTTAAATTAAAATCTGTAAAATGGGAATAACATCATCCAAATGAGATATTTGTAAAGCAATTAGCACTGACACAGAGTAGGTGCTTAATAAATGCTATTCCCTTCCCCTTTCACTGTGTGTCTACATAGCACACAGGTTGTTCCTACACAGCCATCACCCCCATGTGGGTCACAGACACTTGAAGTAGATTTACATTGCATCAGATTTAGGGGATTTTTGAGTAGGGCAAATAAAAAAGCAATTTCCAAAGTATCTGAAGAAGCTCTCAGTTTGAAGAGTGAAATGTATGACCTTAGTGTTAAAGGATAGAAAAAATAAATACCTTGGAACCATTTGGGGCCCTGGGTGCGAAGAGCTTTGGCAGAATGAGCCCCCCTCCCCTGTTTTAGATTCTGGGGAGCTGGTTCCATCTCCTGGCCAAAAATGAGAACTGCTAGATGATAAATAACCATGACAGAGAATGAAATATATTCTAAGTTTGGTGCTTTGTGAGCCTGAGTATTTTTCAGTAGTTTTTCATTTTTAAAAATACATGCAACGATAGTTTTCAACATTCACTCTTGAAGAACCTTGTATTCCAAATTTTTCTCCTTCCTTCCGATTTTCCCTGTCCCCTAGACAGCAAGTAATCCAATAGAGGTTAAACATGTGCAATTTTTCTAAATATATTCCCACATTTATCATGCTGCACAAACAAATCAGATGAGAAAGAAAAAAACAAGCAAGCAAACAGCAACTACAAAAAAGGTGAAAATACTGTATTTTGATCCACAGTCAGACTCCACAGTCCCAGTTTTCCCACATCCCCTCCAACATTCATCATTATTTTTTTCCTGTCATCTTAGCCAATCTGAGAGGTATGTAGTGGTACCTCAGAGTTGTCTTAATTTGCATTTCTCTGATCAATAGTGATTTAGATAATATTTTTCATAAGACTAGAAATAGCTTTCATTTCTTCAGCTGAAAATTGTTCATATCTTTTGACCATTTATCAGTTGAAGAACGAGCCTAAGTATTTTAAGGGAAGTTGATGGCCATCTCAGGGAGGATGTTCATAATTACAACCTAATGGAGGTAAATGAAGGGGAGAAGTGCTGTTTCCAAAGGGACCGATGGGCTTTGAGTCAGAAAGGAGTTGCTATCTCAAGAGTAACAGTTTTATAACACACAAATAATATCTAGGTTCTCTAGAAGCCTCTTACATATCTCTGTTTTATTGCTATAGATGACTGGACACCAGTAGTTATAGTCAAGGAAGCTCCAAGGAACCTATTTCTGTTAATATTGGAAAAGTAGGAAAGGCCAAATCCAAAGGTTTAAAGGACCTTTCTTTGAGCAACTATATTTGTAGGCATCCCCAGAAAACTCCTATTCACCTAGAAAGGAACCTGGGAAAAAACATTAATAATTATTTTGAGATACAATAAAATGCATTTTCCTTTATCTTCTTGAAATTAGACTAGGACCCTTAAAAAGCAGAACAGTGAAAAATCAATTCAATTCAAATTAGCAAACATTTATTGAGCATCTGCTCTACACTAGCTCCTAAGAATTTTTTTTTTAATGGCAAAGGATCTAATTTCTACCCTCAAGGAATTTACAATCTAATATATAATATGTGGATTTGAACTTGACAGTGGAAAAACTTTAAGTCCTATATCACCTTAGCTCCAGGCTGAGCCTTAGGACAAACATTCAAGGGTCACAGAGCCCCCATAGGGATCCATCTGTAGGATAGAATCATATCATACTCAGTTGAGAAGGTATTTAAAATATTTATGCTACCAAATTCCAATATGATTTTAAAAGTTCAAAAAATTGTCTTTAAAATTTATGTAAAATTATAGGGTGCAGCACTATCTCCAAATAAACTTATAGAATTCTGAGGTTTGACCTTCTTAAAAGTCAAAAGAACCTTTTAAGTCCAATTCATTCATTATTTTACAAATAGGGAAACTGTGACTCTCAAAAATAAAGTGGCGCCTGCTTCAATCCTGGCCCATTCTGAAACATATCTTCTCTCTAGCTCTCCCTCTGACCAGAGGGGCAAGACCTTTTAAAACAAAATTAAATAAAACTCATGAACCCTTTCTGATCCCATCCATCACTCCATATAGACAGATTTTACTCTTACCTCTGAGACAGGTGACATACTGGATAAAGCACTGGGCCTAGAGTCAAGGATATCTGAATTCAAATTTTGCCTCAGATATTGCCTACCAGTGACAGTGGGCAAGTCACTAAAACAAAACAATAAACCCACTATATGTTTCATCTCTAAAATGGGAATAATAATAGTACACACACACACACACACATACACACACACCCTTAAGATTGTTACGAGGGCTAAATTTTTGGAAACTGTTTAAGCACACTGCCTGGCGCAATATAGTTATTTAATAAATGTTTCTTTCTTTCTTTCCTTCCTTCCTTCCTTCTTCCTTCCTTTCTTCCTTTTTCTTCTTTCCTTCCTTGCCTTCTTCCCTTCCTTTTTCTTCCTTCCTTCTTTTCTTTCTTTTTCTTCCTTCTTTCCTCCCTCCCTCCTTCCCTCTTTTTTCTTTTCTTTCTTTCTCTTTCTCTCTCTCTCTCTTTCTCTTTCTCTTTTTCTTTCTCTTTCTCTCTCTTTCTCTCTCTCTTTTTTCTTTTTCTTTCTTTCTCTCTCTCTCTCTTTCTTTTTTCCTCTCTCTTTCTCTTTCTTTCTTTCTCTTCTTCCTAAGAGGAATCTTTCTTTCTTTCTTTCTTTCTCTTCTTCCTAAGAGGAATCTTTCTTTCTTTCTTTCTCTTCTTCCTAAGGGGAATAGTTGAATATCAATCTATCCATTTATGTCCAGGAAATTAGATTCCTCCATCCTCCTGGACTCCTCCTTTATAAACTAAAAATTGTCTACTCATTTTCAAATTTCTTTTGGGATCCAACTTGGAGGGAAAATTCTTTGCTGTCATTAACAAAGCCAGCCAGAAAGTACAAGCAAAACATCTGCATGTATTTTGTTTAGCTTCCCATACTCATAGCCCAGTTTTCTTTTCATTATAGCCTTGGGCAGAAGATGTAGGAATTGGTCAACTTGATCACACCCCAACACACCTATGTGGCAAATATATACACACACCCTTCATATATTAGAATCCCATTAAATTTTCTTGTGGCCTTTCATTCTCACTAGCCCTTCATCTCTCCTCCTTCCTGCCCCCAAAATGTGTTTTTGTTCATCCCGTTAAGTATAATTATCATCATATGAAGCAATAATCCCACCAGGCTTCTTTCTGCCTCATCTTTGGCTGTGCTGGACTAAATCCAATACTTGACTTCCTCTTTGTCTCTACTATCACTTTTCCTTACTATTTTATAGGGGGAATGGGGGGAAGGGAGAAAGAAAGTTTCTTTTTCAACTTGGAGCTTCCTTGCACCAATTTACAGACCAATCTAGTTCTGTTTCTTAGAACTTCTGACGCAGCGTCCATCCTGGGAGATATATAATAAGGTCAGTTAAGAAATGAGAAGAAAAGGTAGAAAAGTCGATCCTTTTCATGATGGGTGAAAATAGCTAAGTGTCGTTAAAGTTCCATCCTGACCCAATTTCAGGGAGAAGATTTGAACAAACTCACAAACACACAGAATCAAAATACAGTTTTATCATCTAAAGCGAGACATGAGCCACGGCCAAAGAGCAGTCAGCCAATAAAGTTCTCATGAAGCATTCACACATGTAAATTGTTATTTGACTATATGGAACAATCCTGAAAAGTTTAACTAAATTGGTGTTTATGGTAGATGCTATAATATCAAGTCTGAATTCAACCATGTAGAAAACATGTGTTGCCATTATAATCTCAAGGGGGAAAAAATAATGTTCCCACATAGTTTAGAAGGGTTAGAGATTCCCCGTCAAAACCAGAAAGCAGGTAATTATCAGTCTTTAGTATTCTAGATCCTATCAATCAGAAATCACTTGATGAGAGCCCAAAGATTATGATAATTTTCTTTCGTTCTGTGATATTTTATGTAAAAAAAAGAGAATGATTTGCATAGCTTCATGTCACTCTCTGCGACTGAATTTCTGAAGCAATTTTTCAAAAAAACTTCCACATGTCTCCAGTGTACACCATCTGTCTCATCTCTCTCCCTCTCTCTCCCTTTCCTTTTAAGGATCACAATTATCTTGTAACTGGAACTGTCAAATCTTGATTCCCCCAGGAATCCCCGCCTTTGATAAATGAAAAGAAACCGTATATATTGTTATGTGTAGTTGTGCCAGTGTGGCTGGGGTTAAGGAAAGGTCGGGTGCTCAAAGCCCATTTTGGCTGAGTTGACACATTGGAGGAAATGGGATCAGGTGAGATGGCTGCAAGTTCAGGCTCTGCATCCTTGGAAAGTGGGCACAAAGGGGACCTTGGGGGTGAGGGACGAGGGCCGCAAGGCAGCTCCTGCTGCGAGCCACCGAAGAAAAGGGCTGGAATGATGACCCTGCCCAGTGAGAGCAAACTCCCTCTGAGGTCCCCTGCTAGGTCAGCCCTCTCCATACCGAGCTCAAGGTCTAAGCCAGCATCCAGAAATCAGAAGGAATAACAAGACAGCAGCCGTGCTGAGGTTTCATTCAGAACCCATTGTGATAGGCAGATATAAAATCTGTTGTGTTCACAATTACCAGGGAATTGCTAGGGATAGCGTAGGGCTTTATAACCAGTAAATGTCACCGAGATTTCATGATTTTTCCCCCCAACTCTGATTCTAATAAAAAGCAGAGTTAAATATAAATCATTTGGAACAAACACTGAAGGTGTAACTCTTTCTTGTTTACTAAGATGTACTAAAGGTTTGTAAAGGAGGCATTTCACTCGCAGAAGCTCCTGTAATATGTTTATTCAGCATTTCCTTAGGAAGTGTGTATTGTGTAATGAGTATTTCTATCAAGTAGCAAGGCAGAGAAAAGGTAGGATAAGGCATTTTTTCTGTTTTGATGAATTTTATCATCTGATAATGGTATATACAAAGATAAATAATAAAAAAATGTACAATGAAAGTGCAAAAAAAAAAAAAAGTATGTGTCATTCTGAAAGCAAAGCATTTTTAGATTGCCTAATCTAAAAATTTGGGTTTGGACATTTAAGCATCAAATTTCTTTCCTTCCTTCCTTCCTCCCTTTCCTCCCTCTCTCCCTCCCTCCCTTTGTTGATCCCTTTCTTCTTTCCTTTCTTCCTTCCTTCTCACTCCCTCCTTCCCTTTCTTCCTTCCTTTCTTTTTTCCTTCCTTCCTCCTTCCATCCTTCCTTTCTTTCTTTCCTTCCTTCCTTCCTTCTTCTCTCCCTCCCCTTCTTCCCTCCCTTCCTTTCCTTCCACACTCCCTTCCTCCCTTCCTTTCTCCCTTCCCTTCTTGTCCTCAGGGTCTATTGAGTTGTATGGGGCTATTTATCCCATATTAAATGACCCTAAATAGAGTTCTTGGGTCTACTTCCTGACTCCTTCCCTGGAAAAATGCTATCAGAGCCTCTATAAACACTTCTCCCTGCTGTTACTGTGTCTGCCAAGAACAATCCCCTTTTCTCCCTCTTATATGAATGTTCTATAAAAAAGAGAAAAAGGAAGGGAAAAGAAAGGGAGGGTAAAGAAAGGGAATAAAGAAGGAAGGAAAAAAGGAAATAGGAATGGAAAAAGGGTAGGAGACAGAAAGAAGGGAAAGGACAAAGGAATGAAGAAGGAAATGAATATTATTAAATATCACTCTTTTCCAAGCACAGTGTACAGCTTTACAAACAGGTAAATGCTGTTATTATCCCCATTATACAGTTGGGGAAACTGAAAAAGATTAAATGATTTGCTCAGGTCATGTAGTTGGAATGTCTGAGGCTGTCTTTGAACTTCCTATCTCTAGGCCCAGCACTCAAGTCAAGAAGGTGTCTCTTTCAGTAGCTTTATACTTCCTTCATATCTGCTTAGTACAGTGGTTTGTATATAGTAGGCACTTAATAATTGGTTGCCTCAAAGAGCCAGGTCTAGTGATGAGAACATAGTGGGAAAAGCAAGAGCTTTTTTTCTAGATAATGTTTGTGATCATTGTTTATGTTTAAGATTACTACTTCATTTCTATACTGGTATATTCACTCGTAGCTGGTTATAGAACAGAGGGATTTAATACATAGAGTCCTTATGTGATAGTAAAAAAAAAAAAACTAACTTATTATACATGGAGAATCCAGAAGTATTTATAAAACTACTTTAAAATGAATAAATTAATCCATATCATTACTTCTTTTTTAAAAGTCTAAACAAATTAAAAGAATACTAAAATATTAAATTAAAAAGCAAAACATAAATGTGAGTTCTGCCTAAATTTCATAGACTTAAAAAATGGGAGAATCAGGGAAGGAGTATAGAATCTTTAGTGTCAGATCAGGGAACACACATATCATACTCATTACAAAAATATTTTCCAGAAGGACAAAGTATAAATGATTTCTGGAGCTCGTGACTTTGACTTTCAGCCAGCAATGAATGAATTTACTTGAAATGAAGCCAGATGTCTTCTGACCCTTGCTATCAACCCTAATGAAACCATTAGTAGTCTTAGTTTCTGTCTAGGAGATTCTTCTGATATCTTAGAAAACCTCAAGGATCCTATTTCCCATTCCCTACTTCCATTTTCATCCATTCCAAAAACAGAGGTGAAATGAGGATATGGCTGAGAGACTCTTCAAGAAGTCTCAGAGAAAGTTTCAGCATTCTAATATCCTCTTCCCAGAAACATTGCATCAGATTCCTGATATATGCCACAGAAAATGATTGGTGAGTGTTCTTTAAAAAAAAATAAAGCAATCTTAAGCTGTCTCCTTGGTAAAAATTAACTTGGTCCTTAAATGTCAAAGGAGGAGACAGAAAAACAGGAAAAGGACTGGAAAATGGAATGATGCCCTAAACTACTCGATGTGATTTGCAATAAGCCAGAGCTTTCCAGAAAAATGAGAATAAGATTAATGTGCTCATGCCGATAACTTAATTGGACTTTTTTTTTTTGACAGAGTTGTCCAAAGGAGAAACTGAAGTCATTTTTTAAAAAACTCTCAGACATGGAAAAAGAAAGACATATCTCTTTTCCCAAAGCAAGAACAAAGATCACATCTAAACTCTTTCTTAGCATTTCTCTCATGTCTTGAGTTATTTATTTGCTTGTTTGTTTATATTCAGAGATTTTTAAAAATTGTTTTTAAGTATGATTCAGATTGAGTTTCTCCAGAAAACAAGCCATGTAAAAATGTCTTTCTTGGCTGGAGAATGAAAAATGACTGGTCAGGACCCTTCAAAATTCTTCAGATTCTTGTAGGAATTCACCAATAGGAGAGGAGGGATGCAAAGACACAAGTATGTTCCAGGATAAGAAGGCAGCTGAGACATGATGGCAAAGTCCCAAGAATCAGGAACAGAGCTGGGAGAGAAATAAAGGATGGTCCTTTTTTGCAATGGAGGAAGAATTTCTAGAGACAACAAGCAACAAAGATAAATAATGTTTCCTCCTTTGACTTGGACAAAAGCAAGTGGAGGTCTCCCAAAAAATCCTACAAAACAATTTTGAACTGCTATTTAGAGAAAACCAAGCTTCATCCTGTTTGTTTCTTATTAATGATCCAATGAAAACCCCCCAATACCACTGTCAAAGTCCTGCTGCCTGATACTTATAAGGGCACTTGGGGTCAGATTTAGTATCAGGGCTGGGAAAGAACTCTAAATAAACTTAAGGGACTAAAATTTAGGGGCTGCTGATAACACATGGTTTTAGCAGTTAGGAATAACTGAATGTAGTGCATACCCTTTGACCCAGCAGTGTTTCTACTGGGCTTATATCCCAAAGAGGGATTAAGGAGGGAAAGGGACCCACATGTGCAAGAATGTTTGGGGCAGCCCTTTTGTAGTGGCCAGAAACTGGAAACTGAGTGGATGCCCATCAATTGGAGAATGGCTGAATAAATTATGGTAAATGAATGTTATGGAATAAAATTGTTCTGTAAAAAACAACCAGCAGGATGATTTCAGAAAGTCCTGGAGAGACTTACATGAACTGATGCTGAGTGAAATGAGCAGGATCAGGAGATCATTATACATGGCAACAAGACTATACAACGAACAATTCTGATGGATGTGGCTCTCCTCAACATTGAGATGATTCAAACAAATTCCAATTGTTCAGTGATGAAGAGAATCATCTACACCCAGAGAGAGAACCATGGGAACAGAGTGTGGAACACAACATGGCATTCTTACTTTCTCTGTTGTTGTTTACTTGCGTTTTATTTTCTTTCTCAGTTTTTTCCCTTCTTGATCTGATTTTTCTTGTGCATCAAGATAATTGTATAATATGTATACATATATTGGATTTAACATGTATTTTAACACATTAAAAAAAGAAATAATCTAGTACCTTAATCTAAATATATACATTAGAAAGCTACCTAAAAGAGTTTACCTCTACACATTCCTCTGTAACCAGAATCTCTGCATCTTCAATATGAGCCAAGGTCCTAAGGTTCCTTTATCTTCCCCTTCAAATGAATATCTTTAAAAGTTGCTTTGAGGATGCATTCAGGTCCCTGGATGTATAATCTCCTGGTTAAAGAACAGCTTTGTGATTTCACTTCTATCTCAAACAGCTGCTGCTGCTTTCTGGACCCCAAGGAATCAGTCCATTTTAAGAGTTTTGAAAGTCAGCCCAGCCTAAGTTTGTTTGTAAAAGGATTAGTTCTGATATTGCTTTAAGGTAATTTTTAAAAATATATTTATTTTATTTTATTTTTATTGCATTTTGAGTTCCAAGTTATTTATTTCCTTCCCAATCCCAAATCAGAGAAGGCCAACAATTGATAGAGATATAGATATGTGTGAAATAATACAATATATATTTCCATATTTCAGTTCTTTCTCTAGAGATAGATAGAATTTTCCTTCATAAGTCCTTCTCAGTTGATTTGAATATTCACATTACTCAGAATAGTTTACTCATTCACAATTACTCTTCAAACAATATGCTGTTACTATATACAACCTTCTCTTGCTTCTGCTCATTTCACTTTGCATTATTTCATATAAGTCTTTCCAAGTTTTTCTAAAATCAACCTGCTTATCATTCCTTATAGCACAGTAGAATTTCAGCCCAATCTTGTACTTATTCAGCTATTCCCCAAATGACGGACATTCCTTCAATTTCTGGTTCTTTGCTACCATAAAAGCTGATGTATTTTAGAACATCTAGGTTATTTTTCTTTTCTCCTGATCACTTTGGAAAACAGGCATAATATTGGTATTTTTGGGTCAAAGAGTATCCAATTTTATAACTCTTTGGCATAATTCCAGATTGCTCTCCAAAATAGATCAGTTTGCAGTTCCACCAGCAATGTAGTAGTATCCAAATTTTTCCAAATCCCTTCCAACATTTGTCATTTTTACCTTCTGTCCTTTTAGCAAATACGATAGGTATGAGATGGTACCTCAAAGTTGTTTTAATTTGCTTTTCTCTAATCAATAATGATTTAGAGCATTTTTTCATATGACTATATATGGCTTTGATTTCTTCCAAAAACTGCTTGTTTATATTCTTTGACCATTTACCAGTTGAGAAATAACTCATTTTCTTATAAATTTGACTCTGTTCTTTACATATTTGAAATATTAGACCTTTATCTGAGAAACTGTCTATAAAAAATACCTTCCAATTTTCTGCTTCCATTTTACATCTATTTTACCTCCACAATGCTCTTTCCTTCTTATTTATTCATAAATTCTCCTCTCCATAAATCTAATAAGTAATATGATCCACATTCTTCTAATTTTCTTATATTATCTCTCTTGATGTCTAGGGCATGCATCCATAGTAAATGGATATTGGTTTATACCTAGTTTCTGCCAAACTGCTTTCCAGTTTTCCCAGCAAGGTAAATTTCTATATTTGTTTGAAAAGTGTGTGGATCTACTTGAGAATATTTAAAAGTATGAACTGTCCTTCCCAAGGGATATGTCAGTGAACTGATTTCCCTGTTTTTTAAACATCTTTCTTTTTCTCCAGCTATTTAGAGGGAGTCAAGATAACTCTTGCCCTAACCACATAACAGAATGAGATGTGAGAAGTAGATAAGAGTATAAAATTTGTCCACCAGTAATTTTGATCAAAGGGGATATGGATTCTGGGGGGGACTGCTAATGAAAGGAGTTTTTTGCTGCTAAATAATGCTAAGTCCAATAAATCATGGATCACAGAACCTTAAAGCTGAAATGGAAACTCAAAAAAAAGTATAGTTAACTTGCCCAACGTCAACCTCTCAATAGAAGTAGAACTGGAATTCAAGGCTCCACAACACTATTTCAAAGAAGTAATTCTAATGGTGAAGTCTCCATCTAGGTCAGGGAAAGGAAAACTGACAGTTTGGGATTGGAGATGTGTTTGGGCTGGTATGGCCTCAAATCACCATTAATAAATAGGTTGCCTCTTCTTTCTTGCAAGAACAGGCCTGTCTTCAATGCCTGGGAGCACTGAAAGCTTAGATGACTGTTTTTTTAAAAGATTTTTAGTCTTCACAAGAAAGTGTCTATAAAACTGCCCAAGAATAGTAAACATAGTTAGTGTTTTTAAATAGTTGAGCTACATTTGAAATTGAATTTTAAATGAATTTCACATAAAAGAGTTATAATAGATGAAAATTTCCATTAAAAAAATAAGATTTAAATGATTTTGTCCTATCAATATCAAATGTAATGGATCAGTCCTTGAAAGATATAATTAATTATATGTAATATAATATAATTATATAAATTATATATAATATAATTAAATAGAATGGTTGAATTTGTATTGGTCAAATGAGGATCAGTTTTGCGAAACTTAAAAGTACTATATACATTTTAGCTATGATTATTACTATTGTTGTTGTTATTGCTATATTATAGACCATAGGAATAAAGTCTTCAATCAAAATGAACACCAAGATAGCCCCAGCTTCCCTAATAGTTCACGAACTTTTAGTTTAAAAGCAAAAATAAAAATAAAATAGGCATCTGCATTCAACACAGATGATTCCAAAAAATGGAATGAAATAAAATGCTTAGAATTTTCTCAAAAGATCACTACTATAATCAGTTTAAATCTGTTTAAAAATATGCATTATGTTTCCTTAAGATGTTTTATTCTGCACAGACACCTAGGAATTACAATTAATTACTGGAGGATCAAACCTGAAGTCAGATTAGTCTCCCTGAATTCAAATCCAGCCTGTGTAAACCTAGGCAAGTCCTTACTTAACGCTTTTTGCCTCAGTTTCTCTATTTGTAAAATGAGATGCAGATAGAAATGGCAAACCACTCTAATATCTCTGTCCAAGAAATACCCAAATGGGGTCACAAAGTATCAGACAGGACTGAAAAAAGCCTGAACAACAAATTCCATATTGTGGTTATAGTCCCTTTAAGAAAACAAAACTGAAAATTATACATTACAAAATGAAGTCATTACTTGTAGTTTTCTCTTCTTTTGTTTCTTCTTCTGTTATGTGAGGGGGAACAAACTTTTATTACTGGAAAGGCAACCATCTTTCTCTCTAATTGGTTTAAAAAGCCAAGATGAGTAGAGCATTTTATTCCCTACCCATAATTGCTGCAAGATAATTTATCCAGGAGTACTTTGACATTACTTTTCTAAAGTTTAAACAAATTTCTGGAAAGACTTTTGATTCCAAACTATAAAGTCAATATATAGTTAATTAATAGTGGGAAATTATAACAGGCATTTCTATAGCACTTTAAGATTTGAAGAACACTTCCCATATATTATCTCATTTTATGGTCACAACAACTCTGGGAGTTGTACTATTATTATCTCATTTACAAATGAAGTGAGGCTGAGAAAGGGAAGTGATGTACTAATATAGGGATTAGTAAGAAAGATACTTAATTATGCTTTACTTTCCCTTCCTAGTGTTATCCTAAAATAACAACTGAAAAACTCATGGTTGATTATCTCAGAGATCATGCAATCTGACTCTTCCTCTCCCCTCCTCCCCCTTTTTTTTTTTAACATTTGGGGACGTTGAGGCTCACTTATCCAAGGTCATTTGGCAAAATCTATAACTAGATTCAGATAGTTTCAGCCTAGTAGGTTAAGCATCAGACTGCCTCAGGGATCCTATTGAAAAAGAAATATAAAAGTAAAAAAATTACCCAAATATCCCATTGACCAGGATCAATCATCTCTGCATCATAATGTCTGGAACATAGTAGGTATTTAATAAATGTTTATTGATTTCATCATTTGTCTTTTCCTAATGCATTACCATTGCTCTAATTAGTTGGGTCATCCTAGATTCTTCTCTCTTCCTTATCTTCCCCACTCCCTCCAAATTCAATCAATTTCCAAGTCCTATTAATTGTAATCCACAACATTTCTTGCATCCAGTAGTGTGCTGGTGAATGTTTAACACCCAGATAGCCAAAAATGAAAAATCATACACTTTCAGTTTAATCTCCATTTTTAACAGTTTCTCCATTACTTTCTTAAATCTAGACAATCAACAAAATAATAAATCAAAGCCCAGATTTATCGTATTTATAAATTTCTGAGGTAGAAATTCTCACACCCTAAATTTAACAATCAGCTCCAGAACACTCCTGCTTAATTAAATCCATTCCTTTTCTCCTTTCACAATGTCAAAACAGGACTTATCCCCTTCTCTAGGACTATGGAATTAGCCTCCTGAATAATTTCCCTGCCTCTAGGCTCTTCGTTTTCTAATCTATTTTCTTAGGAGATGCCAAAATAAATTTTATAAATGAATCATCTAATTGTGGTATAATCAAAAATCCTAAGTGGCTTCGCTATTGCTTCTAAGGTAAAAATGTGAACTCTTTAGTTTGGCGTTCAAAGCACTCCACAATCAGGATTAAACCTTCTTTTCCAACTTCATTTGCCATAAATCTCTTCCACATACTCTGTTCCAGCCAAACAAGACTTCTATCTGTCCCCTATACTTGGTCTTCAAACTCCTGTTGCTATTCCTTCCAAGAAGCTGTCATCAGAGTCACTTCTCCCTTTGTTGGCTCTCAGAAATATTAACTTTCTTAAAAGCTCAATTCAGTGGCGTCTTGCTCAGGGAAGCCTCCCTTCAGACATACATGTACACCACCACATATTTATGCACCCCTTGGGATTGCACCCTGAGACCCTTCCTCAAAATATCTTGTATTTTTAAATCTATAATAATATTATATATAATATAACAATAATATAATAAAACACATGCACCTAGAAAAAAATGTAAATTTTTTGTGGAAGAGACTTTTTTCCTAGTGTTTTTGTTGTTATTTTTTTCTCCCTGACTTGCAATAACATTTAATAAATGTTTATCCATAGAATGACTGGGGAACTACTGCCTCCTGGTGGTAGCATCCCTTTGTAGGGAAAGCTGTTCTTTGGAGGATGAGTCCACGTTCCTGTTTCCTTGTGAAGCTTGGTTCAGGGGAGGGGGTGGGGGGGTCCTTCCAGCCAAATGGAGTCGACTTGGAGGAGTTTACATTCTGAAATGACAAAAGATCCCCTTGTTGGCTGTGAGCCTGAGGATCGTAGAGACAAGGGCAAGTTCTGGAGGAAAATGGTCAGAGAGTAGCTATCATGGTGTCAAAGTCACATGCCCTCCCTGATCCAACCTCTGGCAAGAAAGTTTACTAAAATAACTACGTTTGGAGGCAGCTTTGTGAAGCTGAGAGGGAAAGGAAAAGAACACACTTATTAATAAGCATTCATTAAGTGCTTAATGAATTATTAATTTATTAACAACCCTACAAAGTATACTATTATTATTTCCATTTTACAGCTGAGGAAATTGAGTCAGGCAACTGGTAAGTATCTAAAGATGAATTTGAGTTCAGGTCCTCCTGAATCTAGATCCAGCACTGAGTCTCTGCCCCACCTAGTGCGGAGTCACTTGGCTGGAAGTGGTTCATGGAAAGGGAAGTTTTTGAAGCAAGAAAATTTGCCTGAACCTGGCCATTTTACCAATAAATATGTGCCTGAAACTATGGGGATAGTGCAAAGCTGAGGTAAGAAATAAAATACCTGCTTAGTAAAATAACCCTTCAAACTGCTTTATGTTCTAAGATTTGTCTATCAGCCTACAAATTTCTGAGTTATGCCTTTAGAAGTTAAGACACAGAATCTTGTTCTGTTAAGCCTATGTTTATAAGTCTTTTATATTTATCACTTTTTGTGTGTAGGAATAAATCCCTTGCCCTATACCTGATTTATATCATATCCTTTATTTTTCTCTTTTTGAGGAAATCTCAGATATCAGCCATAACCTAGTAAACAGCTCTAAATAAAATTGGTCTTCAAAAGGATGATTTCAGAAAGGCCTGGAGAGACTTACATGAACTGATGCCGAGTGAAATGAGCAGGACCAGGAGATCATTATATACTTCAACAACAATACTATATGATGACCAGTTCTGATGGACCAGGCCATCCTCAGCAACGAGATCAACCAAATCATTTCCAGTGGAGCAGTAATGAACTGAACCAGCTACGCCCAGAGAAAGAACTCTGGGTGATGACTAAAAACCATTACATTGAATTCCCAATCCCTATATTTTTGCCCACCTGCATTTTGGATTTCCTTCACAGGCTAATTGTACAATATTTCAGAATCCGATTCTTTTTGTACAGCAAAATAACGGTTTGGTCATGAATATTTATTGTGTATCTAATTTATACTTTAATATATTTAACATCTACTGGTCATCCTGCCATCTGGGGGAGGGGGTGAAGGAAAGAGGTGAAAAATTGGAACAAGAGGTTTGGCAATTGTTAATGCTGTAAAGTTACCCATGCATATAACCTGTAAATAAAAGGCTATTAAATAAAATAAATAAATAAATAAATTTGGTCTTAAGGTTATCAGGATAGAGGTTCTGATTGTAACTAAAGAGAATGGGGAAAGGGTATCTGATGTCTCTCATTACCTGTCAGCTCTCCCAGGATTAGACCTGGCCCAAATTCATGGCTACCTCAAAGCAGAGGAGCCCCTGGGTGAATAAGGAGTGAGTGGTAGCCCTTTCCTCCACCCTGTGCCCACCACCCACTCCCATTCCCATCAACCCAGAAGAAGCTCCTCAAGTTTGAAGACTGTGGGTTTGGTAGTTCTCTCCTGCAATTTAGACAAGAAGAAAATAAAATCTTAAGGACAAAGGAGATAAGAAATAGCGTAAAGTTTTTGGATAAGAAGTCAGGGTAAATTCAGAGCCTGAGGCTCTGGGAGGGAGGAGGCTCAGTGGGAAGATCTCCACAAAGGGTCCCAGAGTGAGATCCAGCCAGCCCTGAAGAAAGGCAGCCCACTCTGGGATCCGCCCGGACTGGCGGAGTCTGGTTCACAAAAACCTTCCTCCTCTTCCTTTGTCCAGCCAGCCTTAAATGATGACAGCATTATTGATACAATCTATTTACGTCCTTTCCCCACAAATGGCATCAATTAGCCACTTCATAAAATCCCCCGTGCATCCATTCAGCTCCTTAATTCGGCTGTCTGCATGGACTATGTGTCCGTCATCTTAAGGAAAGTTGTCAACAAATCAGTCCAGCGTCTCGTTTGAGTTGACAAGTAGGAATGATATATTCCTCTAAACAAAACATTCTTGCTGCCATGCAGACTTTGCAAATAATAGAGAAAAATCTTGTGAAAAGCTATATGGCCCCCAGTGACTCTCCTTTGTACAATTTAGCATTTTTTAAGCAGCAACAACAGAAACATCTTTGAGGAGGTCAATCTCTTTACGGGATCTGTGTTTCCACAATATTTTTAATTTATAAAGAGCGGGCTGAACTAGACAGAGGGGAACCCTGACAGCCATCTTTTTAGCCAGGACAGGTGAGGCTTCTTGCCCCCTCATCTGTCCCCCATGTGTTGGCCACAGCACGTTTAAAGTATTGGGAGTGACCCCACCTTTTCTTTTTTTTTTTTTTAAGAGAACCTTCCTGTACTTAATCAAAGCTTCCCTGAACCCTATTTCTTTTTTTTCCTCAACTTGAATTAACTTTATTTCCCTTCATCACAATGTATTTGCACTGAGCTTTGAAGTAACCAAGTAAACCCAGATCTCCAAATGACTAAACAAGGTGACAGAAATCACATTTATTTGTTTTTATTTTGTGAAAATGTTAGTCATTTTTGTTGGTCTGCAAAAGAACCATCATTAAGGTCAAAAATGAGTTTTTATAAATTGAAAACAAAACTGGAAAAAACAAAAAAACAAAACATTTTACACTTTGGGAAGGAAAATCAGCAGCAACATCTTCACTGAAGGTTGTAAATTACATTTTTCTCCATAAAAGTTATATACTAAGAAAAATTGCACATGTTTAACATATTGGATTATTTGCTATTTATGGGAAGGGATGGGGGAAGAGATGGAGAAAAAATTTGGAACACAAGACTTTTGCAAGGGTGAATGTTTGAAAACTATTAACATATTTTGAAAATAAAAAGCATTTTTAAAAAGTTATATACTATTCTCATGTTCCACCAAAAACAGTGGGGTAAATTATAATTTTTTAATATAGGTATGTATAAAAACCTCCAACTGGGACAGCTTGTGGTAGGAAGTGCTTTCTCTCTTCTCAAAGCACTCTCCTACAAGGGCTGCAGAGAATTCCACATCGTCTTCCTCAAGCTGCTTAGAAGAGTAAGGACATATGTAACCATTTTTAGATGTAATAAGGAGCACTTCAGTAGAGGCAGAGTTTTATTAAATGTTAGAGCATCAAAGAGAGGGACATTCACTGTTGGCTAGTCAAAGAGCAGAAGTTTCACATACAAAGGGGGCATGTGTACATCGTGCAATTGTTAGAATAGGATTTTTCCCCCTTTAAGTTTCCTTGTGTAAAGAGATTAGTAAGGTTATTTAGCACAGTGTCCTTAGTGTAGCATGGAACCTATTTCTGAGATTTCAGTCTAAGTTACTAATAATTATTAAAAGTCTACCATTTATATAGCAATAATAGAAAACATTTTAAAATCTATCTTATGGACGTGACTTTTCAACAAAGAGATGATTCAGGCCAGTTTCAATGATCTTGTGATGAAGAAAACCATCTACTGAGTGTGGATCACAACATAGCATTTTCACTCTTTCTGTTGTTGTTCACTTACATTTTATTTTCTTTCTCATTTTTTTTCCTTTTTGATCTGATTTTTCTTGTGCAGCACAATAATTGTGGAAATATGTATACATATATTGGATTTAACATATATTTTTAAACATGTTTAACATATATTGGACTACTTGCCATTTAGAGGAGAGGGTAGGGGGAAAGGGAGGAAAGTTTGGAGGTTTTGCAAAGGTTAATGTTGAAAAATTATCCATGCATATGTTTTGAAAATATAAAGCTTTAATAAAAAAAAATAAATAAAATCTTTATCTCAGTTGCCATTGAGTTCAATGGGAGGAATTTTCTTTCTTCTCATAATAGAGCTAAGGCCTTTTCCCTTTCAAAACATCCTCTAATTTGTTTTCCTTGACTATGCACATTTATTTCTCATTCAGCTACTTTCTTGAACTTCATCATCTCTAGAAATTGATCATTTTGAAAGATGAAATCAACTCAGAAACTCACCTCGCCTCTGATCATTCCTCACTCTGATTCATGACTTCATCCTGCCTTTGGGGCTGATTACCTTCCCCCCATCTGCTTTCCTTTTCAACCTTTTCTTGCATGTTGTTTCCCCCCATTAGGCTGTGAGCTTCTTGAAAAAAGCAACTGTCTTGTACCTCTCTTTGTATCCCCAGAACTTAGCACAGTTCCTGACACATAGGAGGAACTTAATAAATGTTTATTAATCTGATTCTGACTGATTTATTACATGACTTTTGTTTGCTTTATTTGTTTCAGTAAGGAGTAAGGAAAGGAGGTGGGAGAGAGGGGGGAAAACAAGTACTTGTTACTTAAAAAGTACTTGTTAATTAAAATGTTTTTTAATTAAAAAACAAAAACAACTGCCCTCCCCCCAATTGTTAATGCCTTAGTCCACAGGACTCAAGTCATCTAACCCAACCTCTATCCCATTTAAAAATTTTGACTAAGAATTAGCATTCTAATTCGTGAAATTATATTTATCATCATCTAAATGGTTATCTTGGTTTTCACTTACAGCAGGGACATTTTTAATGGCAGTTTTTATTATTCCTAATAAAATGTCAAGTGATTTAACTCCACCCTTCCACTGAAGTATTCAGATGACATATCATGGCACAGAGGTGACCCTGAGCTTTTGAAGCCAAGTCAGAGGAGAAAAAAATTCTGGCAGATCTATTAAGCCGAAAAGGCTCCTGAGGAGAATCTGGTGATAATCAGTCAACTAGTATTGATTTTATTTTGTTTATTTTTTTTTTCTTCTCTCCTCAGTGTCTCCTGATTGAGATTGAGGCAGGAGCAAACCTTTGCCCAAATGTTGGGGTTTTCCTGGCTGGGGGTTTGGAAGTGATTACTGATTATACTCCTAACTTTTTATCTAAAATAAACTCCCCATAATTAAAGAGGAGGGACTCTTAGGAGAAGACACAGAACAGAAAGAAAAAAAGAAGAGAAGACATTAGAAACCATTATATGGCTTTAGTTTGGGGAGTACAAGTTAATTATTATAATTGGGTATCCACAGGGGCATTGAAATAATTGAGTTGAGAACAAGAGTTTTCTCATTCATCAGCAAGTCAAAAAATCATTATGTATATTATAACTTTTCAACAATAACAATGCAAAAGGTATATATTAGCCCGAAATTCCATTACAATTGACATGTAATGTTTTAAAACGTAAACTTGCTATATTATTTTAAAGTTAAATTCTTTTAATTACATGGAAAATCCCCAACAGAATGGAATCATATTCTTCACTGAAGATCTTCAGTGAATCTAGAATTTGATGTATAAACACAGAATTGCTGTGATCATGTTACCTACCTCTGGAGTATATATTAATTCTGAATATCACATTTTAGGAAGGACTTTAACATATGTGAATTCACCCAGAATCAGCTAAGCAGGACATGGAGACCACGCTGAATTGTTGTTAGTCCTTCATTTTTGAAGGTGGGGAGAGGAGGGAGAAGATTACCAATTGTCCTGACTACAGGGCCCGGCACATTGTAAGGGCTGAATAAGTGCTTGTTGATTGGTTGATGGATTGATTGTGTATTTGTATTATTGGTTCTGTTTAATAGTGACATTGTATTGTTTGCATCAAGTGCTGAAACAATCTAGAATCTCTTCCATAAGTTCTGTGACTACTTAAAAGAATCTGTCCTAATAATCTGTTTTTTAATAAAAACACACAGAAAATATCTATTGTTCAGACTTATTCTTTATTTTTTATCTTTCAAATATTTTATTTTTTCCAAGTATTTTTAAAATATGTTTTTAAATTTTGAGTTTCAATTCTCTCTCCTTCCTTCCATCCCATTATCTATCCCTACCACCACCCTACCATTAAGAAAGCAAGCAATTTGATATAAATTACACATGTATAGTCATGCAAAACATATTTCTACATTAATCATGTTGTGAAGGAAAACACAAACAAAAAATTAAAAAAAAAAAAAAAGAAAGTAAAAAAGTATGCTTTAAAGATCCCATCAGGTCTTTCTCTGGATGTGAATAGAATTTTTCTGAAATCCTTTGGAATTGTTTTGGAGTATTGTATTGCTGAAAATAGCTAAATCACTCACAGTTTATCATTGTATAATATTGCTGTTTACTGTGTGCAATGTTCTCCTGGTTGTGTTCACTTCACTTTGCATCATCAGTTTATGTAAGTCTTTTCCAGGTTTTTCTGAAAACATCTTGCTTCTCATGTCTTTTTTTTAATAACTTTTTATTTACAAGTTATATGCATGGGTAATTTTTCAGCATTGACAATTGCAAAATCTTTTGTTCCAACTTTTCCCCCCTCCTTCCCCCACCTCCTCCCCCAGATGGCAGGATGACCAATACATGTTAAATATGTTAAAGTATGTCACTTCTCATTTCTTATAGCATAATAGTATTCTTTCACAATCTTATACCACAATTTGTTCAGCCATTCCTCAATTGATCAAAATTCCCTCAATTTCCACTTCTTTGAAACCACAAAAAAGAGTTACTATAAATAATCTATAGAAATTAAATATCCTAACATAGCATTTTCACTCTTTTTTGTTGTCGTTTGCTTGCATTTTATTTTGCTTCTCTTTTTTTACTGGTTTGATTTGATTCTTCTTGTGCGGCACAATAATTGTATAAATATGTATACCTGTATTGGATTTAACATATTTCTACCATGTTTAACATGTATTGGACTATTTGCTATCTAGGGGAGGGCGCAGGGAAAAGGAGGGGAAATTGGAACACAGGGTTTTGCAAGGGCTGATGTTGAAGAATTGTCCATATGTACGCTTTGAAAAATAAAAAGCTTTAATAAAAATTAATTAATTTTTAAAAAGAAAATAAATATTTATTAGAAAAACTACTTTGGCAGATGAGTAGAGCATAGATTAGAGTTGGTAAAAATTTGGAACAGAAAAAACAATGAGAAGACTATTGTAATAGTTCAAATTAGAGATGATGAGAATCTAAACTAGGGTAGTGACTAGGTGAGTAATGATTATTAATAGAATAACAACAACAGCAATAATAGCAATAATCATATTGATAGGCAGCATGTATATAGTACTTAAAATTTGCAAAGTTTAAAAAATGTTATCTTATTTTATTTTCACAACAATTCTGGGAGGTAGATGTTCTTATCATCTATATTTTGGGGATAAGATAAGAAAGATATAAAGAAAGATTCTGTACAACAAAACTATATTGATATCTCTAAAAGATAAGTCATAGTGGGTGAAATTGTGTGTGTGTGTGTGTATAAAATTCATATTTTCTTAGAATTAAGATTACTTTCCCTTTGATTAACTCATTAGAGAGGCTTAAAATCAGTTCCATTTTATCTCACGTTGGGAAATGTGATTTCTAACAACATCCTTATAACAAACTTCTACTAAAATAAAATAACTTGGATGTATGTGGAATTCCTACATAGGAACTGTTCTTGTTACTTAGCAGCATGATGTTCTGCACTCAGCAGAAGGTGCTTTATGGATTTTCACCTGAGTGCTGTATTTAGCAGGATGGGGCAATGGATAGAGTATCCTAGTCTGGAATCAGGAAGACCTGAGTCTAAATCCACATTCAGATACTTCTAAGCCGTGTGACCCTGGGCAAGCCACTTAATCTCTTTTTGGATCAGTTTCCTCATCTATAAAATAGGGATAATAATAAGAATAATAGCATCTATCTTCCAGGGGTTTTGTGAGGTTCAAATGAGGTAATAAAGTACTTCATTCAGTGCCTAGCCCATAGGAGGTGATATAGAAATCTTAGTTGTTATTGTTGTTCCAGAAGGAGAAAAGGAAATGTGTTTACACGTGACAATATTTTGAAAAATTGTTCTTTAGCAACCCCCTCAGCATTCACACACATGGAACTAGAGGGGGAAAATCATAAAGGAAAACTAACTCTCCATCCTTCCCCCCTCCTTCTGTGTGTCTCAGTGTCTTTCTGTCTCTGTTTCTGTCTGTCTCTGTCTGTCTGTTTCTCTTTTTCTCTCTTTCTGTTTCTCTCTTCCTCCACATTTATTTTCTGACTATTTTTTATTCTAAGCACCCGGATCTTGTGGAGACAAGCGTTACTAATGTGGGAAATTTGATATTTCTATTCATGTTACATAACCATAGCTTCTTTGTTAGCTCTGCTCTTCTGCTTTCTTCAATGTCTGCTGGCTGAAGTTGTGTGTGTGTGTGTGTGTGTGTGTGTGTGTGTGTGTGCAGGAACAACATTCATAAGGGAGTTTCAGTCACATGAGTAAATCATCAATCATCTGAGGAATAAAGGCATTCATAAATGCCAACAAAATATAACATTCAAGGAGGACAAACGGCTACTCTAAATTGTAATTCTGTCTGTAAATTATAACCACATTGGAGAAATCACCATGATTTAGAAAGGGAAAAAGAAAAACTTTAAAGTCAGTTTGTGCATCTCTGTGTCTTAATTACCCATAAAAGATTCCTGAACAGAGATAAGAGATTCTATATTAAATCCAAGTTTCTTTCCATCACCAGCCCCACCCCTTGGATAGGTTGGAAGAGTTCTAAAGAATGAATATGAAAAACCCTTCCAGATTTTGTCCACTGTTACCAGATGGTAGCTGCCATACCACATCTCCTGGACCTGCATTTGTGAGTCTGTAAGGTAGTCTTCCTTCTAAACTACCTTTTGTTATTTCCTCTGCACCTGTAACATAGTAGAAGATTCTTAGAATTATTTAAACTTGCATAGCTTAGAGATCACTTTCAGAAAAGGAAAGTTAGTGACCCCAGGACCTTTATTTTTTTCCCCCACTGACTGCTCCAAAAATCTGAGGAAAAGTGATTTCTTACATTGCTGTTAATTGTCAAAAGGATGCCTTATTCTGAGAATTTCCTATAAGAATCCACTTTGGAATGTTGAAACAAGATTTTTCTCCTCAGAAAGTCTGTCTAATTCTATTTTGTCATATATTTTATATCTTGAAGCATTTAATTGTTGGTCTGACAGTTTCACACACAAAAAAATTCATCTTTTATTCAAAAGTTTAAGTATTTGGTTTTCTCTGTTGTTTTCATCCTTTTGAAGCTGGGAGCTTCTACACAGCATATATTCCTAGACAAAGTGTGTAAAGTTATTCTGATACATTCAAAGTCATTTGAGAGGTACCAGATTGTGCCATCCTTTGACACATCAATCTCCCTGGAGGAATGTCCTCTATTGTAAATCTCCACTCGTAAGGGTTTGAATTAATACCCTGTTGCCAAAAGGCCACTGTTAAAGTCCCTATTTATATATTCGGGATAACATTAATAAACCATGTATTTAATACATAATGGGATGAAAGACCCATTAATGTATAAACAAGGATTTCTATTTTAGATTAACCATCCCTTGTATTGGGGCCGGCCCTCAGAAGATAAAACACAAGACAGAAAAAGTTTTCATGAATGAATGGGGCTTTAGTAAAGCCTCAGTAAAGGGGTATCTGAGACATGTAGTTTATATGCTATATGTGGAGGTAAGCATGAAGGAGTAGGAAGAAAGGAGAGGTAGAAAGAGAAATACAGAAGACAAAGTAGAGTCCATTCTTAGCCAACTCGTGCTGGACTTAGTGTGGACAGCCAATCAGCTCTAGCACATGTTCTTGTGATTCACCAATCCCACCTCCCCAGGAGCAGGGGTTTATAAAGCACTTGCCATGGGGGCTCACACTTTTCAGACTTGTTGGGTTTCTTTCCAAGATGGCAGGAGTCACCATACCCTGATGTGGGATGGAGGAATGGAGATGAGGCAGGACAATCCAAAGAAAACTAAAAGCCACAGTATCCTTGTTACATATCCTTTCTGAGTCAGGCCAAAGTAAACTTCCTTCATCGTTGAGTGCCTCATTTCTTCTCAAAATCAAACCTGAATTAAAAGGCAGCTGGCTTTAAAGTAGTGTCTATGGGCTTGCACCGCCACCCTGGCTCCCCATTTCTGTTTTGTTCCGGGTAGGGGTTGGTGAAGGAAAGGCAAGTAGAAAAGCAGCTAATTCCCCATGACAATTGTTCAAATACATGGAACTGTTTTTACAAAACAATCTCAATTCCTTCCACTGACCCTTGTATGTTTTGGCAAACTGAGAGATCCCTGAGCTCATCCTGTTCACAATTACCAGAATTAAGGAAGGTTTCCTAGTAGCCAGATTCTCTGTGAATGCTCAGAGAATCCAGTTCCGTTATAGGGCTGCTGGAATTTTCAGTACCATTAAGTGTAGATTTGTGCCAGACAATCTGTGCCTAGTTTTATATTGCTATTAGTATGTGAAATTTATACAAACCATTACTGAATAGCCAGGAAACTGGAAAAATGGAGCCTCCTCCCAGAGGTACTTGTCCAGAATTAACCTGTTCCAAAGCCAAGTCAATGGGCAGTGGGAAAGGGCATGGTGGGGGACGTCAGGGGGTAGGGGGAAGAGACAAAGCCCTGAGTAATGAATCTGGAAGCTGTAAGGAGGTGTAAGGGCCAAAAGATGTTCTTTGAAGTGTAATCTAAAACCCAAGCGGAAAAAAAGCAGCAGCCTACTCCTTACGAGAAAAGCTTTTTTTTCATTAATGATTTCTTCTTGTCTACTCTTAATCAAGAGTTTTGAATTTTGTTTTCCAGTTAAGAGTTTTATATGATCCTTTGTTTTTTTTAAACTGGACCTAGGATTTCATCAAGTAGGGAGTCCCTAGTGAAGAAATTCCTCAATCAATGAAGAACTAGCTATACCTGTTTTGTGAGTCCTAGAAAGTTACCTGGGACCTTGAGAGTCCCAAGTACAACCTGAATCCAAATCTTTCTGAGTCTACAATCAGTATTCTATCTGCTAAAACACATCATCTCTACACATAATTCTTATTTCTTCCCCTATTCCCTTAACTGAGTCTTATTTGAGGATGCTGAGCAAGCTAGGATCTGCAGTAGACTTTCTCCTCTCTCCTCCTTTCTAGAATTCCCTTTATTATCCTTCCACTATTAGAAGGTAAGCTCCTTGAGGGCAGAGACTTGGGATAGTGTCTAGCATATAGTAATAATAAATTAATAATAAATGTTCTTCCTCCTCTCTCTTCCTCTTTCCCTCCCTCCTACCTCTCTTTCTCTTCACCTCCTTTCTCTTCTCTCTCTGTCCCCCCTTCCTCCCTCTCTCCCTTTCCTTCTCTCTTTTTCTTTCTCTCTTCCTCCCTCCTCCCCTCTTCTCTATAGTCATGGTTTTGTTTTTATTAATTTGATTGATTATACTAATTGCTTTTTTGATATTGAATCATCCTTGCCCTTCTGGTATAAAACCTATTTATTTCATAATGGATATTTGGGGCTATATTTTATTTAATGTTTTATTGATAATGAATTATGTCTGCATATGTAAATTCCACATACATATATGTTCTCTCTATATCTATATTTATATCTATATATGTACATACTCCCCAGACCCTTCCAAAAAAGAGAGGGAGATACATTTTTCTCAACCATAATTGAATTTTTAAATAATAAAAAAAGCAATACATCCACATTAAAAGACAAAATTGTAGGAAAAAAATCTTTGGCATATTTTTGGTAAATATTTAAAATACATAATGAATAAATTCAAATTTATAAATGCACAAGCCAGTTTTCCAGTGGTTAAATGGCCAAAGATTGAAGGACGAAATACAAATAGTCAATGATCACTTGAAAAAAATTGCTCAACCTCTTATTTCTCTAATAATCAGACAGGTACAAATTAAAACAATTTCAAGTTACCTACTACCTTATACTTATTCAATTGAAAAAAAATTTTTAAATAAAAAAAATAAACTACAATACTGTGGTGACTGAGAAGATATATGTATACTATCTATCCATCATCTATGTATCTATATCTTCTCTGCTGTTGAAACTGGGAATGAGTACTTAAAAAAAACCATCTTTGGTATGAATTATGTATAATCCTCAAATTCACTATTTTGAAGTATTAGTTTGGTAGTTTTTAGATACAAGCCAGACCTCTGAGCCATTTTAGGTATGTGACCCTGAGCAAGTCAATTAACTTTCTCCATGTCCCCTGCAACCCTTTATAAGTTGCAGACAAGTTGCCAATCTGCTTTGATGGAGAGAATTTCTATATTCTCAGATCCCTAAACTAATGAATTTTTTTCTTCTTTTAGGCAATCAATCATTATAGCTACATGACTGTCCATTTCCAGTGATCCTCCATTACTAGGACGATAGCTTAAGGAGATCATTGAAAGATGGAAATAATAAAAACCTAAATCTTGGTGGTGAGGGAAGCCAAAAAGAGTGTAAAGAATCATTGTGGAAGAGAGGTGAATTTCCCTTAAACTCACCATATGTATCTGAGTCCATAGTGAGTTTCTTTGTTTTTTGTTTTTTGTTTTTCTTTTCTAATCATCCAGTGAATGAGTTTTCTGGCAAGTGATCATTAGGTCAGCCATTCAAGCCATCTAAGAGGTTCTGCTTACATTAGAGCCAGTAGCAGCAGGAGGTGAGTCTAGTCATAACTTTATAACTTATAACAAGGGCAATATTTATAATTCTCAATTCTCATCATGCATGACAGCTATGTTCTACAGAGTCACCATGAATACTGAGTTAATAGATAGGGAATCATTGATCTCAGGAAGATGTAGGTTTAGGCTCCTGCAAGCTTATGGTCATAGTATTTACTTCTGTTTCACATACAGATCAGCAGATGTTCTCTTCCCTTTTTTCTGGATGTACCATGTTGTTGATTCACTGATGTTGTACATAAGGTCAATGGCAATGTATTTATAAAAGCTAATTGGTAGTAACAGGTTAACAAATTCTGGGAAGATCATACCAGATGAGGTCACTCAAGCTTGAGTAAAAGTCATCTAATACATGTTTTCTCCATGAGATCTATAATGGATTTCTTTTATTTGGAAATATCAAATTATTATTAATAGTAGTATTATATTATATTATTATCATAAACGCTACACTAGAGGATTATTTTAAACAGTGAAATAATCAATAAAAAGCATAACCAAAAAAAAAAAAACTGGCACCAAGTAGATCATGGAAAAGATACTTGTTTACAGCATCCAAGATGAAACAAGGCAGAGCAGAGCCTTGTTTGACCTCAGCTATGAAGGAATTCTTCAAGTGATTCAAATTTTACAATGCTCTGGCATCTCTGAGAATGAGCATAAGAGTACTTTAAGTGTTGATTTTTTAGGCTACCATATATTTTCACAAATACAGAATCTGTGAATAATGAAAATTAATATATTTATTTGTAAAAGCTAATTGGTAGCAACAGGTTAATCAATATTGGGAAGATCACATCAGATGAGGGCTTGCGAAAAATAGTTTTAGGCAAGTTCCCGTTCCGTTCCTCAGGATTTCCTTGGACTGCTTTTGTTAAGTCCTTTCCAACTCTTTCTGATCCCATTTGGGGTTTTCTTCTCAAAAATATTAATGTGGTTTGCCACTTCCTTCTTCAACTCATTTTACAAATGAGGAAACTGAGACAAACAGGGCTAAGTGATTTGCCCAGGATCACAACAGCTAATAACTATCTGACGCTAGATTTGAACTTATGAAGATGAGGCTTCCTGATATCAGGCCCAGAGCTCTATCCTCTGAACCACCTAGGAGCTTCTTTGGGCAGTAGTCAATTCTGGGAACACAACCTGCCAATGTGAATGGGATTGGGAAAGTAAACTCAAAGAGGGTGTTGTCCAATCTATCACTGTTACAAATTTGATAAACACTGTTATCTGTAAAAGTTGGTACAAGATTTTTTTTTTTTTGGTTAATAAAATATTTTGGTTAACTGGAAATTCTTTGAATCTCTAATATTCCAAGAGAAGCAGGGAGGGAATGTGATCTTTGTCTGTGGAATGAGTGACTATGTCGGTGAAATCACAAATCTTTTAAGTAATGAAGACATCAACAGATGCTAAAAATACATGTAACTTGAAATACTGAAAATTATTTGATGATTCAGAAGGCACTTCGAAATTTTATGGTTTTTAGCAGTATCATTATTAAATAACTACAGACAACTTGGAAATATCCCATAATAGAATATTTAACTGAACCAAAGGTAGGACAACAGTTGTTGTTCCTATAGGAACAACATATATAGCAACATCATATGTTGTTCCTATTTAACACCATCTTTTTGGTTTCTCTACTGACCCAATTGTGATTAGGGAGTGTTCATGTATGAACACAATACACACACATATTTATATATATGCACTCATATATATAACATACTCACATACACACAAATCCAAGGGGAAAAAAACAAAAAAACTTTTGTCTTATATTTGAAGACTCACCGTAAGTTAAATTTGTTCCTTTTAAAGTAGTTTGAAGAAGGAAATTTTACCCTTTGCTCACTTTACTCTGAATATTGTATGCTTCATTTTAATATGGACAGGATGAAAGGAAGGAAAGAGGAGAGAAGAAAGAAAAGAAAAAAGGAAAAGGAAGGAGAAATAAGAAAGGAAAGAAAGAATTAAAAAACAAAGAAAAAGAGAGAGGAAGAAAAAAAGATTATTCCAATTAATTTTGATGGACTATATTCTTGTTAAGGAAGGATTCAAAGGAATATATTTTATCAAGAAACAATTGATATAAAAATCAAAAAGGATCAATAAAATTGTAAAAGCAACAACCCAAAAGCTTCACATTTTCCTTAGTAATGAGCAGAGTTCAACATACAGTAGATGCTTAAGTATTTGTTGAGTAAAAGAAAATAAACAAAATAGTTTTAAAAGGGTTTAAATTGATCTTGGGATCCAACCTTAACATTCTTTTTGTTTCAATAGTTTTCCAAATGCAAACTTTTTGCTTATTATTGTAATATTGGTCCGGAGTAAATGGTAATTAGTTTGCTGGAAAGGTGCTGCAAAATAAATATGCTTTCTTAATGGTAACTTCTTCATTGCACGTTAGACATAATACAAACCAGATTCTGTAATTTCTCTCTCCTAGAAATACACAATGAAAACATGTCAAAAATGCCAGTCATTTCCGTTTTTTTAGTTCACTCTGGGTCTGAGTCTCTCATCTGGAGAAAAACAGGGCTAGATTAGGTGACCTGAAGGTCCCATTCAGAGCTCTTCAATCCAAACTCCTAGTGTGGAGGTGCGAGAATTGAGGGTTGAGAAATCCCCTAACAGCAATGGGGTGCCCCTTGGCCAGTTGCAGGCTTTGAGGAAAGAATTCCCAAACCCAAATAAAGGAGGCAAGTGGTTTGTGGCAAAGAATGGGTTTATTATGCTAAGAAAACAGCTTTCTTGGTAGAATCCTGTTAGGATAATTTTGAAAAGATTTTTATCAAAGATGGGTTGAAAGATGGAAGAACCAACTTTCCAGTGGGCTTTCCTCATTAGGAATTGGCAGCGATGGATTGACAAATCCCTGGTTAGAAGGAGGTTTGCCCTGGCCCCAGCTGAGGAGCACTTGAAGGGACTGATCTTCAACTCAATAAAGAACATTGACTATGCCCCAGGCTGAGATTTCCAATTGAATGAGATTATTTATCTGAGAGTTTCCCCTATGAATGGGTGGGGCCCAGGAGGATTTGAGAGTCAGGAGCATCCTTCCTCCAAAGATTAAAGAGGACACAGTTTACATCACCAGGATGCTAAAAGTTCAGTACTTTGGTTGATTCTTTTTCTTCCAGTACAAGTGGTTCCTCAGATTATGAAAGCTGTAGCTCATCCAGGCTCCGTAGAGGGTCCATCCAAAATGCAGGAAGTCTCTGGTTCTTTTAAAATTATGTAGGTATCAGGACAGACTATCCTTTACTTCCATCTCCCCATCTCCCTCCCCTAAACCGTAAGCAACCCTATATAGCTTAAATATGTAATTCTTCTAAATATATTTCCACATTTATCATGTTGCACAAGAAAAATTAGATCAGCATATATCCTGTAAATAAAAGGCTATCAAATAACAAACAAACAAACAAAAAAAAAAAAAAAGAAAAAGAAAAATTAGATCAAAAAGAGAAAAAAAAAATGAGAAAGAAAGGGAAAAAAAGAAGCACAGTTTAGTGCTTAATGAAGCTTCAATACTTTGGACGATCTAAGTACCAGTTACTAAGGAAAGGATAGCAGTTGAAAAGCTTGGTGGATATAGCAATGATCTCAAGGTCAAATCAGTGGAATTAATGCTAAATCTTGGGTTCAGATCCCACCCCTGATACAGACTCATCAGAAACAAGTCATTTAACCTCTTAATAATTCAGGCCACTCTCTAAGGCTGCTACAGATTTGCCTTTAGAGAAAGCCTCTTACAGAAAGCTTCCCAAATTGATTAATTCACAGATCTACTTAAAAACACAATGTAAAAACAAAGTTGCCGTAGAGAATTCATGCATGGAAGGAAGGAGAGAAAAGTCAATCAGTCCATAAACATTTATTAAGTGCCCACTAATGTACATTGCAGATTAAGCTCTGGGTCTGGATTCCATGATCTCAGACACTTCCTACTTGTGTGGCTCTGGGCAAGTCACTTCATTTGCTCCGTTTTCTCATCTGTAAAATGAGCAGAAGGAAACAGCTAACCACTTTGTCAAGAAAACCCCAGCTGGATTCACAAAAAATCAGTCACAAACAACAAATGTGCTGCACTCTGATAAGTGATGAGGCTATGATGGAATATAGCTTCTAGGGGAGACAGAAATAATTTTAAGGTCCCCCGACTTTAGGGGGCTTCTGTTTTAACAATCTGTCAGTGATTCTAAATCTTCTGGCTTTGGAATCTGTGATCCTGATATCTGATCTAAAAATGCTATTGTTTGGTCAATGATTGTAAAAGTCCCAGCCCTCCAGAAAAACTGGATTTGAAAAAGCCCTAAATTTAAAATGACCAAATCTTTTTGCATACCTAAAAAGACCTTTGTCTCCTTTTCTGTCAGAACCCTCAACATTATAATAACAGAAATCTCATACAAGACTGCTTTCTGGCCTTGTCTTTGATGTATCTCCTTAATAAACAGTTGCAAATATGTCAGATTAAGAAGCAGGCTAACCTGCTTGCTATTTTCCCTGTAAAAAGCTCTATGTCCTTTTGTTCACTACCATAAGCTTTGGATAATAATCCCATGTAGTCAAGTCAATTTAAATAAATTCAATTAAAAATTAATCTTTCTCAACTCCTCTCTATATTTTGGCACAAAATTCTGGCCTAGGAATATGATAATATTTCATCCCTTAAACTTTAGGGAAGAACTATTAGTGACCCTGAGACTCTCTATCTATTGTTCTAACAATCTTTCCGTCAATAATTGTAAAGTCTTCTGGCTTTGGGATAGTCTTAGGTCTTCTGGTCAGTGATAACCAAATTCTTGAAACCACTCCTCAGTTCTACCTCTAGGCCATAAAATTAGCATATTAAGGACCTGAAGAACTGGATAAAGATGTCTCCTTGTTCCAGGTTTATTGCTAAATTTTTTTGGAGCTTAGCCTGGTTTAATTGGTGTTACAATTACAATAAACTTTGCCCCTTGACTTGGAGATGGGTTCATACCTGTAAATTCTTCTGAAGCACCCCCCAACCTTTTGGGGTCCCTTCCCAACCTCAACAGCTACACACATGTACACATACACACACAATGGGCAAAATGATGATCCTTACCCTCCAGGAGTTAACAATCGATTAGGGAAGACCCCATAAATGGAAGCTGAAAGTGTGTGTGTGTTTGTGAGGCAGTGTAGGATGACTTCTCAAGGACTTCAGGTGGGAAATGAGGATGGCTGCCCTTTCTTAAATGGAGGTCTGGGAGAATTCACCCTCTCTGTGAGAGGGAAGGAGGGACCCTGCTGGCTGGGAGTGCTGAGAAGGTGTGTAGTTCAAGCTTGGGATGCTCTTGAAGGTTGATGAGATTCTGGAGAGTGAGTTCAGGTAGAAAGAGGGCAGGGAGTGAAGCTAGAAATAAATTCTTCACCTCTGAGTACCTTGTTGGTGTGCTGGGGAGAGTAAGGTTTATTGGCGGGGTTTCCAACATTTTTCTTGGTGGAAGCATGTACGATGGATGGTTCCCTGGCTTGGTGACTGTTCCATCACCTTCTTGGAAGTCCTCCAGGTCAAGACAAATCCGGAAGCATTTATTAACTCCCACGGCCAATCCCTCTTCCCACACACCATATGCCAGGCCCTGTTATAATTGATTTTTTTTAAAATAGCTTTTTATTTACAAGATATATGTATGGGTAACTTTACAGCATTGACAATTGCCAAACCTTTTGTCCCAATTTTTCCCCTCCTTCCCCCACCCTCTAGATGGCAGGATGACCAGTAGATGTTAAATATATTAAAGTATAAATTAGATACACAATAAGTATTCATGACCAAACCGTTATTTTGCTGTACAAAAAGAATCAGACTCTGAAATAGTGTACAATTAGCTTGTGAAGGAAATCAAAAATGCAGGTGGGCATAAATATAGGGATTGGGAATTCTATATAATGGTTCTTAGTCATCTCCCAGAGTTCTTTCTCTGGGTGTAGCTGGTTCAGTTCATTATTGCTCTGTTGGAACTGATTTGATTGATCTTGTTGCTGAGGATGGCCAGGTCCATCAGAACTGGTCATCATATAGTATTGTTGTTGAAGTATATAATGATCTCCTGGTCCTGCTCATTTCACTCAGCATCAGTTCGTGTAAGTCTCTCCAGGCTTTTCTGAAATCATCCTGTTGGTCATTTCTTACCGAACAATAATATTCCACAATATTCATATACCACAATTTACCCAACCATTCTCCAATTGATGGGCATCCCTCATTTTTCAGTTTCTGGCCACTACAAACAGGGCTGCCACAAACATTTTTGCACATACAGGTCCCTTTCCCTTCTTTAAGATCTCTTTGGGATATAAGCCCAGTAGTAACACTGCTGGATCAAAGGGTATGCACAGTTTGATAACTTTTTGAGCATAGTTCCAAACTACTCTCCAGAATGGTTGGATTCGTTCACAACTCCACCAACAATGTATCAGTGTCCCTGTTTTCCCACATCCCCTCCAACATTTAGCATTATCTTTCCCTGTCATTCTAGCCAGTCTGACAGGTGTGTAGAGGTATCTCAGAGTTGTCTTAATTTGCATTTCTCTGATTAATAATGACTTGGAGCATCTTTTCATATGGCTAGAAATAGTTTCGATTTCTTTGAGAATTGTCTGTTCATATCTTTTGACCATTTATCAATTGGAGAATGGCTTGATTTCATTATAATTGATTTCTAATTCCTACTCACCAAAAACTGAAAATGTATTGATTATTGATTATTCCTAAACCTGCTGCCTAGGTAGTCTCACAAGAGTGATAACATTGTCTCTGAAGCAGAAAACTGAGTAGAGACCCACAGATGAGGGCAGGAATTTGGCAGGCAAAAGAATCTGGCACCCAATAGCTGATGATTGTCAGATAAGCTCCAAATGGCAGCTTTTAGTGACAGAGTAAAACAGCAGCTGATCAGTCGGGGAGAGGTGAGGGGGGGGGGGGGAAGGGAGAGAGCACAGCCAGTTGCTAGGGGAAACCATCAGAGGCATTCCAGCCAAGATCCACCCTGATGAGAATGGGCTGTCTGGGGAATGTTCCTTCTCTCTCGGAAAGTTCTACTTAGTAGACAGTTACTTACTTTTGTTATTCTGTTCTAATTAGAAGTTTAAATATTTGAATTGGGTTTCTGGTTTGCTGGTAGGTTGTAGTTATTGCTACATTTAAATAATTATCATGAGGAAAAAATGCCCCACACTGCATGGAGCACCAAGAAATTTCAAGAGTTGTGTTGGACAATCCAATATCAATATTTATGGAATGCTCACAGAAAACTAGCTGTCCCTAGGGATACAGTAGAGTTACCACACAATTCTTAATTTTTTTTCAGTTTTAATTTTCACTTAAAAAAAATGTCCTCACAGAAGCAGCTACACCCAAAGAAAGAACACTAGGAAATGAATGTAAACTGCTTGCATTTTTGTTCTTCTTCCCAGGTTATTTATACCTTCTAAATCAATTCTCCCTGAGCAACAAGAAAACTGTTCGGTTCTGCACACATATATTGTATCCAAGATCTACTGTAATCTATTTAACATGTATAGGACTGCTTGCCATCTTTGGGGAGAGGGCGGAGGGAGGGAGGGGAAAAATCGGAACAGAAGTGAGTGCAAGGGATGATGTTGTAAAAAATTACCCTGGCATAGGTTCTGTCAATAAAAAGTTATTTAATAAATAAAAAAATGTCCTCATATTACTTACCCATCTCCATAGTTACTTTGCCACACCAATAAGCAAACTAATATTGACAAATTGTGCCAGTCAATATATTCTCTATGGTTATATAACTGGAAGAATGTTCTTCAGTGAAAATGTATTATCACCAGAGTTCTGCTGTTTTCTAATTTGGGGCACTATGTCACCACCAGGGAACATATGCTCAAACCTTCTTTCTAAAATCCTTCTTTCCAAGAATGTTTTTTAAATGATTTAAGATGTGAAATGACAGAGAATCATATGAACTATAGATTATTGATTTGTTGCTTGTATGAAGCTACAGAATGACCAAAAATCAAGCATAGGAAAACTCAACCCATATTCTCTTGAAGCATGATAACCAGTGATTTACCAAAGCATCTTTCAATTTTCAATTAGAAACAGAAGAATTGGCATATTGGGGAAATTTCAAAGATGAGCACTTGACTTTGTGTATCAGTTTTTAGTACAAAACTAACTCAAGTGAGCCCCTATATACTGATGAGTGTGATCTCTTTGATGGAGTCACTTCCTTCTTTAATATAGATTACAGAATTTTCAAATGTAATTCTACAATGACATGGCCACTGAGATGCAAGATATTTCCCCAGAATTTCCACCAGCCACCCATGTGGAAACTGGATCTTTTGGAACCTTTTCATAGAGACTTCTGGGAGAAAGACTTTGGAAGAAGAGGAAGCAGGATTAAAAGATGCAGAGTTAGAGATTCATCCTCTTTCTTGGCACCAGATGGGCTTTTAATATTTAATTTTAGCATTTAACTGGATCTCTGGGCTTATTCTCCTTTTCTCTTTTTAAGCAACTAGTAGTACAGTAGGATGGGGCACTGGATTTGGAGTGAGAAAGGTTTCAAATTCAAATTCTGCCTCAGTTACTCACTAGTTGTGTGATGCTGGGCAAGATGCTTAATCTCTCTAAATCTCAGTTTTCTCATCTGTAAAAATGGGAACAATAACTCACAAAGTGGTGTTAAGAAGCAAATGTAAACTATTTTGCAAATCTTAAATATAAATTCTAACTATTTTTATTATGATTATTATTATTTCCTATAAAGATTCTGAAAGGTATTGTTATATTTGATAGTGATGGGAACATTTGATGAATAAGTCAGCAGCAAGCATTGTCGGAGGTTAATTGCTTGGATGCCTCTGCTAACTTTTCAAACGTAATTCTACATTGACATGGCCACTGAGATGCAAGATATTTCCCCAGAATTTCCACCAGCCACCAATGTGGAAACTGGTAAGAGCTAGGTCTCTCTGGTTGAATGGAGTTGTTTTTTTTGTTTTGTTTTGTTTTGGTTTTTTTTTGGGGGGGGTGGTCTGTTTTGTTTTTATTTCATTCTTCTCCATCTTCCTCTCCTTCTTTTCCTTTTATTGTAGGGTTTCTGCCATTTTTCTTGATGGAAGTATAATTGTTCCCTGGAATGGTAACTGTTTCATCATTTTCCTGGAAGTTCTCCAAGTCAACTCAAATCTAGAAGCATTCACACACACACAGACACACACAGACACACAGATACACAGACACATAGACACACACACACACACATACACACACCGTTTCCCAGGCACTATGGTAATTAATTCTTCATGCAAAGACCCCTATTATTTTTATTCTTTTACTCAATGGAATTATGCTACAAGTAGGTAAGAACCTATTCTTTTACAGCTCTGTGTAGATTCCCTGCAGACAGTTCACACTGACACACTTCCTAAAATAGGAAACATGCTCTGTCATGAAGCCCCACAAGACAAATTGACCAGCTGAGATAAAAGTCCCCTACTTTCTTATCAATAGAGATGCTAGATTAGCTTTGGTTCCCAGGTTACTATTCAGGAACATGGCTTTCTTTTGCTTGAATACATTTGAATTTGGCAATAAATAATTATACTTTGACCTAAAGCCACAGCTTTCAGACACAGTCACGTTGGCCAGAAATGTCAGTGATTAAACAGTAAATGACATTCATCTGGATAGGAGTTTGTGACTTTTCATAATCATTTGGTAAATGGCAGCTCTTTTCTAATTTTGAGGGAGGAAAATAAAAGCAAGCAGAATTTTTTCTTCTCCAATGTGAAAGGAACGTTAAGCTTGAACCCGGACACTATTCCAGGACCAACCATGAAATAAGCCTGGCATAAAACTCTTATGAAATCAGCCTGGGGCACTCACTCTAACCTTAGTGTTTCCATAGAACACAGTAAAGATTAGGATCCCTATCAGGGAATAAACGAAAAAGGAAAGATTACACATGGAGGCTAAGCATTGCCCACAATAAGTATTTCCTGCTTCCTATAGTCATGAATCAGTGCATAAAGTTAACGTTTTAATCTGTTAATTCTATGAAATGATACATTTTGAATAATTTACAAAATTACTGTAATTGTGATAAAAGCAATTTCATTTTGCCTAGATTTCTTCCCCTGATTATTGGGAACCCTCATTTAAGTATAATTAAGCAATTACAGCTGAGTAGTTTTAGACCACTAAATGCACATTTCAAGCTCCTGATTCATATCATTAGGCCCAATTTTGAGAAACTGCATTTTTTGCATTTACTTTTTGTACCGAGTCAATGGGATCTGATACTTCCCTCAAGACCTCCCCACCCCCAAGGCATTTAGTAAGTGGGGTTTTTGGGGTTTTTTTTTTTCATTGTCAGTTGACTAGGACCAGATTATGTTCCAAGGATCTTGAGTCTTGATATGCACCATAAAGAGTTAATGGTGCAATTAGATACCCAGTATTCCTAATGGTTTCTGCTCCATAGCTAGAAGTAATGTTCCCATAGAAATTTTGATTATCCATCAACAAACAGCTCTTTATTCAGGTTTTGGATTCTTGAGTTTGTTGGGGGTTTTTTCAGTAAGTTAAAGGGAAATTTACAAAAAATCTTGAGTGTTTTTAAAATAAAGAAGAAGCTAAGAAGCTAAGGATCAAAACAGAAAAATTAATAAGCACAGTAAACACTTACACAGAACACTGGAATAGGATATTCATGAACATAAATATAAAGATCAACCCAACCCAAAGATCAATAATAAAATTATTATAGCCCCTCCCTACCTTTTCCTTGTCATTAGGACTGGGAGAATTGAGTCAGAAAAGAAGCCTTGAAATACCATTGAATCATAAAACTCCAGGGGCCTTATCTCAATCCTTGCTGGGATTATACTCCTTTTGGGTATTGACCCTCTCCTTTGTTTCCTGCCCTTGACCTTCTTATCTTGACCCTTATCCTGTCAGGACTAAGTTATGATCCTTTCCTGGAATTATGGCTTGTCTGCTCACCCAGTGTCCTCAGCCCCCTTATCTGATTCTGTTTGAAAACCCTAGTTAGTTATAAAAGTTCCCTGCTTCAGTTGCTCGGAGTGGAATGATTTTTGAATGAGTTCCATACGACCAGCTAGCCTATACTCTTCATATTAAAAAAATTAATCTCTGTCTTGCCTAAGTTTCTGTGGCTTAGTTTGAACATACTGAATATGAATGCGCTGCTAAATTAAGATGCTGAATATGAAGTGCCATTTAAATTATAAAGGGAACATACTACTCCTTCTTGTTCACTTCCCATGAGATCCATATGTCAGCACTTTTGCACTACGATTCTTTCTGTCTTTGGTGTTATTCAGTCATTTTTCAGTGATATCTGATTCTTCATGATCCCATTCAGGATTTTCTTGGCAAAAATATCAGAGTGATTTGTCATTTCCTTCTCCAACTTATTTTGCAGATGAGGAAATTGAGACAAATAATAAGATTAAATAATACAGTTAGTAAATGTCTGAGGCCATATTTGGGCTCAGGAAGATGAGTCTTTCTGACACCAGGTTCAGAACATTATCCATTGCTCTTATTTAGCAGACTCTACTCTTAAGATATATTCTCTCCTAGTCATATCTGGGACAACTCTATATTAAGTAATTAAAAAAAAAAAAAACCTTACCTCCCTGAAGATCCATTGCAAAATTCATTGAATTTTCCTGTTTCCCTGACCAGGAAACACTCACAGATGCTGCATCATCATCATCATCATCATCATCATCATCATCATTATCATCATCAATATACAAAAGGCAGAAAAAATCTGAGATCATTTAACATACTAGTAGGATAACAATAACAGAATGAGATATATTTTTTATTTCTTTCCTCAACAATTGATCATTGGATATCTATCCCATTGTATCATACTGAAGGGAAAGGCAATTCTTGACATTATTTTTGGAGACTAGATGAAATTAAGACAAGCACCAGTCTCTTTCTCCAATCCACTCCTATCCCACTCACTCATTCATAGACAGACAGTACAGTCAGAGAAAAGCAGAGGTAAAATAGAAATCAAGATTCATTTTTCTGCCCTACTGAACATGGTAGAGGGAAGCGCCAATTAGACAATAAGCTCTTCCCTGTTGCAAAAAAAAAAAAAAAAAAAAAGCCAACACAATCTAACCTTTTCTGTTTTCTTCTTACTAATGGCTTTCATTAAAGTTTTGTAATAGAATATTATTGTTCTATAAGAAATGATGAGCAGTCTGAATTCAGAAAAGCCTGGAAAGACATGAGCTGATGCTGAATGAAGAACAATTCACATAGCAACAAGAATATTGTACGATGATCAACTGCGATGGACTTGGCAGATTGCAACAATGAAATGACTCAAGGCAGTTCCAATTTGGGATGGAAAGTGCCATCTGAATCTAGAGAGAGAACTATGGAGACTGAATGTTGTTCAAAGCATAGTATTTTAACTTTTTTTTTTTAATTGTTGTTTGCTTTTTTCCTTCTTTTTTTTTTTCCTTTTGATCTGATTTTTCTTCTGCAGCATATGAATATAGAAATATGTTTAGAAGTGCATATATTTAACCTATATCAGATTGTTTGCTGTTTTGGGGAGGGAAGGGAGTGGGAAAACAAAAATTTGGAACATAAGGTTTTTTGAAAAAGTAAATGTAGAAAACTATCTTTGCATATATTTGGAAAAGTAAAATACTATTAAAATATATTCTCAATTGCATAACATGGATTTTAAAAAGCCTCAATCTTTTCTGCTACTGTAATTCATTCTTAGGTGGAATGAAAAATGCCTCTAAGTTTGGAATAATAATAGGGAAAGAAAAGAAGTTTTGGGTTGTGCACTGCTTTAGGCTGAGCTTTCAGAAGTACTAGTAAGATGTGAATTATGGAGAAATTGTCATAATATACAGCCAAAAATGTTTGATTTGTACTAATCCACCCTGAAGATGGTCTCATTTTCTTTTCTTTTATGCTCTGAGAAAAGGAAGTCACTGGATGCTCATTGGATGGGCGAATTACTTTTAAGAGTATCTTGTTTCATTTGTAAAATTGGAGAAAGTTAACACAAAGTTGTTTAGACAATGAGATGAGTTTACTTTACATGCTTTCAAGTTCTACATAATATCAAGGATTACCCTTATTGCCATTATGTTTATGTATCACCTTCTCCCATTAGAATGTAAAGTCCTCAAGGGCAGGGAACCATATTTCTTAAGTAATAATTGCATTTAATTGGCAATTTTTAAATAATGTTGACTCAAAGGTTTTTTTTCAAAGAAGTTTTGGCTAAATTTTGTAATGCAGTTATATTAATAGTTGTACAGAATTTTGTTCTTTAAGGTCACATTATACATTTTTAAATGAGGGAATATGAGTAATAATTTAATATGGTTGTGATGCAAAGATGTGATGGGCAAACTACTTTTGTTTTCTTTTAAAGAAAGTTTGAAACAGAAAAGGTTCTATAAAACTGGAGACAGGCAAATATTCCAATTTTCAGAAAAAGGAACTTAAGTTCAGCAAAATAAAAGAGGGCGAGTTCAATTTTGATTCTTGGCAACATGCTAAAATGAATTAAACAGATGACCTGCGAGCACTTTGGAAGGGAAATGCTTATTACAAGGAACCAGCATAGGTTCACCAGGAATAAATCATACAAAGTTAACTTTTCATCTCTTTTAAAACAGGGTTTATTAGATCAAAGGAATATGTATACATAGTGTGCCTAAATTTCAGCGAAATACCTATCTTTCATAATAGATACTTTGTGGGAAAATGAGGGGATTTTGAAATGGATCCAAATAACACATAATAGACAAGGTCAACCTGGAGGGAATTTAGTAGCATTCCCTCATGCTTGCTCCAGGTTCAAAAACATTTTAATGTCAGTCAACAATCATTTTGAAACATATACAATGTGCCAAGCACTGTGCTAAGTGCTGATAACTTACAGGGGGGGGAAAAAGATGGCATGTTTGTGCTAAGTGCTGATAACTTACAGGGGGGGGAAAAGATGTCATGTTTGTCAGATTTTGGATAACAAGGAGCTGGAGGAATAATAAACACATTGGACCCCAGGATCCCCTTATTTCTTGGTCATAAATACATCACTTTTTCATCCTCTGATTACTCTTCAAAGAATGTAATAATTTAATGTCATTGCAAGGTTTCTCCAGGTTTTCTATTATTTTTATACCATCCACTTAAGAAATAGTTTATTTTTACTCTGGATTCATCATTACAAGTCAGCTTTGAAAGTATGGTTCATATGGATTTTTTTTTCTTTTGGTTTACATGAATTTTACCCCCATCACCATTTTGGGAAAAGTTTAGTATGACACTATTATGTACAAACTGAGTGGAACAAGACATGATCTATGAAAACCTAAACAGGGTGAAACATTCTCTTGACATCTCCAACCTTGATAGAGATGAGCTAGAGAAATCCAGTTCTTCAGGGAGATAATGCAACCTTTTGTTTGCATAATGGACTGCCTGCAGTAATACATTTCCAGCATTACAACCACACTGCTCATTAAAAAAGCACTGCAGAGATTCTCCTTGTGTTAAACTGGTTAGGCTCCTGATAAAGGGATGGGTAAAAAAAGATGAGTAACTGGAAAAAGCCAAGTTTTTATAGTTTTTAAAGGTGGGATTCAAAGATTTAAAGCTACCCTTGTTATGGTTTAATTTTTATCAAATGTTAACTATGTTTATATTACTAGATTATATTTAATTCCCTGCCCCCCAAAAGAAACCCACTTGTTTTCAGAAATTTTCTTCTGCCATTATCATAGCTGATAACTTCACATTAAAGGAAAATATACCTTTCTTCACCTTGTGATATTTTGATAGGATTACGGACAAAGGAAAAAACCCCAACAATTTGATTTTGTTCTGTCAGTAGTACACTTACATTACTTATATTTAAAGCATTTAATATGACATGAAAAGGTAAACTCTTGTTTACCATAATCAGCATTTATTAACCACCTCTCTGCCAGATGATGCCTATATTCACCAACATAAAAATTTACTGAGCACTTATTATTCAAAATAGAATTTCAAAATTATAATTCAAAATTATATACTTAAAATTGCTCAAGTTCAATCTTTCTGAGCCTGTTTTCTCCTCTGGGATTTGATGACTTCTTAAGTCCCTTTTGATTATATGAATTTATGAACTTGTAATTAAAAAGGAGGCTGGTGGTGCATGTCAATTTATCTCATCAATAGAAATTATTCCTTCCTCCAATTAACCTGTTAGTGACCATTTTAAGGAGCAACATGGCACAGTTGATGAATTGGTCTCAAAGCTAGGAAAACCTGGGTTTGTCATGTCTCTCATAAAAACTTGGCTATACGACAATTTTCTTAATAATTTTAGAAGTCTAAGACTATCAATTGCATAGAAGGGATTTGTAACAATTTATTCACCTGAAAGTTCCTATATAAAAGAAATATTTCAAATCTTTATCCCCAGTAAGATTTCATTACTTTTTGAAAGGAGAATTTTCATTATAACCATACTACTATATAACACATTCATTAAATTCAGGAAAAAGTGTTAAGTTTATTAATACTAACATGTTATAGTTCAGTCTTGAGATAGCCCCTTTTTAGTTCTTTGTGACTGAATCTCTCTGGATCTATTCCTTTACTAGAAAAAGATGAGATGACTAGAAAAAATATCTAGCCCTAATGCTAACATCACTTTAAAGTTGAGGAAACTTGAAGTAGAAGGTAATTAAGTGACTTGCCCAGGGTCACACTGCTAGTATTGGAGGTGGGAGTTGAACTTGGGTCTTGTGATTGCAGAACCCAATACTTCATCCACTGAGACACTTAGCTACTTGGAATCACAACATAATCACAGCTTTTTAGGATTCTAAAGACTTGAAATATATAGTGCAAGTTCTCATCTAACTCATTTGCCAAAAAATCTAATTATCTGATGGCAAAAAGATTACTTATAAGTATGTATAAAAAGAGAATGTGTATCACTTCAGTAAAATTAAAGATGAAGCATAGAATGTTTATAGCTCTTTATGAAAAATATATTGTTAATAGTATCAATAAAGACAAGACAAACAGTACCAAGCATCCTTCAGGTAGGTAAGAAAAAATTTAATAGTAACTTCACAAAAGTAAACAAATATACAAAAATCAAGTATTTATTTTTGAATGTTAAAAATAACATACATAATAACTTCAACATAGTGCTGCTGTCAAGACTGTTTTTATTTTTAAACTCAGACTTTTTTTTGCCAATCAGGCTGCCTTTGCTCAAAGATTAAACATCATCTATCTGGATGTCAGATACTTGCTATCTAATTCTTAGCCCTATTGCAGGTAGAGATTGTGCTGTGCGGCCATCATCTCAAAGAAAAAAACAACTTGACTTTGTGAAACCTGAATCCTCTTGTAATGAAAAGCAAGAGAGGAAACAATCAAATGATCTTTTTTTCCCACTGAGATGCTGATTGCAAGAAATGATTATATAGAAGTAAAAATGGGGATTGGAGATATTGTTTCTTCTTATTAAATGTCCTTCCAGCAACTGTGTATGAGAGATGAAAAGGAGAGGGATTCTGCTTTTAAGCTACATGTTGGGTCAATGTTACAAAAACAGGCAAATTTCCAAATACTTCTGTGGATTCTATAAAAAATAACTGGAAGAAACTGTTGTATTTTTTGAACATCAAGGAATAAAATTTTCCATCTATCCTTTGAAATCAAACCTTTCATTGATCTCTAAAACAGCGCCTCAATTTATATCTATTAAGTTGGCTTCGGTGAAACTTTTGAGAAAGATACATTTTTGGTTACAATATAGATTAAGCGACAAACTGCATTCTCAAAAATGTTAAGTATTCAAAAAGGGATCCTAACAAGATTATTTAATTTAGTATATTTAGCTCATTAAAAACCCAACAAACACCAAAAACTGCCTTTTAGCATTTGTCGAGGAAAAAAAAAGTGTATAAGTACTTGAATGTAATGTGACAGGCAAGTTTTTTACAATATGGGTCATTCTTCTTCAGCCATACCACAAGAGTTAATGCCATCTTATTTCATGATAAATATTCTTCAAAAATTTTTAAGTTCACTCCTGGCCCAGGCTCCCTGTTAAGCTTTGAATGGTTTGACATGAAATGTGTATGTGTCTCTGTACACGCACAGATACACACACACACACACACACCCCGAACAAAAACTAAGTTTAAACTAAAGGAACAAAGAAAATACACAAAGCACAAATATTTTAATTTTAAAATGGCATGTTTTCTTGGCTCCTTCATGCAATTAGCATGCCCATCTTAGTAGTGATGTTCTTATTTTATAGAGTCTTTGCTACGTTTTTGATTGAATCTTGTTATTCTGCTGGGCAGAATCCCAATGATTTCCCATAGCAATAGGCAAAAGAAAATCCTGAGTCAGGTTTATTCATCATTATCTGTAGGAATAAGACAAAATAGAAATTAAGCATTGGAAATATGGGTATTCAGCGAAATGACTGATTGTTTAACTTTACACAACACTAGTTTGTCCAAATCCAGAATTCAATTAAGATGTGACATGTAATATCAAGACAATATTCTCTTCAAAACTATAAAGCAAGCACATACCAAGTCAGTTTTGTGGTACATGATCTGTATCTTGTGTTACTTCTTTAACACCTTAAATTGGCCTCTCTTTAACCTAATTTTAAATAACAACCTTGTCAACATATTTAAATTATTTTTTCAGTAGTAAGATTTTTCTTATCTAACTTTCATAAACTTCTAAAATGAGAAACTAAAAAACATTATTTGCCCTGAAACATCATTTTGATATGTTTTTGTTAAGTTAAAATGGTTCAGTATTTTAAGAGCTCATTTTCTAAAATAATTCAGAAGAGGAACATTTTAATGACTCTTTTATACATCAAATACAAAACATTTGTAAAAGAATTCTGATAGAAAAGAACATAACAAGCATGTCCAATCTGTATTCTCTAGCTATGCTCAAGCCTAAGTCTGCTTATCTATGCAAAGACAAGTGTGGATGGATTTGAGATCAGGCTTCTAACTTCTCAGTAATTCTCCATTTTAATCAGCCTGGCACTCAACTGCTCTGCTGTTCGAGAAAACCTTGCCATTAGCCTTGATTACTCAGAAAGCTTGAATCACACTGTTGTTATCTAACATTCTTAGAGCTTAGCTATATTCTAAAATGACCCCTTGCTGTGGCTGACAATATTAAAAATGTTGCAGCACCTTTCTCACTGCTGCAAATTTAATAGCATTAAGGGTCAACCTTCTAATCATTTGATTTCTGCCTTCTTTGGTACCTCCGTAATAGCTCATCATAGCTGCTCCCTATTGTCACCTTGTCTCCATACTGGCTCTTGGTCTCTGGCAAGATCCTGGCAAGGAAAAACTGTCTTAGTTGCAAATTTAAGTAAGTAACTTGATATTTTCCTAGAAAGTGGTTAGGCAGTGGAGGAGAGATGGACCATTCAAGTGAGTGTGATATGTAGCTGCCGAAATTTTAATTGTCTTAAAACTACTATGTATGTGGCACTATAGGTGCTCCCAAGGCTACAAAAATATAGTTGACAGGACCTCTTTTCTTTAAAGAATTTACAGTTTGACCAAGGAGATAAAAGAGATATACAAAATAAATAAAAAATCTTCAGTATTTATATTTTAACAGATTAATGAGCTCAGGAACGTAGGTATTTCTTCTGTGGGGAGAGACTGCAGCACATTGATGCCTCCTCATCTTGTGTTGCAGAGGGACTAGATTTGGGGTTTTTCTAGTAGACAAGAGTTCCTGGTCAAGATCACTCCCTCTATGAAAGAAGATCTGTACCTTTTTTCCTTTTTTAACCACTAAAGATAATTGCTTTAGAGCACCAAGTGGTGAAATGACCTGTCACCTAGCCGATTGTCTGCCACAAGAAGCACTTGAAAATAAGGCTTCCTGGCTTTGAGGTCAGTTCTCTATTCATTACCCCAAATTGTTATTTTTGTCAATGTTACCTCATCAGTCCTCTACAAAGGATCTACCCAGGACTAGATTTTTTTTTCTTTAGGTCTTCTTGCATTTCATAGGTAAAACTGTCATTCATTCATTCATTTGTTCCATAAACATTTACTATAAACACCAATTCTAAGCAAGGCACTGTGCTAAATACTAGTAATAATACAGAGGCAGAAATTAAATAGTTTCTGCACTCTTGAGGAAAACAACATGAATACAAAGAGGACAAAAAATATTCAAACTAATTTCTGAGAGAAGGACTCTAGCAGCTAAGGGGATCAGTAGAAGAGAGTGGCACCAGACAGTGAGCTGAAAAGTAGCCACTGAGCTCAATCCACACACAAAAAGAATCACTGCTGTATCAAACCTATGAAGTGCTTATGCAGCTTCTGCCTGGAGAACTTTAAATCAGGAGGGCTCCATTACACTTCTAGACTACTCTAATTACTTGGAAGGTTTCCTTGACATCAACCCTCATTTTTTTTTTTTTTAAATTTAATAGCCTTTTATTTACAGTATATATACATGGGTAACTTTACAGCATTAACAATTGCCAAACCTCTCATCAACCCTCATTTTGCTTCTCTGAACCTTCCATCCATTTACTTCTTGTTCTATATTCTGGGACCTAATCCCTCATCCACATGACATTCTTTCAACTACTTGAAAACAAGCTGTTCTTTTGAGTCTTCAGGCTAAACAATTTGGAGGCTACAGTTTAAGAAAGATGTTGACAAACTAGATGTTTTAAGGAGGATTACCAGGATGATGGAAAGCCTTGTGTTCATATCATATTAAGATTATTTGAAGAAACTGGTCATGTTTACCCTTTCTTAGAAGGTAAAAACAAGGCCACAAAACAAAAATGGATATAAGAGCATGGCATGGTGTGTTTCTATTTTGTTAAATATTTCCCAGTAACGTAAAAAATAATGTTAACTATCATTTTTTAAAATTTTGGCTTCCAAATTCTCTCCCTCCCTCCAGCCCCTTTTCCCCTTGAGAAGGCAAGCAATTTTATTTTGATTATACATGTGAGGTCATGCATAATATACTTCCTTTTGAGTCATACTGAAAAGAAAAAAAGCAAAATAAAATAATAAAAATAAAGAAAAATTTTAAAAGATTCTTCAATTTGCATCCAGAATTTATCAGTTCTCTCTTTGTATACAAGAAAGACAACATTTTTCATCTTGGGTTCTTTGAAGTTGTCTTGGATCACTTTATTAGAGTAGCTAAGTCTTTCCATTTAACTATACTTATAACATTGCTGTTACTGTGTACAGTGTCTCCTGGTTCTGCTCACTTAACTTTGTAAAGATTCATTAAAATCTTTCTTTCCAGGTTTTTCTGAAACCACTCTATATTTATCACAACTTTTTCAGCTATTCCCCAAATTGATTTTCAATTCTTTGCATGGCATAATATTAAAAAAAGTTGCAGGAATGCTAACCCTCACAATGAACTGAAGCAGTTGAGGGAAGGTAAGGATAGCATAAAAGAATTTTTTAAAATCTATGTTGGAAAAAAAGAGTAGAGGATTGGCCCTATGATTTCATTAATGTAGTGAGCTTTTAGGAGAGGAAACACTTTTTACCAATGTAGAATGATATCTTTCTGTACTTCCTCCTCCCCCAAAGTTGGTTAGTGAATTTTTATGCACGTACATTAGTTTCTTTAAACAAATCTCATTTTTCTTCCTCTCTGGGATCAATTCCCTTTGTCTCTCCAGAATGTTGTTTCTGAGACTCTCCCATTCATTCTAGGATGATTTCCTCCATAGCATTTTAATCTTTGAGATCCTACCTATCAAAAGATAGGTACTGAATCTTGAATTGTTTGAAATTTGCTTTCCCAAAACCAATGGTGTACATCAGATTACTTCTAAGAGAGGAAAACTGAGGTATGGTACTGGAGCACACCTATATAGCTGGAGCTGGACTAGTTTTCACAACAGGTGGTAACCTGCTCGCTGCCACTATGCATCTCTGACCTTCTGATTCTCATGGCGAGGCTCTTTGTGCTCTGGGAAAGACCCTCTCCCCACACTCACTAAGAGCCCTGACCATAGACAGCCTTTATGGAGAAAGAAAAGAACAGACCTCAAACCCTGAGGATCCTAAAGGCAAATCATCTCCAGATGAAGCCCCAAAGGGTGATAAGAGTTGGTCTCCATCTCACAAGGTTTTCTTGGAAGAATTCAAAAAGGATCTTAAAAGAGAGTTGGAAGAAAAATGGGGAAAGGAAATGAGAACTTTGCAAGAGTGTATGGAAAAGGAAACAGAAATTATCTGAAGAAAACTGATTAAAAATAGAGTTTTATTGAAATAGAAAAATCATATCATTCCTTACAAAATAAATTTAACAAAATAGAAAAAGCATACAACTCTTTCTAAAATAGATTTGAAAAAGAAATCAATTCATTGAAAAAAAAAAATCTGTGAAATGGAAAAAAAAATCCAATGGACAAAACACCTCATTTAAAGTTCAAATGACCAAATGCAAAAGGATATAAAACAGCTAAGTGAAGAAAATAATTCACTAAAAATTAGAATTGAACAAATGGAAGTGAATGACTCAATGAGACTGCAAGAATCAATCAAACAACCCTCCTCCCTCCCCACCCCAAAAAAAAGAAAAATAGAAGAAAATGTAAAATACTTCTTTGGAAAAATAAATAACCTGGAAAACAGATATAGGAGAAACAATCAAAGAATTATTGGACTTCCTGAAAACCACGATGAAAAAAAAGAGTTTAGATATTATCTTCCAGGAAATCATCAAGGAAAACTGCCCTGATAACCAGAAATTCACTCATCATCTCCTGAGAGAGACCCCAAAATGAAAATTTCAAGACCAGTATAGCTAATTTTCAGATCAAGGAGAAAATGTTGCAAGCAGCCAGAAAGAAATAATTCAAATATTGAGGAGTCACAATCAGGACTACCTAGGATCTAGTAGCTTTCAGGCCTGGAATCTGATATTCCAAAAAGTAAAGGAACTTGGATTGCAGCCAAGAATCAACAATCCAGCAAAATTAAGCATTACCTTTCAGGGAAAAAAGATAGACATACAATGAAACAAGTGAATTTCATTTATTTCTGATGAAAAAAAGCAGAGCTGAATAAAAAATCTGATCTCCAAATACAGAACTCAAGAGAAGCATAAAAAGGTAAAAAGGAAAGAAAAAAATTAACTTTCTTTTAAAAGTTAAAACATATCCCTATAAGGGAAGATGATATATTTAACTTGGGAGATATGTGTACAGGTATAATCTGGTTTTATTGTGATGATATAAAAAAGAAACTAGAGGAGGAAAGGGAATTCTACTGGAAGAAGAGGAAAATGAAGTTAAAATGGTGTAAACTGCATCTCATGAAGAGGCAAAAAATACATTATTATTGAGGGATAGAAGAGAGGGGGAATGAGCATTGTATGAATTTTACTCTCATCAGATTTGGCTCAAAGAGAGAATATCAGACACATTTAGCCTCACAGAGAAGCTTGTCTCACCTTATAGGGAAGTAGGAAGGGAAAGGAGAAAGGAAAGAGGCAGGCTAACAGAAGGGAGAACAGAAATAGAAGGAGGAAGGTACAAGAAAAGGGGAAGGGCTATAAAAGGGGAGGATTGTTTGAGGGAGACGGTAGGCAGAAGCAAAATATTAGGGAGAGGGGAAAGGAAAGAGAAAATTTTGGGAAAAATAATTTGGGGGAAACAAGATGGCAGGAAATACAGAGTTAGTAATTTTAACTGGGAATGTGAATGGGATGAACTTTCCCATTCGGAAAATGGAAAACAGAAGCAGATAGCAGACTGGATTCCTATAATATATTGTTTACAAGAAACACATTTAAAGCAGTGATATATTCAGAGTAAAAGTAAAAAGCTGGAACAGAATCTATTATGCTTCTGCTGAAGTAAAAGAAAGTATAGCAATCCTGATCTCAGATCAAGCAAAAGCAAAAATAGATCTAATTAAAAGAGATAAGGAAGTAAATTACATCTTGCTAAAGGGTACCTTAGATAATGAAGTAATACAGCAAAATAACTGTTTGGACATATATACATATATTGTATTTAACTTATACTTTAACATATTTAACATGTACTGGTCAACCTGCCATCTGGGGGAAGAGGTGGGGGGAAGGAAGCAAAAAGTTGGAACAAAAGGATTTGCAACTGTCAATGCTGAAAAATTACCTATGCATATATTTGTAAATAAAAAGGTATTAAAAAAAGATAATGAAGTAATATCAATACTAAATATATATATATATATATATATATATATATATATATATATATATATATATATATAGTAATATAGCATCCAAATTCCTAGAGAAGTTAAGAGCTGCTCTCTCAGAACTAGATAAATCAAACCACAAAATAAGAAAGAAGTTAAGGAGGTAAATAGAATTCTATATTATCATTTTCAGTTATACACACTACATTATAGGAAGAGTACTGATAAGGTGGAGAACATATACAAGAATGTATCCTGAATGGTTGGCAGGCCTTGGGATTAAGCTATATAAGGCTCATGAGATGGAATCCAACAAGATCAGAATAAAGATTCAGAATGCATTTTGATAAACTGTCTTTAGATAATAGATAGCTGATAGAAGGAATAAACTTGTTTTGCCCAGCCCTAGAAGGTAAAACTAGAAAAAAAGACACAGAAGCTGCAAGTTTATGAGGAAAAACTTTGCAAATGGACAATCTCAAGTGAAATGGATTGGTACGGAATTCCTCCTTCCTGAGGTCTAGAAGCAGAAACTTGATAACTACTTTTCAGCTTTGTTGTGGCAGGTATTCACTTAAAAATGTTTGCCTGGGATGGTTTTCCTTGGAGTCAATCCTTAGTATCAGTTGGAATAAATAACTGCTCCAAAATCGCAGCCAGCTGGTAAAAATGCAAACGTTTATTTCTCCTTCCAAATTCAGCCTGGTTAATTGAGGCCTATCTCTCTGCCTGGCTCCAAGAGATCTTGCAGCTTTGTCCTTGGCTTCTGCCTCTGCTTTCTTCAGCCTCCAGTCAGCTCCGACTTGTGGCTTCTCAATCTCCAGTCTGTCCCAAGCTCCAAGAGCTCCCTCTATTTATGTGATCTCCTAAAGGTTAACTCTGCCTTCTGGAGGGAGAGGGATTCTGGGTTATCTCCCAGAGTGCTCTCTGGTTCTAAGGGAGGTGTGAATTCAGATCTCATACTAACCCTGAACTCTCCCAAAGGTGTGAACTCCATTGAGTACTTAGATACTTATGAGCTCTCTAAAGGTGTGAACACAAGCATTGTTCAATCAGTTCCACTTAGTACCTAGTTCAAGTTCTGGCCCAAAATAATTCTTTCAAAGATTAAATTAACTCCAATGTCTTAACACTTTGTAAAGATTCCAACATTTGCCTGTACTTCAGATGAAGTTCTAGACAAAGTCAATAAAAATAATATTCTCTAGATGTTGCTGGTTTGTAGATAAAATTACATATTGAAAATAATAGAGTTTTCTCAGTGAGAATGCTACAGTGATTTATAAAAAAGCCAAATAAAACAAAATGGATGGATGAAAAAAGAGCGGGTTGAGATTATCAAGGATCATGAAGTCTTGGCTAAGAAACTCAAAACTTTAGAAGCAGAAATTAAACAATATCTTTTGAGGTCTCTTGGAATGTGGAAGATTCTATGATTTTCTGAACCAAGCCCACATATGTTTGAAAGGTATTGACTTCAATGCAAAGATGGGCATGGAAGAGGAGAGAAAATAATATAATTCAAATTTAAGGAACAAAAGATGCCTGAAACTCAGTAGAACTATCTCAACGGATTCATGATTTTATGTCACGAATACATTCTTTGTAAGTCAGAAGGTATTAGACACAGAAAATCCTGAACAATAAACTAAGAATATAGTAAATTTCATTTTCTAGTAGACGAGAAATGTTCTGGTTATACATGTGGGAGTCATTTAAGAAAAAAAAGATTTACAGTTAGATTGGCTAAAATTAAAATAAAAATCAAAGAGCAAATTAAAAGAACGAATAAAGACAAGAAGATGACATTACATATATGATTACAATAGCATCAAATTGGCTGTCTCAAAAAAAAAAAATCACCAAAAGCAATGTATCAAAGCAAAGAACTAATCTAATACAATTCTTTTCAGGCAGTTGTGGGAGGTGAGGTGAGACTGGGATGGGGAGATGAGACTGAAGGAGAATAGATGGAATAAGATTTTATTTTCATTAATGAAAACTGCAGGACCTAAAGAGCGATAATGGGCATATGAACAGTCCTTGAAAATGAGCTCTTGTTTTATGGAATGTTCCTCTCCATGTAGGATTTATGGATATGCACAGACAAGAATCATTGTGGATAAGCTGAGGTCAGCCTTGGTATTTTAAAGATAGTAAAGTAAGTATAGTTATCACTTATAATTATCACCCCAACACTGATAAAGAAATGTGATTGAAAAAATATATTAAAATATATCTCATAATTAAAGTTATATATACATGTGTGTATAAATATGTATATTTATATAAAATTTTACATATATGCATATATTTGTGCATGTGTCTTATTATCATTTGGTCTGTCTCCCTCATTCATTCAATTCAATAACAATCATTTACAAGGTATATTATCACATACAGATATAGATCCAATGCCAAGCACTGGATGAAATATGTACTTTATATATAAAACGTCAAGATCTTGAGTAAGATCCTAAAAAGATTAAGATCTACCTCTTCTCTGCCTAAAAACACTGGACATCTTCCCACTATATTTTCAATGTAATGATTTGATAGTTTGGAACCATAAGATTATAGATTTAGAGCTGGAAAGGATTTTGGAAGCTATAAACACTTGCATCTTACAGATAAGGAACTGAAGCCTAAGAAAGTTCTGATAATTTTTCAAGGTGTACACGCAGACCAGTAATTGTAATCACTCCTTAACAACTTCCCTAAGTTCTTCCACTGCCTTCCCCACTTCCACCTTGAGAGTTCTGCTCTTTGAGAAGACTGAGGTGACCCTAATAGTGGAAGATCACCATAACCTGAAGGGCTCCAGCTATGTTAATTTCACCCCTACTCACTCTTTGTTTCAGACTTTTCTACCTCCTCAGTGCTCTACCTGCCTCCACCCCCACCCCTACCCCCACCTTGTTTTCCAGCTTCTCTTCCTATTAGAATATAAGGTCCTTAAAAGTAGGGACCTTCTTGTTTTCTTGTATTTATATCTTCTAGTATTTGGTACAGTACCTGGAACATATATAGTAAGCCTCAATAAGTGTGCTTTGTCTCTTTCTATCTATTAAGTAGCAGAGCCAAGATCTGAACTTAGATCCTCCTAAATCTAGCACTTTTTCTTCCATACCTTTGCCTCTGTAAAAAAAATAAAAATAAAAATCAGGGTGCTAGGTGGCGCAGTAGTGCTCTAACTACAGCCCTGAAGTCAGGAGGACTTAGGTTCAAATAGGACCTCAGACACTTAAGACTTCCTGGCTGTGTGACCCTGGGCAAGTCATTTAACCCCAAGTGCCTCAGCAAAATAAATAAATAAATAAATAATAAAGGGCAAAACATATTCTCGTATTAGTATTTAAATATACTTTTCCCTTCACGTCAACTTCTGAATCACTTTATTTTTTCACTTCATAGTGAAGCCTAAGAATTAAGCAATAAAATCATATGGAAATTCATATTTCTAATACTAATTTTAATTTGAATTTTGACTGCTGCATTCAAATAAAAATGCAAAAACCCTAAAGACAAGAAAGCAGTACCTGCTTTTATTTCTTTTTAAGACCTAATCCCTAAACAGACTCTTAAAGATGTGAAAATATTTATGAATATGTGTCTGAGACAGAATCAAAGTAAACTGGTACTTAAACATAACATTTATAATTAACAGGGAAGGCAGTGTTTTTTTTAATGGATTTAAGAACTTTATTTGGAGAGATTTGAATTCTTATGTAGATAGCTTATCATTAATATGGATAACAGCAAAAAAGCAGCATACAATGTCAAAAGCAAAATATAATTACAAAACTAGTAACAGAAAATCAGAGAAATGTCTTATAATGTGGATATAACAAAAGAACAGTCTAAAATTAGGGCAGTATAGAAAATGGCTATTTTGAAACTGGCATACCACTGTTCTGAGCCATTAAAAAAAAGTCTCCAACCTACTATTATTCAGGAACTGATTAGTCAGTATTAGAATTATATATGCCACTTTTTGTCTTGCTCTGATCATTAGTTGTTCTCTATCACTAAATCTTTCACTATAGTTATTAATAAAAGGTGATAATATTCATATTAGCTCATTTGTTGCTTGTGAGTAATTCTTGTAGCGAGAAAGGAAAAATGTTTAAAATGTAATACTGGGAGAGAGTAGATGGATTATTTTTGTTATCCCATAGACGATTTCAATTTTAGCACAGATGGCAGGTAGTTGGCTTTACTGGATAATAATGCTTCAATAAACATAAATATATTGTGCAGGAAGAGCAAATACATTTTGTTACTTAATTACACCAACACAACAGAGATTTGTCAACATTAGGTATTTATTAAGTGCTCTTTGTTATGTTAGGCACTAGAGATAAAAAGACAAATAAAATGATCCCTGTCTTCAAGAAAATTTTGCATTACTGGGGCAAAACAACATACAGTAAATACAAGATCAATACAAAATGAATGAAGTGTCTCCTCTGGATCTACTTCCTCACCAAACTCACCCTTGCGGGTTGAATCCCCAAGGAGTCAACTACCCCAGGGTCAATGGAATCTTTTAGTCTGAACGTTTAAAATTATGAACATATAGTAATGAACTGAATCAGCTACGCCCAGTGAAAGAACTCTGGAGATGACTAAGAACCATTACACTGAATTCCCAATCCCTATATTTTTGCCTGCCTGTATTTTGGATTTCCTTCACAGGCTAATTGTATATTTCAGAGTCTGATTCTTTTTGTACAGCAAAATTAACGGTTTGATCATGATACTTATTGTGTAGCTAATTTATACTTTACTATATTTAACATCTACTGGTCATCCTGCCATCTAGGGGAGGAGGTGAGGGGAAGGAGGGGAAAAATTGGAACAAAAGGTTTGGCAATTGTCAATGCTGTAAAATTATCCATGCATATAACTTGTAAATAAAAAAGCTATTAAAAAAAATTATGAGCATACTTTGCAGATACTACAACAAGTAGAATTGAAGAAATTCAAACTCCAACTAAATACTAAAATAGAAATCCTAAAAATAAAAAAATGAGATGAACAAAACTGAAAACAAAACCCCACGAAATAAATTAGAAATGTTTAAATAAATGGAGCTTTTTTTAAAAAACATATCAAATTATGGATTGTAAAACCAAGGCAAAGCATTTTATGCAATGAAGATAAACCTTTTTTTCCAATAATATAAGGATAAAGAAATGCTGTCCATTGTTCAAACTACTATTAGATAAAGTTGTAGAAATATCCATCAACAGATTGACAACAAGAAATACAAGAAAAAGAAACTGAGAACATAAGACACGAAATTATTGCTTTTTGCAGATATGATGAAATTAATTGAAATTATTATTCATTGTTTTAAGATATACAGTAAATATAAAAATTATAATACACCTAAATTTATTTACCTATTCAGTGTTACATTAGCCAATCTGATTGTTATAAAGTTAAAAAAAATAACAATACTTATCTGGAGAAACAAAAGGTCAAAAATCTCAAGAGTAATAATGGAAAAATGGGGAATGAAGAGAATCTGACAGTAGCATATCTTAAACTATACTTCAAAACCATAATCATCAAAACAATTTGGTACTGCTTAAAAAAGAATGGTTGATCTATGTCCCATCTTCTTAAACTCTGGTTCACGACCCCAAATGGTGTCTCATAACTGAATGTGGGGATAGTGAAAGTGTGATTTATTATCGGTAAATGTTTGATTTGTGTACCTATTTTGTATTCTTATATACCCAGGGTCACATAAAAATTTCTTAGGTGAAAGGGATCATGAATAGAAAAAAATTTAAGAAGCTATGCTACAAATGAGGTATACAACAAAGCAAAGGAATCTAGTAATTAAGTATTCATTAAATTCAAGGACATCCTAGCCATCAAGGTAAGAACTCACTATTTGACAAAAATTATTCATTTGCAACATAGGGAAGATTCATATTTATGAGAGCCATTCCCCAACTGATAAATGGTCAAAAGGTAAGAACAAAAAATTCTCAAAGAAAGAAACTCAAGCTAATCATAGCTACATCACTAATCTAATCACTAATAGAGAATACAGATTAAGCACATCCAAGTCTCTACTTCATACTTGGCAGATAGGCTAAGTTGACAAAAAAAAGAAAATTACAAATATTGGAGGAATTGTGGGGAAATAGGTAAAATGATGCACTTTGGGTGGAGCTGTGAATTGTTCCAGCCATTATTTAAAGTTATTTAGAATTATATGCAAAAAGTTATTAAACTATCTTTTGATATAATACAACAACTAATTAAAGAGGGAAAGATAATTTCTGTACAAACGGCTATATATGTTCTCTTTGTAGTGGTAATGAACTGTTGCCCATCATCTGGGGAAATTGCTAAACAAATCACTGCATATGAATGTAATGGAATACTATGTTATAAGAAATGAAGATAAAGATGGTTTCAGGGAAATCTGAAAAGACTTGCATAAACTGATGCAAAATGAAATGAGCAGAACAAGAATAAAAATTTGTACCAGCACTGAAACAGCAAAGAAAAACAACTTCAAAAGACTTAAACTCTGATCAATGCAATGACCAACTAACTACATCTCCAAAAGACTAATGATAAAGCATAAAACCCACATCTTGATAGAGAAAATAGATTAAGGTACAAAATGAGACATATTTTTGGATATGACCACTGGGTGGATTCAATTCATTTCTGAATACTTATTTGTTTACAAGTTATTTTTTTTCACTGTAGAGGGAAGTTGAAAATATTATTCCCCCCCCAAAAAAAAATCACTGAAAATTTCTTATAAATGCATAGAAGAAAAGAGATGGAAGTTCAGAAAAACATACAGACTAGAAAAATTTTCAAAGTAACATATGCAATTTATTATATATTTTAAAATAAAAGCAAGTGGTATATGAAACATTCAGTTTCATATGGATGTTTTTGTTCAGTTCAAGAAGTACAATAAATAGCTGGTAAAGTGAGACTAGAAGTCAAGAAACTAGAGCTAGATAAACAGAACTGAAAATCATCTGAAAAGAGATGATAATTAGGCTCATGAGAATGATAAGATTTAAATAAGACAGATAGTGATGAGCAGAGATGCTAAACATTATACAAGCAAAACTTGCTCCTGAACCAAATTAAAAGGTAATTGGGAAACAAAGGTAAAAAGGAAATTGGGAATATAACAAAGATAATGTTATTTTGTGGTATTCTAAGTTAGTGTGCTGCAGGAGTGCCCAGAACAGACTCTATACCCTCATGGTTTGTAGGTATAATCTGCAAGAAGAACTTAAAAAAAAAAAAAAAAAAAAAAAAAAAAAAGATGATGAGCAGCACTCAGGCAGATTAAAAGAGAAAGTTGTGTCACAAATTTACAGAGGAGAGTAGCCACAAGAAAAGGGTAAATGAGGGTTGAAGGATGCAAATTATCTAACAAATCTATTAAGCAGAAAAGGCTTCAAAAGTAAAGTCCTAGTGATAGGCTGTTGTCTAAGAACAAGCTCAGTGAAATTTATAGACACTTCTCCAGGTTGTCCAAAGAGTGATATTTTTTTCAGCCACAGAAACTCATGAATATTATTTTCTAAAGTACAGAAAACTTGTGATGTGAATCAGTAAAAGAAATACTCACACTGAGGAAATCACAGATCCTTGGAAATATTAAATATAAATTTTACTAAAAGAGATCAAATGAATTTAAATAGTTTTCTAGTTGGCTAAAGATATTAAAATTTTGTATTTAGTTTTGGAATCTAAGTATCTTTCCAATTAAAAGCATTAAAAACATTAAAAGCAGACATTTGATACTTAATAATAAGTTCTGAAACAATTATTACCTTCCTGATAGGCTCCATCTGCCATGACTAGATGAAGGATTTTAGGATAGAGGTGCTTATGTTCATTTCCCAGAATATTCTGAACTATTGTTGAACATATCTCAATATTCTCATCTTCATCCTCATGTATTGCCTATATGAAATGACAATTCTAAAATTTTAATGAACACAAATATTACCTTTTACTAATATGATTAATATTAGAAATATTTTCAGTACACACTAATGTAATAAGTTTCAATTGTATACCTAAAGAATACATTTCAGAGGAAAATGCAAATTTTTTTTCATTTTTAATAATTTATTTTCCCCAATTATATGTAAAAATGACTTAACATTTGTTGTTGTTAATGTTTAGTTTTGAACTCCAAATTCTAACCTTTCCTCCCATCCTTTCCCCTCCCTGAGATTAGAAATCTGATATAAGTTATACCTCTGGAATTATGTAAAATATTTTTAGATTCGTCATTTCATGGAAGAATACTTGAGTAAAACAAAAACAAAAAAACAAAAAAAAAGAGAGAAAGAAAAAAAGAAAGTGAAAAACACAATGTTTCAGTCTATATTCTGACATCATCAGTTCTTTCTTTGAAGGCAGGTAGCATTTTTTGTCATGAGTCTTTTGGGACTGTCAGAAAATGTAAATTTAATCATCATTCTACCAACCTTTATTTTATCGTAAACTTCAATGAATTTATCAAAGCCTATTTCCTGCTCCAGATCAAGTCTCAGTTCCTCTAAATGGTTAAAGACACTATCACATTCCCCACATTCACTGGCAATATCTCCATCACTGTAATCTAGCAAAGGGGAAAAAAAGGCAATTACTTAATGACCAAAACAATTAAAAGTCAAGCATAAAATGATTTGTATCCTAACAGTCAAATAAATTTACTTCTTCTAGAAAAAATGGTATAAATAATGGTACAAGACTATTTTCACTACTAAAAAATTATAGTCATTAATAATTTAATACCATTAGCAATAATGTGACGTAATGCACTGGCAAGTGCACTGAATTTGGAATAAGTCAATCTGGATTCAAATCCCACCTTTGCTGTGCATTACCTTTGCAAATCTGTCAAATGAGGGCTTTAACTTTCTGAGCTAACAAGTACTTTCTAGTGTTCTTTCTGGTTCTAATTCTACTTTAGGAAGAGCCTTTAAAAAACAAACAGAATCAGAATAAAATGCTAATATATATAAAGATGTTAACTAAATTAATAAAAATTGAAAACAATATTATGCCTTGTTCAATTTAGCAACTCTCAAATATCTGCTATGAAATTTAATTATTGGCATCATTTTTAGACTAGGCAGAAAAAAATGAGTCCTTATGTGAAAAAGTAATATGGAAGAGAAGCCAAATATAAAAAAATTCCACATTGTTAAAATTTTAGGAAAGCAATAAGGAAAATATGATATTGAGTTCAATATTTTTCTTTTACTCAAATTACACATTGAAGAAAGTCTGAAAACATAAGCAAAAGACAAAAATGCTATTTAAAAAGGCAAAACTAAAAACTTTAATGCATATAGTCAGTGACTGAACAGTTAACTAGAAAATAGACTAATACATTCTTAAAGTAAATTGAGAAAGGCAAGTCTCTAAGAAAACATTCTCTAAAGAAAAACCAAGCAACTGGGAGCCAGCTTGATTAGTTGCAGATAACTGTCCAAAAAAAGATATTACTAATTTTTAGGAGAAAAAAAACTTTCCCAGTGCCCCAGCAAATTTTTAGATTTAGAAATTTAAATCTAAATTTTGTTTTTCTCCCAAAATGAACTTAACTTTTCTTTCTTTTTTTTGTGTGAGGCAACTGGGATTAAGCGATCTGACAAAGCGCGGAAGTGTTAAGTGTCTGAGGCCGAATTTGAACTCAGATTCTCCTATCCATGGTGCCTTATCCACTGTACTATCTAGGTGCCCCAAAATATGCTTCTCTTAAAAATCATTTGTTTTAAGCTAATACTTCTAAAGAGACTAACAATCATATTGTTTTATTTCTTACCTGAATGCCACTCTTCATTAAGAGCACTTTCACTGCTTATGTTATCATCCTCATCAGCAAGTTCTGTGCCATTTGTTATTTGTCCTTCAGTGATGGACTTTACGACGGTTTCTTCTTCTTCACTAGATTCTTCGTTAGGTGGTTCACCAGGTTCACTAAAGTCTTCATTAGGTTCTTGAAGTAAGCGTTCCATAGAGGCCTGAAGCTCCTGTAAATCTGGGTCTGCCTCCCCAAATAATCTGAAATTTAAGAACCAAAACATCAAAATGAACATTATGATCACATTTCTTTGAGTTCCACAATTTAAAGCCATATTCACTTGTGGGCAGAAAGCTTAGATGATAATACAAAATAATAGTGAATTTGATAAGATTTACATAATATGTAAAATTCTATCAAATTTTTAAAAAGGATTTGAAATTTAAAACTGCAAAACATAATTTTATATTGATGCCTTTAAAATTAATTTTAGTTGCTTAATGAAATTACATTACAATAAATATCAGTTTAACAATTTAATAATTACATTGTTTTAAAATACTTACTTACAATATTTTAGCAGATTAAATATAAAGGGAGCTTTGCCTTGTTATGACATCCTAAAGCACATGTCTAATTTGTAACATGGTAATATTTTAGATGATTTTGCAAATTTAGTAAGGAATGATCACATGGACTATTGAGTGAATGAAAGTGAATTAAAAGGAATACTAAAGAGAAATTTTTTCATATGGAGACAGTAAGTGTTCAAAATACATCATTATTGTTACAAATTATCTTTCAAAAACAAAGATAATTTGACTTCAAAGTTTTATTATCAACTAGTAAGTATAAAACAATAAAAGTTGTTTTTTTTTTTAAATCTTGCCTAATGTTCACTCAGATAAAATGTTTTCCATAAGGGTTTTAAAAACTATAAAACATAGCACTTAACTAGTCTTTATTTAGATTTTAACATAAACCCTAAGAATTTTTAATGATATTGCAATATCAATAATACTACCACTATTTTATAAAAGAGAAGAAACAACAAACAAAAGCATCCCTAAAACTTCCCACAGGTCAAAAGCAGAAAGCACTTCAAGTGCATCAATGAAAAGGAGAGGCATTTTAAAAATAAGAGGAAAAGTTTTGAAAAGCAGTGAAGCAAATGAAATGAAATTAGAACCACAAAATCATAGATTCTGAAGGGATATCTGGGTCCCCTAGTTCAATTTGCACCTCCTCTAGCATCCCCTCCAGGCAACATAGCTGAGAAGTGGCCATCCATTTCTTGCTAATCCATTTCACTTAAGTATATTTTTAATTATCAGAATGTTTTTTTCCTTATGTCAAGCCTGAACATACTCTATAGAATTTTACCCCATGGTTACTAGTTTTGCTCTTCAGGGCAAACAATCTAATCTAGTCAGTCCATCAGCATTTTTTTCCCTTTTTTTTTTCTTTCTTTATTTAATATTTTTCCACAGTTACATTCAAAACATTTTTTTACATTTGTTTTTAAGATTTATAAGTTCTAGGTTGTCTCCCTTATCCCCAAGCACAATTAAGAAACCACATGTATGTGAAGTTGTGCAAACATTTCCATAAATGTCAACTTGTGAAAGAAAACATAGATTGCACCCACTCTAATGAAAATAAAAACCCTCAAGAAAAATTAAGTTAAAAATAAAGAGAGAATAGAAAGAGTAATAGAGAATGTTTCAATCTATATACAGACTCCATCAGTTTCTTCTCTGGGTATGGATAGGATTTTTATCATTAAGTCCTTCAAAGTAGGTGTGGATGATTGTAATACTGAGAATAACAGTCACGTACAGCTCACCATCCCAAAAAATTGCTATTACTTTGTACACAGTATATTTCACTTTGTTCATGAAGAACTTTCCAGGTTTCTTTTTTCCCTGGGAGTATCCTGCTCACCATTTTCCAGAGAACATACAGTGAAATTAGAGGATTTTCAAGCATTTGTGATGAAAAGACCCGAGTTGAATGGAAAATATGATTTTCAAATACAAGACTCTGGAGAAACTTAAGGAGGTAATCAGGAAAGTGATGTCATAAGGACTTAATAAGATTTATCAACTTACAGACCTATATGGGAGGATGATACTTGTAATTCATTAGAATTTTCTCATTATTACGGCAATTAAAAGGGGTTATATATAGACAAAAGGCACGGGTGTGAGTTGAATATGAAGGATAATATCTTTTTTTTAAAAATAGTAAAATGAAGGGGTGAAAGAGGAATGTATTGGGAGAAAGGAAAAGGGAGAAGTAGAATGGTGTAAATTATCTGCCATTAAAAAAAAGAGGTAAGAAAAAGCTTTTATATTGGAGGGGAAGAGGTGAAGGAGAAGGTGAGTGAATGAAACTTATTCTCATCAGAATTGGCTCAAATATGAAATAACATACATAGTCAAGAAGGGTACATACTCAAAAGGGGATAGAAACCTATCTTACCTTATAGGAAAATAAGAGGGGAATGGGATCTGGAAAACAGGGGAAAGTGATAAAGAGGGGGCATATTGGGAGTAGTCAGTAATCAAACACTTTTGAGGAGGGACAGGGTGAAAGGGGAAAGAGAATAAATGTGGGGAAAATATAATTAGCGATAGTAATTGTAAAAAAAAATTTCAAAACAAGTTTTTCTAATGGAACATTATTGTTTTCTGGAAGCATTTATTTTCAAGTGATTGTTAAGTGCAAGAAGACCCAAGAGATACAAAAACAAAACAAAAGACAGCCTCTGTCATCATGAAGCTTCTATTCTACTGGAGCAAATCTAATTCCTTTTCTCTCTGAAAGTCCTTAATTATTTATGCTCTATGTTCCTCTAGCCCTTTTTTCTCCAGGCTAATCACCTCTTGTTGTTTCAATAGCTTCTTATGGCAGGAACTTGAGGAAATTCCCTACCAATCATCTGCTTTCAGAAGGTTTCCACTAGAAGGGCCATGGGTGCACACTGATGCAAATATTTTTTTTGTAATTTGTTTTCTCTATTTTCTTTGCTTTATGGATGAGGAAAAAAAAAAAAAAAAAGCATGGTTTGGTCCTTTATGGCTTTCCTAAATTCCAGTCCTTCTAGTGTTAACAAAACATGGCATCCTAACTCATTATCGCATTATATGTGTAGTCTGACCACTCCCCTAGTCTTGGGACACTTTCACTATTTGATTGCAGTCTGAGACTGCTTAGTTTTCCTGCCTGTCATATGACAGTAATGGTTTATACTTTGCTTATAGTCCACTAAAGACTAAAATAAAATAATGAAAATATGAATCTGAAGTTGACTTCAGAACATTGATCAGAATAAATCTATAGACTGAAGTCCTTTTCCCCTCAGATCAATGAAGTCATTATTACATAATTTATGATATTCATTAACAGCTCTGTGCTTACATCTCTTCACAATCAGAAGCTGCTTCTTTAATGGGTTCATCTTCAGTGTCCTCTATTTCAAGACTGTCTTGACATACATCTACCACAGTGGGAACATCAATCAGTGTTCTGAACAACTTAGAGAGATCTGGAAGGGAGCATGTTCTCAACATCTAAAAAATAAAAGAGATTTTTTTCCACTTTAACAAGAAAAAAAAGACTACTGTGTGTGTGTGTCTCTCTCTCTCTCTCTCTATATATATATAGAGAGAGAGAGAGACACACACACAAACACACACATTATATAATACATATATATAAAAAAAGTTTTATTCTTAATGGCTCAACTTCAAATTCCAACAGTTTCATGAAAATAATGTACCTATAACCATATCTATCACCTATTACCATTTTCCCAAGAATCTGGAATCCCAAATATTAAATGAAAAGGAAGAAATTTTGGGTTCTTAGTGGCTTATTATTTCACGTTCTAATTAATTAGTCCCTTTTTCCACCTTTTTTTTTTTTAACCTAAAAAATTTAGGTTGGGCTACTTATATTAAGAGGTCCAAGGTCTAAGTATGATATATCTTTACAATCAATAAGCAAACAATACAGCAATATTGCACAATAAGCAATAAGCAAAATATAACTGGAGAGTGTCATGGACACAAGAGACTTTTTACCAAGTATCTGAAAAAAGGCAGAGAAGAAAGATGACCAGACACAAGGTTCACTAACTGATATTTCTTCATTTACTGTTTGGTCTGTTCATTTGCCCAAAGAATTTTATCAACAATACAAAACCCTTAGTCAAAAAATTTTGTTCTTATGTAAGGTCCTAAAACTAAATTTACAATTTTTATGTCTTTGCTAAATTGTTTCTTTGCAACTTAGATCAATTTATTCTAGTTTTATGGTTTGTAAATGATCCCTATATATAAAAAAAAAAAATTCCAGAAGAAAAAAATGCAAGCTTTTGAATATACCAAGATAAAGAACTGTGTACAGTAAAAAATAAAATCTCCAGAATAAAAGGGAAATTGACTGGGGAATATATTTTATTAAATATATCTAATAAAAAGCTGACATTCAGAATCTTTAAGGAACTCATACAATTGTTTAAGAAAATATTTCACTAGGGGGCAGCTAGGTAGCACAGTTGGATAGAGCACCAGCCCTTAAATCAGGATGACCTGAGTTCAAATGTGATCTCAGACACTTAACATTTTCTAGATGTGTGACCCCAAAGTCACTTAACCCCAATTGCCTCAGCAAAAAAACAAAAAACAAAAACAAAAAAAACACTGCACTATAAAAAATGTGCTCCTCTGGATATTGAGACAATTTTTAAAAGAAAAAGTAGAAACTATTAAATAACTACTTAAGAACATGCTCAAAATCTGTAATAAACAGAAAAATGCAAAGCAAAACAATTTTGCTTTACTTTCTTATTCTCATCATTGACAAAACAGCTAATAATGCTAAAATTTAATGTTGGTGGAACTAGTGATTAGTATAATCTTTTTGGAGAGCACTCAAGAAATGTACAATAAAATCATAAAAATCCTAACTTTTGGCACAGGTATTCTAATATTTCTGGGACAATATTCTAAATATATTAAAGGAAAAAGCATTATTGGTACAAAAATCTTCATTGCTATTTTATCTGTAATAACAAAAATACTAGAAATAACTATTTCCCATTCTTTGAGGGATAGATGAAAATATTGTGATATAATGCAGGATATTACTATTCTGTATAAAATGGCAATTACAAAAATTACAAAGAAGCACATAATTTTTTAAACCAAAATTATGCAAACCAAGATGATTGGAGAGTAAAATCACACATACTTACTACAATCATATTTGAAAAAACAAACCAATAATTGCAACATCTATAAAGATACAAACATAAAGATCCATAAAGATATAAAGTTGAAAGTAATACAGAACAAATAAACGATTATTTTAATATGTATTTATTACTCTAAAAGGTAGATAGTGCAAATTTTAAGATTTTATTTAAATGTTCTCTCTATAATTTGTTTTTAATTATTCATATTTTAAGTTTAATAAATATTTTGAGAGACTCCCTCCAAAAAAGTCCAGGTACTTTAAAGTTTCATTCTACTTATATTTTGTCTATATTAAATCATCTTAACTTTTAAAATCTTTATTCTTCCTATTTTCATCTTTCTTTATTCTGTATACTTTTCGCTACAGCCATTTTTAATTCACATCTCTAAAAATATAAAAATTAAAACTGGAAGCTCTCAAAAAAGGCTTAATATATGCTGAGAAAATTGTCAGACTCCAAATTAAGAACATTCTTTTAAAATCAATAACATCTACATAATAACAGATAATAGGTAAAATTTGAAGACCCTACCTTAGTTAATTATTGTGTGTAGGTTGCCTTTTCCTCCAAATTGAAACACCTAAGGATTAAAAGATTCTTATGCAGAATTCCCTTATTCTGATGAAGAGTGGAAATATCTTCCCAGCAATTTGTATTGCTGACTGGATTCCTGCCCCACTAACCATTATCATTACTCTCATTATAATCAATAACTGACTTTTTTTTTTTTTTTTTAACATTGACAAGACTTTACCTCCATTATTTTATTTGAGCCTCACAACTCTGGGAGGTAAATATGACAAGTATCCTGATCCCTATTGTACAGATCAGATTTTGTTAAATATTAGTCTACTACTCTATTCACTACTGCATATGTAATCCCACTAGTTCATAGCTTTCAGTCATCTAGACAATAAAATCATGAATCTGGTTCTTCATAATTCTATTCCAACTTATTTTAATACCCGCACTTTTCTATACTGTCTAGCAAATCTAGAATATTCTTCATTTTAAACATGCAAGATTTTTTCAACTCTTTTCATATTGCCTTTTTCCAATGGGAAGGGCCTGACTCCGTCCATATCTGCCTTTTGAAATACTATCCATTTGTGAAGGCACAACCAGGTCTACTCTGAATGGTTCCTTCAATCTACCTTTAAATCTCTTATCTCCCAAGTAGTCATTCCTTTCTCCAAACTTCTAAAGCATTTTGTACCCCTTTCTATAAAATAATTGATTTGAATAATAAAAGTATTGCTCTATCTATAGATTAGGGAGGGAGGCAGGGGAGTGTGGTATGGCAACAGCAGGCATATTAAAGTCCAAATACAAAGAAAGACTCAATACTAAATTCATTGAGGAAGTAGATTACTTTTAAGACCAGCACATAATGATTATAAGTACAGTGTTGGAATCTTTACAAAGTGTTAAGTCATTAGAGTTAATAGAGACAATAATTATCTAATTTAGCATGGTTCAATATGATTAATCTGAACCTATGAGATGTTATAGGCCAAAACTTGAAACAAGGTACTAAGTACAACTGATAGACAATAATGCTCGTGTTCACACCTTTAGAGAGCTCTTATAAGCAAGAAATATTTAAGTACTCATTGGAGTTCACACGTTTGGGAGATTTCAGGGTTTAGTATGAGATATCTGAATTCACACCTCCCTTGAAGTTCTTAGGGCCAGAGAGCACTCTGGGAGATAACCCATAATCCCATTCTCTCAGAGGAGGAGTTAATCTTTGGGAGATCATATCATAATGCCCAGAATCATACAGTAAATGCATAAATGTCTGAGTTCAGATTTGAATTTTTTACTAACTCTAAATCACTTTGACACTTCAGATTAGTTTGTTGTGAACTTTTTGCATTATATACATATAAGCTTACTCTTAAAAAAATAAAAAATGGTAAGTGACAATGAATAAAAAAGGAGATATAAGGGAAAGACCCTAATATGTGTGAGTCTTTAAAGAAATGTGAACTCAACAGAATGAATTCTAACAAAAGGAAGCCAATAGGAAAATGATCTTGTTTCAGATTCCCAATAATGGTTGTATATAAAAAGGTAATCCTTTTCAATATTTTGGGTGGAAGAGGGCATTTATGTATTTTATTTATGGGATGTTTTTTTAAAAAGGGGTTTTCAAGGAAACATTTATTAATAGAAATGCAACAACAATAAGATCACAGTACTTTATAATTTAACTAGCATACTTGCCTTTGGATTATTTGCATCAAACAGACCAGTAGAAAGTCCAATTAGTAATGAATTCTGGTTTTGACTTTTTGCAGGTGAATCAGAACGGGAGCGAAAAGACTGTTGGTGTGTAAGACGACTTGATGAAATGAAGAAAGCTTTTTTCAAGGTTTCAAAAGGATCAACTTTGTGAAAAAATGGTTCAGGCTGCATAGACTTCTTCAGAGTAGGCTCAGGTTGCACAGAATCATTTATAGCAGGTTCTGTAGCATAAAAGGAAAAAAAGTCAGGCTCCAAAGTGATGTAATATCTTGAGATCTTTATGTTGGAAGGAATTTCTGAAGTAATCTAGTTCAGCACCTATCCAAATCATCTATGTTACTATTAACCTCCCTTATGCTCAATAAAGAAATAAGTTCAGACAACTTTTAAAAATGATATTAAATATAAACATTAATATAACATAATCATTCATTAAGTAAAAATCTAGCAAGAAAACAAATTGCTTTTTAATTAGGTACTCTAAAAACAACTTTACATTTGAAAACAATTATAAAGACATATGAAAAGAAACATTAAAAAGAGAGCTAAATTCAATCAATCAAGTAATTAATAAACACTGATTATGTGCCAGGCATTGTGCTAAGTGCTAGGGATACAAAAAGAGGCAAAAGACAGTTCCTGTCCTCAAGGAGTTACCATCTAATGGGGAAGACAACATACAAACAAAATACAAAGCAAGCTATATAGAGAATAAATAAAAAATAATTAACAGAATGAAGGTATAGAATTAAGAGAGGTTGGAAAAAGCTTCCTATAGATGAGATTTCTATTGGGACTTAAAGAAAATCAGGGAGGGGTGGTAGAGGGCTCTGTTCCCAGATGTGGCAGATGGCTAGAGAAAATGCCCAGAGCCTAGCAATGGAGTGTTTTGTTTGTGGAACAGTCAGGAGGCCGGTGTCAGTGGACCAAAGGGGATGTATGGAGAATAAGGTAAAGAGGACTGGAAGGTGGGAGGGAGCTCTGAGTGTCAACCAGAGGATTCTGTATTTGTTTCTGAGTGTTTCCTAAGTTTTAGGAAAATCGCTCTAGTGGCTGAAAGGAGGATGGATTGGAATGGGGAGACCCACTGTCTGCCACTTCTAGGTGGGAGGTTAAGGGCCAGCACCAGAAGGGCGGCAACATCAGGAGAGGGGATGGAGGTTGCAAAGGGGAATCAGCAGGCATTGGGAGCAGACTAGATATGGGGTCGAGGGAAGGAGAGAGTGAATAGCTGAGGATGACACCTAGGCTACAAGCCTCAGGGACGGGGAGAATGGTGTGGGCGATAGTTAAGGGTGCAAGAAAAGAGCTAGGGAGGAAAGATACAATTCTCAAATGTATAAGTAGATTACAACTAAATTTGTGTAGGCAATTTAGTTGTAATCTACTTATACATTTGAGAATTTGTGTAGGCAATGGTTTGAATCCATAAATAATTAACGAATTTATTTTTATCTGTATAAGGGAAGGAATCAATGTTTTCTTATGATTTAATAATTTGTTAAAATACTAACAAAATGGCACATATTGACTGTTTAATTTCCTTGTCATACTTGCTGAATGTTATAAAATACCATGGTATTTCTTAGATACATTTTTGATAAATGTCACTTTTATATTGCTATTAAAATTCTCTCAATTTGGGATCATATAATAAGGTACTTAAAATCCTGGCGTATAACCCAGTTTACTGATTTCTATTCTAGAGCTCTATACCTATCACATAGGGGAAAAAATAAATACTTTATTTAGGCTTCTTCTTTGATCTTTATCTCATTATTAGAAAAGTGTTTGGTATACAATAGATATTTAACAATAAATACATTTAATAATTCTCAACTCTGTCTCTCTTTTCTACTCTAATTTGTATCTGTTACTACCTCGGTAGAACATAAGCTCCTTAAGGCCAGGGACTGATCATTTTGAAATTTTTGTCTCGAGAACCTTGCAGTGTAATGTATCCCCTAGTAGTTATTTAACAGGTACTGGTTTCAGTGTGATTGATATAGCAACACTAATCTTATACAATACCTAAAGTAATATGTTTAGGGTCAACAATTCTTTAAAAAGTCCTTTTTAAAATAGAAGCTGACCTATCTGAACTTTATTAGGCGATTCCATTTCACTCAGATTTCTTTTTTCAGAAGTTGCTTCAAGATCATTTTGTATCACTGTTTCATTCTTCAAGCTGTCAACACATATAGAAAAAATTATTTAGCATAAACATGAATTCATTACTTATATTGTAAAACATACAGTGATTCTACAAAGCAATATATTTCCATAGTGCTAAATGAATGTTGGCCTGTTCTAGTGTTATGGAAACTACTGTCCTGGAAAATTTACTGTTTTTCCTTTAGGCGAACAGGATAATATACTAAAAAGGGATCCAGTGAGATGTGCTTTTTGGTTTCCACAAGAATAAAAGATTGCTGAGACCCAGAAACCTAAAAAAAAAAATTTACTACATTTATCACTATAGCAAAAAATGAGACAGTTCAAATCATATGGACCTCTGCTCTCACCATCATTAGGAATAATGGATTCCAATGAAATAAAAAAGGTGAAACTATCCTGTGTGAACTTTTCTGATGACTAGCTTATATTCCAGAAAATAGGATGAAAGAAAAGCCCATGTCCTCTCTCATCTTTCTCTCCTACTATGCATCATTTATGTCCATATGTCCCATGTTTCACAGAAAATTGTCCCACATATCTTGTAAGCTTCAAGGATATGAATAAGTTAGAAAAAAGCACAGTGACCAGCTTTTTGCCTTTAATTAGGGAGACCTGCGGTATGATTTCAATGATCTATCTAGTGGAAATACTAAAAAGTATGAAGGACTGTCAAGAAACAATAAACTGTAGGGAATCCATATGAACAGATCCGTAAGTTACATTAAAGTTCTACAAAAGTATTAGAATAAAAGTATCTACAGCTCTAATGAAGGCCCTTTAAAATAAAATGCAAAAACCACTAGGGGCCAGGGTAACATACTCTGTTTCCTTTGAGTCTCTAAGCCACACCTCATTAATAGAGCAAGGCAAGTCAATATTTTTGTCAGCTTTACTCGATCCTTCTAAGATTTCTGCTTCCAAATCATCAGGTTCTGTAAAGAATAAAAATATTATGAGAAATGTATATGAACAAGTCCCAGAATGAAACACCAGTAAGGAGAGAAAAAACATGAATTTTGTTGAAATCAATCAGTACTTTTGTCTAGATTAGTATGTCAATTTACTAGGGAGAAGAAAAGATAGTATAAATAAAAAGTGACAGTCTTCCATACCACAATTAGTTGATTTTGGAAAAAACAAAATTAATGTTGCAAATTATTATTGCATAAAACTGAAACATAATTTTTCACTTATTTTTCTTGCTTTTTATTCAACATAATATAGAAATATGTTTGACATGATTTATGATAGAGAAGCTAGATGGCTCAGTGTTTTATAAAGTGCTGAACCTGGAGTCAGGGAGACCTAAGTTCAAATCTGACCTCAAACACTTACTACCTATATAGTAGATACAAATCACTTCACCCCATTTGCCTTAGTTTCCTCATCTGTAAAATGAGCTGAAGAAGGAAATGGAAAACCATTTCAGTATCTTCTCTAAGAAAACCCTCAAAGAAGTCTTAAAAAATTGGATCCAACTGAAAACAAATTTTAAAAATTGTATTTCTTGCCTTCTGAATGGGTGGGTGAGAAACTGGAGGGAAAGAATATGGAACTGAAAAAACAAAATTCAAAATAGAAAGCAAAAAAAAATTATTTTCCATAAGTAAAAACAACAACAAAAGAAATCATAACTGTATAAAGAAAAAAATATTTTAAAAAGATTAATGTATTTCTTCCTTTCATCATTTTATTACATTATCTTTTTCCCTTCAGGGAAAATAAGTTCTGAGAAAATGAAACTGGTTTTGAGAAAGTATACAAAACTTTCCATAGAAAGTTATTAATGTTGTCATACATCTCTTTTATTGAACTGAATTTAGCTAATTTGGATTGCTACTAATTAGAGATTTTCAAAAAGGCTCAATAGTTCTAGTGCTTGCATCTACAAAGTGTTTTAAGAAACAAAGGGGAAAATCTCATTCATTTTGGATTGTAGAGGAAATTGTGCAGTGACCTACACTAAGTTTAACATGTTTGTTTTTGCAACTTATTTTTCAAATATAGGCTAGTTGTCTTCCTAGAAAGTGAAAGGACTAAAAGGAAATCTCTAGGTTGTTGGGGAGGATGAACAGTTCCTAAAGGAAAGAGGCAGGGCTTAAGTGGAAAAAACAAATACTGGGGTAGAGAAGAGATAAGTCTTGCATCAGGATTAAGGAGAATGGATAAGTGTTACATAGAAAAAAAGGGAATTTGTATAATTAAAATTTCAAAAACAGATTAAAGCACTTAAAGAGGAGGGAGCTGGCAGCTCTGAGGAGGCAATTAAAAACGTTTGTTGCCTCAATAATGACAATAGAGAGGATGGAAGCTCTTAGGCCAGATCACAGTGAAGTGCAAAGGGAGAATTGAGACTGGGTGATTCTCAGCTGCTTTATAGTCTCTGACACTCTTAATCCTTCTCTCCTGGATATGCCCTTCTCTCTGGATTTTTGTGACACCATCTTCTCCTGGTTCTGACTGCTCTTTTTCTGGATCTCCTTCCAAATCTAACCATAAGTGTTCCTCAGAGTTCTTTCTTGGGCCCTCTCTGATTCTTCTTCTATACAACTTCATTTGGTGATCTCAATCAGTTCCCTGCTGAGGATTCTCAAATCCACCTTTCTGGCCCGAATATCTCTGCTAACCCCCAATCTCATACCTCCAACTACTAATTTTCAGACATCTTAAAGTAGATGGCATCTTAACTTCACTATGGCTCAAAAGAATTCATAATCTTTCTCCAACTTTCCCTTACTCTCATCTTCCCTATTCCTGTGGAAGGTCACCCTATCCTCCCAATTACTCAAGCTCACAATCTAGGAGTCATTCTTGACCCCTCACACTTCCCATAGTCACCATGTTGTAGAGGTCTTTGGATGTCAGCCTTTCAGGAGGTTTCTAACATGCCTCCTTCTCTCCTCTGACACTAGTACAGGCCACCTCACAGACACCCGGATTACTGCAATAGCCTGCTGGGGTATATGCTTGCAAGGTTCTTCTCCCCTCCAACCTATCTTCCCATTCCAATCACTTTGAAAGTGATTTTCTAAAGTGCAGTCCCTATCCTCTTCAGTCAGCTCCAGTAGCTCTCTAATGCCTCCAGGACCAAGTGCAAAATGCTCTGCTTGGTATTCAAAAGCTTTCATAATCTTCCCCACTCCCATCCTTTCTAGTCTTTTATTCCTTACACAGTAAAGCTGGCCTTTTTTTCCATGAACAAGATCTTCCCTTTCTCGGTACTGGCTGTCTCCCATACCTGGAATGGTCCTTTCCCTCATCCCTGACTTCCTTTAAGTTCCAATGAAAACTTTTATCTTCTATAGGAAGCCTTTTACAACCCCTCTTCAATTTTGTGTTTATTAATTCCTATTTATCCTTGATGTAGTTTGTATGTATTTGCCTGTGAAGCTTGCAGTCACCAGACTGGGAGCTCTTTGAATGAAAGGACTGTCTTTTGTCTCTTTTTGCACCCTAAGAAGTTTGGCATAGTGTCTGGCACCTAGAACATACTTTATTCACTGACTGATCAAATAACAAAAGCAAAATCTGCTTTATTTCTTGGACATTTAACCAAGACATAACAAGAGAATCTCTTAAGACTTCTCAAAATAAATGGCAAAGTTATGTTGATTCACCTGGGTACAAATGACACCTCTAAAAGAGACCTACAAAATACTGTCAAAGATTATAAAGTCTTGGGTAAATATACCATTGGTTACATGTACTGAACTGGGACTTGGATGTCTAGATCGATTTACTATGTAAGTATTCTGAAAGATTCTTGGCTGTAGAGACAATATGGGAGAACAAAGATGGTAAAATTGCATTTGTCAGTTGTTTCAAAAATTTAATTAAAAAAAAAAAAGCTTTGAATTAAAAAGAATGGAGGAAGGAGAAGATTGTTTATATTCATTTCCCAATTTAGATACTACAGAGATTAGGTACGAAGAAATAATAGCAATTAAAAAAAAAAACTTGTAAATTCATAGGGAACAAAATCCAAGAAAGGAGCCAGTAATAAAACCTATATCCTCAAATGCTTAAATTTAGGTGACAAACAAGAAAAATTAGTGGGCCTAATGAAAAGAATCAAATTTGGCCACAAATATGTGATTGAAACTTGATGGGATGAAATATATGACTGAATAATGGTGTTAAATGGGAATACTTTATTCAAAACAAATAGGAACAGAAAAAGGGAAGAAGGTGGTACTTTTGTATATCAAGAAGATATATTGATGAGAGAAAGTCCAAAAACCAGAGAGGTGAACAATGATAAAAAGCATGTAGGAGATCAAAGGAGGAAGAAATAGAAATGATTTTATCATAATACATGGACAGAAAGGGGAAATAGAAAAAGAGTTTGTGAAACACTTACATTGGACACAAAAGCACAACATGGCAATGAAAGTAGATTTAGGGATTTCAATTATCCAATATCTGCTCGAGATCTTTCTCTGACAAAAGGAGAGCAGTTATTTAACTTCTTTATTTGTAGTAATAATTTTATACACTTCAAAAGGCATAGAACAAAGAGAAAATCTTTAAGATAAAATCTCTCTCTCTTATTATTAATAGAAAGGAACTTGTGAAGAAACAATGGGAATTTTGGAGGGAAGTGATAATTCTCCATCCTGAAGTGTGTGACAAAGAAAGACTAGAAGAAACCTTGGCAAAGTCTGACATGCAACTGAGATTTGATGAAATCAGATTTTAAAAATTCAGAGGAAAGATAGATAGGATCATGGAATAAAATGTTACATGCAAAGTCTTACCAAGAAAGATGTAAAACACTTCAAGAATAAAATTCCTAAGACACAAAGAGAATCAATTCCAATAAAAGAAAAATGAACTTTTTTCTGAAGAGATGAATGTGGATCCATGTGGAGTTTACCAACTTAGAGTTTTAAAAAATATATGCAAAGAAGTTAGAACCAAGGACAAGTAATAGGACAAATACAAAAGCATGGCATTCATGAGTAAAGAATGCTAAAAGCTCAGAATGATGTGGAACTAGCAAAGGAAGGTGAGGGTAACTGTGCTTTTTATTTGTTTGAACTACATTGGGAGAAAAGATTTAAAAAAAAGATAAAATTTTTTTCAAGTAGTATATGGGATAATGATAAGTGATAACAGAAAAGACAGAAATATTTGATTCTAATATTTTTTTTTTGCAAAGGAAAATGATCTTTGCACTATAACTGACAACAAAAAATGGCTACTGGGAAGTTGGAAGCTAAGAAAAATGAGATAGGAATTCATGTCACCTGATTCAAATGACTTATAAAAAAACTTGATATAACTTCTAAGTCACTGACAGTATTATATGAATGATCACAGAAACCAGAAAGGTACAATGTGACTGGAGAAGGGCATACATATGTCTTGACTTTCCAAAAAGGAATACATCTGCAAACTTCTGGCCAGTGAGCTTGACTGGTATTATCAAGAACAGGTCATGTCATACTAATCTCACTTCCTCTTTGGACAGGATTATTAACCTAGTGGATGAGAGGAACTGGCTGTTATTATTCTTGTGGAAAAAACACATATTAAACACACTGGAATTAGTTGATGTCCCTGTGGCCTCTCCTAACTTGATGCCTCCTCCCAGAATTTCTATTTAAAGAGGAGGCTCAGAACAGTCATGTTTCATTCCTCTCAAGAATGCAAGCAGTACTTCCTCCATCACATTCCCCCCCTACTCCCACTTTGCAGCTTCCTTTTATGTATTGTCTCTCCTTTTTAGAATATAAGATTCTTAACAACATGGTTTTCCTTTTACTTGTGTTACTTACTTTACTGTGTCAAGTGCTTGACACAAAATTAATGCTCAATAAATGACAGTTGACTGATAAGGAGACAATAATAAAATCAGATTCAGAACTAGTTGGCTGGATTCAAAGAATAGTTGTTAATAGTTCAATATGGTGGCAAGAGATCTCCAGTACAGTATCCAGAGATCTATTCTTGATCCTGTGATGTTCAACATTTCATACTTCAATGACTAAGATAAAGGAAGAGATGATATTCTCATAAAATTTTCAGATCACAAGGCTGGGAAGGGTAGTTAAGAATTAAACAAATAATAAAGTCAGTATTCAGATAGATCTTGATAATCTAATTCTGTTAAGATGAAATTCAGTAAGGTTAGTACTTAGTCTTACATCTGTATTAAAAATAAAATCAATTCTGCAATTCAGGAGGCCCAGAGAAACAGAAACTGTTCTTAACTCAATATACGGTGACACAGTAGCCAGAAATGCTAATATTATGTTCCTTCCAACTCTCAAATTTTGGAATTCTGTGAAGTAAATAGATTCCAAAGAGTTTAACAGGTTTTCCTTAAAGAAATAAGTTACACTAATTTTTGACATCTTTGTTGACTTAACTACTATATTTGGACATTATAGGCCCTTTTTTAAATGATCAAACTTCACTACTTCCTTTACTCCTCACAGCTGAGATATTAAAACTTATAAAGTTGCTTAGAACTATTCTCTTTTAATCTCCAGCCCATCCAAGTGCTATTAGTAATTGCTTCTTGTCAATAAGGTATTTCCTTTCTTAAAACCTTGTCCAGGCATTAATTTCCCCCCATTTTTCTAAAGATTTTAAGTTCCAATTTTTTCCTTTCTCCCTACTTTCCCTCCCTTTCCCCCAAGACAGCAAGCAATCTGATATGTTATATATGTACAATCATTTTAAACATATTTCCATATGAGCCATGCTATGAAAGAAAAGTCAAAACAAAAAGGAAAGCCAACAAAAAAGAAAAAAACAAAAGTGAAAATAATATACTTTGATCTACATTCAGTATGCATAGTTTTTCCTCTGGATGCAGATGGCATTTTCCACAAGTCTCCTGGAATTGTCTTGGACCACTGTATTGCTAAGAAGAGCTAAGTCTATCATAGTTGATAATCACATAATCTTGCATAGGACACAATCTTGATGTTTCTGTGTGCAATATTCTTGTTCTGCTCATTTTCCTCAGCATCAGTTCACATAGTTTTTGTGAAATTCAGCTACTTATCATTTCTTATAGAACAATAATATTCCATTACATTCACATACTACAACTTATTCAGTCATTCCCCAACTGATGGGCATCCCTTCATATTCCAATTCCTTGCTACCACAAAAAGAGCTATTATAAATTATTTTTTGCACATATGAGTCCTTTCCTCTTTTTATGATTTCTTTGAGATACAGACCCAATAATGGTACTGCTGGATTAAAGGATATGCAGTTTTGTAGCCCTTTGGCAGAATTCCAAATTGCTTTTTCAGATTGGTTGGATCAGTTTACAACTCCACCAACAGTCACTGCACAGCAAGGAAATGTTAAGTGTTTAGTGCTAGATTTGAACTCATGTCCTCCTGACTCCAGGGCCAGTGCTCTATCTACTCTGCCATCTAGCTGCTCCCACGCATTATGTTTTGAAGCTACAGATATAAATGTCCTTGATACTTGCAATATTTATTTCTTTACTTTCTCTTTTACATGTTACTTTTCCAACCTTGCCATCCCATTAATTGACATGGTCCCTTTCTACTACAATATTATGTTTGAAGGTAAAACAATAAATTACACATTTTATTTTGGAAAGCCCTACACTTTGAATGTTCTCCTTTGATGTATTAAAATCATTATTTTGGGGGGGAGGCAATTGGAGGTAAGTGACTTGCCCAAGGTCACACAGTTAGGAAGTATAAAGTGTCTGAGATCACATTTCAGGGCTGGTGCTCTATCTACTGCGCCACCTAACTGCCCCTGATATATTAAATTCTTACCCACCCTCTAAAGCTAAACCCAAATGTCACTTCCTCCAAAGAGTCTTCTTTGACAAGCTGGTCAGAAATGATTTACCTCGCAATGCAAGGGATTTGGAATTCTCTCAAATATTTACCAAGTGTCTGTTTGTAATATTGTTATTTTTATATGCAGTCATGGGAGTCTAACAAAAGTATAGAAATGCAAGATAATGAAGAAACTTAAAAATCTGAAATTATATGTACTTCTGGAATGAAGTCTGAAAAGAAAAAAGATAGCCATAAAAAAGTAAAGAGATAGCTTTAAAGAACTTTAGGTCAAAATAATAACATGCACATACCAGGACCTGATCAATGTTCACAGAATAAACAAATGAATGATGAGAACTAAGTAAACTATGCTGCTGGTTGGGTTGTTTCTAAACACCAGGAAAGATAGGCTTCTTTTAATATGACCAAGGATATTATCAGCAAATGGAAAGTTTGCCTGCTATGAATATAAAATTCCATTCTTGAATCAAAATAGCATTTATGTAAAAAAAAAAAAAAAAAAAAACTGACCTATTTTATTATAGTAAAAGAAGTAAGTTTCTATGATTTAACCCATGAAGTCTTGTTTAAGGAATTATAATGCTGTAGCTTGATGTAGACAATATTTCATTGTCTATATTTATCCAGCCAAGTATCTTTGCAGAGATGCACATTTCAGAAAAGTAAAAAATATCTAAATTTGAAAGTCTTGTCTTTATTTTATAATCACCTTATTCAAACAAATCAAAAGCCAATAAAAAGAAGATCATAAAATACTGTGGTTGGAAATTCTGCAAAGGCTAGAATTCAGCAATTGAAGGTTATAGTTCCAGCTGCATGTTGGAACATAAGTGTTGGCCATAAATGCAACCACAAGTTCATAGAGATTGTAAAGGAAAAAATTCTAGTTCTATTCAAATCCAAAACACCACAGAACAGAACAAGTTATTTTGGGAACCAAAACTTAAAATTTCTTTACTTGTGTAGAATTTCAACTATTTTTTTCCTGAATATGGAACTTTTTCTTTAAATCAAATCTTAGTTCAGTTAGGATTTTTAGCACCTAGGAAAGGGAGTGTGATATAGAAGCTAGAAAATCAGGAAGTCCTAAGTTCAAGTCCCAGCTCTGATAGGCACTGATTGAGTGACCCTAGACAAGGCTCTTAAACTCTAAGGGCACCAGATAACTTTCTAAGACTATACCTCACTCTAATCTGCATTAGTAGCGGGAGTTTCCTTACTGGAAAGACCCTCTGCCCCTCTGACCTATCCCTCCAAATGGATGGTTCCTCCTGAAGATCCATTTAAGAAGGGAGCCTAGGCCAAACATGTTTCATGACTCTCCAGTGACATTCTGGATCTTTCTTAGGACAAGGCGATTATCTTCCTCCTTCCCATCCTCCTTTTAGCTTCCTTTTATGAGCTACCTTCCCTTATTAGAATTTAAGCTCCTTGAGAGAAGGGACTGTTTTTATTTACATTTGCATTTCTAAGGCTTAGGAAAGTGCTTAACAAATGCTGGTTCATTCACTGACAGATACAGATCAAAAACAAAAAAACAACAGGAACCATACCATCCAATTTTTCTTCCATCACAACTGGTTTTAATGCCACCTGTAAAAATTCATCTGCTTCCTTAAGTTCTGGCTCTTCAGAAGCTTTATTATCATCCTTATCAATGACAGGTGAAGGATCTACATGAACAGGAACAAATTGTGCTTCTTTTTCATCTATAACTAAGGTTTTGTGATTTTTTTCTTCAGAAGATTCTGTGAAAGCAAATACCCACCCCCGCAAAAAAAAAAAAAAAAGAAAAAGAAAAAGAAAAGAAAAAATGATAATAAGCTTTCCAAAAGCCTAGAATTTTATTTCTAATGATATGTGAAAAACAATTTTTAAAAGGTGCTGCTAATAATAAGCAATCCTGGCTACACTTAAGGGTAATACTTCATAAGTTCCAGGTTGCAGAATTCTTAGTGAAGTGGTTGATTTGTAGAAATATCATCAACTGCACTTGAACTGCACAAAATAGTTAAGGCAGATGTTAGAATGTAGAGAAGAAAAGCATGCTTTTCGCCCTCATCTAAAATATTCTGAAAAACAAGATCCAGTAATATCTTAGTTTCTTATAACAAATTATGGAATGTAATCAGATTTGTGTTCAGAATTTGCCCTGAGGTTTGAACACCATAAAAGAAATGCTTCACTAATATTAAGGAAAACTTTGTATGCCTTCAGTTATAGGGTAGGCTAAAAGCAAAGGAAGAAAATCTAATTGATAGAGAACTCAATATTTTAAAAAAATGAATGTTAAAAATCTTTTTAAATATAATTGGGAAATAACGAAATAAATTATTACACACACACGTGAGAAATTATTTTGCTATGCTTTCATTTCAAATAATGGATAATGTAGAGTTCTTTTTCTAAAAATTTACATGGGTTTTAGCTTTTCTAATATATTCTATATTTTTAGGATAAATAAATCAATTTTTCCTAATAAAATGAGTTACATGAAAATTATTCAAGCATTGCAAAGAGGATCCTGGTTTTAACAAAGACTCTTTTGGGCGAACAGCCTGTTAGCAGGCTTAGAGAGGTAAAGTGAGTTGCCCACGGTCATGCACTGTGTTGAGCTAAATGTCAGAGGCAGAATCGGAATTTAGGTCATCCTGACTACAAACCAGAATTATTGTACTTTTACAAATGCATCTTGAAAAACTCAATAAACCATGTTTCTTAGATATTATCTGTTATACTCCCACCAACTTAGTAATAAACCTACAATCCAAATCACTAGCAGAGGACACTATCTTATTTAATTAAAACAAAACAAAACAAAAACCAACCACCTTGTTTTGCCAACAAATTCTACCCTATGACATGACTTTTCAGACTTGCTTTTGTTTTTCATTTCCTCTTACTGGATCACAGATATATTCTCAAAGCAAATGTATTTAATCCCCTAGGTTAAGATAAAATCACAATCAGGTTACATTTATCACCTGAAGAGACAACTGTCTTATTAAAAGCCTTTTAAAATAAATGATACAATGTCTTATTCATATTTGTGTTCTTACCAATATTAAAACATTTATTTAAAAATATTTAGTTCTACTTTACCATTTTTAAGCATTATCTCATCCAAACATTGTGTCTGAAGTTGGAGTTCAGCTTCTCCAAGAATCTTAAGCACAGAATCTGTTGAGCTTTTCCCCCAGGTTCTTCTTGGAGACCCTTCAATATCTAATTTAATAACATGTCCCAGTGTAAGTTCTACAAGAACAAAAGAAGTAGGGAAATTGAGTGAGTATTACAAAATGGTCACTATGAAATTACTACAACATGAGATTAGCATACCATTTGCATGGTTGACTATAAGCCAGAAACTTAATTAAAAAAAAATCTACTTTTAGTGTTCATATAATATTGTGCATTTAGAGCTGTTTTTAAAAAGTGATTAGCAAGGTTGGAAGACAGAGATCTGTTGGTTGGGAGATGGAAAACAAAGAAAAATCTTCAATTAAAGAAAAAAGTTTCATTTGCCTAGTACTTAGCACAAAATCTAGCATAGAACAGTTACTTAATAAATGTTTGATATGACTAAAGTATGATCTCAATGACAGATATGTAATGTTGCATGCAAAACTAAGCTAAGAAAAGTTAACAACGTCAACTATTAGATTGGTCACAAAATGATGAATTTTTAAGCAAAAATTTAACAAAAACAAAAAACAAAAAACCAGAGACCATCTCAGGAATGAAGGAATGCCAGTCTGCTTTCATGGAAGTCTGATCATGGAGTCAGGAATTCTCGGATCCAAATCTCACAGATGATTGTAGTCTGAAACAAGTCACTGAACTTTTCAGTGCAAATTTCTAAGGCTTTTAATTACTTCTCTCCTATCATTCCCTCATCTGAGAGCAATGTTATCATACTTTACCAAAAAAAAAAAAAAAAAAAAAAAAAAAAAAAAAAAAAAAAAAAAAAAAAAAAAAAAAAGGACGTTCATCATGAGCTGCTGCTTCTCTCCTCTTCCTTATTCTTATCACTCAGGGATCTTCTGCCACTACTTCTTCCTTCACCTCTGTCTCACATGATTTAAGTAGTTTTACTCCTTACAAAGCTAACACTCCTACCTGTTCAAGTGATAACTATCCCATACTATCTCCTCCAACAGGTCACCACCTTTCTCAGTTGCAGAGCTGGGGACCATCTGCTTTAAGAGAAGGAATTTTCTCCCAGGACCTCCCTACACTTATGAATCCAGTCTCTACTTTTTGTTATACCAAAGTAGTAGATCCAAGAATACATTCTTGTATTGTATAATTGTATTTGTACATTATACAAAATTTGAATATTTGTTGCCAAATAGTTTTTCTTTCTGTAGTGACATTAGTAAATATTTCTTAATTTCTACTCTGAAAATTTTCTGATTCCAGAAACATTTGCTTTTATATCTTTTTTGTACTAACTACTTTTTCTGGAATTCCTTATAAACTCTAGTGGCTCAGGTTTCTGTGAGTAGGCTAATCAAAAGAAAGACTATAATTTAAGTATTCAATTTTTAAAAGTTTAATTTTAGTAAATAAATAATTTAATTCCCCCGCCCCCTTAAGAATTTTCTCAGGGCATGTCCAGGAGGCAGCAGCTCCCCTGAGCTCTCCCCCAAACCCTTCCAAACATCTTTAAATAATACTCCAAAATAAATTCTGGAGTAGCAGAGCTCACAAAAGGACAGGGTAAAACAATTTTCCAGCCCGAGACAACTTAGAAGGTCTACAGGAAAGGTCTGTCATGCTGGAGCTCAGTTCTATCCAAGTCATGCCCTGGAAAAAGCAATAGTGATCATGAGGGCAATGAGAACAGTGATGGCAGCGGCAGTTTCTGGATCCCTCAGCCCAGAAATAAAAAGAGGGTCAGAAGACTGGTCAGAAGGAGATTACAGAGATCTCTCTGCTAGCAACACGGGAGAGACTGTTGCCTTATCTACTAGAACATGAAAACTTGCAGCCACAGGGGAACTGGGACTCTGCTCATAGTTCCATGATGGAAGAGAGTGCTTGTAGATGCTCACAGGCCAAAGCACAGACCAGTGGAGTGGCTTGTTCTTAGATCATACCACTTTGGAAGAACCAAAACGTTATAAGTCCCCAGAATTAGCTATGAAACAACTGTACAAAAACCCTGAAGTTTGGGAAAGTGCTTCCTCCACTTTGGAGCAAGAGTCCCAGTTTAACATAAGTTGGGAAATGAGCAAACAGCAGAAAACAGTCCTGACTAGAGAAGGTACTTTGGTGACAGGGAAGATCAAAATACACTCGGAAGAAGAACACAAAGTCAAAATTTCTGCATCTAAAATCTCAAAGGAGAAATATGAATGAAAGACCCTGGAAGATCTTGAAAAAGATTTTAAAAATCAAGAGAGGAAGAGGAAAAATTGGGAAGAAAAATGAGTGATGTAAGAAAATCATGAAAAAAGTCAACAGTTTGGTAATGGAGGTATAAGAAAATACTGAAGAAAATACCATGTTAGGTTGAGTAAGAGAACAGGCCAAACGATAACAGAGGAAAAAAAAAATCACCGAAGAGAATGCCTTGAAAGGCAGAATTGGCCAAATGGAAAAAGATATATAAAAATTCACTGAAGAGAAGACCTCCTTCTAAAGTGGAACTGACCAAATTGGGGGGAAAAAAAAGTATAAAAGTTGACTAAAGAAAATAATTCCTTAAAAATAAAAATCAGACAAGTGGAAGCTAATGACTTTATGAGGCATCAAGAAAAAAAAAAGAAAAAAGAAAAAATATGAAATATCTAAATGGAAAAACAACTGACTTGGAACAGATCTAGGAGAGAATATAAGAATTACTAGAAGTAATTTTTGATCATGACCTGAAAGTCATGATCAAAAAAAAGAGCCTAGACATCATCTTTCAAGAAATTATCAAGGAAAACTTCCCTGATATTCTAGAACTAGAGAGTAAATTAAAAACTGAAAGAATCCACCAAACACAAGTTAAAAGAAGTCCCAAAACAAAAACTCTCAGAAATACTGTAGTCAAATTCCAAAGCTCTCAGATCAAGAAGAAAATATTTCAAGCAGCCAAAAAGAAACCATTAAAATACTGGGGAGCCAGTCAGGATAACACAAAATCTAGCAGTTTCTACATTAAAGAATTGGAGGGCTGAGAATATGATATTCTGAAGGGGAAAAGAACTAGGATTATAACCAAAAAAAACTGAGTACAAGCTGTCAGGTGAAATTAAAAATAGACAGACATTCAATAAAATAGAGGACTTGCAAGTATTCTTGATAAAAAGACCAGAACTGAATAGAAAATCTGACTTTTAAATACAAGACTCTAGAGAAGCATAAACAGATACACAAGAAAGAAAAATCATTAAGGATTCAACAAAATTAAGCTGTTTACATTTCTACTTGGGAAAATGATACTTGTAACTCCCAAAAACTTTCTCATTATTAGGGCAGTTAAAAAGTGTGTGTGTGTATGGAGAGAGAGAGAGAGAGAGAGAGAGAGGGAGGAAGGGAGGATATGAATGGAAGGGTGTGAGCTGAATATGTTGGGATAATTGTCTAAAAAATTAAGACATGAGAAAGAAGAATGCATTGGGAGAACAAGGAAGGAAGAGGCAGAATGGGGTAATTAATGGACATAAGAAGTACAAAAGGGATTTTACAATGGAAAGGAAAATAGGGCAGGTGGGAGAGGATAGGGCATGAACCTGATTCACATTGCATTTGTGAGAATAATATACACACTCATTGGGATATAGAAATCTATCTTACCATACAGAAAAAGCAGGGGGGAAAGGAAATGAGAAGAAGATGGGTGCTGACAGAAGGGAGGGTGGATTGGGGGGAGGCTGAAATCAGAAAAAAAAATTTGATTGGTCAGAATGATAAATGGTCAGAAATTCTGAACAGGCAATTTTCAGACAAAGTAATTAAAGCTATCTAAAGTCATAGGAAAAAACACTCAATCACTATTGATTAGAAAAATGCAAATTAAAACAATTTTGAGATTCCATCCTACACCTATCAGATTGGCTAATATAACAGAGAAGGAAAATGGTAAACGTTGGAGTGGCTAATTGAAAAACTGAGACACCAATGTTCTGTTGGTGAAGTGGAGAGCAATATGGACCAAAGGGCTACAAAAACCATCTATAACCTTTGACTAAGTAATCCCATTACTTGGACTGCTAAAGAGGGAAGGAAGGGAGGGAGGGAGGGAAGTAGGGAGGGAAGGAAGAAAGGAAGGGAGAGAGGGAGGGAAGGAAAAAGAGAGGGAGGGAGGAAGGAAGGGAAGTAGGGAGGGAGGAAAGGAGGAAGGTAGGAAAAAAATGATCTATAGATACAAAAATATTTATAGCAGCTTTTTTAATCTGGAAAGACTGATATAAAGTGAGCAGAACTAAGAGAACAGTGTACACAATAACAGCAATGTTGTATGACGATAAACTGTGAATGATTTATTCTTGCCTTTATGATAAAGGCAATTCTGAAGGATCTATGGTAAAATGTTCTCTCCAGAGAAAGAACTGAATGTAGGTTGAAGCACACTTTTTCTTTATTTTTCGTGTGTGTGTGTGTGTGTGTGTGTGTGTGTGTGTGTGTGTGTGTGTGTGTTTAGGGGGCTATGTTTTCTTTTGCAATATGAATAACATGGAAAAAGGGTTTTGTATCTCTGTACATAAATAATCTTTACCAAACTGTTGGTTCAAATTACTTGAATTCTTAATTTGAGGTGGAAGGGAAAAGAAGAAGGGAGAGATTGGAACTCAAGAATTTTTTAAATGAGTTTTAAAAATTGTTTTTACATCCAATTGGGGAAAAATAATAAATTAAAAACAGAAAAAGATAATTTCATTTCCTTGATTTGGTTCCTTATAACACATTAATCAAGACTACCATTTGCTTTTTATTTCAATAAATGCATATTTCCCTTTGTATCATTTAACATAAATAATATAAAGTAATTGCTTTGCTTTGAAAATGAGATGGATTTTCAACATTTTTGTAATTATTCTCACCTGTAGGAAAGGTCTCTTCCATGCTTAACTTGGCTAGAGGAATTTCCAGTTGACTTCCTGCCTCCCATTTCTTACGCTCTGACGTTACAGATTTTTCTTCCTGATGATCCTTAATATCTTCATTCATAGTTATTTTATAAATTTCAGGGGTTTGTATCTTTTCTTCTTCCTCTTTGTAAGCCTTGAGATTTTGATTTAGTCTACGCAGTATCTCTCGTTTATTCTGCAATAGTAATAGTCTTATATTTTGAAATATTTATATAAACTAAAAGAAAGGGTCAAGAAAAAGCTAAAAAATTTTACTTACTGAAAGAGCATTATCAGTTGCTTTAATTTCTTCAGAAGTTTCGTGAATGCCAATTAAACTTCCAACCTTTAAAATCAGAAAGATTCAAGATGAGATTATCAGAAAAAATTCTTCCTTAAAGACTGTTAATTCTTTTTATTTGATTCCCTTCAGTATGAATCTCTCTATAATCCCTCATTTCAGCAAAATTTGAATTCTTTTAAATATTTTTTAAAAATCTCAAAGTCAATCAAATAATAAGCTTAATATCAGCCCACATGCCAATTCTCACTTATTTGATCAAATACGTGTATTATCTAAATTTTTGGTAACCAGCATCTCTTTTAGGGAGGAGGAGGGAAAGGGGAAAGGGTCATTTCAACTCCACCAGAGAAAGGACAACGAAATGAAATGAACATAGTTCAAGTTTCTCTATTAAAACAAGTATCATTAAAGATTTAGTAGATGAAGTGACTAAACATAAGTCAAAAATGAGTTTTGAATTTATTGATATTTTCTCTGTCCAATATTATCATATAAGTTGTGAATTGGGGAAATTGTTTTTTACTTCAAAAACAAAAGCAAACATGGAAAGTGAGAACTGAGTTGTTTGGAAGATAGCAAATAGGCAATCTTTCTTTTGATTAACCTATTCACAGTAATCTGAGCCTTTAGAGAGTTTATAAGAAAATCTAGAAAAAGTAGTTAGTGCAAAAAGATATGAAACAAAAGCTTCTAGAATCAGAAAGTTTTCAAAGAAATATTTACTAATGTCAATACAGAAAGCAAAATTATTAGGCAACAAGTATTATTTCAAATTTTGTACCACTTGGGGAAATAGTTTAGCAGGATTAGAAGTAATTGAAACAAAGAGTATTTTATCCAGTAAGAGTAGCCAGCAATTAGCAGTCTCTAAGAACCAGAGATGACCAGCTAGATGGTATATATGTCTACGTACCATCTAAAGTTTGGAATAAACAGTGTTGTAGATGCAAAAGAAATTTTAGAAGAAAAAACTAAGATATTAAAGAGCAAAAAGTTACTAGAGAAGCAATTGCTTCTTATATGAAATTCTCATTAAATGACTAAAAACTTTACATTTGCATAGTCAACCAGGTTATTGACTATATATCAACAGGCAACATATATAGAGAGAATATACAAATCACTGAAATACCCGAGAAAAACATTGATGTGTCCTATCACTTATCAACTATCATAGATTGATCAATCAATCAACAACCATGTATTATGTATCAGGAAATGTGCTAAGCACTGGAGATAAATTTAAAAAATTAAAGAATCCTTACTATCAAGTCCACCAGAGAACAGACAATGAAATGAAATAAATACAATTTAATTTACTCTTCACATTAAAGATTAGTAGGTGAAGTGACTTAACAGTAAGTTGGAAATGAGGTTTTATTAAACAGTATTTGAATTTATTGATATTTTCTCTATCCTATATTATCATACAGTCATGAGTAGGGAAGACTGCTTTCTGTTTCAAAAACAAAAGCAAACATGGAAAATGAGAATTTAGATTCTGACGAATAAAAGACCCAAATGACAATGATGCTGGCAAGGGGGGAAGTAAATTTAATTTGGTAAAAATAGTTTCAGGAGAATAGGCTATAAATTATTTCACATTTATTTTTAAGACTTAAACTCTTTTGATAGCACATACTTTTCTCTTTATTAAAATTAGGATTTTTTTTTTCAACTATCATCCTATACTGCTAGACTAGTATCAATATAAAGTTTTGGCTCAGTCCACATTTATTTGTCAGTCTCATTTTTGGCTTATAAGAAGTTAATGACAGAATAAAATAACAAAGGATTAGAAGAATTACATAATGACAAAGCAACACAAATGAAAGAATCATTAAAAAAAAAAGGTAAGTTCAGAGTAACTGTAATAATCAACCTTGATCCCTGGGAACTAATAATGGTACTTCTCTTCTTGGTTTATAATGTAGAGAATTAAAGGGGCTGAAAATTTCACATTATTAGATATGGTCACAGTATTGGCTGTTTTTGCTTAACTTTAACAACAGTGGAAGGTTCAATTCTGAGGGGTGATAAGTTTGGAAATATACAAAAAGGGTATATCCACAAATGACAGTAAAAACCATTTAAAACAAAAAATTTTAAATATTAAAAACAAACAATAATATCATACAAATGTAGACAGATGTTGAATGGGACAAAACCCAAAATTTCTAAGTTTAGCTTTTATCTTATTTCTAGTTTATATGATTATATTTTTGTATTTACATTGAAATATTGATATGGACAATTAAAAAATCAGACCAATCAGTATTAATGAAGCAAATTAAAATGAAATGAGCTTTAATTACATTGGAATTTCATTATGAAAGGGAAAAGGAATAAGCATTTAGTAAGTGCCTATCATATGCCAGTTACTGTACTAAATGTTTTGCAAATTTTATCACTCTCAATTCTCACAACACCACTATGAGGTAGATGTTGTTATTACAGTAGGAAACTGAGGTAGACAGGGGTTACTATAAGGTCACAGGTTTTATTAGTTTGAGTCCATATTTGAACTCAAGTCTTCTTGACGTTAGTCCTAGGACTGCACTACCTATCTACCTATCATTACAGTATCATTAGCTATATAAATAAAAATGATAATTACTGAAATCAATCAATCAAAAAGTTTTTATTAAGCACTGTTATGCTGGGAACTGGGGATATAGAAATGCAAATATGATCTTGCTCCACCCTTCAGGTAGCTTAGGTTAACAACGGCATAACTAAAGGATACAACAACTGATAAGTTTATAAAATTCCTACTTGTGCCAGTCACTGAATCATATGCTGGGAATACAAACAAAAATATGAATCAATCCCTTATTCTAAGGAGCTAATATTCTAAAACCAGAGACAATACAGACATACATCCTGATGCAGGGCCCCCTCATCCAGTACCTGGACCACTGAGGTAACTTGAGGGACGGTATTCCTGCTTCAAGTTTCTTCCAGCTGCAGGACCTGCTCTGCTGCGACATCAGGGGGATCTATTTTAAAATCCTATTTGTCTTTTAAAGGATTTTGCAATGATCCCTCCCCTAGATATTTCTCCCCTTCTCACATTCATAAGCCAATGACATTGGCTTTCTTGCTTGTTCCTCAAACATGACATTCTGTTTTCTGACAACATACCTTTTCCCTGGCTGTCCCCCTTACTTATCTCTCCCTTCTCACCTCTATCTTCTGGCTCCCCTCAAGTCCCACCTTGTGCAAAAGGTCTTTTCTGCACCTATATCACCCTACTTCCAACTCACCTCTTTTTGTGCCTTCCCTCTGTGACTACCTCCATTTTACATTATTTGTATTTTGTGTGTAGATAGCTGTTTGCATGTTCTCTTCTGTTAGAATATAAACTCATTTAAGGCAGGGACCATGTTTTTGTCTCTTTCTGTATTTTGAACACTTAGCATAGTGCCTGAAGCTTAGTGATCATTTAATACAAAATGAGTAGATATAAATAAATACAAGGGAGTAACTGAGGGAGAACACAGGCAATTGAGGAGGATAGAGAAGTATTATGAAGAAGGAGCCAGTCCTGTGTTTTTGAAGTGTGAGAATCTATGAGACAAGGTGAGGAGCTAAACAGAGTTTAAATAAAGTAGAGGACTCTTTCCCCTCTCTGCCCCCCTCCTCCAAAGCCCTAGGGTATTATTCCATTAAAGGAAGAAAAGAGAAAAGATTCACTAAAAATAAAGGACATTTATGAAAAGTCTCACTTAAAAGAGTTCAGGGGGGCTCTGGCGTGCAAATTCTCAATCAAAAAAAAATTTCGACATTCTTATGAAGAAACAATTTGTTTTTCTTAAAGAACTTTCCATGTGTGGATGTATCTTCCCTTTCATGAGATATTTACATCATTTATATCAGAAACTGACAATTGGCTTACTTAAAAATTTGTTTCTGGAAATATCATTTTCATCCAACCTATTTCTTTCCTTAGTTAAAAATTTCAAAAAACTTACCACACCCACTTCTTTCAAAGCTGATGTAATGGAGATAACTGGCATATTATTCTTCACCTGTAACTGGGAAGAAGGGCTGCCTGATTCATGCTGTTCCTGGGAGTGACCAGGTGCTGCTCTCTCATTGGAAGGCACATTAATCATTTTTATGCCTTTAGCTTCTAACTGTAAAAAAACCCCAAACAAACAAACAAAAAAGGTTTATAGATAAAAATTCAAATGTGTAGATGAAAAAAGCATATGAAAAAACACATTTGTCAACTTGGTAGATTAGATTTTGATTAAGGGTTCATGGATAACAACATACATTGGATAATTTTTATCAAATTGTGTAATATCTTATTTTTTATTACAAAAAAAAGCAATGAAAAGATCATTGACTTCCAATTAATCTAATATTAATTTTTCTTTTGTTTCAAATCAGTAAGTTTACAAAATATAAAAATCATTCTATTAATCATACTCTTTAAAATGAATTTATTTGCAGTTTTGAGCATATTCTCCAATAGATATCAAATAGCATCTAAAAATGGAAATATCAATTGTTATAAAGAAAAAGAATGACACTTTCAGGGGCTGGGCTACAAATTCAAATTCACTAAATAATTTGGTGCCTTCAGATATCTCTTTTATCCTAAAATTCAAGTCTATAAACAGCACAACTAATTATAACAATTATACCTAACACTTATACAGCATTTTATATGTCAAATGCTGTGCACAATTATCATCTTACTTTAGCCTCTGAGAGGCAGGTGCAATTATTATCCCCATTTTTCAGATAAGGAAATTGAGGCAAACAAAGATTAAGTTATTTGCTGTGGACCAAACAGCTGTATGTACAGTGTGTGGGCATATCTTGCCTTTCATCACAGATATCTTATAAAATGATCTATCATTTTCAAGATTATGTAGTTTCTACTACAGATTTTCTTGTTTTCATTCAAATGCTCTTACAAAAAATCATCAGAGATGAAACTATCAGAAGGACAAGATAGAAATAAAAGTAGAACAGATTTGTCAATATTTTTGTAACTGACTATCTTCATCACTGATAACAATGGAATCACCATATTTGACCAGAGTTCACAAGGGAGTAGCAATCCTAAATCCTAAAAAAATCTGTGTTAACAAAATTTTATCAGCACATTTCTAATGCTAGCCAGTTATAAAAATACATAACACATAATTCTTAATTCGCTATCACCACATTAGCTCAAGATTCCAACTTTGAAAAAGTTTCCTTTGGACATTAAAGGTTTTCTTACTAACTTCCAGTCAAGACGCTACTTAAAAAGTAGGCTGATCATTTTCCATTTACCTACTCTAACAAAAATCTTAAATTTGTACAAGATTGCATAATGATCAAGAAATCTAATGAAAAATAAGCTACTTCTTGTATTCCAGAACCACACAAAATGGCAGCTAAAGCCCATAGTCAATAGGAAAGGAGACTGCCAGCAAAGCCAGAACTAGCCTAGGCCAACAAGCAGCAGCTTTCCACAGCATGACCCAAGTCATTCAGTGACATGACATTAGCTATAGGACTCATACTGTATTAGCAACTGGCTACCCCCTGGGCCCTCTGGCTGGAGGGCTAAGTAAGAACTGCTCCCAAAGCATCCATCCATATATAGAGATCTTTTGTGCCTCTTCATATCCCACCAGCTTCAGGCCTTCAGACTGTTTACTCTTGTGCCAGCTGCCGTTTACCCTCCCTCTCCTTTAACTCCCTTTTGTGTGTAGTCTTTCTCCATTGGCCTTATAAGTGATGGCTTCATATTTGTATCCCTAGCACTTAGTATAGTATAGGGACTAAAGATATAAAGGTAGGAACTTAATAAATATTTACTGACAGGAAAGGAGATGAACACACACACACACACATGCACACACTCTAAAGGAGAGAAAGGGGATGATTAAGATACTAAAAAAACACATGTTCTGATCTCATCAGCTCCCATTATCAGTTCTGCTTCTCTAGTCCTAATCTCTCTGCTGATCTAGACATATTTCTAACTGCCTATTGGACATCCTGAATGGGATGTCCTGTAGATATTTTAAAGTCAACATGCCCAAAACTGAATTCCTCATTACCTCTAAAACTTCCTTTTCCTTACTACTACCTTTCCCATTATTGATGAAAGCATCACTATCTGACTGGACCTTCAGGTTATCAACCTAGATATCTATCCTCAATACTCTGTTCTGTTACACATTTAGTCAGTCACTCAGCATTTACTTGACATCTACCATTTGCCATATACTATCTGAAATTCTGGAGATATAAAGTAAGGCAGAAGAAAGTCCCTCCCCCTGAGCTCAAATTTAGTTGGGGAGATAATAAACAAACAACTATGTACAAATAAGCTAAATAAAAGTTAAACAGGCCAAGACTAATAAAGAGAAGGCACAAGAATTAACAGAGATTGCAGAAAGCTTCCTTTATAAATGGTGAAATTTTAGCAGGGACTTGAAGGAAACAAGAAAATCGGGAGGCAGATAGAAGGGAGAGCATTCCATGCATAAGGAAAAGCCAAAGAACCATAAAGGAATCTACTACAAATTTGGATTAAGTATATGTTAAATATAAGACAGTAAAAATAAGACATAAAAGTGGCAATACTCCTATACTTTATTCCTTTAATGCTCCTTTACTCCTATAAATGCATTTATATGTAAGTATAATTCTTAAATTCTCTCAATTTAAAAAAAAGAGAAAAAGATAGACCAGGCCCAAAGTCTGAAAATTTCATTATAGAATTAGGGCAAAGAAGTATATGTGAAACTAGAACCATCAGAACTTTATCAACCACCAGTTTCTGAGGTTCATAAATTTATAAGATATCCAGGAAATATGCAACTTGGAAAAAATGTTAATCAGCAATGCCACCAAATTTTAGCTTGTTTCATAATGCCAGCTAGAAAACTATAAGCACATTTAATTATTAAAAAACAATCCAGGGACAGTTAGGTGGCACAGTGAATAGAGTACCAGCCCTGGAGTCAGGTGGACCTGAGTTCAGATCAGACCTCAGACACTTAATATGTGCTAGACTGGCAAATCACTTAACACCAAATGCCTCTCAAAAAAAAAAAAAAAGGTTTAAACTGAGATAAATATTAACAAATAGCATGCTCTCACCATATTAAATGGATCAAAAGGAATTTCACAGAAGATTTCATAGACCCCAAAGAAGATGGAATTTTAAATTTTATTCAATTCACATTAAGTTTCTTAAAAATGAGTTGCTTTTTGTCTAAGTGAGAGATAGCATGGGAAAGCTGGATTCGGAGAGAGCAAGATTTGTGTTCAAGTCCTAGTGCTGAAATAGACTGATCACAAGCAATTAATCTATAGTAATCAAACAATAATCACAATTTACTAGATGTTGATTTGCCTTGGCAAAAGAAACTTCCTCACCAAGAGTTTCCTATACCAATGAAAAAATAGGTTTTAGTGAAAAAAATATAAGTCATCCAAAAAAACAATACTTACTAAATATTTTTTTTGCTATGTCTCTTAAAATCTGAAATATAAGTCCATTTTATGATAGAAAACTTACAAAAATACATGAAATACTGTTATACTAGGTAAACACTGATAGTTAAAGTGTAACAGGACAGAACTTGAGTTATATTCATTTTAAAGAGTGATAAATATATTTGAATATAAAGATCTAAAATATATTTTGCCCATTTGGATATTCCTCTAACATGGTGTTTTCCAAAAAAGCTGAGGCTTAGTAAAACAATTTGAAGTCACTTACCAGATTATGCTGATTCAAAAAAATAGCTGAGAATCACTTTCTAATTCAAGTTGGATACTCATAGAATTTTGGTAGTAAAAGAAACTAGCATTTACCTGATCCAATCCTATTAACTTTGTAGATGAAGTATCTGAATCTCACAAGATTAAATGGCTTGGCCAAATCACACACACAATGACAGAGACATGATTATAACTGAGATTCTCTCACCATTTCTCTATTTTTTTTCATTATGAGCACCAACTACATGGCCAGCACTGAAATACTAAAATACTAGTGTTCTCAAATAATCTAGTTATCCACATTACCAAGAGAGTACACAATGGTAGAAAAATAGTCTTCATTAATTTCAAATTTGAAGCATACACATTCATGTTTTGATTAATCTAAAAAAGTAAGAAGATCTCATCAATTAGCATGGATCATATGGTAATGAAAGAGATTATTACATGTTCTTCCCAAGCTCGATTCTCTCTCTCATATGCTTCCTTTCTCTTTCGTTCTAGTTGTTCTTTCAATACAGCAGCTCGAGCATTTACCTGAGCCTGAAAATGAACAGAAGTGAATAAGTGCCACAGAAAGAAGACCCAAAGCACACAACTAAAGATTTATGAAAATGGTTATACCTTTTGATCTAGGGATCCTATGGCTATGCATATATCTAAAGGAGGTCAAGCACTAAACTACATGAAAGTATTTATAGAAGTACTTTTGTGGTAGCAAATGACTAAAATTAAGTAATGACCATTTAGAGGGGAAATGACAACAAACTGTAGTACCTGCAGATTATAGTATATTTCTGTGCTATAAGAAATAATGAGTAAGAAAAGTATGGAAAGAGTTATATGAACTGATGCAAAGGGAAGTAAAAAGAAGGAAGAGGCAGAGAAAAAATATTTATATATATATAGTACCTATTATATGTCAGGCACTGTGCTAAGTGCTTTTAAAAATACTATCTCACAACAACCCTGTGAAGTAGATGCTATTTACCGGCTCCTCATTACAGTTAAGGAAACTGAAGCAAATAAGAGCATAAGTGACAAGCCCAAGGTTATATGGCCAATCAGTGTCTGAAAAGTCACATTTGAACTCGTCTTCCTGATTTAAGATCCTGTGGTTTACCCACCGTACTACAAGCTTTTAGAACTGTTTTCCTAAGAAAACAACATGCATGGCTACAAGAGTGAAAATGGAAACAGGAACAACAAAATCTTCAAAGTTGAATGTTTCAAAATTATAATCATTAGCATGAGCTACAAAAAGATATGTCAAAACATCTTTTATGCAGCATCTGGAGTATCATGAATATTGGAACACTGCATGTGAAACATAAGATTTATTAATGTCTTAATTAGTTCTGTGGGACTCTCCCCTTCCCCCTTTTCCTCATTCTTTCTTTCAGAGAGAAGGTTAATACAGAGAGATATGTGGATGATGTCAAAACAAAAGACAGCAATAAAAATTAATGAAAGGCAGGCACGCAAGCAGGGAGGGAAAGAAGGAGGGAGGGAGGGAGGAAAGAAGGGAGAAAGAGAGGTATAATGTTTGGGTGACTTTTCTGTCATAGTCTGACCCAGTCTCCTCCAGCAATCTGCCAGTATGCCAGTCTCAACCAGTCTCCCCCTGAGTCTGACTTTGTCCCCAGGTTAAATACCCTATTACAATTACATCATTACAGTTTAATGAGTGTAAGTATCATTATTATATCATTATAACATACTAGATATATGTGAACTAGAGAATCATTATCTCATCAATTCCTTATTTCAAGTATACTTCTCCAGAGTTCTTGCTCTGTCTCCAGCTTTTTTTTTGTTTGTTTTAGAACACAGGTGGTCATGCCCTCCTTGACTTCTCAGGAAGGTGAGAACACCAAACCAGATATTGTTAGCAAGTTTCCTTTAGGCTGAAGGGTCTTACTTGAAATAGGTATACATAAATCCATCAGCATGGAAGGTATTACACAAGCACACAGTAATATGACACAGGCTAGTAGTGATGTAACAAACAACATGAATCAACATAAAGAATTATACATGTCCACAAGTCCTAGAAGGAGGGTACAGAAATAACAATCACACAAAAATCTTCAGCAGCTGAGAGATAGTCCAAAAGCAATCTATTGTCCATTACGTCATGTGCCAGGGAATACAATGATTCCTGCAAGTTTTGAAATCCTGCAGTAGTCTCATCATCTGTCAGAGAATCCAATGATTCCTGCAGATTTTGAAGTCCTACAACAGTCTCATCATGTCTCAGGGAATCCAATGATTCCTGCAGGTTTTAAAGTCCTGCAACAGTCTTATCAACAATTTTTTGATTGCCATAACTGCCATACTCTTTCAGTGGTGGACACAATCAGTGATGGAACCACCCAATGTTTCTTGGGTCTTCTTCGTTTCAAGTGTCTTTCCCATCTCTCTCCAAGGAACAAGGCAGATACGGCCCTTTGGCACCCATCTAATTCCTTCTCCATCTATAGAGAATACAAGCAAACCCTCTCCCCAAGCAGTTAACTGTTATGGGCCAGAACATGAAACAAGGTGCTAAGTCAGTGAAATTGATAGAGACAATGGTTGTTTAGCAGGGTGCTTAACAGTTCTCTAGTTCAGTACATGTGTTTAGTATTTACCATAGTTCTACAAGATTCACATCTTTAATAAGAGAGCATATAATCTCGGACAAACTCAGCCAGAATCAGAAGTAGGGAAGACAGAGAAGTGGTGGCAGGCTCTCCTCCTTCCTTTCTCCACTGAAACCAAGATCCAGAAGGCCTCCAGAAAACTAGCCGAGCCCCAAGTGAATGAGATAAGACTCTGAAGGTCACAGTAAAGGATTTGGACTTTAACCCCTGGCTGTACTCCTGTGGTGATTACTGAACTGAAACGAAGGCTGCCTCTAGAGACCCCAAGAAAACCTCATTAATATTTTAAAGAGAATATTACATTTTGGCACCAGAACATGGGACCAAGAACCTTCATCAGTGACCCAGAAATTAGGGTGAGTACAAAAACAGACAAGGAAACTTTGTTAAGGGGTAAAAGTAGTATTTCAGCTAAATGGGACAAATGTTTAGAAAAGAGATTTCTCTCCTGAAAGGAAAATGTGATGAAAGTTTAGTCAGACTGATAAAAAAATCACAAGGTTTAATTAATTGTAACTTGGGAGTAGATCACTGAACTTTTAGAAACAGTACAGTACACATCTCCTTGGTTCTCTAAGGAAAAAGAATTGAATCCAGATGAATGGAAATTAGGAGAGCAATTATGTCAATACTACAATGATAATGGACCTGACTCAATTTCCAAAGAAACACTTTATACACATAATTTAATACAACTGGCTTTAAGAAATTATATAAGTATTAGAATAAGAAAAAAGAAGAAAGAGCAGGAGGGGGAGGATCCAGATAAACTGGGTGAAAAGGATGAAGAATCAGATAAGAATAGAGTTAAGTATAATTCTGAATATGGCACTTCACAGCAGGAGCATTTCCCATCCCCTGACTTTTCCCTCAATTAATCCTTCATGGGGGGAGGGAGGAGAAGGGGAAGGGGCAGTAACACAATCAGTATCACCTATGAAGCAACCTACAAGATTAATTAAAGCTAAAAATGAAGGACAGGATATATCTGATTTAATAAATGCATACCCTGTGATTGAAAAGCTTGACTCTTTAGGTCAACAAAGGAGAAGATACTCCTTTCAATCTGGAAAAAATTAAGGATTTGAAAAAGAGCTGCACTCTTTATAGGGCTGCATCATTTTATGTTAAGATGTTACTAGAGAATTTGGCTTATGAAATCTTAATCCTGAGTGACTGGAAATCCACAGCAAGGACATGTTTAGAACCTGGACAAAACTTGTTGTGGCTTTCGGAGTATCATGAATAATGAAGGATTCAAGTCCCATGCAATAAGCAAACTGGAGTTAATATTCAAATCACTTTTCACCAATTAGCAGGTAAGGGTCAGTATGTAGACAATTCAACACAAATTAATTAACCCATAACAGTATATGAGCAAATTGCTGCTGCTGCAATCAAAGCTTGGTACTCCCTCCCAGGAAAAGATGGAGGGGAAGCCTTCACAAAAATAGAGCAAGGTCCCAATGAACTTTTTGCTGATTTTGTGGGACGTTTGCAAACAGCTGTCACAAGAACCATTGGAGAAAATGCAGTTACAAGAATACTAAGATAACTGGCTAAGGAAAATGCTAATGAGGTTTTCAGAAGAATTATATGGGGACCACACAAAGATGCTCCTTTAGAGGAGATCATAATACGCTGTGCCACAGTGGGCACAAATGCTTATTATACCCAGGCTATGATGAACATGGGAAAATAGGGTCCCTCTTGGCAAGGGACTTCTAGAGAGACTCGACGATGCTTTCAATGTGGAAAAATTCTGAGAACCCAATGTAGGTATAGAGATAGAGTGAGAAGACAGGGTAAGAGAAGACCTAAAACCCTATGTCCAAAATGCCATAAGGGCTTCCACTGGGCCTCAGAATGTAGATTGACCCAGGGAAATGACAGGCGGGGAACAGCTCCAAGATCTCATACAAAAGACAGGTGGGGCATGATGGCAGCCAAAGTTATACCCAGAGAGTCTTTAGAAGTTGAGCACTCTGATGTGATTAATCAGCAGAAAAGCAATCAGATAGCAAAAAGGGATTACAATTGGGGAGAATACAGGCTTTTTTAACCCAACAGAAGGGCAGTGTCCAGTGCCAGCAGCTCCAATATAATCTCCAGGCAATGCGAAAAATTTAGAAAGTAGAAATAGAAGGGACTAGACAGGTTAACTGCTTGGAAGAAAGGGTTTGCTTGTAGCTCTACAACTAGAGAAGGAATCAGATGGATACCAATGAGCACCTGGAGAGAGACAGAAAAAGAGAAAAAAACCCCTCAAAACAAAGGAGAAGACCTAAGAAACATCTGACACTGAAAGAGCATGGCTGATAATGAGACTGATAAAGAACTTTAAAACCAGTAGGAATCACTGGATTCCCTGAGATGAAAAATTGTTGATAAAGACTGTTGCAGGACTTGAAAACCAGCAGGAATCATTGGGATTCCCTAACATAAGATGAGACTATTGCAGGACTTTAAAACTTTTACCTCTCAGACCTGTGGAAGGGGGGTCTTTATGACCAAAGCAGAACTAGAGATCATTACTGATCACAAAATGGAAAATTTCGACTATACCAAACTGAAAAGTTTTTGTACAAACAAAACTAATGCAGACAAGATTAGAAGGGAACCAATAAACTGGGAAAATATTTTTACAGTCAAAGGTTCTGATAAAGGCCTCATTTCCAAAATATATAGAGAATTAACTCTAATTTATAAAAATTCAAGTCATTCCCCAATTGAAAAATGGTCAAAGGATATGAACAGACAATTCTCAGATGAAGAAATTGAAACTATTTCTAGTCATATGAAAAGATGCTCCAAGTCATTATTAATCAGAGAAATGCAAATTAAGACAACTCTAAGATACCACTACACACCTGTCAGATTGGCTAAGATGACAGGAAAAAATAATGATGATATTTGGAGGGGATGCGGGAAAACTGGGACATTGATGCATTGTTGGTGGAGTTGTGAACGAATCCAACCCTTTTGGAGAATAGTTTGGAACTATGCTCAAAAAGTTATCAAACTGTGCATACCCTTTGATCCAGCAGTGTTACTACTGGGATTATATCCCAAAGAGATTATAAAGAAAGGAAAGGGACCTGTATGTGCACGAATGTTTGTGGCAGCCCTTTTTGTAGTGGCTAAAAACTGGAAACTGAATGGATGTCCACCAGTTGGAGAATGGCTGAATAAATTGTGGTATATGAATATTATGGAATATTACTGTTCTGTAAGAAATGACCAACAGGATAATTTCAGAAAGGCCTGGAGAGACTTACACGAACTGATGCTGAGTGAAATGAGCAGGACCAGGAGATCATTATATACTTCAACAACAATACTATATGATGACCAGTTCTGATGGACCAGGCCATCCTCAGCAACGAGATCAACCAAATCATTTCCAATGGAGCAGTAATGAACTGAACCAGCTATGCCCAGAAAAAGAACTCTGGGAGATGACTAAAAACCATTACATTGAATTCCCAATCCCTATATTTGTGCACACCTGCATTTTTGATTTCCTTCACAAGCTAATTGTACAATATTTCAGAGTCTGATTCTTTTTGTACAGCAAAATAACGTTTTGGTCATGTATACTTATTGTGTATCTAATTTATATTTTAATATATTTAACATCTACTGGTCATCCTGCCATCTAGGGGAGGGGGTGGGGGGGGGATAAGAGGTGAAAAATGGGAACAAGAGGTTTGGCAATTGTTAATGATGTAAAGTTACCCATGCATATATCCTGTAAATAAAAGGCTATTAAATTAAAAAAAAATAAATAAAAAAAAAAAAAAGGACTTCAAAACTTGCAGGAATTATTGAATTACTGACACGGGAAGTAATGGACAATAGATTCCTTTTGGACTATTTCCAGGACTTATGGACTTGTGTAATTCTTCATGTTGATTCATGTTATTTGTTACATCACTACTAGGTTGTGTTATGTCACTATGTAATTATGTGTAATACCTCCCATATTGATGGATTTATGTATACCCGTTTTAAGAGTGAGACCCTTCAGAAACCCACTAATCTGATTTGATTTCCCATTTCTTTTGGTGTTTTCATCTCCCTTCCTGAGAAATCAAGGAGGGTGTGATCACCTCCTTTTATGGTATTTTTACTCCTTTTTTGAGCAGATGGGAAGGCGTGATCACCTCCTTGAAAAGTCAGGGAGGTCATGATCACCTATGTTCTAAAAACAAAAGAAAGCGGGAGATGTTATGGGGCAGAACTTGAAACAAGGTGCTAAGTAAGTGGAATTGATAGAGACAATGGTTGTTTACCATGGTGCTTAACAGTTCTATAGTTCAGTACATGTACTTAGTACTTACTATAGTTCTACAAGATTCACACTTTTGATAAGAGACCATATAATCTTGGACAAACTCAGCCAGAATCAGAAGTAGGGAAGACAGAGAAGTGGTGGCAGGCTCTCCTCCTTCCCTTCTCCACTGAAACCAAGATCCGGAAGGCCTCTAGATAACTAGCTCAGCCCCAACTGAAGGACAAAGGACTTTGAAGGAGACATTAAAGGATTTGGACTTTAACCCCTGGCTACTCGTGTGATTACTGAACTGAAAGAAGGCTGCCTCTAGAGACCCCCCCAAGAAAACTGAAAAAAAGAGAACATTACATTTTAAAGAGAATATTACAGTTAATCTATCTGGTCCCTGCTGTTCACCACTTTCTGGATGGTTTCACATCATCTGCTGCTTGCACTGGACATTTCCCTTATGGTGGGTTATAAAACCTGTCTGCTGGAGCCAGTGCATCTTTATCAAAAACTTAATAGTATAAAGAGCTAAATTCAGAAGTTCTCTAGGGTTACCTGTGCCTCCCCCTTTCTTTTGTTTTTGGAGGAGCACCTTGATATCTGTTTCTCCTCTCTATTATAGCCTGTCCTTGAGGATTAAAAGGTATGTGAGTATGATACTGTGCACAAAAGTGTGCAAAATGTTTATAAGTATATGCAGGTCCATTACCTGTTTTTATTGCTTGTGGCACACCCATAATTGCAAAAGCTTATATAAGGAATTCAGTGACCACTTTGGCTGACTCTTTTGCTTCTGGTATTGCAAAAGTAAATCCTGAAAAGGTGTCTACCACAACATGGATAGAAGACAGGCGACCAAAAAATTTATAATGGGTCACATCCATTTGCCAAATTTCATTGGGTCTCAAACCCTGGAGGGAACGTGGAAAGAAAGGCAAGCTGTACAGGCTTTTACTATGCTCCTAGCTTCCTCTCTTGTTATTCCAAATTGCAAACGTAAAGCTCGAGCAGCCTGATGATATTTATAATGAGATACTTGGGCTGCTTAAAATAAAGGAGTATTAGCCAAAATGGTTAGAAGGCTATGTGCTTGTGAATTGGCATAAAAAATAGGACCTGGAAGTCAGTATGAGAGTGGACATGCAAGATATAAATCTAACCTGGATGCTTTCTCACTTGTTCTTGAAGTTCCTTAAAGAACCGATATAAATTAGAAGCTACAAATTTTATTTGGGCTGTGGCAATTCTTTGTACCACTACTGAATAGGCTGAATCAGATATTATATTTATATCTCCTGCATAATAAGTAAGAGTTAGAATGATTGCGTACAATTCATTTTGCTGAGTGGACTGAAAGAGTTCTGACTATTCCCTTTATAGGTAAGTCATGAGAGCATACAACACAAATGTTATGTTTGGATGCATCTATAAAAGTAGTTGGATTTTTAAAGAGAAACCTTAGAAATCTTTTCTTCAAAAATGCATTACCAATTATGTAATAGCCAGGTTATCTTTAATGGAGACCCCTGTGTGTAAAATATGGACCCATGGCCAATAAAATTTGCACTCTGGGATGGTTTCACAGCATACTTGAATTTGTCCATTGGTATAAAAGGAGTATATCTTGTCAGGTCTTATTCCAGATAATTATACTGCTAGCTTAACAGCCTTTAATAAAATTCTAACCACAAGCACTGGGTAAGGAGTAAGGCTTTGTTCTGGTTGTACTGGAAGGTTCACCCATTCTATCACACGGTTTCCTTAATGAAGGACTTCTGTGGGTGCTTCTTTATACAAAAATTGATATTTCCAAGGGTTTTTGAGTGACTCTTTCAACCGTATTAGATGAAGCCTGTTCAACTTCTCTCAAAGCCTCTTGAGCTTCTTTTGTAAGCTAGCATGGTGAGTTAAACCATTGTCTCGCCTTAAAATGTCATATAATGGTTGTAATTGAGAGGTAGTTAAGCCTAACACTGGCCTCAGCCATTGGATATCTCCTATCAATTTCTGAAAGTCATTTAAAGGTTTAACTTCTCTGTTTTTAAAGAAAACTTTTGTACTATAAGCACCTTAGGATAACTTCATATCCTAAATATTGAAAAGGAATGTGCCTTTGAATTTTTTCTGGAGCTATATGCAATTTGTATGGTCTTTTGTAGACATGCTTCTAACATTTGCTCCTCAGGTGTAACACCCCAAGATATCATCCATGTAATGTAACAACATAACTTTTGGAATTGCTTTTCTTACTGGAACAAGAGCAGCAGCCACATACATTTGACACATAGTAAGGCAATTTTTCATTTCCTGTGGCAAAATTGTCCATTCATATCTTTTATAAGGCTCAACTAAACTAACACTACGTACTGAAAAAGCAAATCTTTTCATACCTTCCTTACCCAGAGGGATAGAATAGAAACAATCCTTAATGTCTATAACCCAAAGAGGACATGTCTACCTTAATCTTTGGCCAAAGACTGGGCCAACTGGCACCTCTAATGACTGTACGATCTGCACCTGTGTCTACCAATCCTTCTAATGGTATGCCATTTATATAAATAGTAAGCATAGGTCAGTCAGTTGTAACTGCTGCAATCAAGAATATTCCTGGATTCTGTTGCTGGGAGTAAAAATCTGGGCAAATATCACCAGATTGCTTATCAGGAGTCTGTATCAGTAAATCTGATGCTACTACTTCTCGTAGGTTATAAGTCACACATTGTCTACCTGTAGTAATGACTGGGATATTAGCTACACACCCCAGTTTCCCAAATCAGTGTATAGATGGACACTGTTTTGTAAGCACTGTCAGGAGGTGAAATGATCAAGCCTACTGTGCTTGGAGGCAAGGGATCCATAGGCGGGAGAGGAACAGATTTCACCTCTCCAGGGGATATCTTAGTAGTCCCAGCTGCATAAAACTCTATTTGCCCCAATAGTAATCCCTTTTTCCCATCAGGTTGCTTCCTGGCTAATTGATTATGTAATCCCTTTCTCCCATCTGATTGCTTCTCGGCTGATTGGTCATGTCTGAATACTGAACTTCTAAAGACTCTCTGGATGTAACATCAACTGCCATCATGCTCCAAGTGTTTTTGGGCTGGGCCCCACATCCTGTTTCCCTGAATCAATCTACATTCTAATGTCCAATGGAAGCCTTTGTTGCATTTTGGACATGGGGTATTGGGTCTTGTTCTCCCACCCTGTTTTCTCACTCTGTCTCTATGCAACATTGAGCTTTCAGATGCCCTACTTTTACCACATTGACAAGTCTCTCTGGAAGTCCCTTGCCCAAAAGGACCCTGTCTTCCCATGTTCGGATCTTGGGAAGTCTGCACGATAGCCTGGGTATAAAAGGTATTTATGCCCACTATGGCGCAGCATCTTATGATCTCATCTAAAGGAGCATCATTGTGTAATTCTACTATCAATTCTTCTACAATCCTCATTAACATTTTCTTTAGCAAGCTGTCTTATAATTTCTGTTGCTACATTTTCACCAATAGTTCATATGACAGCTGTCTATAGACGTCCCACAAAAATCAACAAAGGGTTCATTTGGACCTTGTGCTATTTTCATGAAGGCTTCCCCTCTGTCTTGTCTTCCTGGGAAGGTGCCCCATGCTTTGATAGCAGCAGCAGCAATTTGCTCGTATGCTGTTATAGAGTAATTAATCTGTGCCAAAGTGTCTGCATAAAGACCTAAACTTGCTAGTTGATCAGAGGTGAGTAGTATTTTAACTCCAGGTTGCCTATTTTGTTGGGCTTGTATCCTACAGAATTCACTCTATTCAGAAAGCCACAGCAAGTTTTGTCCAGGTTCTAAATATGTCCTTGCTATAGATTTCCAGTCCCTAGGGGCTAAAATTTCATAAGCCAAATTCTGTAATAACATCTTAACATAAGACGATGCAGACCTCTAAAGAGTGCAAGCCTTTTTCAGATCTTTGATTATTTCCACATTAAACGGAGTCAAACTCTTCAATCACAGGGTACATTTCTATTTTTAAATCAGATATATCCTGTCCTTCACTTTTAGCTTCATGGGTGATGCTGATGATGTCACTGTCCTTCTCCCTTCCCTTTCCTTCCTCTACCCATGAAAGAAAATTGAGGGGGGAAGTCATGAGTTGGAGAATACCCTAATGGCTCCATCATGAGTGTAACTGAGCTGTGAAAGTGAGAAGCACCAAACCCCTTAAGTTCATCAGCACAGAATCAGTCCAATTCTCCATGTTTTTCAGTTGCCTTGTTAGAACAAGTTAGAAAGTTGTTTCCTCAGGAATTGAATCAGGACCCATAGCTTCATAATTTTCAATCAGTTGCTCTCCAATTATTTCCCACATATCTGGCTCTAATTTTTCTTCCTTAGATAGCCAAGGAAACGTGCACTCTAATATATTTAAGAGTCCAGTGATCTGCTTTCAAGTTACCGACAAATCTTGCTTCTTTATTAACCTAACTATGCATTCTACATATTCCCTTGGGTTGGGAGGAGACACTTTTCTTAGTATTCGTCCCATTTCAGTCAAAAAAAAACTAAAGTGACTAGTTTAGCCCGTATTGAAGTTTTCCTGCTTGTCTATTTTTATACTCACCCTATTTCTGGGTCACAGGGGACTTCTCCACTGAACTCATGATTGTGTCAGTTGAACTGCTGATCCTTACATCCACGTTCCAGCACCAAAATGTAATGTTCAGGCTAGCTTTCTGTTATAGTCTGACCAATCTCAGTCTGACCCAGTCTCCTCCAGCAGTCTGCCAGTCTGAACCAGTCTCCTCCTGAGTCTGACTTTGTCCCCAGTTTAAATATCCTATTACAATGACGTCATTATAGTATACCGAGTATAAGCCAATCTAGAGTGATTTTATCATTGTATCAAACTAGAGTGACTATATCACTATATTGGAAAACCATTATCTCATCAATTCTACTGAGTTAATACCTTGTTTCATGCACACTTCTCCACAGTTCCAGCCCTCTACAAGGAGAGGAAAAAGGAAGGGAAGGAGAAAAGAAGGGAGGGAGAAAAGAAGGGAGGAAGGAATGAAGGGGAGGAAGAAAGGTGGGAGAAGTGGAGGAGGAAGAAGGGTGGGGGAAGTGGGTGGGGGGAAGAAGGGAAGGGGAAAGGACAGAAGTAGAGAAGGGAGAGAGGGAGAGTAAAGGGGGAGAAAGAACAGAGAGGCACACTCTTGATTTGGTGGAAGGCATAGAGCCAGAAAACTATATTTCACATCTCAATTCCTAAAATTTACTTGGTTTCTTTGGCAAGTGTTAATCACTTCAAGCTTAATTACCTTTAGTGTTTCTATTTTTTTGCGTCTAATTTCTATTTCTTCATCCCCTTCTTGTCCTTTGAATTCATCAGGATCATTCTATAAAATAAATTAGCATATGAACAAGCAAGCCAACAAGGTCACATTGTTCTGAATTAGAAAATGAATTCTGAGAAGTGTTATGTGTGATAGATGACCAATAGTATAAAATTGGAAAGCATTTTAATGCTGTTTTTTTTTCTCTTAACTGAACTCTTCTCAAAAATGATATTTCTTATGTTGGCCGCCTTCTTATACATTTGGTCAAAAAATCCCCAATAAAATGTGAAAGAAGGAAAAAACCATTTTAACTCCTTAATTCAATAATCTAATCTAATTTTCTCTCAAAATTCCTGGGGGGAAAAAACAAGTATGCATTTCAATATTCATTTCTATTTACATAATTGATCAACTTCTTAAATCCTTTGCAAAGGAATCTGTTCTACCTGTTTCACTCTGTTTTATTTCAGGTCTTTTTTTTTTTTTTTTTTTGACACATCTATAAAAGTTTTCCTTTCCCCTTATTTACAATATCCTCTCAAGTACTGAAAGAAAAGGAAAATAATAGTTTTCAACCTACTTTTTCACCACGAAGTTTGGCTTTAATTTGTTGACGTTCATTGAAGTTTTGAAGTCTTATTTGTTTTAATCTTGCCAAGTACTCCTATAAGAACAAAAAAAAAAATAATTTTCACTTAGGGAAAAAACAATCAATATATGAGAATTATGATTTTTTAAAAACTGAGCAAATGCATGAATTTGAACAACAGAAGAATAGAGAGAAAGCACAAGATTATTTGGAAAGGATTAATGGGAGTGCAAAATTAGCAGTCAATTTAAAAACTCATTTCAGCAGACTTCCTCTGAAAGTAATTTTATTAGATATTGCCTGGGTGAGGAAAAAAAAAAAAAACAGCTTCGGGAGTTCTTCCTTTTGTTGAAATCAAATTTAAAAAAATCATATGAGTGATAAAGTTCTTATAAAGAATAATTATGAGGTATGCCAGCCTGACTATATTAATATTCCCTATAGACTTAAAAAGCCTCCAATACTTGTTAAACCATGCAGGAAAAGAAGTCAATAAACTCAAAGTGTGGCTAGATGATGGAGGTAGCGAACATGCAGGAAGCATACCTCTTCTTCCTTGTTTCTTGGTTTCCCTCCTCTTGAAGAACTGGGCCTCCCTCCACACATAGCTGTCAGGTTTTGCAGGGTACCCTGTTTATCATTTAATGTACTAAGTTCAAAAATGAATGGGGCCATGTCACCCATCTTATATAGGAATAGCTAGTTGTTTATTACTTTTTAGATCTAAGTAAGGATCATTTCTAGTTCTAACAATGCCCCTTGACAAATATCTTTTACTTATATTGAAAAATTTTAATTGAAAACATGTAATGGCAATTAATATCAAAGCATAAATCTTCAAATTACATTTCACACATATTCTTACTTGTCATTTTAATTATATGTAAATAGTTCAAAGGTCTTCAAGTCTTATTCCCTGAAATACAAGTGAAATAGTTTTAGTGATGCATTCTTTTTTTCAATATTTACTTTCCAATATTACCTGCCTTCACCTTAGGCAGGAATACATTTCCCTTACCAAAATCAAGTTAGGCAGAACTGTCCAGTTACAACAGATAAGGCTGACAGAATATTTATGAATGAGCAAGGATCAAAAACCCATTTTAAACAGAACATTTCCTTTAATGGACGCCTAGCCTTGGTGAATTAAACAAATTATGATGCATAAGGATAAAGTAAGATTAATGAAAAAGCAGTCTATTTTAACAGATACAGGTTGATCCCATCAACTGCCTTTTTCATGTTTCTTTGCTTCTGTTATTCTACTTATCTTGTGCTCCAGAAAAAACAATATACTATGATCATTTTATAGGAGTAACAGCAGAACTAGGAAACTTTACTGAATGCCCTGGATGACTGTAATAGGCAACTGGTAGACATAAATGAATAGCTGAGAAAAAGTTGGGAGACAATGCTATGCAGTCTTTAAAATGGCATCAAAAAGTTAGGTTGAAGGTACTTAGCTTCATAAGACTCTTTTTTCTTATTGAATTGGGGGGAGGGCAGCAAATGGGATATTAAGAATATTGGGAGCAAAGTGCCTGCTTTTGAAAAGATAAATGTTTCTCAAAATGAATTGAAAAAGACAAAAGGAAATGCCAGCAACTCTTATCGATGGATCCAGGGAAAACAAAGTAACATCAACAAGAATATTTTCCCCATTCCTAATAACTATAGTATGAAAAAGAAGAGATAGTATAGTTCAAGAATAAGATATGGGAATAGTTTCTTCTGTTAAGTCACAAAGAATAAACTAACAAATTATCCTCCTTAATAAAAGTATAAACAAAATTTGTTGTTTTACATTACTTCTAACATTAATTAATATTTTTTAGTTTCAAAAGATGTAACTATGTATTCCCAACCAGTATATCTGAATACTCCAGCATCCTAAAAGTACATCTTTAAGATTATTGCTGCTGTCATGCCATTCTCTGTGTTTTTTCAGTATTTTTAGCAGGTAATACAGTCAATTGAAATATTCTCTCTGGTTCCACTGAATTGGCATATTATTGCTTAATGACTTCAACTGCCATTACCACCTTGCCTTTAATCCCTTTCAGGAAAATAAACACAGCTCTTTGCTGCTAAAAGATTGTGACTCCTGACTTAAGAATACTTTAATTTTTAAACAACCATAGCATAATTTATACATTTTAATCAGTGTTTCCTCTTCTCAAAATTGTTATGCTAAGAGGCTAAAATCTTATTAAATGATAATTACATTGCTCCAAACATTATTGAATAAAAGAAAAAGAAATAGACTAATTTGTGAAAAAACACAAAGTGTAACTTTAAAGTAGTCATAAACCCTTGCTAACCATAAAGTGGCTCTAAATACAATACCAGGAGTTCAAAAACCATTTGACTTAAAAATCTGCTCAACAATCCATACTGACATTTTTAGTACAAAAGCCACAGTATCTAAAAAGCTGGAAGAGATTTTTGGAGGCCATTGAGTCCAACCCTTCACTTTATCGATAGGATCTCTATGGCCCTGAAGTTATATGACCTGCTCACAGTTATACAGATAGAATTAAAGACAAGATTTAAACCCAGATCTTCTGATTTCAGAGTTAGTCACCTTCTATATAGTTTTATCTGCAGAAATTGGCCCATATAAAAACAAAACATTGATTTTAAAAACAGCATGCTAAAGAGTAAGTCAATAAAAATGCATCTCAATTAACAGAAAAACAAAGATAATGACAATAAAGGAAGTTCAAGTCCTAAATAATGCACTTTTATTTCGGGAGATGTTATTTAATCTATTTTTTAGTAATTATGAATTCTGAAAGACGCTATGCCAGTGAAATTCAAGCTCTAGAGGATACTATTCTTTTAGAAAAGCACGGCAACAGCAAAAGATTAATTCTAATTTTTGAGGACTTGCTAAATCTATTAGTTCAGCGCCATAAACTTGCCATTTTCTCTAAATAATATAAGATCATCCTATGCTTATTTTTAAAAAGCACTGGATTCAAAAGAGAAAGAAACTTCCTTAAAGGCTTTCTTCTACTCATGTGTCTTTAATGAATTTCTCAAAAATTATATGAGATGCCTTGAAAGATGTTAACAGATAGATGTTTAATAACTCTAAGAAGTACAAAGGGATGCATATTTACCCAAGGAGTTCACAGTTGTTTTGAAGAATAGTTAAAAGAGATTCAAAAAGGAAGAGGGATTTGATACAGAAAGTGTTATCTTCCAGATGTTCTTGTTTGTAGATATTGTGGTTATTAAATCAGACTCAAGACCACTGCAGAGCCTCTTAAAATGAGGTGCATCATCACTCAAAAGAGTTTGTTTTACAGGAAAAATCAATGAATAAAGATGCTAAAGTCTGGACTGTAATATCTGAGTGGACAATTATCTAGGGCTAATTTTAAAAAGCATGAATTTTGGACAGACACTGTAACCAAAAAAGATGATCCTTAAGCTGAATGAGAGTGAGCTATACTGCCTTTGGAAAATATATAATGCTTGTAATGATCCCAAGCTTCTCCAGGAAACCAAAGTCAACCTTCTTAATAATCTTTTGTATGGTTGAGAGTCATGTGGGATAAAAATATTCAAAGAATTAAAGTTGAATGTCATTTAGACAGTAATGGCAGATGCTAAGTATGAACAGGCTATAATACCTTATTAATAAAGATAAAGGCTATAAACGGATGTTGAGAGAGAAAGGATAGGGAAAGGAAGATAGGACAGTTACTTTATGAGGACAAGGGATAATGTGAGAGATCGTCTGCATATTCCAGATATATACAAAATACATGAACTCCAAAGACAGGTTTTCTTTTGGAAGGGATACAGGTATAGAGATAAGTTTAATTTTGGATGTGCTAATTTTGAATATCAATGGGACATCTAAATAGAGATATTTACTAATATGTGTACATGCTGCACCCTCCAGTAAGCTTCATGATGAGGGACTTTCATTTTTGTCTTTTTTATCATCAGTACCTAATATTGGTACCTTATAGGGACTTAATTTTGTTTTTAAATAAGAAATTTATATTATGCTGAAAGAAACTTAAGACAAGAAACCAATATCAGTATTGAACTTATATGCTCCAAATTGCAGAGCATCTGAAGTCATAAAAGAAAATAAATGAATTGTAAGAGAATATAAATATTAATACAAAAGTGGTTCCTAGAATTTTTGCTAGTCACTAAAGTCAGAAGACTCATTGAAATGAATGAAATTCACAACTTTCTCAGTCATTTCAGTAATATTATTTCAAATGACCTACTTAGACAGTATATGGCTATGTGGTTCTGCCAAATTATATCACAGTATATTGAGGAAATCTTTAGGACTTAATTAATACTTTTTAAATTAAACTGCTGAGAATTAACAAGTAGTTGAAAATACCTCAAGTTCTGCGAGGAATTCAGGGGTAGAGACAGGGAACTGCATGTCATTTACTTAGCAGCGAGAAATCACAAGAATGGATGTGATGATGAAAAAATCAATAACCCAGGAGAAAGGAAAAAAAAAAGCTAAGGAAATAATTTTGGAGTCCATCCAACACTTTAAGAGACAGGAATAAGAAAAGTGAGTTGAGCCCACAAAAGAGAAAGAAAGATCACAGAGTAAGAGAACAGACTGAAATGTCACAGAATCCAAAGGACTTCAGAGTTATCTAAGATTCTTTCTTTTTCTTCATATGTCTTCACAGTATCTATCAGAGCATCATAAACATAGCTGGAACTCAATAAATGTTGGCTAAATGAAAAAAATGAATAAAGGTAAAAGGACAAACAAGAATCTAAAATAACCTTAATTTGATAAGTATTAAAAGTAATCTTTCTTATTTGGAAAAAAACATAGTGTTAACCTCCTATTACCAAGCTATAAGGGTCCTACATGTTAGCAATTTATTGTGCTAAAGAAAATGATTTTTTGTTTGTAGCAGCCCTTTTTGTAGTGGCAAGGAGTTGGAAACTGAGTGGATGCCCATAAGCTGAGGAATGGCTGAATAAGTTATGATATATGAATGTAATGTAATATTATTGTTCTATAAGAATTGATGAACAGGTTGATTGCAGAAAAGCCTGGAAAAACTTAAATGAACTGATGATGCTGAGTGAAGAAGCAGAACCAGGAAAACAGTGCACACAATAAGACGATTACATGATGATCAACTGAAATAAACTTGGCTTTTTTTTTCCAATTCAATGATTTAAGGCAATTCTGATAGTCTTGGGATAGAAAATAGCATCCACATACAGAAAGAGAACTATGCAGACTGAATATGTTGTTGTTTGATTTTTTTCTTGTGGTTCCTCCCCTTTGATTGATTTTTCTTGCACAGCATGATGAATATGGAAATATGTTCAGAAGAATTGCACATGTTTAACCTATATCAAATTGTTGTCTTGGGGAGGGGGAAGGTGAGAGGAAAGAAGAAAAATTTGGAATACAAAGTTGCAGGGGTGAATGTTAAAAATTATCTTTTCATGTTTTTGAGAAAAATAAAATACTATTAAGTTTTGTTTTGGTTTTTTCTTTTAAGCATTGAGTGGATATTCATCAGGGAATAATTGAATAAGTTATGGTATATGAATGTAATGGAATATTATTGTCCTATAAAAAATGACAAGAGGCTCATTTCAGAAAAGCCTGGAAGACTTATATGAATTGATGCTAAGTGAAATGTATAGAACCAAGAAAACATGTACACAACAATAACAAGATTATGGGATGATCGGTGGTGATGGACTTGGCACTCCTCAACAATGAGGTGATTCAAGACAATTCCAATAGACTTGTAATAAAACCACCTACATCCAGAGAAAGAACTATAGAGACTGAATATGGATCAAAGCATAATATTTTCACCATTTCTTAGTGGTGCTATTGTTTATTTGTTTGTTTGTTTTTTGTTTATTTTGTTTTGATTTTTCTTGTGCGGCATGACAAATATGGAAATATGTTTAGAAGTACTGCACATGTTTGATCTATAGTGGATTGCTTGCTATTTGGGGAGGAAGGTGGGAGAGAAAAATATGCAACACAAGATTTTGCAAAGGTAAATGTTGAAGACTATCTTTGCATGTATTTGGAAAAATAAAAAGCTATTATTAAAAATAAATAAAACACTATTTTCTAATTTTTGGTCATTAATCAATAAAGTATTTTGGGGGAAATATTGTACAGTAATTAAAACTATCCTAGGCATTACAAAAAAGGTATGTGTATGTACTCATATTGTAATACTCATATTTGTATTATATATAAACTCATATTGTAATACACATGCAGACACACACAAACACACACAACATAAGAGAGAAATGTATGCTGAAACATGACCTCTCTGAAATGTCTTGCTTTCTACAATTAAACATAATATTTTCTATTAACAAGTGCAAATGGCTTGGCAATTACCACATTAATAATCTTAACTGACACACAAAAAAGTTAACTTGTCCAAAGCCATGCAGCAGCAGAGATACCAAGTTCTCTAACATACTTTAGGGCTTTTCATTAATTCGATCTCTGTAGAATAAAAGAAGAATGTGATTCTCAGAGTTGTATATCTTCTCATAATTATGAAATAAAATATTGAAAATGATGTAGTAACCACAATGATGTAAACACAAAGAATTATTTGTCTTTCCTTCTGGAAGAGGAAGGAGATGAGGTCATGACAATAAGTGAGTTGGATTTAAGTAAGGGAGGGATGTGCAAGGTGACCTGTCTTCCAGAGCCATCTGGGTCCAGGGGTCAGGTATGGTTCAGGACGACTTAAAACAGAATGTTAAATAATTATAATGACCAAGTCTGGCCCCAGAGAACAGGTATTTTGCCTCTTATCACTGTAAAAACAGAAGGGGAGGACCATGAATATAAAACAATGCATAAATTGTCAGACACATTTGATGTAGAGATCAGTTTTGTTGAACTTCTCCCTCCACCTTTTTAATATTTATTAGAAGGAAAACTTCTCTAGGTATGGGAGAGGGAAGAAGGAAAACTTCAGAAGTTAATGTGATTAAAAATAAAAGCATCAATAAAATCAAAGTAAAATTACATTTTAAAAAAATACATAAATTTGGTTTAGTTATGAAATTAAGCAAGAATGATATTTTCTTCAATTCTGAACAGTCACATCAGTTAAACTTGGAAAGACACTGGTAGAAAACTGTTTAAACATAGATGTCAAAATTAAAATTAAGAGTAAAAAAGTAGTCAGGGTAATTAGATAGTACTGTAGAGTGCCAGATGTGGAGTCAGAAAAACCATCTTCTTGAGTTCAAATCTGTTGATTTGTAGTAGTACATAGACATGTACTAGCTATGTGAATCTGAGCAAATCACTTAACTTGTTTGCTCATTGTCTTCATCTGTCAAATGAATAGAAGGAATGGAAAACTACTCCCAGTACTTTTACTAAGAAAACCCCAAATGAAATCATGATAGGTCAAACAACTGGAATAACTGAAAAACAACAAAAAGTGGGATCCTTCTTTATATGCTCTACCAATACTAAAATTAGTAGGAAAAGCAGAAAAAAGAAGGTACATTTCTTTCTTGAGCATCCATTTCCTCTTTCTCTAGTCCATTACTCTATTGTGAGAAAAACTGAACTACTTTAACCTTCCTGAACTTATAAGGAGAGGACTCATTACTCACCTAGAAAGGCAACTCTAGAATACCTTCATAGTTAAAGTATTTTATAGTTTAAGATATAGCAGGAGGAGTATTATTCATCTCATTTGGGAAAACTGGTGACATCAAGATGACTTTGAGTTCCTTATTTTTGCACAATTTCTTAATTATACTATGTCTATTTGAGCTTAAGCATTTACACAAGGCATTAAAACACTTATATACTTCAAAATTAAGTGAATACCATACCAGGTGTCCTTCAGCTCGAGCTTTATTTTGCATAGCTTCATGTTTCCGCTGCAGGAATTCCTCTACTTGTTTTGCTCTTTCTGAAGAAAGCTGTCCTCTTTGCCTAAGAAATTAAGACAAGGATGTTAATTATTGTGAACATTAAAAAAATTGCCCACAAAGTTAGAAATGATGTTCTAAATAATAACATAAGAAGAATAAGAGAAAAAGAAACTAGGAGACAATACCACTTTCCTTTATGATGTGGTTAACATATATAGCTTCAACCAGACAAATCATATTCAAGAAATTAGAAATTTTGCAAAAGAGAGCAAGGGAACTCATGTGGAGATGTCTCTTACTTTTAAAATGGAGTTAAATCTATAATATTTAAATTCCTTTAAATTATGGTTCTTTCAACATTTGTACGAGCTATTTTTCTTTTAAATGACATGCTTATTTTATAAGTTGATCATTTAGGGCCTTCCATATTTCATAACTATTTCACTGCAAAGAAGAAAAAATAATAGAATAAAAAGGGAAAAGAAAAAGAGAAAAACTGAATAAGTGTTAAATTCTAAATTACCATTTAAAATTTACAAAATAAAAGTTCCATATATGCCAAATACTTCTACAGTAGAAGCCTACCAATATTTTCACAGAAATGAATCAAATGTATGGCAATTTGTTTCAAGAATCTTTCCAAATTGTTTTCTATATTATCCTCAAACAACAGTGAAAGAATTTAAATGTGTTATATAGTTTGTTCAATTGCTACAAATCAAAATACAGGAGTCTGACTGTTGTAGAAAACTGAAAAAAATGAGAACATTTCCTTTCATCTCAATAAGATTTCAGATGTTCCTGGAATATTATGTTTACAGAATGATATAACTATACCAAGACAAATAAGCAATGACTCAGAAAAAAGCAGAATCTAAACAATATACATCATGACTACAACTATGTAAATAAGTACAGCACACCACCTGAAAAAGATCCTATAAGGAAAATATATAGGAACATCATTGTTAAATTTTAAAACCTCCAGATCAAAGATAAAATTTTACAAGCAGCAACAGCAGCAACAATAACAACAACAAAACCCCAATTAAAATATGCTAGAGCTAAAATTCGAATCGCACAAAACCTGTCAGTGGCTACAATAAAAGAATAATTTATCAACAATCAAAATAACTAGGGTTGTGTTATATCCAGCAAAATTAAGTATAACATTGAATGAGAAAAAAAAATGGACCTGTCAGATTTTCAGGACTTTGTTGAAAATAAACATGAATCTAATAGAAAACTGGACATATAAGAGCCAATATCAAAGACTAATTTCAAGGAACTCAATAAAGACAAGTTGTTTATGTTTTATGTGTGGAAAGATAAAGCATATCTCTAAGAGTCTCATTAGTTATTGAGTAGAGATTATATATGTGTTTTTGTATATACACATACACATATACATACACATACACACACACACAGTTATCTATATATAGGGGGAGAGTGACAAAGAGAGAGCGATACATGCTTAACTGTAGCCTTCTTCGAGGAAGTGGAAGAAGGAGAAGAAAGGGGAAAATATATATATAAAGTAAAAAGTATATAGCAGAGAACAAAATAAAACCTACAACAAAGCAAAGATGAACAGTTTTGAATACAATGTATTTTATTATTATATGTACATTCTTGAAATGGAAATTTATTATTACATATTTTGAATCCTTTTCTAGTTCTGCTATTCTGACAATGTGTTTTTCTTTATTTTTTCTGTTTTTCTTTTTCTATTTCAAGTTTTAAATTTTAAAAAAAATTATTAATTACAGCAGCAATAGTTTGGAAAAACACACTGAAGTAAAAACAAACTTAAAAAGGAGAAATTGAAAGATATGGTTACTACCTAAAGTTAATATGCACATATTTTAAAATTTATTAAAAGACACTATAACAGACATTTCCTATTTTATTTTTGTGTCATTTGTCTATTTGAATATTTGCTTATGACAAAATAATTTTAAAGCATAAAATAGCAAATCTTAATTTTATGACTACAACTGGGTACTAAACCAAAAAAATCTGTTTGCTTAATGTATAAAACTGAGCTTCAAGAAGCTAAACCTGCTCCACCTCAAAATTAAACATGTCAGGATCCCAAGGCTCATATCTCATATAGTAATTTAAAAATTCTATTTTGAGACTAAATATATTGCAGTTCATCACTATTATTTTAATAATTCTAATATTCTAACAATTGTTCTTCACTTAATGTTTTGTTTTTGAGAACCAACTGGGATTAAATGCCACAATCACACAGCTAACAAACCAGAGCACTGGCCAGAAACTTAGCTAAAATGCTTTAAAATTTTGGAGGGGTAAGGATGGAAAGCAGCATGATGTAGTAGAAAGAAGATGAGTTTTGGGAAAAGGCATCTAGAGCCAAATCTGGGTTCTATTACTATCTGCGTGTCCAGTGACTAAACATCTTTTGGCCTTCATTTTGTAAAATGAAAAGGGTAGACAAACTGATCATTGTTAAATGTATAGTTTGATCTTCCCTGTATAGATCATTCTCAGATTTACAGATTCCGTTCTGGTTTTTCTTCTAAATTCCACTCCAACATAACCAACTAGCTATGTGTAGGCATCATAATAAACTCAACACATCCAAAATGAAAATCATTCTATTTCTCTAAGAACTGGCTCCTCCAAATTTAATTATTTCTATTAAGGGCAGCAACTTCCTTCTAGTTATGCAGATTCACAACCTAGAGAAGTTGATCTCAACTTTTCACTCTCGTATGCCATCAGTTGCTGTCTTGTTCATTCTACTTCCATAACATTTCACATATATCTGTTCCTTCTTTCCACTCATTCTAGTTCATGTCTTCATTGCAATGGTCTACTAATCTATCTTCCATTTACACTCTACACATTTTAGATATACAGTATTTTTTAGTTTTTCTTATTAAATTTTCTTATTAAAATGCAAGTTTTTTTGAAGCAAGGATGTTTTTCCTTTGTAGCACCAGCATTTAGAATAGTGTCTGACTCACACTAAATACTTAATAAAATTCTGTACACCTCCTGAGTCCAGTCATACATTCCTAATTATTTCTTTCTCAACTGAATTTCCAGACATTTGACCATCTTGACTATCTTCTTTTGGATACATTTCAGCTAAGCATCAGAACAAAAATAATTTTTCTCATGTGGTCTGATTAGTGTGTGTCCTTTAGTTATAAAGAAGTCATTAGTTATTTTTAGTGGTTTCTTTGGAGTAAAAGGGATAAAAAATAAACCATATCAAGAGAATGAGAATTTAGAGTGCAGGAAAAAAAAACTTCATGTTTATTCAGGTCACCTCAAAATAAACAGTTGGTTAATACAGCTTAAAGGGTATAAATAATATTAATATGCTAGAGGGTGATCATAGAAGGTCAATTTAGTTAAAGCTATAAATAAAAAAGAGAAAAAGAGGTATGGTTGGGTAAGTCAAAAAATTTGTTTTCAAATGGGGATATCTTAAGCATGTTGAATGTAGGAAGAAGGGGTGTGTGGAAGGGATATGCTTAAGTTAATTAACATCATCATCTGTACAACTTATCGTAGTAGAGAGGTTAAGTGATTTTTGTGGATCATTATAGTACATGGCAGAGGCAGTACTTGAATCTTTATCTTCTCAATTACAGCTCTATCAAGTATGCCATCCTATTTAAAGAATTTTATTAATGAGCATTTCTTATAAAAGTATCAGGGAAAACAAAGGAACTCAAATTGGTAAAAATGAGTCAGCTTTTCTGGCAATATAATTAGATTTAATAGGACAATTAGGTAATAGAAAATATCATTGAATCACATAAGACAAAGATAAATACAACACAGTTCTACTTAAGAGTTCTTTACTAAGGAAATTAGAAGTTATTTTTTTAAAACATCTGAGGCTAATTAATTGAATAGTTATCTTCTTGGGCTTATAGAAGTAGAGCTGAAATGGGCCTTAATTACCATTTAATCTAGTCTACTCCTTTTACAGTTGAAGAAACAAGGGCAGAGTGTAGCCAAGTGAATTGTCCAAGATTACATATTTATTAAGTATCAAAGTCAGGATGAGAACTCATGACTTCTAACTGCAAATCCAGTGCTGTTGCCCAGTGGATAGAGTACTAGACCTGCAAACAACAACCACTCCTCTTAGACATATACTATTATTATGAAGATGATAATGATAATGATAGCAACTACTATAACTACCACTAACACCATTTTAACAGTATTTTAAGATTTGCAAAGTACTTTGCAAATATCTCATCTGATCCTGACAATAATCTTGGTTCTATTATCCTCATTTTATAGTTGAGGAAATTGAGTAAAAAAAAGATTAAGCTTGCCCAGTCACACAGTGAGTGTCTGACACTGGATTTGAACTCAAGTCTTCCCAACTTTAAGTCTAGTATTCCATCATCTAGTTGCTTCACACAGAACGGGAGAAGTCAGACAGATGGGAAAAGAGGGCAGTGTCAAAAAATCCAGAAAAAACGAATATTGAGGAGAAAAAAGAGAATAACCATTATCAAATGTGGAAAACACAATTAAGAATGATAATTTAGAATACATGAAAAATAATACATTCAAGTCATGTCAAAATACAGAGTTAATTGAAAAAAAATCTACAAATTGAAATTTAACAATATAATTTTATAATAAGAGAACAAATGAGATCATACTAATAGCAATGGCATAAAAGAAATGGAGATACTGAATTTGACATTTAAAGAATACATATGCATGAACTGATGCAGAACAAAGCAAATAGAACCAGGAATACATTGTACACAAACAGCAAGATTGTGAGATGATCAACTATGAAAGACTTGGTTCTTGTCAACGGTTCAATGATCCAAGACAATTCCAATAAATTTTGGATAGAAAACACCATATGCATCCAAAAAGAGAACTAGGGAAATTGAATATACATCAATACACATGCCATGTTCTTTTTCTTGGTTTTTTTTTTTTTCCTCTCATGGCTTTTCCCTTTTGTTCTGATTTTTCTCTCCCAACAAGATTCATAAAGAAATGTTAATTTAAAAAAGTTAATGTACATGTATAACCAGAAGAAAATAAAAAAGGAAAAAAGGAATATATATGGATTTTATTAACAATAAAAATAATTGATACATAACACTCTAAAGTCTAAAAAGCACTTTGTAAAGATAACTGCATCCTATTAAATAAGTACAACCATTATTATTTATATTCTATTGGCAGGAAAATTGAGGTGGAGAGAGATTGAGAGATTGTTACCCAGCTAATAAATGGTGGAGATGTCTGGTTTCTCTTAGTTCTAAGTCTAATTTTCTTTCTATTACACTATGCTGCTTTCAATGTGTTACTATAAATTGGGTCAAAAAATAAAATCGCAGGAATATAAAAAGATTTCACAGATTTTTATAAAAAGATTTGGCCCAGCCCATAGTTGAGTAAGAATCCTCTCTACCAAATAATTAATAAATGACTACCCTGCCTTTGCTTAAAAACCTGATATAAAATGTTACTTTGGTACAGACATACTGATTCAAAAATTATCAAAATGTGTAATGCTTTTAAGATGGTAATAAAATTAAGAGAAACGACCTAATATAATCAAACATCTAGCACTTGATGTTATTTCAGCCAGAAAATGTTCTGGAAGACTAGCAAATCTAAAGAAGCTCTTACTTCAAATCTAATGCTCTTAGACCTTAAAGGCATTTCAAAAATTACTGCATAGACTAAAATGAACACCAGCTCTAGTAAAGTTATCAAGATCCAATGAGTTGCCAGGAATTGTTAAGTCATAAAAAGTATGTGTAGCATGTACTATGCCTTAAAAAAGTTAATGGTTAAGTATTTTAAATATTCTTACCTAAGCCATATGCCATACTAAGTTTAACACGTATTTTTAAAAATAATAAATTCATCATGTGTTAATACAATAACACTTAAAGAAAAAAAAACTTAGGGAGGAGAATGATTGTTTTACATACTCTACTTAAATTTAACACTTTATTTCTTCCCAATGACACGTAAAAATAATTTTTAGCATTCATTTATTAAAACATTCCAAATTTTCTCACTCCCCCTCTCCCTGCATTGAAAAAGCAAGAAACCTGGAATTTCATGAGTATTTCCATATAAATCATAATATGAAAAAAAAATACAGAAAAACAAACTCCAAGAAAAATAAAAGTAAAAAAGAAAAAGTATGCTTTGATCTGCATTCAAACTCATCAATGTTTTGTTGATCATAAGTCCTTCAGAATTGTCTTGGATTCTTGTATTACTAAGAAAAAATTAGTCATTTTTAAATAATCATTGCATAATATTGTTATTATGTACACTTTTCTTTTGGTTCTGCTCATTTCACTTTGCATCAGTTCAATTAAATCTTTCCAGGTTTTTCTGAGAGCATCCTGTTTATCATTTCTTATAGCACATTAGTATTCCATCACAATCAATTTACCACAATGTGATGAACTCCTCCCCAAATGATGGAACTCTCCTCAATTTCTAATTTTTTGCCACCACTAAAAGAATTGCCATAAATATTTCTGTACTTATATGCCTTTTTCTTTTTGTGCTTTCCTTTATGTGAAATAATTTATCCCATTTTACCTCTTCCTTCTTCCTCCCATTTTTTCACCCATTTTCTACCAATTTTCACCCATTAACTTTTTTTTTTTTAATATCATGTCATCATATTCAATTCAGACTCTTATACTCTAGGTATATTTCTTCTAATTGCCCAAATAATGATAAAATTCTTAGCAGTTATAAACATAATCTTCCCATGTGGGAATGTAAACAGCTCAATCTTAGTGTCCTTATGATTTCTCTTTCCTGTCTACTGTGATGACTGCATATTTTAAAATTATCCAGAGTCAGGAATTCAGGTTAAGGGAAAATCTTCAACCTTTATTCTTTTTGAGGTGAAGGGAGATTAGCAATGTGAGCAGCTGCAATAAGACACCAGCCAGCAGTCTCTTTCTGCTTCTCTCTCCGCCCCTCTGCCTCCACCCACCAAAATCATCATTTCCTATACAACACATCAGGACTTGCACAAAGAGTGGGCGGGGGCCATTCTTTCTCCAAGCATATATATTAATAGAGTATGGTCCAATTACTATTTAGCCTCATGTGCTTGGGACCTCAGTGCATCAACTCAAGCTTCAGCCCATTACAGTCTACCTTTTTACACTTCTCTTGAGTCTTGTATTTGAAAGTCAAATTTTCTATTCAGTTCTGGTCTTTTCATCAGGAATGCTTAAATTTCATTCAATGTCTCCTTTCCTCCCCTCAAGATTTATACTCAGCTTTACCGGCTGGAAGTTCTTGGTTATAATCTTAACTCCTCTATTCTTCAGAATATCATATTTAATGGCTTAATGTAGAAGCTGCTAATTATCACCTTATCCTGATTGTGGCTCCACAATATTCAAATTGTTTCTTTTTTGGCTGCTTACAATATTTTTTCCTTGACTTGAGGGCTTTGGAATTTGGCTGTATTATTCCTGGGAGTTTTCATGTGGGGATCTCTTTTAAGAGGTGATCACTGTTCTTTTCCCCATTTCTATTTTACCCATTGGTTCTAGATCTGAGCGATTTTCCTTAATTTCTTGAAAGATGATGAGTAGGCTCTTTTTAAAATAATGGCTTTCAGAAGGTCCAATAATTCTTAAATTATCTTTTCCTGATCTATTTTCCAATTCAGTTGTTTTTGTCAATGAGAAATTTTACATTTTCTACTATTTTATCCTTTTGATTTTGCTTTATTGCTATTTGATATCTCATTGCATCATTAGCTTCTACTTGGTTAATTCTAATTTTTAAAGAATTATTTTCTTCAGTGAGCTTTAGTACCTTCTTTTCCATTTGGTCAATCCTACTTTAAAGGAATTCTTTTCTTCAAGGAATTTTTGTACAACTTTTCCAACATGGCCATTTGTTTCTTAAGGCATTCTTCTCTTCACTGCATTTCTGTTGTCTCTTTTACCATTTGCCCTATTTTTCTCTTTTTTTAAAGGTGTATTTGCTTCAGTATTTTTTGTGTGTGCCTTTACTTTTGTTATCTTTACCAAGCTGTTGACTCTTTTTACATAGTTTTCTTCTAGAACTGTCATTTCTTTCCCCCATTTTTTCTCTTGATTCTTCTATTTTATTCTTAAAGCTCCTTCTGAACTTTTCTAGGACTTGCCTAATTCACATTCCACATTCCATTGTAGCCATAAGCTTTAGTTGAGCTAGTGTTCCTCTTTTCCCTGAAACTGCAATCTAGGACTCTGACTTGGATCTGTGTAGGGGTAACACTGTAACAGAATCCTGTATCCAGTGTCGGCAAAGGGACTCCCAAAATCTCTCACCAGTTTTTTTTAATATCATGTCATCATATTCAATTTCATGGTCTGTTGGTTGAGAGCTCTGAAAGCAGCTCGTGCCCACAACTGATTCAGTTGCCCCCAAGGCTTGCTGGTTTTCTGTGAGATGGACTGTAACAGGCACTTGAACTGTGCTCCATTTCCTCTTGGTGAGACAGAGCTTTCTTGTTGACCTTCTAAGTCATCTTGAGTTAGAAAACTGTTTCACGCTATCATTTTTTGGGTTCTGCCTCTCCAGAATTTCTTTTGAGGAATCATTTAAAGTTGTTTGGAGAATTTTAAAAAGCTCAGGTGACTCCTTGCCTTTTCTCTGCCACTTTGGCTCTACCCCTCCCAGTTTCACATTTCTTACAAATAAATAGCTAATGTATGTGCTGATTTTATTGAGATGCTTTATGTTTTCATTCTGCCCAGTTCTTTGCTTGAATATCTTAAAATATAGTATAGCTAGGCTCCACTGGACTGCCCTAACTGTACATAGTCTTCCTAGTACCTTACACAGACTATCAGGCACCAAGCATTAATTTAAATATAACTCAATCACTTGGAACTACTTAAATGTATTCTAATGAGCAGTCATGTACGTTTCTGCTTCTCTAGCCCACTTGTAGGAATGTTCTTCTCAATCAATTTTAATTCAAAAGCACCTTTTTATTTTGAGCCCCCACAAAAACCTCCAGAAGAAAAGATGGTATGTCTAAATTTTCTTGTTAGTGACTCCTTCACTCAATCTCACAACTATTTTAAGGATGAAAAGTGAGTTTTTATTAACAGAGCTTTGTCTAAGGAGCAAAGGACCTTGATCCAAGGTCAATCTGTTATTGTTTCTGTTATTAAACTAATTCACAACAAAAAAAAGGGGAAATGAAAGATTACCAGGCTTACAGAGAAGCAAAAATTAGTAATGGCTGAAAAGAGAAAGAGATTCAAATACCCTAAGGAGAAAAGGAAAAAACTAGGGATTTCAATGTTGCTTTTTTTAATCTAATTGAAGCAAAACCTAAACTTACTATGATGGTATATTAGATGCACAATAACAGATTATTATTAAGATTTTGATAAAGACATATAGACATATCTTCACCTATTTCACTGAATATAAACAGTTTGTTCTCAATTATAATCCAAAAAATCAAGTCACTGAATCAAATAGTTACTAATTATAATTATTAAAATTTGTGGTTCCTTGACAGAACACAATTAAATGCCAAATGCATTTACAACTTAGAAAATTAAGGCAAATGTTAGTTTCCAAATGGCAAACAATTCTGATGGATGAAGAAATCTTCAAACAAGTACAATAATCAAACTATCTATGACAATAGACAAATGACACACAAGGATGGATTCATAGATTATCACAGTCCAACCTGTTTGAGTTGGCTTGTTTAGACCCGGCCTTCAATCTTTTCCTAACTGTGTCAGCATCAGAAGAATGGTGGTGACCTGCAGGCCCATTAGGAAATCCTGGACGTATTCCAGGGGGAACACCTCTGTAGATAAACATGCACAGTGACTCTCATTACTTTTATCTGAAGCACAGCAGACTCAGCTTCACTAGAACACAGCCGTACCTTTCAGGAAGGCAATGGCGATTCATTTCTCCTCTCCACCTGGACTCTCTGTCTTCGGCTCTTTGCTGCTGCATTTGATCAAAAATAGCATGGTAATGATGTTCATGTGGTCCTCGGGAAGGAAAAGGACCCGGTGCCAGGGCCCTTCTACCACCAATATAGGAAGCCTGGAAATTAAAGAAAGTGTTCTCATAGCCTTTTGTCTCTTTTTATTTCATATATATTATGTCCCAAAAGAATAAAATATTAAACAGCTGCCCTTTTCAAAATGAATTTATTAACTTAAAAGATAATACTATATAATGTTGTAGTTTTCCTTTTACATTATAAAGTACTCAAGGGCACAGTACTGTCCTCAGTGACAATGACTGAATTTGTGTACTAATAAAAACAGCTTAGCCAAATAAATAAACAATAATGTAATAAACATATGCATAGAACAACAGGTAAATTCTAACAAAATGTTCCCCAAAATACTCAAGGGCATAGCACTTTTCCAATGACAATGGCATTTTTAGTTTATTTTATGAACTGATAAAAATGAAGAATAATGTAACAAATACATGCATAATAATTAAAGGATACTTTTTAAAAAAGTTTCCAAATGGAAGTCAAAACAATGAAGATAACATTCACTGGCAATTATCAACACTGGATACATATAAAAAGCAATGAAAACAAAGTTATTGTCTTCAAGAAACTTGCAACATACTTGGAAAGATTAGGAGGATTTTTTTTTAATGTCTAATTAGCATGCAAGTGAACAACAATATGGCATAGAATGTAAAACAGGTAAAGAAATACTCAATACTAGTAAGATCATAACAGATTAGGTTAATAACTAAATGCAAAAAGAAGTTAATCTTGAACTGAGTTTGAATGGTACAGAAAAAAAGAAAAGAACACCTTTTAGGTTACAGAAACAAAATGAAATAAGGTATTGAAAAGTAGCAAGGTCAATGTCTGAGATTAAAAAAAAGAAGAAAGGATGAAAGGTAAGGACACTGGATTGGCCATGGAACATCACAAAGCAGTGAGAAATGTAGTAGGATTTGATTTGAATATCAGGTTAAGGGGCTTGGATTTAAATTTGGCTTAATGCAAAGGACACTGGTCTAAGAATCACAAGAGATCAGGGGGTCAAATTCCACATTTGAAAGTTTCTAGCTTTCTGCTCATAGATAGCATTTAATTTCTCTTCTACCAATTTTTCGTCTGTAAAATGAGAATAATATCTGGAATATCTATCTCATAAGTTTCATTATATATAATGTATATAAAGTACTTTATAAATCCAAAAACACTGTATAAATGTCAATTTGTATACCACCTGAGAAGCAATGGGAAGCCAAAAAAGACTTTAAACTGAAATCAAGTTTTCCTGCTATTCAAGATCCACCACTAATCAGACACTATGCTATAGGCAAGGAACTACACTGGGAAGATCTAAAGTTGGTTAGGGAGTACAAAGAACTATTGAAGAGTGATGCAGAATTGGCAGAACTGGAGCACTGATCAGGAATATATAAGAAGTTTTTTTGATTCTTAGTGTTTGGGAAAATTACAATGTTACTATCTAAAATATGGCCAACTAGGAAGGACTATCAGCTAGGGGGAGAAGGAAGTAAGATATCAATTCCTGACACATTGTCTGAGGCATCAGAAAGCCATTCATTTAATTGGAGCTGATAACTATATTTGTTTGGAGATCCTCAAGATAAAGGCAATGTAAACTCTCAGAGTGCTGGAAATGTACATTTAGAAGTCATCATTAAGAAGTGAAACTTGAAGCTGGAAGAAGTTGATCAGTTCTTTATAATACTGAAGAGTCCAAAGTATGAAAAGATGAAAGATTTGTCAAATAGGTATTATGCAAGGCAAGAGAATACTGTCAAAAAATAAAGGAAAAAAGAGAGCTTCACCAAGGAAATGGTCTAAAAAGCATCAAAGAGAGCAGAGATCAAGAAAGATGACAAATGAGAAAAGGAGAGAGAATTTAGGTAGGAAGTCACAAATGAAATTCCAAGGAGAGGAAGCAGTGAAGGAGTTAGGGAGTAGCAGCCACATTGTGAAGCACCACCTTAAAACTTTAGCTATGTAATTTAAGCAAAGAGGAAAGTAGTTTCAAGATATGGTAAACTTTAATTTAACTAATATTTTGCCAAATTTTGTTTTAACACTTTTATGGCCATTTATATAATAGCACTTTCTGTCACTTCTGAGCACTTTCTTCATAACAAACTTTTATGTAGAAGTATGTAGAACAAGTATTCTTCCCAACTTACAGACAAACAGAATCTGAGAATTAAGTTATTTGTCCAGTTGTGTCAAGTGAGGATTCAAATCTGGGGGTACAAAATCCTACTCTTTTCATTATATCCTGCTTGTTTCACTAAATTATAAACTTTCCAGGACCCTTTTTGACCTCTTATTTGATGCAATTAAATTTTGATGCATTTTTATTATAAATATATATAGTCAATGTGTATGCCATTACCCTAATTCTGACTTGTTTACTAAAACAATTGCCTTTCCATATTTCTTTGTGTTTTACTCTGGGTGTTTTGTGGTTCCATAATATTCCATCAATATATCACAATTCATCCATTCTAATTGGTCATGAAAGTTCTTCCTAGTTTTTCACAGTACCAAACAAAAAAATTTAAAGCTTCTTGTATATATTTGTATACATATTTTTCCAATTATAGGCTTATTAACATTCTTTTTCACTTATTTTAAATATGATAGATATCAATGCAATCATTTCCATATTCAATGAATAGAAAAAGAAATGGAGATGAAACAAAATCTCTAAGTATAGCTTGCTGTAAACAAACAAGCAAAAAAGCCCCCAAAGTATATATATATTTGACAAGGTCACTGTCCTGCTGATATGTTTTTTCTGAAATTTGTGCTCTCTACTGTGTTATTTACAAATGTTTCATTAACTTTTTTTTTTTCTGGTATCATTCTCCTTGGTCTCACTCCCCAACCTAAAGAAAGGCATTCATTCTCCAATAACAAACTAGTATAAAATCAAGCAACAGGAGTTTTCACACTGGTTGTGTCAGAAAGACCGTCTCTTCCTATACCTCTTGTTCAAAGCTTTACTGTCAAGATTAGAGGGGTTAAGAATTTTTATCTTCTGGATAAAAACTCCTTGTGACACTTATCAGAATTCTTAAGTCTTTCAAAATTAACAATGCTAGAGGTATTTTATTGTTTTCCTAAAATTCTATTTCACTTTCCATCTACTTGCACATTTGTTGTAAATTCTTTTTCATACTTTGTAATACTTGCATTTTTTGATACTTTAAATCTGACACTGAAAACCCTCCAATTCTTATTTTTATTAATTTAATTTTTTTGTTGCTTTCAAATTTATTACTAACTTTTTATTTTCAGAATCTCTATTTTGGTGTTTAATTGGGGTTTTAATTATGTTGCTTTTATTGTTTTGCCTAGTTTCATGTTAAGGTCATCTATCTGTTCTTTTTCTCTTTTGTTAATTAAAATGTTGAGAGAGACAAATTCTCCCACCGCAATGGCTGCAGCACCAAGATTTTGTATGTTGTCTCACTGCTGTCGTTTTTCCTCTTGCTAAATTATTATTTCTATGATTTGTTCTTTCATGCACCAATTCTTTGGAATCAAGTTAGGATTAGGAGCTCTAACTTTTAATATGATTTTCAAGGGGTCATTATTAAACATCAATTTTTATGTATAAAATAAAGTATATGCTTAAATATTGTTCCTTTTCTTTATTGGGCTGTAAGATCTTAATACTGCCAATCAGCAATTGACAGTCGTATTTAATTTTTATAAAATCTTATTTAGGTCCTTAATTTTCTTATTTCCTTTTTAAGTTTCTCTAACTGTAAAAGAGGTTCTTTGAGGCCGAGAAGCAAAAGGTGGGGGAGGAAGACAAAGGAAGGAGAAGGGTGGGGGGAGGTTAAATAACTGTAAGGCAAGTTAAAGAGGAGGATGAAAGTAAAAAATAGACAGGTATAGGAAAGAGATGGGGGGCCAGGTGTGTGTATATATCTATATGTGCATACATTCTTACTTAACTATAATCTGCTTGGGGGAGAAGGGAGCTCAAAGGGAGGAAAAAAAAAAGTAAAAAAAGTTTGCAGTAGAGAACAAAAGAACAATTTACAAGGAAGTAAAAAAAAGAGGGATAAACATGAATATAATATAATCATGAATATTATATATCCTTTCTTAAACTGGTCATTTATTATTATATATTTTGGAATCTTCCCTGATGTTCTGCTGGACACATGACATTTTATTTTATATTCCTTTGCTGTTTTTTGAAATAAAATAAATAAAAGTTAAAAACAAACAATTTATGGCAGATTGCTGATTTAATAATCTCTTTTAGTCCTAGAGTATGAGGATGGTACCTCTGACCTCAGTTCCTTCTTCAGTTTTCCTCACTGACCTAGAACCCCAAACCAAACCTCCCTCCCCGCCTCCATGTGTCTGCAGCCATCAGCATCAGCCCCACTATTTCTGCTCTCACCAGGAATATGCTGGCTCCTCCTCCTCAGGCCTCCTCTCAGCAACACAGCTGAGTCTGGCATTCCTCATCAGCAGAGGCCTGTGCCCCACACTGTCTAGGAAGTAAAAATTCCTGTGGCTATGGTTGAAGCTACCTCTCAACTCAGCTAACTCCAGAGCTTTCTCCTTGCTGTTTCAGCAGAACTAACCTGAGGTGTTTACAGAAAAACCTCCATCCAACCATCTTTCTTCAGGACACCCTTCTGCCCCAATTCTTATTTGTTTTTACCATTTTCCATTTGCTCTGGGGCATAATTTTGTCTTGTTTGTATAAGAAATCTGGAAATTACAATTTTCTGACCTATTCTGTTACTTCCCAAAATCCTCTCCTTTTTCTGTTTTTTAAGATATTTTTTCCAACATTTTTCTATGCCTCCTTTACCAAAGTGATAACTTTTTTCATGATTTTCTTGTTTTACTGTTATTTCTTTCCCCAATTTTTTCTCTACCTCTCTTACTTGATTCTTAAAATTGATCTCTTTCAGGAATTCTTTTTAGGCCTAAGATTAATTCATTTTTTCATTTTTTTGAGGCTCCTCCAGGAATTTTTTTAGGCCTAAAACCAATTCACATTTTTCTTTGAAGATTTGTATGTTGTGATTTTGACTTTGTCATCTTGAGATCTTCCCTGTCACCAAAGTAACTTTCTATAAAGTTTCTTTTTTATAGAACCTTATAAAAGGTTCTATAAAATGAGCAAACATTTTTTGCTCATTTTCCAGCTCAGTTCTTGACTTTTACTTTTATATGTTAAAGTTAAGCTCTGATCCTAAGGTGAAGGAGGAGTCACTGTCCCAAACATATTTTTTTTGTGCAGCTGTTTTCAGAGCTAGCTTAAGGGGAGGAGAGGAAGGGAAAGAAGTGTTAATTTTTCAGAATTCTCAAAGAGGTATGATCTAAGGAAAAGTGTGCTTAATACTCTCTTGGCCTGTGCTCTGGTTCATGTGCAACCACAAACACTTTTATGCCCTGCAATTGTGAAAAAGGACTCCACTTTCCTGCACATACAATTTCTATATTTTTTAGTAAATTATATGATGACAAAGACGTGATATAATGTGGAATATCATTTGTGAGAGCCTGTTTTTCCCCCTACTGATGATATCCTTATGGAGAATATCTTCACTGAATTTTATAATTTTCATTACAATTTTAATTAAATACCAAAGCAAATAGGTTAGCAATATTGTAGTTTACTGAGTTGTGGGGCCAAGATTTTTTTCTATGCCTTTGATATCTTTTCTTCCTTCAGATAACTCAAAGTAATCCCTCAATGCTCTATTAATCATGCTACAATCAACTCAACTGAATCTTCACCCTAGCAAGGTAATATTTTTACAACTTCTTTACCCAAGACCCCATTTTCCACATTACCTTCTCCAAATCTTTTCATCCTTCCTTAAACTTCTCACAGCTCCCTCTCCCTTATCCTCTCTCACATGTCACTGAAGAGAACTGAGACTATGTCATCCCTCTGGTCCATAAACATCAGTGGCTTCCTATCACTTCCAAGATAAAATATAAACTGTTTTCTTTGGCTTTTAAAGCCTTCCATAACCTAGCTCCCTCTTACCTTTCCAATGTCCCTTATATTACTCTCTCCAGGTACTCTACAATCCCCTGGCTTCTTGATTGTTCCTTAAATATGAGAATCCATCTCCAAACTCTGGTCATTTTCACTGGCTGCCCTCATCATGCCTGAAACAATCTCACTCCTTTTCTCTACCTTCTGACTTCCCCGAATTCCAGAAAATAGTTTTACTTCCTAAAAAAAAAAATTCCCATTAATGATTATTTCCAATGAATGCAGTACATATCTTCTTTGCATATTGTTGTTTGCGTGTTGTCTTCCCATTAAATTGTGAAACTTCTTGAAAACAGAGTCTGTCTTTTGCTGCTTTCTGTATCTTCAGCATTTAGGATATGTCTGGCACATAGTAAGAGCTTCATAATAAATGTGTGTTAACTGACTGAACATTTAGTTTCTTATTCATTAGATTACAAGGACTCAGGATACTGATGAATGCCTTGTATGAATCCTACTTGGCAGACATGAATACTTTTATTGCATTTTAATAATTTAATCACCAATGTTTTATTTAATATTTTTTTTCATCCACATTCATTAATGTCATTGCTTTTGGTCCTTCTTCAGCATAAACATTTTCAGTTCTGTTGACCAGAATCATAGTTCTTTTTTAGAATGTCACATGTTTGACTTTATATTGGCAGCACATAGCACATTACCCAGAACATAATAAATACTTATTGATCAATTAAAATGAATTAGCATAGTTTCTGTATATAACCAAACAAAATAATATATGTAAAGCACTATATACTGTTATCTTTACATTTAGAAAAAGTCCAGGTAATACATATTACAATCTACGAAGGTTTGGATGAATTCACTTAGCAATCTAGAAGATTGCCTGAGAGAATAGTTTATTAATGATTTATCTCATGAAAATGGTCTGTTTTATAATTTTTGATATTTAATAAGTTTATAGATTGTCTTAATAAATTACAGGAATTAAAAGGCCTATAATCTATTATAATAAATAATAAATGTATTTAATAAGCAATGTTTAATAATTAGTATTAATAATGATAGACATTTCTAGGTGAAGTATGTTATTATTCCAATAGATTTGCCAAATTTTTAAAAAAGATTTTTAGTTTTTAATTGGAAGGATAGAAGTTGGAGAAAGGGAAAAAGGAGGCATTATCAATCAATAGTGATGTTTAAAAAAGAAAAAAAGACGTTTTAAAAAAATTTTTTAAATGTGCAGAATATAGCAGAAGGAAGGAAATGTTAAGAAGTCAGGATACCTAACAAGCGGCTAGAGATATAATACTGTACTAAACAACTGAGTCATCATATAATCCAAGTTTAAAAAATTCATGAGTAATACAAGATATCAATTTGCTATAGGGTTCCAGAGTGCAACTGCTAGAAACATCACCATTTTCACATATCCACCAATAAGAATCAAACAATATCAGAAATAAATATATCTAGCCAAGACCAAAAAAAAAAAAAAAAAAAAAAAAGTCTTATGATATCTGCAGTAATATTTCACAGGATTAATTGTGAATCAATCATGAATACATTTTTATTTACTAAATGGTAGTAATTAAGAGACATATTTTAGGACTAAATTTTAACTGTAATTCAACAATTATCCGATTAAATATTAACATCTACTGCCTACCTTAACTTCACCACTTCCACCACAACTTATCCATCCTTGTTCCCTGGCCCTATTTATTCGGTCCATCTTAAGAAAAAAAGAAAGAGCAGTTTCAAATATTTTGTTTAAGAAACAAATGTCGTATGTGAAGTAAAAATGTATTCCTGAAGAAATTAGAAAAACGTATTACAGAAAAGTAAAGGGAATTTTATCCTTACCCTTTCCTTATCTTGTTTTTTCATACGTTCTTGTTTCAAAAACCTACTCTGTAACAATTAAAAGATAGTTTCTTTAGACCGTCAGAAATATGGTACATTAGATATATCAGTAAATCAAGGAAAAGAAAAAGAAACCTAGGTCTACCTGTTCCTTTTGTGGTTTTTTTTTTCTTTTTCATGATATTCTAACTTTCTCCTCCATGCTAACTCCTTAAAGGGAAATAAAGTATTATTGTAGTCACTATATTCATTCCTTCTTTATATTTTCATCAGGAAAGTTAAGTACTCCATTAATAGAAGCAAGCCCAAAGAGGTTTAAAAAAAAAAAGTTAAAGATTTTTGGTGAAAAGAAATAAGGAGGAAAGGTTTGGAGGTTTAATTTTGTACTGCAAAGATTTTTAGTTGTTTAAAAATTACTTGAGTGGCTTAAAAATAAGCAATAGTTGACATTATACCTCAAACATTTTCCTCCTTTCTTCTTCAGGATTCATTTTCTTCCTTGGAGTTTGTTGGGCCTAGATAAAAAGTGAAGCTAAAAATTAGATAAAGAGTATGAACCACACATCTTAGCAAACTCCAAATTATAAGGAAAATCAAAAGAAAATGACAAAGCCAACTTTGATAAAATTATTTCACAATATAACTTTCTTCAATTGAATTTAATATATTTTCTGTGGATAAGAAAAGATTAGATGCCAAAAGTTTTGAAACTGCTATTTTCTAATAGTCAACAGATGGCACATTAATTAGAAGCAACTCAGCTGAACTCATATTACTTTTCAAAATAACTTTAAAATAATGCCTTAAAACAAATTTTGGAGCATCAGAGCCAACAAAAAGACAGGATGAGGCATTTTTCTATCCTAAGAAAACTTATGAAATTGGCAAGAGAAATATATGACCCAAGGTGAAAGTCTTGGCAGAAACAGCACCTGCTTTGGGAGCTCTCAGTCCAGAGATGGTGAGAGGTTCTGACAACTAGACAGAAAAAAAATTACAAGAGACCTCTTTCTGGCTCCGGGTATAGCTATCACTAACTGGCAATTTTATTGCACATACACAGTTCTGGGTTGTAGTCCCAAGTTGGAGAGGGGATCACAAGTGGGGATGAGTTCTAGTCACAATTCCAAGTGAAAAGGAACACTAGTGCTTGTGGCTGCAGGAGACCAGTGTCTCTTTTTGGATTAAGAGCAGAGTGCAGATCAGGACAGCAATGACCACACCTCTCTCTACATCACACCTACTGAGTAAGCACTCAAACTTTCCACAGAACTAGCTTTGAAAATAGCAGCATGAAAAAGGGTGAAACTTGAGATAACGCTTTTTCATCTTTGGTGAGCAGAGACCAACTTTGACTAAAATTCCAAATCAAGAAATAGACTGGAAAATATAAGCAAACAACAAAAAAAAGAATATGACTATAAAAAAAAAACTACTACACCTAGAAGACCAAGATAGAAATGCAGACAATGATGTGAAAACTGTTACAAAGCCTCAAAGAAAAAGGCTAATTGGATCCAAACTCAGTAAGAATTCCTGAGTTAAAGGAAAATAAAAGAATAGGAAAAGTTGGATATAGGAATAGAGATTAAGCAAGAATTTGGTAAGAATTTTATAGTCAAAGGACTATAAAAGTATGTATGCCCTTTGATGCATTACTAAGTCTATAACCCAAAAAAGATTTTTAAAAATTTATTAAATATTATTTCCAATTACACATTAAGATGATTTTCAATATTCATTTTTGTGAGATGAGTTCATTTTTTTTCTCCCTTCTTTCATTAATTCCTTCCTCCCTCCCTTAGCAAGCAATTTGATATAGGTTATATATGTACATTCACTTCTAACATTCCCACAAGATGTTGGGAAAGGAAAACCAGAACAAAGAGAAAAACCATGAGAAAGAAAAAGACAAAAGGAAAAAAAAAGTGAAAATAGTATGATTTGATCTGTATTCAGTTTCCATAATCTCTCTCGATGCAACTTACACTTTCATCCTAAGTTTCTTGGAACTGTCTTGGATCACAGAATTGCTGAGAAGAGCTAAGTCTATCATAGATGATCATCACACAATCTTGCTATTGATGTATGTTTTCCTGGTTCTGCTCACTTCACTATCAGTTCATGTAAATCTTTCCAAGCTTTTCTGAAATCAACCTGCTCACCATTTCTTATAGAACAATAATTTGTTCATATACACTCATATGCCATAACTTATTCAATCATACTCCAAATGATGGCATCCCCCCCAATTTCCAATTCCTTGCCACCACAAGCTACAAACATTTTTGTACATGTTTCCCTTTGTTATGATCTCTGGGATACAGACCCAGTAGAAGTACTGCAGTTTCAAAGGGTATGTATAGTTTGATAGCCTTTTGGGCATAATTCCAAACTGCTCTCCAGAATGGCTGGACCAATTCACAACTCTACCAACAATGTATTAATATCTTGTTTTTCCACATCCCCTCCAACATTTATCATTATCTTTTCCTGTCATCTTAGCCAATCTGATAGATGTAAGGTAGTTCCTCAGAATTGTTTTAATTTGCAATTTTCTGCCCAAAAAAGTTAAAAAAAAGAAAAGGACCTATATGAACAAAAATATTTAGAGCAGTTTTTTTTGTGGTGGCAAATCAAAGGGATGTTCATCAATTTGGAATAATTGAAGATATGGCAAGATAAGGCATCTGATTGTGATGGAATACTATTGTACTGTAGGAAATAAGCATGGGGGAAGAGTGTTTCAGAAAGTGATATAAACTGAAGTGAGAAAAACTGAGGGATCACTGTGCATCACAACAGCAACGTTGTAATAATGATCAAGTTTCAAAAAATTGGCTACTCTGAACAATATAATGATCCAAGACAATTCCAAATTGTAATAGTGGAATCTGAGAAAAGAGATGGACTGAGGCAGACAGGAATTAAGAATATGGCAAGACATATTATCAAGGATCTAAGGAGTTTCAACTAATTTTTTTCCAAGTTAAAAAAAATCCTTGCCTAAATCATAGGAACAAATGAGGACAGGAATTTGAAGACGACAAAAGAACTAGCTGATGAGAATTACCATACTTGGCTCTATAATGAAACAGTAGAAAGTAGTGGTGTCAATTCCCTAGTTAGTTACTCTAAAACAAACACAGGGGATTGAGGGGGTGGGGGGGAGGTAGAAGAAGAAAGGAATTCACTACTTCAAAAAAACCTCTAATCTCACTAATGTGAGTATTCCTATCAAATGTGAAGACCAAAAAGCATTCATTCTTCATTGCGCATGGTTCTAGTCCATATTCTCCTGCAAATATCCCATGGAAAATATACACATTATGGAAGCCTTCTACCAGATCTAATGACATTACATAATACAAAATATATTCTATATATGTCTATTTTTTGCTTTTTGATATAATTAATGGCTCCTCTCCTTTTCCATACTCCTTTGATATTTTTATTTAAAATTGAAATAGAAATAAAAAAAAAATTGTCTTGCACATATCAGAATATAGGAAAAGATCCAAACTAGGTAAAAAATTTCCATTTCCATAAAATATATAGAATAATAAAACATACTGTAATTGAAATTGTCTACCTTTTCTTTGCCTCCTTGTAGGTTTTTTGTTTTCTGATGTTCCTCTTTTCACTTTATTCTTCCCCCCCTTTTCTCACCTCTCCCAAAGCTACACTCAAGCACAGAAAATTTTTAAGTTTGTCTGTCTCTTCCTCACTCCATATATATATATATATATATATATATATATATATATATATATATACACACACATATACATATTTACAAACACACATATGCATATATATGCATTATTTCATTTATTACCCTTGCTTCCACTTTACTTCTACCCACTAACTTGCCTTGCTATTAACCTTCCAACCCCTTATTGAAAAATCCTCCCTGTACCCTGTCCTTGTACTCTCTCCCTCTCCCTCTATATCCTTTTCTCATTAACCTATACACCCTTCTATACTCCACCTTATCCTATTCTTTCCCCCTCCTATTTCTTTATAGATTTTGGAGTGTCTTATACTTTTCTTGGTATGTGTGTATGTATTGCTAACCCTTTAACATTAAGAATATCAATGTAAGATTTTAGAACTACCAGTCCTCCTTTTTTAAATTCCTATGTCAATTCTTGCTCTCATGCCTTATTCATATAGCAATTACTTTTTTACCTTTTCCTATATGGATTTACTTTTTATTTTTATTTCCCCCCCTGAAGCAATCGGGGTTAAGTGACTTGCCCAGGGTCACATAGTTAGGAAATGTTAAGTGTCTGAAACTAAATTTGAATTCAGGTCTCCTCCCGACTTCAGGGCTGGTTCTCTATTCACTGTGCCACCTAGCTGTCCCATGGCTTTACTTTTTAGAATCACATCATACTCAGCTCTACCCCAATTTTCTTTTGGACTACCAATTAGTAATGACGATCTTAGTCCTATAGTTTACATTTCCATAAATAAAACCAACAGTTTGTTTTTATTGAGTCCCTTGAAATTGTCTTTGATGTTGGTTGTTATGTCAAATTTTCTACCGAGTTTAAGTTTGTTTGCAACAAAATCCTGAAAACATGGCAGTTCACTGAATGTCCACACTCTCCCCCCTCCCCCCCCCCATATTATACTTAATTTTGCTTGATATATTTTTTGGTCACAAACCTAGTTCTTTTAATTGTTGATATATAATATTGCAATATCTGAAGTCTTCTATTGTCGCCTCTGATAAATCTTGCATAATTCAAACTAGCTCCAGCACATTTGAATTGATGCTTTTTTGTTCGCTTTTGTTGTTCTCATAAAATTTTCTCTTTCATTTGGGGATTATGAAATTCAACAATAATATTCCTCTATGTTTTCCTTGTAGGATCTATGAATTTTTTTCTATTTCAGCTTTCTCTTCTTGTTCTATCATTTCAAGACAATTTTCTTTGTTTATTTCTTGTATTATTTTATCAAAGTTCTTTTTTTGCTGATAAGTTTTTAGGTAGTCCAATTATTCTTATGTTTTCTTGTCTATTCTCCAGATCTGTTATTTTTCTTATGTCTCACGTTCTCGTCTATTTTTTCATTCTCTATATATATATTTTTAAATTATTTCTTGGTCTCATAACTTCCCCTTGCCCAATTCTAATTTTCAAAGAGTCATTTTCTTCCTTAAGATTGTGGATCTCCTTTTTCTACTTGGTTGACTTGCTTTTCATAATATTCTTTTTCTTGAATTATTATTTTTTAGTTTTTCTTCAATCTCTCTCATTCGATTTTTAAAGTCTTTTTTGAATTCTATGAATTCTTTTTGGACAGGTAACCATTTAATGTCACTCTGTTGGGTAGAAAAGGTTTTTTTTTTTTTTTTTTTAACTTCACTCTTCTCTGAAAATGAACCTCAGTCTTTCCTATTCCTTTTTTTAATTTATTTTTATTTTTTATTTAATAGCCTTTTATTTACAGGTTATATGCATGGGTAACTTTACAGCGTTAACAATTGCCAAACCTCTTGTTCCAATTTTTCACCTCTTACCACCCTCCACCCCCCCTCCCCTAGATGGCAGGATGACCAGTAGATGTTAAATACATTAAAATATAAATTAGATACACAATAGGTATACATGACCAAAACATTATTTTGCTGTATAAAAAGAATCAGACTCTGAAATATTGTACAATTAGCTTGTGAAGGAAATCAAAAATGCAGGTGGGCATAAATATAGGGATTGGGAATTCAATGTAATGGTTTTTAGTCATCTCCCAGAGTTCTTTTTCTGGGTATAGCTAGTTCAGTTCATTACTGCTCCATTAGAAATGATTTGGTTGATCTCGTTGCTGAGGATGGCCTGGTCCATCAGAACTGGTCATCATATAGTATTGTTGTTGAAGTATATAATGATCTCCTGGTCCTGCTCATTTCACTCAGCATCAGTTCGTGTAAGTCTCTCCAGGCCTTTCTGAAATCATCCTGTTGGTCATTTCTTACAGAACAGTAATATTCCATAATATTCATATACCACAATTTATTCAGCCATTCTCCAACTGATGGACATCCATTCAGTTTCCAGTTTCTAGCCACTCCAAAAAGGGCTGCCACAAACATTCGTGCACATACAGGTCCCTTTCCCTTCTTTATAATCTCTTTGGGATATAATCCCAGTGGTAACACTGCTGGATCAAAGGGTATGCACAGTTTGATAACTTTTTGAGCATAGTTCCAAACTACTCTCCAAAATGGTTGGATTTGTTCACAACTCCACCAACAATGCATCAATGTCCCAGTTTTCCCACATCCCCTCCAACAATCATCATTATTTTTTCCTGTCATCTTAGCCAATCGGTCTTTCCTATTCCTATAGTAACCTTCTATAGTTGGGTTCTTTCTCCTCTGATGTTCTTTTTTTTTTTTCTTTTTAGTAAGAGCTTGTTAGTATAATGACTTCTAATCCTGGGGTGGGGATGTGCCTCTGGAACTTCCTTCAGTTCTCCCCTCTAGCCTGAAGACTCTACTCTAAATGCCCACCACCAGCAGCTTCTCTGAACTACTGCTTCTGCACTCATAGGGAGTACTGTAAATAAAACTCTCCTCTGAGCAGCACAAGGTAGACCTAGAATTCCTTATTATCAGAGATTTCCTCAGTCTTCCTTCTTCCTCAGATTCCTGCCTTCCTACACAGTCTGAGAGTAAAAATTGCTCAGGTTGGGGCAAGGCTACTTGTACATCTCGCCAACCCCAGGCTTCTCCACTTGCTGTTTCAGCAGACTTATTCAAAGATATTTATATTTCACACCAGCCAAACCTTCATCCTGGGATCTTTTTTCCAACCTTCTCCTAGTTGTCCCAGGAGGACTTTGTTCTGCCCCAAGTCTTATTATTTATTTTTATCAGTCTATGTTCACCCTGAAGTGAAATTTTGTTTTGTTTGTGAGGCAAATCTAGAGAGCTTAGAATTTTCTCATCTACCACTCCAGCATCTTCCCAGAATCCTTTCTTTGATACTTTTTAGACTACAACTATGTCTACCAGAGGATACTAGGGAGAATAAGAATCTTAAAGGTTTCCCAGTCTAATATCTTTCTTTTATAGATGGGGAGCTGGATACCAGATATTAGGGGACTTGCTCAAAATGATATGTCATAAATGGGAGGGATGGATTTGAATCCAGGTCCTCTGTGTCTAAATCCAGCAATCGTTCAAGGGCAAGCACTAGTTCAAGGGCCCCCACTGAAACCTCTTGAAATTTCAAATTGCAAACTATTAACAACCACATGAAATATCACAGTTCTGAGACAAAAAAACTGAAGTGGTATAAATAGGAACCAATAATATTACTTAGGGGACATACTATAAGCAGTGGTAATTCTGGGTATTTTTTGTAAAATAAGCAATGGGTAAGACTGGGCAAGGACCTGGGAAACTTAACTCAATTCTATCACAGCAAGCAAAAGCTTTAACTAAGATTGTTTAACTTCCAAATTCCTACAAATTCTCGTACTACAATTGGGCTACAGCGAGCTGGTCAAACACAGTTTGACTGATGCAGTTCTGGCCTACAGGATACATTTATACTAATATTTATCTGACTCAGACGCTGAGCACTGTCTCTTTCTAGGCCTTTTGCTTGCTGTAACAGAGTAAAAGTTAAGTTTCCAAGGTACCTGAGACAGCTAGGTGAACAGTAGATAAAACTCTGCGTCTATAGTCAGAAAGATCCAAGTTCAAATTCACCATGAGACATTACCCATGTGACCCTGGGCAGATCACTTTATCCTGTTTTCCTCAGTTTCCTCATCTGTAAAATTGCAAATCACTTCTATCTTTGCCAAGAAAACCCCAAATAGGGTCATGAAGAGTTAAGACATGACTAAATAACAACAACAAATTTCTAGGTCCCTGCCCTGCCTTCTTCATACATACCTAAGGCTTCCCCACTGCTATAGCACCCATGGAACCACCACCATCAGGGCTTTATTATCTACAAGTATCAAGCATTAAAAGTTATGCATATGTTAATAATTCTCTTAAATCCTCCTAAAACCTATCTAGAAATGGAAAATGGGGTAAGAAACAAAGAAAACAATCTCATTTCTACATTCCCAATTCAGAATTTCACAATTTCAAGCTCTCTGGCCTCAGCCAAAATTGTGGTAAGAATTAGAGGCTACAATTCCAAAACACTTGTGATGGAGAGAGCCATCTGCATCTAGGAAGAGGACTGTGGGGAATGAATGTGAATCATAACAGTATTTTCACCTTTTTTGTTATTGATGTTTGCTTACTTTTTATTCTTTTCTCATTTTTTCCCTCTTTGATCTGATTTTTCTTGTGCAGCAAGATAATTGTGGAAATATGTATAGAAGAATTACATGTTCAACATATATTGGATTATTTGCTGACTAGGGGAGGGAGTGGGAAAAGGAAGGGAGAAAAGACAAGGTTTTGAGGGGTGAATGCTGAAAACCATCTGTGCATGTGTTTTGAAAATAAAAAGTTATTATTAAAAAAAGAAAAGAAAAGAATCAGGACCTACATGTTTCGTTCCTATTCAGGGCTGGGGCAGAATGCAGTTTTGTCCTGGAATAGTAGGAAGGCCAGTGTTTGCAGGAGAACACAAAGTTTGACTTCCAGTACAAAGTCCCTGGAAACAAAGATTTCTAGGATACCAGTTCAGCTGTTTGCGGTAAAACTGAGGGGGGAAAAATTTCAGGTACTCTACCAGCTAAGTCTAATGAGTGTCATAGACCAATACTACTGAAAAAGACAAAGTCAGGAAGCTATTATCAAGCCACAACTTTTGGCTGCCCAACTCCAAGCTGAGATTTGAAAGATTAGTTGTGGCTGTTTTTAGTGCTCTATTTGCACTATAGATCCTGCAATGAAGGACCAGAGTGACAATATTCTTGCTACTGAAGAGTGAAAAGAAGCTCCAAAACTTTAAAGAGCAAAATGAGGGACTTCGACCAGTCATTCTTAGAGGAAAGGGTTGAAGGAATGAGTGAAAAGAAGAGAATATCTAATATAATGAGATAAAATTCAAAAAGAGCATAAACTTGCAATGATTCCAAGTAGAAAACTAGAAGAAGAAGAAAAAAAGGCTTGGCAACAGGAATAGTTGAAAGGGAAAAAAAAGCAAAGAGAAAAATATCAAAATTAGGCAAGGCATTACCATTAATGTTTGAAAGACTTCCTATAGAAGGTAGGACTTTAGCTAAGACTTTAAGAAAGCCAGGGAAAGTGGGAGGGGAGAACTTGACAAGAGTTTTTATATGGGGCAGAAGAAAGTGGCAAGTTGAGAATGACACCTAAGATGGTAACTTTTGAGTCATCTTCTATCAAAACCAATTAATTTGGAAAACAAGATAAGGAAAGATAAATTTAAAAAAAAAACTATTCACTCCCTGAAAAAAAAAGTGATTAAAAAAATCGCCACATATTTCATAAATAACAAAAGAAAACCAGAAAGAACTAATAGAACCAAAGGGAAAATAAAATTCAGAGGACACCACCAGAAACACTAAATTTTATAACCCCAGAAAAATGACAGCCAAGCTCTAGAACTTTGAGAAAAAACAGTGCCCCAAAGAAAAAGATCAAGTACCAAAGGACCAGAATACTAATCACCCAAGATTATGCAGCAAACAGATTTAAAAAAGAGAAAGCTTAGAATGATTTTTTTCCAAATAGTAAAAAACAACAAAAACTTATTCTGACAAAGCAGAACATAATTTTATCGTATGGTGTGGAATGGGAGGAAGAGACGGATGGCTTTTTTTCTTCCTCAGTAAGGAGAAATGATTTATTATCTTATTTTTTACAATTGAAATATTTTACTAGCAAAGCAGGCCTAAATATTTAGAGTGATATTTAATGTTAATTGGTTTCACTAAAAGAGTAATGATAAAGCCATGTGAATAATTCTTTATGATTAGGGCTATAGCAAATTGCTAAACAAATGTTAAAAGAAACACTTAAAATTAACAACAAAATTTTAGGAAAAAAATTAAGAATATAAATGATATAATAAAAATAGCAAGAAATATCTGAGTGTTTTTCTCTAAGTGTTATCTGGTTCATTGCATGCTTTCCCCCTTCTCCCCCCATTATTTATTAGTAATTTATTTTTCCCAGGTTATATGTAAAACAAATTTTGACATTTATTTTTAAAACTTTAATTTCCAGATTTCCTCCTTGTTGAGAAGGTATATGTGAAATGAAGAACATTTCCATAAAAGTCATTTTGTGAAAGAAAACATAGGACCTCTCTACTGGTCAAAAAAAGTAAAGTTTAAAAAATATACTTCAGGGCAGCTAGGTGGTGCGGTAGATAGAGCACCAGCCTTGAAGTCAGGAACACCTGAATTCAATGTGACCTCAGACACTTAATACTTTCTAGCTGTGTGACCTTGGGCAAGTAACTTAACCCCAATTTCCTCAACAAAACAAAAAACAAAGCAAACAAACAAACAAGTATACTTCAATCTGTATTAGGATATGTCCATTCCTTCTCTGGAGATGGATAGTTATTTTCATCATAAGTCATACAGAGCTGTCTTGGATCATTGAACTGCTGAGAATAGCTAAGTCATTCACAATTGTTCATCTCACAATATTGCTGTTACTTTGTACTTAGTTCATTTCACTTTGCATGAGCTCATGGATGGCTTTCCAAGTTTTTCCTGAGAGCACCCTGCTCATCATCATTTTTTATAGCATAATAATATTTATCATAATCACATACCACAATGTGTTCAACCATTTCCCAACTAATGAGCATCCCCTCAATTTCCAGTTTTTTTGTCCTGAGAAAAAAGCAGATATAAATATTTTTGTATATATGGATCCTTTTCCTTTTTTTAATTTTAAATATCTCTCTTTTGGAAGAGTCCAAATAGTAGTACTGTTAAGTCAAAATTGCTAAATATGTATGGTTTTATAGCTCTATGGGCATAATTTCATATTGCTCTATAAAATGACTGAATCAGTTCACAATTTTACCATCAGTGCATTAATGCCTCATTTTTGCTACACTGCCTCCAACATTTGCCCTTTTCCTTTTCTGTCTTATTAACCAATCTAATGGGTATGGTAGTAAATCAGAATTGTTTTAATTTTCATTTGTCTAATCACTGATGAATTAAAAGTATTTTTATATGAATATTGATTTGATTACTTCATCTGAAAATTTCATATCTTTTGATGATGTATGTATCAATTGGGGAATGAGTCTTATTTGTATAAATTTGACCTTTAGTTCCCTATATGTCTGAGAAATGAGCCTTTGCAAGAAACTGGAAACTGAGTGGATGCCCATCAGTTGGAGAATGGCTGAATAAGTTAAGGTCTATGAATGTTATGGAATATTATTGTTCTATAAGATATGACCAGTAGGATGATCTCGGAGAGGCCTGGAGAGACTTACAAGAACTGATGCTAAGTGAAGTGAGCAGAACCAGGAGATCACTGTATACAGCAACAAGATTATACAATGATCAATTCTGATGGACATGGCTCTTTCCAACAATGAGATGATTCAGATCAGTTCCAATAATCTTGTAATGAAGAGTGCCATCTACACCCAGAGAGAGGATTGTCAGAACCGAGTATGGATCACGACATAGCATTTTCACTTTTTGTTGTTGTTTGCTTGCATTTTCTTTCTCTTTTTTTCTGTTCTGATTTGATTTTTCTTGTGCAGTAAAATAATTGTATAAATATGTATGCATATATTGAATTTAAAATATATTTCTACCATGTTTAACATATATTGGACTACTTGTCATCTAGGGAAGGGGGTGAGGAAAGGGGGAAAAAATTGCAACACAAGGTTTTGCAAGGGTTAATGTCAAAAAATTATACATACATATGTTTTGAAAAATAAAGTTTTAATTTAAAAAACAAAGAAAAAAGAAATGAGGCTTTGTTATCAGAGAAAACTGCTTCAAAAATTTTTTTGGCTAATTGTATTTCCTCCTACTTATTCTATTCTCTCTCTCTTCTCACCCTGACCCTCCTCAAAAGCATTTTGCTTCTGATTATTGTCTTCCTCAATTTGCCCTTCTCACTATCATCCTTTCCCTTTGAGGAAACAGCCTTTTAAAAGAGTAGATGACTTGTACTTGGTTCTTCTCAGAGGTTCAGTGATCCAAGGTAATCCTATACATTTGGGATACAAGATGATCTGCATCCAGAAAAAAAAAACAAAAAAAAACAAACCTATGGAGCTTGAATGTAAATCAATAAATGCTACATTCACTTCTTTTTTTTTCCTGTCCCATGGTTTTTCCTTTTTGTTCTGATTTTTCTCTCCCAACATGATTCATAAAGCAATGTGTATTAAAAAATTTTAAAATATTCTTACTTTTAAAAATAAGAATAATAAAAGAATTATTTTCTTTTTTTCTTGCTGAGGCAATTGGGGTTAAGTGACTTGCCCAGGGTCACACAGCTAGGAAGTGTTAAGTATCTGAGACTACATTTGAATTCAAGTCTTCCTGACTTCAGGAATGGTGCTCTATCCACTGTGCCACCTACTTGCCCCAAAAGAAGTATTTAAAAAAAAAAAAAAAAAAAAAAAAAAGATGACTTTTAAGAATTCTTTTTTGTCTGTGTATACCCTTTGATCCAGCAGTGTTATTGCTGGGCTTATATCCCAAAGAGATTTTAAAGAAGGGAAAGGGACCTGTATGTGCAAGAATGTTTGTGGCAGCCCTCTTTGTAGTAGCCAGAAACTGGAAACTGAGTGGATGTCCATCAATTAGAGAATGGCTGAATAAATTATGGTGTATGAATATTATGGAATATTATTGTTCTGTAAGAAATGACTAGCAGGAAGATTTCAGAAAGACCGGAGAGACTTACATAAACTGATACTGAGCGAAATGAGCAGGACCAGGAAATCATTATATACTTCAACAACAATACTATATGATGATTAATTCTGATGGGCATGGCCCACTTCAACAGTGAGATGAACCAAATCACTTCCAATAGAGCAGTAATAAACTGAACCAGCCACACCCAGGGAAAGAACTCTGGGAGATGACTATGAACCACTACATAGAATTCCCAATCCCTCTATTTTTGTCCGCCTGCATTTTTGATTTCCTTCACAGGTTAATTGTACACTATTTCCAAGTCTGACTCTTTTTGTACAGCAAAATAACTGTTTGGACATGTATACATATATTATATTTAACTTATACTTTAACATATTTAACATGTATTGGTCAACATGCCATCCGGGGGGAAGGAGGGAAAAAGTTGGAACAAAAGGATTTGCAATTGTCAATAATGAAAAATTACACATGCATATATCTTGTAAATAAAAGGCTATAATTAAAATACACACACACACACACACACACACATTTAAAAAATAATTCTTTTTTGTGAAAACCTGGTTCAGTGGATTTGCAGGTAAAATAGAACAAACTTTTTAAAAAGTTAATTTTGTTGGAGGGGATGTCATAAAAGTGGGATACTAATCATTGTTGGTGAAGTCATGAATTGATTCAACCTTCTGGAGAAACAACACGATACTATGCCCAAAGGGCTATCAAACTATATATACCCTTAAATCCAGTATCTCTACTGTCTCAAAGACTTCATTTAAAAAAAGAGAAAAGGACTCACTTGTGCAAAAATATTTGTTATAGCCCTTTTTGTGGTGGTAGCAGCAAGGAACTGGAAACTCAGTGGATACCCATCTACTGAATAAGTTATGATATAGGAAAGTTATGAATTATTATTGTTCTATAAGAAATGATCAGCAGGATGATTTTAAAGAGGCCTGGAAAAACTTACATGAACTGATGCTAAGGGAAATGAGAACCAGGAGATCATTGTATACGGCAACAGCAAGATTATCCTATGATCAATTCAGATGGACATGGACATCTCTTCAACAAAGAGATGATTTAGGCCAGTTCCATTGGTCTTGTGATGAAGAGAACCATGTACACTCAGAGAGAAGACTGCGGGAACTGAGTATGGATCACAACATAGCATTTTCGCTTTTTTTTGTTTGCTTGCATTTTGTTTTCTTTCTCATTTTTTCCTTTTTTGATCTAACTTTTCTTGTACAACATGATAAATGTGAAATTATGTATAGAAGAATTGTACATGTTCAACATATATTAATTACTTGCTGTTTAGGGAAGGGGATTTGGGAGGGAGGAAAAAAATTTTGGAATACAAGATTTTGCAAGGGTGAATGCTGAAAACTGTATGCATATGTTTTGAAAATAAAAAGGCTTCAAAAAGAAAAAAGAAATAAGTTAATTCCTATACTAAACTTATTTTCAAAAATTGAGGTGAAAATCATTAAACTCATTTTATAAGAAAATATCATCCTAATATGTAAACAATGGAAGGATAAAACAAACAGAAACACATATAGATAAATATCACTGATAGCAATTTTTAAAGCAAAATCCTGGTTATGTTTTGCATAACTTCACATATGCATTCTCAATGTCAGATAAGGGTGGATGTGGATGATGGGAAGGAGAGAATCTGGAACTCAAAAGTTTTAAAAACAAATGTAAAAAAAACTGCGTAACTGGGAAAAATAAAATATTAAAAAAATAAAAATAAAATCTTGATTAAAGACTATAGCAATATGTTCAAAAAGTCATTCTCTATACTCAAACTGAATTCATACCAAGGCTATAAGGACAGTTAAAAATTAGGAAAAAATAACAAAATCCAAAAGTATCCATATCACATTATTTTATCAATAAAAGAAATGTTTCTGACAAAATACCACACCAGTTTATGCAAAAAACTCAACCAAATAACAAAGGAAAACAAGAGAAAAACAAAAAACCCTATCAAATTGAAACCTATGAAGACAAAGTCACAGAATGACTATTTTTAAAAATCTTAAACTACATATTTAAAAACAAATAATAATATTATCTATAATGTGAAGACAATAGAATCTTTCTCTATAAAATACAGAGATAAAGCAAAGGTTCCCTTTCTTCCCAACACTGATTTAGTTCTAGGAACACTACAATAGGACAATAATGCACAAACATAGGCAAAAACAGAACAGACCTTTCTTATTTGTTGAAAACATGAGGACTAACCTAAAAAGATCTAGATAATTCAGGAAAAAAAAACCCCCAACCCTACTCAAGACAATTTTAGTAAAGTAAAAAAGACACGAAATAAATTCATAAAAATAAAAAAACATTTTTCTACAGTAATAAGAAATATTCAACAGGAAATAGAAAGGAAAAATCCCATTCCAAAGAATGGATACTTTAAGTATCTGGGAAACATTCTATTAAGGCATGGTCAAAAACTGCTTAGATGCAATTACAGAATGTTCTTTAAAGAATCATTCAAATGAATATAAACTGTTTTTTCTTCCTGGGTTATTTTTACCTTCTGAATCCAATTCTTCCTGTGCAACAAGAGAACTGTTCGGTTCTGCACACATATATTGTATCTAGGATATACTGTGACATATTTAACATGTATAGAACTGCTTGCCATCTGGGGAGGGGATGGAGAGAGGGAGGGGAAAAATCGGAACAGAAATGAGTGCAAGGGATACAGTTGTAAAAAATTACCCTGGCATGGGTTCTGTCAATAAAAAGTTATAATTATTAAAAAAAAAAAAAAAAAAAAAGAATGAATCATTCAAATAATTGACAGAAAATGTAGTGCTTACGGCAGAGTCATGACAACATAATAAAAATGTGATACTACCTAAAATCATTTATAGATTCAAGACTATAATGAATTAATTAAGAAGATACTTTATACAGTCTGACAATATTATAACAATTCATTTGTAAAAACAAAAGGTCTAGGATCTCCTTAGAACTAATAAGCAAAAGTAAGAATAAATAGGGAATGGCATTTCAAAGTCTCAGATTATACTGTAAAGCACTCATCATAAAAAAATCTGGTATTGATTAAAAATTGTAAATAAGTAAATAAATATTTATAGAGCATTTACTCCATGACAGGTACACTGTGTTGAGCAGTTTACAAATATAAGAAGAATCAAAAGCAGTCACTGTAATAACCCAATTTTGATAAATAATTTGAGGAATAGCTTCCTATGTGATAAGACTTATTAGGAAAACTGGAAAACAGTTTAGTAGGAATTAAATCTAAACCAACATCAACCATCATATCCCAATAAGCTTAGAATTGAAACCATTCAAGTAACAGAACCAAATAAAGTACCTTTCACAGCTAAGGTCAGGAAAGCATTGTTAACAAAATAAGGTTTATGAGCAATTATAAAAGAGGAAATAGATTTTTTGATGACATGAAATTAAATCTGTTACATAAAACGTATCTGATAAGAGTTTAATATCCAAGATATATAGAAAGTGTGAACATATATGTGAGCAGTAGTCAAAGGTTCTAAAAATAGTTCTCAAAAGAAAATTTACAAACTGTTATAACCATGTGAAACATAATCCTAAGAATAAGAGAAGTTCAAAACAAAACAACCCTAAGATTTAATTTTATGCCCAGTAAATTAGAAAAGATCACAAAAAAATAGGAATAGTAAATGTTGGAAAAATTGCAGAAATCAAGAAGTAGAGCTGCAAATTAATCTAATGATTATAAAGTAAGCTGAATTATACCAAGAAAGTAAATAAAGTATCCACATTTTTTGACCCAAAGATTTCATTGGCAAGCATACATCTCAAGAAAGTAGATCTCATAAATACCAAAATATAGATAGAAGCACTGTTTTGTAAAAACAGAAAACTGGAAACAAAGTAGAATCCCACCAATTAGAAAACAATTGTGGTATATGAATACACTGCAATATTACTGCATTATAAGAAAGTGTAATTGTGAAAAATACAAAGAGGGGAATAGTATAAACTTACACAAAGTAAATGGAAACAAGAAAATAACATATATACTGACAACAATGTAAATATAAAGAACATACTACTAACAAAACAAAAAAACTGCAAGTTGTGAACAACTAAAGAGTGGCCTCAGACAAGAGATGTGAAAGTGAAAGTACTTTCCTTACTTGCAAGGAAAGGGGACTCTGGGTAGGGAATACCACATTTAACATCAGATTTAATTGATGTGCTTGTTAGTTTTACTAGACTTTTTTTTTTTTATTCTTTGAATCTTTGTTTCAAGGGTTGGCTGATTGAGAAAAGAAAAAAGGGACATTATAGGGAAAAATAAACAAGAATTAAAAAAACTAAATGTGTTAACAATGCTGCTTATTATGGTAGTTATACCTGTTTGCATCTTGAAGGTGGCTTCTTTTCATGGAATTTTTTAGGCATTTCGATTGCTTTCTTATACGTTAAAGGCACTCCATATTTAGCAGCAGGCTTTGTAATTTTCTGTGCAGGAATAGGAGATGCAAAGATCTGTCCCTGAGCAGGTCTTTTGGCTACACAAAAAAAGGACAAAGACACAAATTATATAAAAACGAAATCTCTCTTTAAGGGACTCTTCATATCACAATTTTAATTAAAATTCTTTCAGACTGTAACTCTTGGATTTTAATCACTTAATTTCTAACTTATAGACACCTTTACTTAAAAAAACAAAACAAAACATAATTGCTTCCAGTTCATATAACTCAATCTAAAGTCATAAACACAAAAATTCAACTAATGATGAGTACAGAAGCTACAACACAATTAACACTAAATAATGATTATTGATGATGATGATGATGGCTGTTTGAAGGAATATCAACAAATACATTGGAAGTTCAATCTTAATATACTGCCACACTGCAGAACAAATCAGAACTTAAACATTTATGCCATTCAGTGGTTACCTGATCAGGATTTTCTTCTAACAACAAAGCCATATACCTCAGAATAGAACTATATTCAGGTAACTACCAAATTTCAATAGAAAGGACAATTTACAAAAACCATAATAATTAGCCATTAATGTAAAAACTATCAATTTGTTATGTTCTTAAATGGTAACTGAATCATTAGTAATAACTATGACATAACTTTAAAAAGATGAATTAGTACAGAAGATTTGTGATTGAGGAATAAAGATTCTCAATTAAATCCCTACCTCAGCACTTAACTGAAAGGAAAACCAAGTGAAGGGATTGGCGATTTCACTAATTCAGGAATTACCTCCCATAAGGCGGCTTCAGCACATTTAAACCTGTCCATCAGGTATGACTATACATATGCTACCAGAAGTTTGGCAGAAGACAGTAACCCAGGGTGTTAGAAACCTTTTTTGCTTTCTTTAAAACCACAGGAGTGTTAGGGAAGTACTCTAGTAACTTGACATCCCCTAATTATGCCTCATGAGCATTCCACCTTTTTTTTTTTCCTTCTAAAATTTCTTGGAATCTCATTTTCCTTCTCTTTAGGGCTCCTTGGCAAAGGTACCACATCCCTTTCTACTGTCTTCTGATACATTTAATTCTCGAAAGGAAGATGCACAAGTAAAATAAGTATTATAATATCTAAGTATTGAAAATATAGGCCTCGGTTTTCATGGAGAGCCTAGCATCCATAAAAGAGCTCTGCCATTACTAAAAGCAATTCTGGTAACCTATTCCTTTTTTTTTTTTTTTTTCTGAGGCAGTTGGGGTTAAGTGACTTGGTAACCTATTCTTTTGCTCAATTTTGGACTCAGATCACTTTTCATCTGTTCAGTCAGTACAAGATATACATGTTGTAGAGCTCAGCAGAGTGACTGGCCCATACTAGATTCTCAACTGTGAGCTAACTGCCTCTAAAGGGTATTCATTGAAATCTTGGTAGTACTCATTTTTCATCCACTTAGCCTTTCCTTGCAGATGAACAAACCAAATATTGTTGTGTGATGAGAGATTTCTTTTAGAAGACTCTATGATGTTCTGATGCTACTTACAATCAACAAACATTTGTAAACAGCAGCATCTGCAGGGCCTATTCATTCACAAAGAATCCCTCCTTAAGCTTGGAGCTGAAGCTCCTCTATCACAGATAAATACCTTTGGCAAACAAAATTCTCTGTTGTATGCCTCATATGTTGTCTGAACAAACTTATTTCTGTTACTACATCTTCCAAAGGATCTCGATGTAAGGATGAAAAACACCTTGTTATAAAATAACCTATAAGACACGGTTTTATTGTGAGGATTTACCTATTGCTAGACTCTAGATGACAGAAATAACTCCATATTTTACTATTGACTGACCTGTCTAAAAGACAAAAACAAGTCTAAAATAATCTAATTTAACTATAGTATAATTTGAATTAGTATCTCTGCATCCTCAACAATAACAAAAATATTTTAATTTCAACAATAAATAATTCATGTAATCCTGATCAGGTAACCACTGAATGGCATAAATGTTTAAGTTCTGATCTGTTCTGCAGTGTGGCAGTATATTAAGATTGAACTTCCAGTGTATTTGTTGATATTCCTTCAAATAGGCTAACTTCCTACTTCAGCAATTTACACATCTTCCATGACTTGCTCCTCTACTCCTCCTCTTGTTGTTATCACTATAGTTGTTCCAAATATATGTTTAAAAACTCCAAAATATCTTTATCTGATCATATTCTTTTATAATTCCATTTTTCTCTATGCATTACAACTCTTATGACTATTCTTCATCCTCTGTTACTTCTAATTCCTCAACCTCTCAGTATTTTATTATATCTTATTCTTATCATTTGACCATTTATCATTTGAGGATTGATTCAATTTAACAAATTTAAATTAGTTCCCTAAAATATATTGGAAAGAGGATCTATATCAGTAACACTCGCTACACAATCCACTAGTTCAAACTGTACTATAGTTTTAGATTTTTTTAAAAAATGAAAAGAATCTGAAGACATGTTTACCTGGTAGATGATGAGCTCCAAATTTGTGAAATGCTCTGGAACTAAATTCTTCAGCAATAAGCTTAGATGAAAATGAGAAAAAAATATATAAAAAAGTTATTCTTTAAAAAAAAAAAAAAGAATTTCTTTCTAAAGTAAAAGTGGAGGATTAACATAGACAAAATATCATGTACACTGTCATATAAGATCACTAAATCTTATATTCTGAATCATATATTTTGCTGGGTTTCTATTCTAGATTAAGAGTGAAGGAAAAAGGAAGAATGATTTAACAGAAACGATTGCGATACAAAAACATAAGATCATCAACAAAACATTTTACTTACAGACATACTCACACACACAGAGCAATAAAACATTTTCCTTCTAACGACAAAACAATCTAATGCTGTGACCCCTATATGATAGCGTATGCAATATTGACATCTATAGTCCACATGCCTACTCTACCAAAAGAAGGGAAAAGTGCCTTTTGGAATCAACATTGGCTATTGTAATTAATCTCAATTTTGATGTATTGTTTAATTTATATTACTTCAATCACCATGTATACTGCTTCTTGTATCTATTTTTAAATTTTTTTTCACTCTATAGATTTTCCTATTTTTCCCTCTATTCCTAAATTCATTTCTTATTACAGAATAACATTTTACTACATTCATATGCCACAAGCTGTTCAATTATTCTCAAATATTTGTTTCTAGCTTTTGGTACCATAGAAACAAGTACTGTGAATATCTCAGTGTATGTGGGAACTGCTTGGCTTTCTTATTAGACTTATGGCTGTAAGGGTCTAAGCCATTCAATCACTCCTCTAAGATAGCTCCAAATTGTTAACGAGAATGAAGTACCAATTTATATCTTCAAAGCTATATTATTATACTCCTCTCTTAGTGCCCTTTGAATAATTACTATTTCCATTTTTGTAGTCAATTTTAAATTGTAGCAAAAGATAAACAGTTGTCTTAATTTATATTACATTATTAGTGATAATTTTTAAATAATGTTTTCAACTAATTGTTCAAAAACTGTATTTCTTCTTTTAAAAACTTTTAATAATTTTGAGCCACTTCTCTATTACAGAATGGCTCTTATATATTTCCATCAATTCTCTATGTAACTTCATTATCACACTTTTAGTGGAAATATCCAATGAAAAGATTTCCCAACTCTTCTTACCTCCTATAACCTTGATGGCTTATCTTTTTATTCTAGCTCTCTTTAAAATTTTTAAATAAAAATGGGAATTGTCAATTTTGTCTTTTGTGATCTACTTAATTTCTTGTAAGTTGTGGTTTCTCCTTTTAGCCACATTGAATTGAAAAGCATCACCTTGTTCTCATTTTGTAAAAGAAATGATTTTTTAAAAATATTCAGGCTAGCTGTACCAGATCTAAAATTATATTATAAAGCAGCGGTTACCAAAACCACTTGGTATTGGCTAAGAAATAGACTAGTTGATCAATGGAATAGGTTAGGTTCAAAGGACAAAACAGCCAATAACTTTAATAATCTAGTCTTTGACAAACCCAAAGACCTCAGTTTTGGGGATAAGAACTCACTATTTGGCAAAAATTGGAAATTAGTATGGCAGAAACTAGGCATTGACCCACACTTAACACCCATACACCAAGATAAGGTCAAAATGGGTTCATGACCTAGGCATAAAGAATGAGATTATAAATAATTTGGAAGAGCATAGGATAGTTTACCTCTCAGACCTGTGGAAAAGCAAGGAATTTATGACCAAAGAAGAACTAGAGATCATTATTAATCACAAAATGGAAAATTTTGATTATATAAATTGAAAAGTTTTTGTATAAACAAAACTTAATGCAGACAAGATTAGAAGGGAAACAATAAACTAGGAAAACATTTTTACAGTCAAAGGTTCTGATAAAGGCCTCATTTCCAAAATATGTAGAGAACTGACTCTAATTTATAAGAAATCAAGCCATTCTCCAATTGATAAATGGTCAAAGGATATGAACAGACAATTCTCAGATGAAGAAACTGAAACTATTTCTAGCCATATGAAAAGATGCTCCAAGTCATTATTAATCTAATCAAAGAAATGCAAATTAAGACAACTCTGAGATACCACTATACACCTGTCAGATTAGCTAGAATGATAGGGAAAGATAATGAGGAATGTTGGAGGGGATGTGGGAAAACAGGGACACTAATACATTGTTGGTGGAATTGTGAATACATCCAGCCATTGTGGAGAGCAATTTGGGAACTATACTCAAAAAGTTAGCAAACTGCTCATATCCTTTGATTCAGCAGTGTTACTACTGGGTTTATATCCCAAAAAAATCTTAAAGAAGGGAAAGGGATCTGTATTTGCAGGAATGTTTCTGGCAGCCCTCTTTGCAGTGGTCAGAAACTAGAAACTGAGTGGATGCCCATCAATTGGAAAATGGCTGTATAAATTGTAGTATAGGAATATTATGGAATATTATTGTTCGGTAAGAAATGACCAGCAGGATGAATACAGAGAGGACTGGCGAGACTTACATGAACTGATGCTGAGTGAAATGAGCAGGAGCAGGAGATCATTATATACTTCAACAACAATACTATATGATGATCAATTCTGATGGATGTGGCCCTCTTCAACAATGAGATGAACCAAATCAGTTCCAAAAGAGCAATAATGAACTGAACCAGCTACACTCAGCGAAAGAACTCTGGGAGATCACTATGAACCATTACATAGAATTCCCAATCCCTCTATTTTTGTCTACCTGCATTTTTGATTTCCTTCACAGGCTAATAGTATACTATTTCAAACTCCGATTCTTTTTGTACAGCAAAATAACTGTTAGGACATATATGCTTTAACATACTTAACATGTATTGGTCAACCTGCCATTGGGAGGAGGGAATGGGGGGAAGGAGGGGAAAAATTGGAACAAAAGGTTTGGCAATTGTCAATGCTATAAAATTAGCTATGCACATAACTTGTAAATAAAAAGCTATAACAAAAACATTTAAAAAAAAATTCAGGCTACATATTAAATGGAACCCCTACAGCATCCTACTCTTATTCCTCATCAGGGTGTATAAGTGAGCACAAAAAGTACAAGTTTGGCAAGTTCAGGATAGTTACAGTAATAGAATATGTCTATTTTTTGAGATCTAGTTTAGAGTGGAAGAGACTATCACCAGAGAGCTGGTCACCACTTCGATATGAATTCTTAGGCCATGGCAACTCATGAAATAAAGAAAACTTCAAAATGATCCTCCATTCTCTGCCATGTAATCTATAAATGAGGGGGATCCAAAGGGTAGAGTGTGTTAAAAATAACAATTTTTGAATCTCCTAAGAACATCATTTTAGCTGGTAGTACACACCATTTGAAATCATTATCCTGTGACCAAGAAGTGGATAAATTACTGCAGGGACTAAACTGTTAATCTTGAAAAGTTATTATAAATATAACCAAGAGATAAAAGGAAGTTGCAGCTAAATAGAAGGATGAAACAGCAAATAACAGAATTGTTAGAGCTGGTAAACCCAAAGATCAATAATAAATACGGCATAATATATCGGCCATTTTACACTGCAATTCTCACAATAAGTATTTAAAAAATCTGTCACCAATTTATGCATAAATACCAGTGGCAAAAGATAAAAGGATAGAGAAATTCTACAAAGACCTTGATAAAATCCTCCAAATTAAGCCACCATATATTTTGCCTGTAGTAATATAAATGCAAATATGGTTATAGTGAAGGATGATAAAAAAAAAATGGCAGAAAATATGCATCAGGAATAAAAAATGAGAGAGACCAAAGAGTTACAAACTACACAGAAAACTCATGTCTATATAAAATGAATATATTTCTTAAAAGCTGGAAAGCAACTGGATGTGATTAGCACCAAATAATTTAAAAAACTGATTGTATTCTAACAGACATGAAACTACTTCTTACTGATGGAGGGATTCATTCCCCAAACTGCTATTTTATTTAGAGTCACACCACTGACTTGTTAAAGCAAAGATCCAAATTAATTACAGCCTATAACATAATTCAGAAAATGATATACAATTAAAACTATAAGCAGATCTTTTTAAGCAATCTATCAACAGGAGAAATGGGAAACTGAAAGAAAAATGGAGTCACTCAGATTTCATTTCCTAAAATTTAACAAATACAAATCAAGTGACATATACACAAGAAGATCAAAACAAAGATTTTTATAAGACTTTATACTGGCAAGGTAAACATTTAAATTCTTAACACCACAACTTAATGAATCTAAACTACTCTCTGTTTTATTATACTAAAATTCTTGTGGTGATGTTATATGGTTTCAACTCATAAAATATCCAAGTTCTAAATTTGAAGGACACTCAAAGGCGGAATGGAGAAGTACAGAACAGGCCTAAGCAAGCAGCAGGATATAATAAATGGGACAGAGGAAAGGCAACATTAAGAATGTATTACAAAAATGTAAAATTGGGAGGAGGAAAAAAGATGGAACAATAACATAGTGAGAGATATAACTGATGGAAACCATGCCATCTTGAATGGTATTCATGAGATGTTTCAAGATATTTAAAGGAAGATATTTTAGTATGCTGTGCAGATTCCCCATGGCAGATTTAAGGAAACACATACACAAAAGTCATAAAGAATGGGACTAAAAAAATTTATGAATTGCTATACTAATGCAATAGCTGTAACTTGTCATTTAAATTTTAGAAAATATCAGTTTAATTCACATCAGAGAATGTAAAGAAATAATGCATAGTTTGTAACCTATAATGAACCAACAATTTATTAAATGTTATATCTAATCTGATTAAATCAAAAACATACCTCAGGTGTAAGAAACTTTTCGATACGTTTGGCTATAAAACTTCTCTCCAATATGGAGTTAACTGATGGTCTATCCTTAGGATTCCTTTTAAATAAATGAGAAAGTAAACTACGGAGATCATAGGAATAATGCAAGGAAACAGGAGGAAAAGATCCAGAGATGATCTTCAGTACCAGGTTTTTCATATTGCCAGCTTCAAACTGGAATTATAGGAAAAAAATGTAAATAAACAGATCAAATAGGTCCACTTATTAACAATTATGTTCTGTTCTCCTACATTCAATTTAATTTAAATTTTTGAAAAAATTTTTAAATTTTGAGTTCTAAACTTCCATCCTCTAGTCCTTCTTCCACTCACTGAGAAAGTAAGCAATATCTCACCATACATGTGAAATCATGTAAAATCTACATTTGTATTAGCTGTATACTATAACTATTTTCCTATGTTCCCATAAACTTAGACTATTAATAAAATTTCCTTTCAAATATTCAATTCCTCATGAGTTCTTTAATGAAAAACATACTTGCTTCACTATTTCTGGATTTCATATAGAATATGATGCAATTTCTAATGAAAGCAAATGGTAATATTCAGCTGTTTTTTTTTTAATTCAGTAAGTGACAAGATAAGACTAAATATTTAATCAATGTGAAAAACTTATGTTGACAAAATCTGATTTTATAACTCAGAAAAAGTGATAAAGTATTATCCAAAGGCAGCAAAATCATTGGCATGTTTTTTTCTACTACAAAAGGTAATGCATGAATCTTGCCCTTTCCAGCTAGAAGTAGGTTATTCTTATGTAGGCACCTGCAGCATATAGCCAGAAAGATTTTTGGCAAACGTGGATTCTCTAAAATTCTCCAAATTTCTTTCCCCCAATAAAATTGAAATCAAGATGTTATTTTAGAGCTCTGATTTCATTTAAGCTGATTGTTTTGTGTTAACATTACTAACATTAGGCTTAAATTATACCACTATAAATGTAGAGGACAGGAGTGAACTGAGATCTCTATCAATGGTTAAAAAAAAAAAAAAAAAAAAAATACTCTAAAGACAAAAAATAGCCTCCAGTTCATTGAGACCAAAGGAAAACTGGAAAATTAAGCTTTGTTTTTCAAAATAATAAAAACCAAGTTTGTCTTGCATTAAGAAAGCTCAATGAAATATAAGTTGGGGCAGGAGTGATCATCTGGATATACTTTAAAAAGGTACTTAGTAAAGGATTTATTTAGTTTAGTGCAACTAAATTTTTAAATAATTTGATTTACACACTTTGAAGCTTTCAAGAATATCCTAGAAAAGTCTAAAAGCAGAGAAATATACTTTTTTTCCTATTATTCTCTAATGCAACTTGTTTCTTTTCTTTTTGGTTAGGCTAACTCCTACTGATAAAAGGAAACAGCAAAAAACAAAACAAAACAAAACTTACAAAAACAAAAACTCCACTAAATTATAAAACTCAATCCTAATTAGAGATATCCAATTTACCAAGAAGAAATTTATGATACAATTGGTTTTCCACGTGTCCCATATTGGAGGTCTTTAGCTTAATGGGAGAACACTGAAGGTCTGAATGGACTAATCAAATCTGCAAATGGCTATTTGTTGATGGTAGATTAGAGAGGAACAGGACATTTCCACTTCCTCATTCCCTGCCAAATTAGAAAGTGAATCAAGGGAAATAGGTATTGAATTTTCTTTTTTTCTTCTAGCAGAGAATGACATAGCTAATGGGATGAAAAAGAAAAAAAAAAAAACCCACCCATCCCAATTCTATCTAAAATGTGAGTAAGGCAAAGGACATCTGATTCTACCACACTTTGCTAATAATGACTGCTCTTTATCACTTGGCTATAACTACCTTTTTATGAAAAGTCTCTGAAAAAGAAATATGAGTATACCTTTGCCCACTGTCATTCACTAGTTACATAAAAGGTCAGTTTTAGATGAAAAAATAATGTGGAGAGAGGAAGGGATTTGAGAGCACCTATAGAAATAACATTATGAATGGAAGATATGATCCTGAGACTAAAATTTGGGCAAAAAAAAAAAAGCTTCAAAGATATTTACACATAGCTGAGACTCTATAATTTTTACAATGATAATACTAACATTTTCATCCTTCTAGTGTCCCTGGGAATTAGGATTTTCTTACTTTGTCAGTAGTCACTCTTAGCATCTGCCCATTTTTGCCTCATCTATGTTGAAAAAACTAAGAAGTAGCAAAGTTCAAGGATGAAGAAAGACAGAAGTAGAAATGGGAAGGTGAGCTCCCTTGAAACTTATTAGTACTGCTCCAGATGTGCTCAAACAACTGCCTTCTTATCCTCTCTAAACTATTAAACATCCCCTGACAGGCTACTAGCATTATACAACATCAGTTAGGGAACATTTCTGTTTCAATGGACCAGGTGGGGTTTGGGTGTAAGTATTTATGAAGTTAACTGTAAAACAATTTGGTTGGGACAAAGTTCTGCAAAGATTGTCTTGTTATCTGAGAAGATATATACATGGAAAGTATGCATTCTAATTTTTTATACTGCCCATCATATTCTGGTACTAAAGATTTTCTAAAAATAAATCTTAAAATCTCATTTTAAATGTATTTAAACTTAAAATAAAAAAAGTTCAACTTACGACCAAAGAATAACAAGAGAACATTCTAAAATGAAAAATGCATAATTTTGACTATATTAAACTGAAAAGTTTTTGCACAAACAAAACCAATGTAACCAAAATTAGAAGGGAAGCAGAAAGCTGGTAAAAAAATTTTTTATAGGGGCAGCTATGTAGTACAGTAGATAGAGCACCAGCCCTGAAGTCAGGATGACTTGAGTTCAAATTTGACCTCAGACACTTAATACTTCCTAGCTGTGTGACCTTGGGCAAGTCACTTATCCCCAATTGCCTCAGCCAAAATAAATAAATAAATAAATAAATATATATATATATATAACAGCCAGTATTTCTGATAAAGGCCTCATTTCTAAAACATAGAGAGAATTGAGTCAAATTTATAATACAAGTCATTCTCCAATTGACAAATGGTCAAAGGATATGAACAATTTTTCAGATGAAGAAATTAAAGCCATCTGTGATCATATATCTAAATCACTACTGATTGGATATGCAAATTAAAACAACTCTGAGATACTACCTCACATCCATCGAATTCACTAAAAGGGAAATGACAAATGTTGGAAAAGATGTGAGAAAACTGTGACACTAATGTATTGTTGGTGGATTGATTCAGGAATTCTGGAGAGCAATTTAGAACTATTCCCACAGGGCTATAAATTGCACATACCCTTTGGTCCAGCAGTATCACTACTGGGTGTATATCCCAAAGAGAGCATAGAAGAGGGAAAAGGACACACATGTGCAAAAGTGTTTGAATTAGCACTTTCTGTGGCAAAAAATTAAAGGAATTCAAAATTCAGGGAATGGGTATTAATTGGGGAATGACTATATAAGTTATGATATATGAATGTAATGAAACATTATTGTTCTAAAAGAAATGTCCATTTAAGTCCCACTTCAGACACCACCCTCTGCAACTCACTTAATTGCTAATGCTCTAGAACCTGCATTGATAGAACAAGTTCCCTAGACCAAAGAAATCACAGATTAGGCCCTATCCTTCTCCCTATCTATTGTTAAAGAATTTGTTAAAAGCAAGAATAAAAATATAGTTTAAATTTAGAAAAAAGACTAGTTATCCCTTCCACATCATAGGGGTTATAGAGGCATAGTACCCCCACAAGCTGAAAAATCTGCACAAAATTTTTTGGCCCTTCATTTATACCAGAGATGATATCTGAATTTTTTCTTTTTCTTTTATGAAATGTTTACAGTATTCTAAAATCTGGGTCGATATGTATTACGCATTTCTGACTCATCTGCTGGCCTTCATGTGTCACCACATGTGGCTTCTATAAAACTTCCTTAAAATTCCTATATAATTCCTTATGCTGATCCACAATATAACAAAACCATGAAGGGGAAAGTTTCAGTACAGAAGGGATAACTGTATATTTAATACTAATGACTAATAAAAAATAAACTTATGCCAAAAATGTGATCAACAAAAAAAAAAATTATCACCAGTGCTCTGCCAACATTTAAAAGATGCCAAAGGACAAAAGTCCTGAAAATTAAATTGAATTTGATATAAACTTAGAAGTATTAAAAAAGACATACTTACTGCATGTTTAAGTGTACACATCTCATATAAGACACAACCTAAAGCCCAAATGTCACTAGAAAATAAAAAGCAAGAGTCAGTATTTCTATTAGGTTTTAAAAACTTCAAGTTTCCAATTTTGAGATAACAAATATATCCCTATGTTCCTACAAAAGCAGAACTAAAGCATACATGGACCCATCTAGGATCAAAGGTAACAGATCTGGAGCTTAAAGGTACTAGCAGTCGTTTATCCTAATCTTCTTATTTAATAGATGAGAAAACTGTTGCCCAGAGACGTGAAATGAATTTGCTAAGGACATATGGCAGCAGCTACTAAGTGGCAAAGTCAAAATTTGAAAGCTGGACTTCTGAATCGCCAAAATTAGTACTTTCCAGCATATTATACTGAAGAAAAAAAAAAAAAAAAAGAGTGTACTGATGACCTCTCTAAGGTGCTTTCCAATTCTAGATCCATGCTCTGAAGTAAACCTAAAAATATGTAGGTGGTAAAATTTTATTTTAAAAAAATTATGGTAAAAACAAAACAGCATTCCAGAAGAATGAGAAACTCCTTGAAGGGAGGGAACTGTTTGTTTTTTGTCTCTATCTATAATATCTAGCACAGCCTTCCCTCACTTAAATTGAGTTCACTTCACCTTCCTGATGTCATGGTCCTCTTCAAGAATCAAAGACAAACAATAATAACATATATTTAATAATGTTTGTTGAACTGAATGCAAGAACCTTAAATTTCAAGTATTGTAGTTTTTATGAAGAAAAAATGAAGAAAATCCAAAACTGCCAAATAGATTTAAAATTTTTTAAAATGGTAATTTTATTTAAAATTCCAAATGCCATGTGAAATATTACTGTGTAAACATATTAAGAACTTCTGAACCTAATTATAAGGACCATTTTTACTCAGGGCCAGATTTAAATAGAACAGAATAAAATCTATGCTCAGGTTGTTATGCCTCAATGGTTTTCTTTCTCATTGCAAGAAAGCACATTATAAATTCCTAAATCCAAACGCCAATTAATTTTGAAGCTACTTTATCAAACCATAAAATTGAAATTTAATAATATATTTTTAAATTTTAGCTATGATACAATATTTATAAAAATAAAATTCAATGAAAAAAGTTTTGACTCATACACTGTGTCATCGTGGCAGAAATCACATTAAAATTCAGAGGTATCCTGCTGTGTATATCTTTGCTTAAGAGCAAAGGAAAAACTGCCATCTCTTAATTTAACAAACATTAGGCACCTACAGTATTCGAGTAATTGTGATACAAAGGAAATATAAAGTAGTTCAGGTAGACAAAGAAATGACATTCTACTGAGCAACAGAAAAGGGCACACAAATAAATAAATGCAGAGAATGTATAAAAGCAATATAGAACAATTTCAATAAGGAGGAGAGTACCAGTGCTTAGAGGAAAGGGGAGAAATTAGTAAAGTCTCTTGAGCCGTGTTATTTTAAGAAAGCTAGGAATTCTTACAAGGCAGTAAAGAAAGAATAGATTCCAGATTCGGGGCTGGCCACCTGTGCAAAAGCAGGAGATGGGCTGTGTATGGGGATAGCTAGTAGACTAGTTAGGTTAGCATCCAGAATACATAAAGAACAACAATATCTAATAAAATAACTATGTTTTGGAAGTAAGGCTGAGAATGTTGATTTTTTTATTAAAGACTACAATATGGAGTCACAAAAGTTTTTTGGACAGTAGAATGACAGATATGTGTTTTAAGAATACCAAATTGACAGTTTTGTGCAGAATGCATCAGGAAAAAAGAAAACTGGAAAAGGGATACCAACTAAAAGGCTATTGATTCAAGAATTACAAATCAAATCCCTTCACAATGATTCCATTTTGATAGTTTCTTTACAGTACTAGTTTTGACCAAATTAAAGGGCTAGAAGCCATATTCCCAGTTACAGAACTGAGGAATGAAATCAAACTGGGCTTGTCTTGATTACCTCTCATCTCACAAAAAGTAAATAGCTGCCATATACATATTGTCACTCTTTTACTTTTCCCAGGTCCTAAAATCTTTTGTTTTGGTGATAGTTTGAGAGTGAAAGGAGATTTTGATCAAGTGGCTTGACACAGAAAGGATGAGAAGTGTTGAATGATAATTGACAATTAAAGAAAAGGCTTCTCTGTACTATAAGACAATTATGACAAAAAATTTCCTGTCACAGCTCCATGTTGGCTCCTCAAATAAAAGTTCTTTGCTTTAGGGAAGTGATGGTTTCCTTGGTCAAGGAAAGAACAGAAGTACTTGTTTGTCCAGTTAGGCAAACTAAAACAAACCATGTTTTCATGAATCACTGATCAGACTATTTAAGTGGCTTTGTGTAAGAAGCCTTCTTTATAGTGGTGCTCATGGTGATGGAATTTTTCTCATTTCCACTTTCTATGCAATACCCTCAAATAGATAAAATACCATGGCAGAGTTACTCAGGTAGGCATCTTGCAGGGTCTTGTATGCCAATGCAATAATAAATGGTATAAGATAGTTCAATTAAAATCCACATCATGCTTAGTTACCTTTTATTATTATAAGGTTTGTTTTCACAGATTTCAGGTGACAAATAGTATGGTGTTCCTATGCAAGTCCGAGCTAGCTCGAGGGTACTAGAATAAAAAGAGAACATTATCAGTGTAATAAGATATTTAAGACACTTAAAATGATTACATGAACTATTAGCTTTCATTCATGTTTAAGTATCATCAAATTTCTAAAGAATAAAAATTAAGGATGACCCAAAAGCCCATGGAGAGACACACATAGGAGCATGCCCAAGCTGAAGCCTATTATTATGAACCACAATCAATTCCCAAAAAGGTAGCATCCAGAAGACAAAGAATCAGGAGAAAGGCAGGCCTAGAAGTGTGGTGAAGAATTGGCCCTGACACTCTCATCATGATAGGAGCTTCCAAATCTGTGGAAGGCCTACAAATAAGCATTAACAGGAATCTTACAGAACAAGAAGGGGTAGATGGTTTTCAATCATTCACAATGGGATCACATATCCACTGAAACCCTCAAGTAATTTCAAAGCAAATATATTACCTATTAAGAACTCTAGCAATTCCAAAGTCCCCCAGTTGTACCGTACCATCTTTGGTTAAAAAAATGTTCTAGAAGAGAAGGGAAAAAAAGTACTATTAGATATCAATTTTAAAAATCTTTAGATAAATCTATAGTCTACAGAATTAAAGGGCTACTTAATCATTAAGATTAAACAACTTTTCTTTGTAAGTCTGTTTTATTATTATTTTTTTAATGGCAGCAGAAATTTTTATTTATTTATTTAAAATAACTTTTTATTGACAGAACCCATGCCAGGGTAAGTTTTTACATTATCCCTTGCACTCACTTCTGTTCCGATTTTTCCCCTCCCTCCCTCCATCCCTTCCCCCAGATGGCAAGCAAGGACTGTTATATTTTAAAAAATGAACTTGGGGCAGCTAGATGATGTAGTGAAGAGTGCTGGACCCCAGTTCATATCCGACCTCAGACACTTAACACTTCCAGGTGACCCTGGGCAAGTCATTTAATCCCAATTGCTTCAGCAAAAAAAAAAAAAAAAAAAAAAAAAGGAACTCAATCTTATGACTCAAGTATAGAATTGTACTTGTCAGAGAAATATATCTCAAAGACTATTTTCATTTTTCTAGTATATTTAACATAATGGTCTTACCCTGTTTCCCAGGCTGTATCAAATCACAGAACTGGATTAATCTCCATTAACCTGATAAATATTCAGGTATAGAGCTAAACCAGAGAGAATCTTTCTTTTGACTAACATTTTTAATTTTCAGTAACTAAAAACATTTACAAAGATATCTAAAGTAAATCATTTGCTTCATTAATTAAAACATAATTAAAAAGTAACCCTAAAGTTTCCAAATCTGATTTGTATTCTTCTTCGTTATGAAATGAAAACCTCTTTGACTCTACCAACTTGGAAGCATATTTACATTAGGGGTCTGCTATGGATAATTATTCCACCAAGATATGATAAAAAACAAGAGAGAGTATTATCACCAAAAGTTTGCAAGGAAAGGGTAACTAACTACCAAATGATATAAAGAAATCAAGGATGAGAACTGAGAGGCCATTAGATTTGGCAATTAAAAGACCATGGTAATTTTGGAAATGATATTTTGATTCAAGTGAGACTGGAAGACAGAATGTAAGAGATTGAGAAGTGAGTAAAAGGCAGGAAAGTAGGAGTTTTAATAAGTAGGTTTAAATATAAGTTGATAGCTTAAGAAACTGGTGGAGTTAAAGGAGTTTTTGTTTATTTTAATTTTTTTATAGAATTGATGCATTAGACTGGATTGGGGGAAAAAATTCAGAAATATAAAATGGTAAAGTATTTCTAGACGGCAGTTTGTCTGAATGAGAACTTTTGAGTCAAACTAATTTGGTTTTAAGTTGCATTGAGACACACAAGACTAAACAGATGATAATCTTGATGTAACCCATCCCGGAGTATTATGTAGAATTTAGGGCATCAGTTTTAAGATATTGGTTAGTTATAGAGCATCCAGAGCTAGGCAACTAAGTGAAGAACCTTTGAGTTTGAAGTAGGGACATGAAGGCTATCTTTAAGTATTTGGAGGAGTGGAATACAAATGAGAAAATGGGTTGTTTTATTTGGCCCAGAAAAACGAACTATGAGGCAGATGTTTTATTATAAAGGATTTCCTAACAATTCAAGTTATCTCGAAATAGAATAGATTTCTTTGGCAGACAGCAGATTTCTCTTCCCTGAAGATCTTCAAACAAAAATGGGTGGCTATTATATGAAACATGCTTCTTAGGGGGCATTCTTGTTCAAGTGCAGATTAAATTAAATGATTTCTGATATCCCTTCCAACTCTGAGATTCTATTATAATCTAGAATGTTCATTTTCTGGTTGTAGAATTTTAAAAACTTAAATGACTCCAGAAGATTAAAGCCATTAAAGCAAATCATATAAAATAATTTCAGAGGACTTATTTAGATCCTAATCATCTCTTAAGACATTACTGGATGTAGTTAACAAGGTAACATTTTGTTGGACAATGCATTTTTATTAGGAGTTTTTTTTCCTTTTGTGTTTGTTATTGTTCAATATTGAAGGAGGAAGAAACAAAACAGATAAATGCTTGTAAAGGAATTGTAAAAGAGAGGGAAAATCTTAAAAAAAAAAAAAAAAAGGAAAAGGAAAAGAAAGAAAACATTATAGAAGTGTGGGCCCTGCTGTTAAGAAGCACACTAAGTGGCTCAACCTGTCCTGTCCCTTTTATGCTAAGAAAGCATTTTAAAGTATTCTAGACTCAACCTTTGGATGAAGCTAAAAGAGAAATCTTTATTAGTCTTCCTTTAATATCAATTCTGAAATAATGTTCCATTCTTCTCTTTCTGATCAGCTTAGGAAGAACTCCCTGGAAGTAATAGAGTGGTGTCCAAAGAAGAATGAACTTGAATGTATTAGGATAATGATCAACTTATGAAAAGAAAGAGGTCTCTTTGGTTACTTTAGCTAATTTATTGATCAGCTGGAAAGGAAAATCCTTGAAGAGAGTAGTCAAAAATGATGATTCTCCCCAGAGTGGATTTCAAGTTACAAAGATTGTTCTTGTCAATGAAGCAGTTAATCGAACTGTTCCCTAAATTCTAGGGTCTTGATTAATCCTGAATGTGAAATATTCCTTGTTCAAAAATCTTATAATTTGAGACTTCAAAAAAGATTTGGATGAAGAAATATCTAAACCAACACCTACTATATAACAATGCTTAACAATAAATTTAATAAAAACAGTTTCTGGAAGGCTTATGTTTACAACACAGAAAACAGTAATAATATTTTCACTGTTTAGACAAGAGAAGAGAATTTTTAAGGTGAGTATTTCCAAATATCCAGAGATTTAATCTGTTTAGAAGAAGAGTAGAGAAGTAGGACACTAGATAAAAGCTTGATGGCAACAAATTTTATAATAAGAATGAAAGCTGTTGAAAGAACCTTGTAATTAATTAAGCCCATAAGAAATGGGTTTCCCCTCACTAAATGTATTCAAGCAGATGCCAATGGACTACATGTGAGTGATGCAACATGTAGGAAATTCACAAATAAGAAAGTAGACTAAACTAGAAGGCTTCTGAAAGTGCTCCAAACACAGGTATTTCATGCTCCTATCTTCCCATTTAGCTTTACCACTCTGTTGGCATTTGTTTTGAAAAGGCTTAGTATCATTTACAGAGAATTTATATGTACAACTACAGAAACTTAGAACTCAAGAGAGCTATGATTAGAAATTACTTTGTATAAACCTCTCATTTTACAAAAGACAATGGAGATATCAGAGAAATTGAGTCACTAAGTTACAGAGATGCTAAGTAGCAAAGCCAGGGCTGAGGAACCCAGTCCTCATTCCAAATTGAGCACTCTTTCTATAATATGGCATCATACTCCTATCTGTGCATTTTGTTACCTAGATCATATGTAAAAATGTTAAATAAAATACTTATATTAATTCCTAGGGAATCCTACTAAAGTTTTCACTCAGAGAAATACCAATTTACCTACAGGCCTTTGTTTCCTAGGTAGGAAATATTTTAAAGTAGTTGCAATGTAGAAGAATAAGCCAAGCATAAAAGCACATAGCTCTTAAACTGAATATTTATTCATTGTCCTAGTGCTTTAGGTATGTTAAAAAAATTTGCTTTCTTTCTGTTCTCTGTTTACACAAGGATGTCATTTAAAGTATATTGCACTGGTTCCCCTCGGAAGATATTTTTATATTACTAGGGTCACAAACGTTAAAAAACTAACTCATTTTAAATACTTACCTAAATGCAATCAGATGAGAAAAATCAAAGAATCTGAATTTTTAGAATACAAATGATTCAATAATTGAATTCAATAATCAATTATTAAATACCTATGATATGCCAGACACTGTGCTAAGCACGAGAAATTCAAAGATTAAAATGAAGTATTTCCTGCCCTCAAGAACTTCACATTTTATTAGAAAACATAGCATGAGTAATGAATTGAACCAGCTACACCCAGTGAAAGAACTCTGGGAGATGACTATGAACCATTACATAGAATTCCCAATCCCTCTATTTTTGTCCGCCTGCATTTTTGATTTCCTTCACAGGCTAATTGTACACTATTTCAAAGTCCAATTCTTTTTGTATAGCAAAATAACTGTTAGGACGTGAATACTTATACTGTAATTTATACTTTAACATATTTAACATGTATTAGTCAACCTGCCATTGGGGGGAGGGATCGGGGAAGGAGGGGAAAAATTGGAACAAAAGGTTTGGCAATTGTCAATGTTGTAAAATTACCCATGCATATAACTTGTAAATAAAAAGCTATAATAAAAAATTTTAAATAAATTAAAAAAAAAAAAGAAATTATAAAAAAAAATACACAGATAAGCAAATGATCTCCTTCCATATAATGCATATGTATATATACACGTGTATATATGTATACATACACATAAAATACACATCCATTACATAAATATCTATGCATATACATACAAATACGATGTTTTGATGGAGGAGAAAAACTAACAATTAAGGAATCAGGAAAGGGCTCTTCCATAAGATGGCAACTGAGCTAGGTTTTATAAATGAGCTAGACAGAGATGGAGATGGATATGAAGGGAACACAGTCCAAATCTGGAAGACAGATTGTATAAAGTTAGAGATACAGCAATTAGTCCACTTGGGCTAGAAAAAATTATGGAAAGGGGAAACACATGTAATAAACTTAGTAAAAGTAGGGGGTCAAGATAGTGAGGGACTTTAAAATCCAAAGACAGAATGTGTATTTTAGTTTTAGAGGCAACAGGAGGTAATGAAGCTACTTGGAAAAGAAACAACACGGTCAGATCATGTTTAAGAAACATTTTGGCAACCGTGTGGAGGGTGAATTGGCAAGGAAATTAAATTGAGAAAAACAATCAAATGACTGAGAGCCTAAATCATGATAGTTATAGTGAAACTAAAGAGAAAAGGATGAAAAGGAGAGATGTAATAGAGGCAGGATATATAAGACTTGGAAATGGACTGGATATGAGGAATGAGTCAAAATGAAATTGAAGATGACTTCTAGGTCTCAAACTCAATAACTTGGAAAATGGAAGAAATTTCAACAGAAAAATATTCAATAGAATTCAAAAGAAAAAGGAAAGTCAAGAAAGTGGGTTTGTCCCAAGATCTTTTTAACCTGGGATCTGTGGAAATATTTCTGGGGATCTATAAACTTGGAGGAGGGAAAAATCATCTATTTTCACTAGCTTCTAACTGAAAATTTGCATTTCCTTTAATTATGAATTTTTAAAATATTCTGAGAAGGGGTCCACAAGATTCACCAGAATGCCAAAAATCTATGATACACAAAAAAATTAAGAATTAATGATTTACAAGCCATTCTCCAATTGATAAATGGTCAAAGGATATGAACAGACAATTTTCAGATGATGAAATTGAAACTACTTTCACTCATATGAAAGTGTTCCAAATCACTACTGATCAGAGAAATGCAAATTAAGACAACTCTGAGATACCACGACACACCTGTCAGATTGGCTAAGATGACAAGAAAAAATAATGATGAATGTTGGAGGGGATGTGGGAAAACTGGGACACTGATGCATTGTTGGTGGAGTTGTGAACGAATCCAACCATTCTGGAGAGCGATCTGGAATTATGCCCACAAAGTTATCAAACTGTGCATACCCTTTGATCCAGCAGTGCTACTACTGGGCTTATACCCCAAAGAGATACTAAAGAAGGGAAAGGGACCTGTATGTGCCAAAATGTTTGTGGCAGCCCTGTTTGTAGTGGCTACAAACTGGAAAATGAATGGATGTCCATCAATTGGAGAATGGTTGCATAAATTGTGGCATATGAATATTATGGAATATTATTGTTCTGTAAGAAATGACCAGCAGGATGAATACAGAGAGGCCTGGAGAGACTTACATGAACTGATGTTAAGTGAAATGAGCAGAACCAGGAAATCATTATATACTTCAACAACGATACTGTATGAGGATGTATTCTGATGGAAGTGGATTTCTTTGACAAAGGAAAATCTAACTCAATTTCAATTGATCAATGATGGACAGAAGCAGCTACACCCAAAGAAAGAACACTGGGAATTGAATGTAAACTGTTTGCATTTTTGTTTTTCTTCCTGGGTTATTTCTACCTTCTGTATCTAAGATATACTGTGACATGTAATATGTATAGTGACTGCTTGCCATCTGGGGAAAGGGATGAAGGGAGGGAGGGGGAAAATCGGAACAGAAGTGAGTGCAAGGGATAATGTAAAAAATTACCCTGGCATGGGTTCTGTCAATAAAAAGCTATTAAAAAAAAAAAAAAGAATTAATGATTTGATAGAATATAAGTACCTTCACCTGAAAACATAAAAAATCATAAAAAAAAAATTTGTTACTCTTTTAGAGTAACAAATGTTAATATGCAAGTGAATGAAGGTTGGGTTCAGAATGATCTACTCTGGTCTAGATCTAGTCCACATAAATCTCAATTTATGGCTGCCATATGTGAAGAGAAAGCAAATATTCTAGAATAAACAAAGAGGTAGAGTGGTTACTGAATAATCCTTTTCACAAGTGCCATCAACTATGAGGAGGAAAACTATATAAAGTTTACTAAGCACAAACCAAAATGAACTTCATGTAAATAATGAGTAATGTAATGAAGGAAAGAAGATATTTTTTAAAAATGGAAAATATTTGTTAAAATATGAGTCTTTTGTCCTGCTAATTGAAGGAGGAAGATGTAAAAGAAAATTGACAAAAAGAGGCAGCCTCAAAAGTGAATTTAGACAGAAAACAGTAAAGATGAGGACGGCAAAAAGAAGAGGAGGTGGAAATGCTGAAAAAGTTTTCTAATGACTATCAACCAGAATCATCATCTTGTCAATCTTACTGTTTTCTTGTGATATGGTCAATGGTAATAAGTAATCACTTAACAGTTGCATGTGAACTATCTTTATCATCTGAAATTCTGATTAACAGTCCATCTTAAAAGCAGAAAATTCCTTATGGAAACAATTTTCTTGTTTTCAAAGTCATAGTTTATTTTTCAAATGTGTATTAGAGAATTCTAAAGGCTTTGCATATGTGCAAAGCCTGGGAATCTATGCTAGTTTACAATTTAGCATAATTTTGTTTAAAAATTACTTGTCTCAGAGGCAGAATATATCAACATACCTGTGACTTTATATCTCGATGAAGAATTTTTCTGTCATGCACATGTTTCAGCGCTAAACAAATCTGCACAAACCAGTCCATGATCTAAACCAAAAAACAATCAAATGGATTCACTTTGAAAAACTGTTCACATTTTACCATAAAGCATTACACTTTGATTAAGAATTTTTTGGTTTCATTTCATCAAATATTTCTAGATTAGGATTACTTTTCAACTGTAAAAATGGCTACCAATGAGTAACTAGACAACAGGCAGTCAACAAGTGACACATTGCTCTTTTAAAGTAACAATTTTTAAAAGTTGGTGTAGCCTCCCCTCTTAGCAAAATTAGTAACTGATTTACAATTAGCACGTTAATTGCTTATGTTTCTTTTAAGGACTCTGGGTTTGTTTTTTAAGTTGAAAATTCTGTAGTCATGAGGCCTCAACTTTTCTTCAGTATCTAGTCAACAAGGTAAGATCCTCTGGAAGATCTAATCCATCTCTTCTATAAGTTTACTCTGTCTACCTCTGGGACTCTCCTTTTCCTTAGCTATAAACCTACTGTCTCAAGAAAATTACCATCCACACACACAATTAGGTTAAAATACTTAATTTAAAAAAATATAGGATATTATATAATTGTGACACCAGATTGTCCAAGAAATATTATCTTAAGTATTGGTAATGGAAAATTTAGAATGTTCTTGACAATTCATCTACATAAAGTTACCTGATCTTCTGGAAACAACACACCTTTCTGGGCATTTATTCGTTTATATAAATCCCCTCCTTCACAATAATCCATTACTATGTAGAGAGAGCCACTTTCTACAAAATATAAACAACAAATATTCACTTGTTGAGATTTAAGGGAAAAAAAGAATACCAAGTAGATGTATCTTTACTCAAAGAAAGTTATGTAAAAATTAAGTGCTAGACTTAATAAGACAACAGAATTGAGGTACAGTATCAAGCTCTGGAGATATACCTATATTCATACTGTCTGGTATGTTCTAATATTTATCTTGACAAAAAAGATTCTATTATTGATAACTGAACAATGATAAATGATTAAATATGCTTTGGAAGACTATCTCATGAAATTTTAGAATATGTGTATATATAAATTTCTACCTATACACAGATATACTGAAAAATACTAAAAGACAATAGAATTTTGTTTAATTTTGTTTCAGGTATCAGTAGACAGGTAAGAGACTAAAGATATGGAAATGCTGCATATTGTCAAACATGGTTGATATATCAAACTTTATTTTATATATTAATTTTAATATTTACATATATTTGTGTTTCTAAGAGACCATAAATAAGTAGGATTATATCCTTCTCTAATATTTTGAAGAGTGTATAATGTAGGCTATTTAATCTTTTCTTGATGACTTAATAGCATTACAAAGATTAGTTTTCATACTTTGCTGTGATGTAGTGATACCTTTGGATGCTAGTGAGGTGAAAAGAACTAGTTTCAACACAAAGTTGCCCCAGGCTTTTAGGCTTTTTGAAAAGAAATAAAATTTCCTGCCCTCCTACTTGCTGAAACTATTAATCCTAATTAATATTGTCATTTAGTAGTTTCATTTTCTCACTCCCAATTCCTTCTAGATTCCTGGGTCTTGGCACAGAAGTTAACTAATCTCAAATCAATCACGCACAATGAAAGAGTAAATAAGCTCATCAATTGTTAAAACACATCATGTCACCTATGGATTTTGTGATAACATGCTGGTTGCTCTAAGGTTCTTTTTCATTTGTGGTTACACGATCTGTTCCAGATAATTAGGATTACTGGATGAGAGATCAGAAAAAAATCTGAATTTTAAAAAATTAATCTGTCATTTACTAAATGTGGCAAAGAAATAAGTACAATTTTTTTTTTTTTTGTCTTCTGCTTAAACTGTGATATTCATTAAGCAGTATTTTATTTGAATAATAAAATTTCTGTTAAGACTTGGATTGGTCTACTGGATGAGCTACAGGCCTGGGAGTCAGAACAGTTTAGGTCCAGTCCTGTGTCTGCCTACCATGTAACCCTAGCAAAGGCAGTGATGCTCTCACAACCTCTGAGTAGTTCTCAAAGAGTACTTTGGCAAAGTCCTTATTGGCAGCTTTCTATTAAAACTGTGATTTTTTTGGAAAGAAGGGATTGTTGTCTGACTTTCTTTGTGGTATGAGACAATGCCTAGCATATAGCACTTAATACTTTTGGACTTTACTATACAGCTGAAATCACAGTTAAAAGAAAATCTCCACATTACCGATATGAGGGAAAAAATAAATATTTAAAGAAAAATACAGAAAACAAAAGCAAGATCTTAAGCTAGAGTAGTAATTGATTGTATCACAAGATGATTCAGGCTAATTCCAATTGTGGTAAAGAGAGCTATCTACACCCAGAGAGAGGATTATGGGAACTGAGTGTGGATCACAACATAGTACTTTCACTCTTTTTGTTATTGTTTGCTTGCACTTTATTTTCTTTCTCATTTTTTCTTTTTGATCTGATTTTTCTGATGCAGCAAGATAATCGTATAAACATGTATGCATATATTGGATTTAACATATTTGTATCATGTTTAACATATATTGGATTACTTGCCATCTAGGGGAGAGAAGAAGGGGTAAATTGGAACACAAGATTTTGCAAGGTTCAATGTTGAAAAATTATCCATGTATATGTTTTGAAAATAAAAAAACTTTACTTAAAAAATAATAATAATAATTGATTGTGTCTCACTAAAAAAAGTTCCATTTCACAAAATATTAAGAGTTGGGGAGAATTTCAAAAGCTAGGTAGTTTAAGGTCTGTATTCCAAAGAAATTTTTTTAAAAAAGAGAAAAAGAAGTACTATAAAATACACAACACAAATATTTATATCAGTTTTTATTGTAGTGGCAAAGAATCGGAAATTGAGGGGTTGCCCATTAACTGAGGAATGGCTGAATAAGTTTATATATGACTGTGATGGAAGACTATTTTGTTATAGAAAATGATGAGTAGGATGCTTTCAAAAAAAACTGGAAAGACTTACATGACCTAATGCAAAGTAAGCAAAATCAGGAGAACACTGTATGTAGTAACAGAATGTTATGCAATAATCAATTATGAATGACTTAGCTATTCTCAACAATAAAAAAATCCAAGATAATTCTAAAGGACCTATGATGAAAAATGTTCTTCACTTCTAAAGAATTGATGAAATCTGAATGCAGATCAAACTATATTGTCATTTTACTTTATTTTTCTTGTTTTCTTTTTAGTCTGTATTTTCTTTCACAACATGATTAATATGGAAATATTTTACATGATTACAAATGTATAACTTTTATAAAACTGTCTTCTCAAATATGGGGGAAGGGAAATGGGTAGGAAAGAATATGGAATTTTAAATTATAAAAAACAATGATTTAAAATTGTTTTTAGAGACAATGACAACTGAAGGGGATATGGGAAAACTGGAACGCTAATAGATTGTTCGCAAAGTTGTGAAATAATCCAACCATTCTGGAGAGCAATTTGGAACACAAAATATGGAACCATGCCTAAAGGGCTATAACACTGTGCAAATCCTTTGATCCAGCAGCCTCACTACTGGGTCTGTATTCCAAAGAGATAACAAAAAAAAAGGAAAAGGACGCATTTGTGTAAAAATGTCTAAGCAGTTCTTTTTGTAGTGGCAAGGAACTGGAAATTGAGAGGATGTCCATCAATTGGAGAATGGCTGAATAGATTAATGATATATGAATGTTATGGAATATTTTTGTTCTATAAGAAATGATGAGCAGGCTGATTTCAAAAAAGACCTATGTGAACTGATGCTGAGTGAAATGAGCAGAATATTATACACAGTAACAAGAAGATTATGTAATAATCAAATGTAATGGACTTGGCCCTTCTTGACAATATGGTGATTCAAAGCAATTCCAAGAGATTTGGAATGGAAAAAATTAATCACATCCAGAGAGAGAGAGAGAACTATTGGTGAATGAATATAGAGTGAAGCATAGTATTTTCACCTTGTTTTTTTAATACTGATTTTTCTTGTACAACATGACAAATATGAAAATGTATTTAAAAGAATAGCACATATACATCCAATTACCTTTCTTGGGGAAAGATGATGAGAGTAGGAGGGAGAATAATTTGGAACACAAAATGAATATTGAAGACTAACTTTACATTTGAAAAATATTTGACAATATATTTGAAAAAATAAAATACTACTGAGAAAAAAAATTGTTTTTACATGTAATTAGAAAAAAATACTAAAAATTTAAAAACAATATGAATAGGTTCTAATTCTTACCTTAGTGCGAAAAAATCCCAAACTTAATTAAATATGAAAGTTATTTTTTTAAAAACAGACTATATTTATTTCAAAATAATTGGATAAAAAATTTTCTTTCTCAATTTTTGATAATTTGTGTAGTGCAACAATAAAAGTTGGACTGAAGGAAAAAAGAAACTATCTGGCTTAATTTGAATATGAATGTATCCCACAAGCATTGTAAGGTATGCACAACCACATGAAAAATGCTCTAAATTACTAATAAAAGAAATGCATATGAACAAATTGCTAATAAGAAAAAAGCAAATCAAAACAACCTTGAATTTCATCTTGTGGAGGGAGAGTGGGGGAAAAATCGGAACAGAAGTGAGTACAAGGGATAATATTGTAAAAAATTACCCTGGCATGGGTTCTGTCAATAAAAAGTTATTATAAAAAATAAATAAATAAAAATTTTATCTCACACCTAAAAAATACCAACAATCACTACTGGAGAGATTGTGGAAAAGAGACACACTAATATATTGTTGGTGGAGCTGTGAAATGATACAACCATTATGGAAGGGAATATGGAATTATGCAAATAAAGTGACTAAAATGTCTATGTTCTTTGATTCCATTACTGGACTTATATATCAAGAAAGTCATCAATAAGAAAAAAAAAATTCCCATATAATTCAAAATGCTTATAGCAGCACTTTTTGTCATAGCTAAGAATTAGAACTTAAGTGGATGATCCTCAATTGACTAAATAAATTGTGGTACATGAATGTAATAGAATACTACTATGCTATAAGAAATGATGTATGTGATGACTACAGAGAAGCTTGAAATATTCTATATAAACACATACATAATGAAGCAAGTAGAGCAAAGAAAATAATATATCCAGTAAGTACAACAATTAAAATGGAAAGAAGGACACAAAGTAAATGTAGCACAATTATAAAGATCAAACAGGACTCACATGAATGCAAGAAGATATACTCAAATTATCCCTTTATGGAGCTGGGAGGTACATAAATGTTACTTATATACTACATATTTTCTGACTTTTCCAGTCTATCAAATAGTTGTGCTATCTTTTTTGCTTCTCTAAAAATATACTATTTGTTACATAGGATGACTCTCTGAGAGGGGTAGTGGGATAGATACACTGGATACTATGGTGATGTAAGAAACAGAAAATAAAAACTTTTTAAAATGTCTTCTACAACATACTTGATACTGAACCTAGCCTTTGAAGACCATTAGTGATAGGCAACACACCAGTTCCAAAGGCAAGATAGTAAGAAAATAATTTCTGACAATCCACTCATTGCAACTTTCATCAAGTTCTACCCATACTTCTAGTTCTGTCCTCTGGATGAGGAAAATTATCATTAATAACCAATGATTTGGGGAGATGCAAAGTTCCTCCCTTTTTTATAGACCTTATTTCAAAATTCATTTTCTTGAAAGATATTACTAATAATGAGACTAGATTAATTCTCAATCTCGATCACATCCACCCAACCTTCTACTCAGGTTTGGGTGGGAATAAATTCTTTGGATAGAATGCCCAAGGCTGGGCATATAGTAAGTAAAGGATATAACCTAAGTTCACTGGAATAGATCCAGTTCCATTAAGTACTCATGCTCCTTACCTACTATCTTATACCTGTAAAGTTGATTTTTGAACCCAAATATGTGACATTTACAACTATTATATTTCACCTGATTTAATTCAGCCCAATGTTCAAGACCATTCAGATTTTTTCCTTCCCAAATTAATCATATGTAACTTTGATAAACATAAATTTATCCAGGTATTGGTATCTATAGCTTGCGACATCAGACTTTATTAATGAACCATGTTTTCATACAAACAGAAGGCTGTCCTCTAGCAAACAGCATTCATGTAGATATAAAGAATTTTAAACACCAATGCAGACTTTACTGCCACTCTGCTGTGTGACTTTTTCAAAGTACAATTCAATTTCTGCCATAATTACTATAATATAGATCTCTTCTTGTTTCATAAGAGATATTCTGATTATCCTATGTATGATACAAGACAGCATTTCAAAAAGTCATTAAATACAGTTCTGGGGCAAGATGGTTGCCAAATGGAAGCAGGCAATTTGGTTCAGCTTAGCTCAGCTCTCATATACCTCTTCCAGCAAAAAACTAAAAATTGCACAAGACCTAACAATAATTAAGAAATCCAGTGATAAATTACTACATAACATGACTTCATACACACACAAAAAAAAGCCTGCATCGGTGTAAGCAAATAAATTTCCTATCATGGTCAAAACAGAGCTAATGACATTAAATCTATAGGATTCTATATCCAAAAGCAACAAAAATGGGGTGCTTCCCTGAGAAAGCCCTAGAGTGGTCAGAAACCTACAGAATGGTACTCAAAAACAAAATAGGAGTAATAACAGTCAGTATGGATGCAATAGTACTTAGACTGGGACAACCCAGTACTAAGGGCTCAGAGATTTCTTGAACTCTGTCCTGAGACACAAGAGGGCCCTAAAGAGTCAGAGCTCTGCACTTCAAAGATTCAAGGGAATTTACCACTGTAGATGTACTATGTACATCAGAAGTGGAAGTAAGTGTAAGAACCCACGTGACCAAGGTCAAACTAGGGGGGCCTATCACACCATCCAAAATACAGCTGGACCACAGCCTGGCCTTGGCACATAGCCCCAATCCAGAAAATAAGAGGTGAATAAATGAAAGAAGACATGAACAATATAAAAAAATAATAAAAGACCTTTAAAGCCTAGGGGTGAGTAACTACTTAACAAATGAAAGAAGGGATTCAAAGGTAAAAAACTGATTTCCCATGAAGACCCAATTGGAAACAGAAAAGATAGAAGGGGAAGGGGCTAGAGTTAAGAAGCAGCACTAATACAAGTGTGAGGAGATAGTCAGTTGCAAGCAAAACAAATTTCCTGATTGAAGATGGGAAGGAGAGGAGAATAGGGGATGTGGTAGAGACAGAACGGAAGGTTAGGAACTGGAAACTAAGATGATGCCCATGAATTGGGAGCGTATGAATGAAAAGGATTATTATTATGAAATGAGAAATTATATGAGATATTCAGAGAACCCAGAGAAAACTGTACAGAGTTAAAATAAAGTTGAGACCAGGACAATTTATATATGTTATTTGTCCTTCATTCTCAAAAAAGGACCATAACATCAGGAAGGTAATGCCATGACTTTCAAGTGAATTAGATTTAAATGAAAGAGGATATGCAAAGTCACCTGCCTCACTTTCTCCTCTGGAGCCATCTAAGTCTAGTGGCAAGATATAAATCAGGACAACTAGAGATGGCCTCAGAAGCAAGGGGAGACACCTTGGTTTTTTTTAAGTTAAGGTCTTTCCCAAGGTTTCAATGTGATTGAAGCAACACCTATTCGGTGATAAGGCTAAGTAGGAAATGAGGTACAAAATGTCCTTTTTTACTTAGTCAAAAAAATTTTTTTTAATCTGGGACAAAAAGATCTTAGGGTTTCTGGCCAAAAAAGGAACAAATGCTATTTTATATTCACTTTATATAATGCCAACAACATTTTAAAAATAAACTTACAGAATTCTGATCAAAGGAATGATCGGCCCCATCTCAGAGTACTAATATTGGAACAGATTTATCTACCTCTTGACATAGAAGAGACAGACTCAAGTTACAGAAGAGATAGACATTTTTGGACAGAGCCACTCTTTGGATTTGTTTTGCTTGATTAGGGCAACTAGGTGGTACAATGTGTAGAGTGCTGGGCCTGGGGTCAGGAAGACTCCTCTTCCTGTTCATATCTGGCCTCAGACACTTACTGTGTTATCCTGGACAAGTCACTTAATCTTGTCTGCCTCAGTTTTCCTCATCTGTAAAATGAGCTGGAGAAGGAAATGGCAAACCACTCCGGGAAATCTGCAAAGAAAACCCCAAATGGGGTCATGTAGAGTTGGGCATAATTTTTTAAAAAAAGACTGAATAACAGCTTTGCTTATGATTGGTATTGTTTGTTGGGTGGGGACCAATTGTAGGTATCAACAGTAGTGCAAAAAAAAAAGAAAGAGAAAAGTAGAAAGAGAGGCATGGAAACCAATTTTTAAATGCAAAGAAATCAATAGAAAGAAATTCAGAAGGAACCATAAACAAGCAGTTATAATTTTGAAAGTTAACATATAAAATGGAAATTAGTGGTTTCATAAGCAATCCTCCTTTTCTGTTTTGTGTACATACTAATTCATAGTCTGTGTTTGTGTGTAGGTCAGAGAGTATATGTGAAATTTTTTTTAAATTGTGATTTTGAGTCTGATTATCTACACTGTGGAATCATTCTCTTCTTCCGAGTTCATTAGTTGGGCATTCCTAATTCTTTAATATTCTTTTGACATCGATTGCTTTTTCTGCTTATTCATTTTTCCTCTACTATGTGGTACAGTTTTTCTTCAAGTTTTAAAAAAAATTTACTATTAATACAAAGTTATCTAGCCTCGTTATTAAAGATAGGCAGAGGAGAAATTCCACAATCTCTGGCTAAATTTTTCTAATACTATCTCTACAACATTTTAAACCCTGTCAAGAAGATTCTCCATGTACTTAAATCCTGTCATTTCAGATACAAGCATACCAATGAATGTAGATAGGTTGGTCTTTTTTCATACGCTTAGAACTTTCTTTCAGAGAAGATCCTTAACAGGACTTTAAGGGGAATAATTTAAGTAAATATTTTATTTTCACCAGCATGATAGGTTCCTTCCACAAATTACCAACATAGAACTCAGTCAGTATGGAACTAAGTAGGGATAGGGATAATATCAAAAAAAAAACAATCTGGCTACCAGGCTTCTCGTAATCTTGACATTATAATGATATACTTTATTCCTACAGAGTAATGAAACTATAGTCACAACTAAATTATACAGAGATTATCATTTACTTGATGAGTTTTTATAAACTCTTTTACAAATTGTATCTGACCTTCAAATGATTCCCTATATAGGACAATATTTGGATGCTTCATATTTGCCAACACTTCAACTTCTTTCCTTGATTCTTTTCTTTCTTTATTGGACATCTGAAAAAGAAAATCAGATTTAAAAAATAACTATTAGGAAAATGAAAAAGTAGTACCAAAAAGAGAATGAAAATTGGCTCACCCTTGAGATGTTAATTTCCTTGATAACATATTGTTTACAGTCTTCCTTAGATTTAACAAGAATGGCTTTTCCAAAGGATCCTTCCCCAATCTTTTGAAGTTTACAGTATTTATCCATCGTTCTTTTTCTAAGGCATCCTTATACATGTGCTAAACAGAAAAAGATATCATTAACTTAAGTAAAAAATCTGTTTAAATGTTATAAAATTTAAAAGAAACAGTAAATCTTTGCTTATAGTCAAGTAATCTCCTCTCTGCTCCTCACATACAGCATGCCATCTTCTATCTCTAGACCTTATTTCATCAAGTTTTACCTCAAGCTTCACCTTTTATATACCTTCTGATATGCCAAAATGCCTTCTGATCTCAAATGCTACTGCTCTATCTCCTTAACTTGTATTTATTCTATACATATTCATGTATGTGCATGTGGTCTCTTCCAAATGACAATAATTTAAAAAATAATAATGGCAGCTATCATTTATACAGTGCTTTAAGATTTGCAAAGCACTTTATAAACATCTGATTTTAAGCTTGCACTAACTATAAGGTCAATGCTATCATTATCATTATTATTATATAATCCTCATTATGATGAGAAAAGTAAGGAAGACAGAAACTAAATTAAATTATTTGCTTACACACAGCTAGCAAGTACGAGCCACAAGCCAAAGATTCTTGGTGCTGAAGGAACGATATTTTTTTAAGTTTTTCACTTGAGTAAAACTAGTTCATACTAGGCCCATTTTTCTTCTTGCTTTAGTAGGAATAGTTCAGAGAAACTTGAGAAATTAAACTGATGCAGAAAAAAATTAGCAGAATAAAGAGAATAGCTTCCAAGATGACCACAATAATTAAAGGAAACAATAGTGAGAGATTTTACAGCACTGATCAACATAGGGACCAACTATGACTAGTGATAATGAGGAATGCTTCTTGGTAGAGATACGGTAGATGAGACGTATGAAATAAAGCATACATTTGATGGCACGGGCAAAGTGTTGATATGTTTTGCTTCAATAAATTCAAATATTATGATGGTAGCTCATTTCCTGTTCCCACCTTTATTCTACCTTTTGATTTTTGTTTTTGTATTACTATCTCTTCCCACTGGTTTTTCCTCCTTTCAATAGCAATTGATGGAAAAGGATTCCTAGAATACTTTATTTAGCTTTCTTTATTTGTCCCCATCATAGCCTACCCTCTATTATACTTGTGAATAGGTATATAGATTTCACATTCCTTCCACTCCTCTCTACCTGAGTAAGCAGTCTTCCTGACAAGATTCAGATAATATGTCCTAGGCCTTTAGAAAGTTAATCCACAAGTTGTGAACGAATCCAACCATTTTGGAGAGTAGTTTGGAACTATGCTCAAAAAGTTATCAAACTGTGCATACCCTTTGATCCAGCAGTGTTACTACTGGGATTATATCCCAAAGAGATTATAAAGAAGGGAAAGGGACCTGTATGTGCACGAATGTTTGTGGCAGCCCTTTTTGTAGTGGCTAGAAACTGGAAACTGAATGGATGTCCATCAGTTGGAGAATGGCCGAATAAATTGTGGTATATGAAAATTATGGAATATTACTGTTCTGTAAGAAATGACCAACAGGATGATTTCAGAAAGGCCTGGAGAGACTTACACGAACTGATGCTGAGTGAAATGAGCAGGACCAGGAGATCATTATATACTTCAACAACAATACTAGATGATGACCAGTTCTGATGGATCAGGCCATCCTCAGCAACGAGATCAACCAAATCATTTCCAATGGAGCAGTAATGAACTGAACCAGCTATGCCCAGAAAAAGAACTCTGGGAGATGACTAAAAACCATTACATTGAATTTCCAATCCCTATATTTATGCACACCTGCATTTTGGACTTCCTTCACAAGCTAATTGTACAATAATTCAGAGTCTGATTCTTTTTGTACAGCAAAATAACGTTTTGGTCATGCATACTTATTGTGTATCTAAGTTATATTTTAATATATTTAACATCTACTGGTCATCCTGCCATTTAGGGGAGGGGGTGGGGGGGGTAAGAGGTGAAAAATTGGAACAAGGTTTGGCAATTGTTAATGCTGTAAAGTTACCCATGTATATATCCTGTAAATAAAAGGCTATTAAAGAAAAAAAGAAAAAAAAAAAAAAAAAAAAAAAAAAAAAAAAAAAAAAAAAAAAAAAAAAAAAAAAAAAAAAGAAAGTTAATCCACAGTTTTAGAACTCCCATTCCAGGGCCAAACTATCCTTAGTGGCTAAGGATACTCAGCTAATCCATTAAATCTAGCTAGTCCCACCCCACCACGTTGGTATGAACAGTTTGGCATAATCGGGGTCTTCTGTCTTTGACAGATTTTGACTTAGGCTATATCCCCAAAAGTGACATCTCTGGTGAAGGATAGTTTATTGATATTTCTGGTATAATTTCAAGTTACTTTCAAGAACTGTTGGTTTATTTTATAGTCTAACAAAAACATATTAATTATCAATTAATATTATTTTTAATTAATATATTTTTAATTTTCTAGGAAAAAATACCTTCTGGAAAAGGCATTGTTAATCAAATGCCCTTTGGTAAGAAAGGAAGATTATTATACTGCTGTTGGAGCTGTATATTGGTCCAACAACTCTGGCAAAGAATTCAGAATTTATTACTGAAAAAGTGGATAAGTGTTTACTTTATCCCCTTTGACCAGAGATTCTGCTACTGGGGAATGGTCTAGAGAGGTCAAAGCCAGAAACATCCCAAGTATACCAAAATATTCATAACATTCTCAGTGATGAGAAAAAAAAAAAAAAAGCAAACATCTACTGGAAATGGAAGTATTTAAACAAAGGAAGGCATATTATACTGTAATAGAATATTGTTGTACTATAATAAATGTTAACTATGAGGAATTTAGGGAAACGTGGGAAGACTTGAATAAAATGCAGCATGTGAAATAAATAGAACCAAGAGAACAATATGCACAACTACAGTAAAATAGACAAAGAATAACTAAAATGAAGAAGCCAAGTGCTGAGTAATTGTGACAGTCAATTTTGGCCTTAGAGAAGAGTTAAGGAAGCATCTCTCTGCTCAGGGGGAGTGACAAAGGGGCAAGGGGAAGAGAGGAAATGCAGATACAAAATGCTGTATATACTGTCAGAAAAGATGACTTTGTTCATTGGTATTGCCTAAGTGTTTTGGTCATAATGAACAATTTATGGGGATGAGGATGGAGAGTTGGATATAGTTAGAAATGTTAAATTTAAAGCTAAAATCAAAACTTTTTGTAAAGAGTGATGTTTAAGAGAAAATGCTAATAAGCTTATTTCATATTCTTTTAATGCTAAGAGCTAACACTTATATAGTACTTACTATATGCCAGGCACTGTGCTAAGTACTTTATAATTATCATTTCATTTGATCCTCACCACAGCTTTAGATAATATCTCCATTATGAGATGATGAGAACACTGAAGTAAATAAGAGATTCAGCGACTTGCCCAGAGTCACATAGCTAAATGTCTGAGTCTTGAATTCAGTTTTTCCTGCCTCCAGGCTTTGCTATCTAATATACCATTTAGCTGCCCACAGAGTGCAGCTATATATACTGCATTAATATTGCTATCAAGCATTTTACAAATAAGATGACAGTAACATTAAAGATTATTAATGGCATTAATTAACACTCAGTGAGTTTGCTATCAAGATTTGTTATTTTTCACTCACCACTGTGACCTGCCCTTTTTTCCCCCAAGCACACAAATTTTTTTGGAGAACATTCTTCAATCAGTTATTTCTTTATGTGTTAAAAGCAAAATCTGCTCCCCTCTTCCCACAAGCTCATCATGAGCCCCTAAAAGTACTCATTTGTAATTCATGAGAGACTGGACAACTCCAGAGCTCCACTAGTATCTGCACAATATCAAGAGCATGCAAGGAAGGGCTCCAATAGGTTGGGGCTCTATTAGGATACACTCATGGAAAGACATGGACAAGAGTCAAAGAGAATGAACTGTGGGGTGTTTCATCAGAGAAAAAACATCCCCATCAATGAGTCCAACCAGAGGGAGAGATGAGAATCTCAGGACTGGAATATGACTTCAGGAGGACACTGTAAGTTACCCTCTTCCCCCTCTAGCTTTCCAGACACCATCCTCCCCTGCTTTTCCTCTGCCTTCTTTGTTGGACCACCCTTTACATCAAACCCTCCACCACAGGTGTTCCTCAGGGCTCTCCTCAGCCTTCTTCCTGTCTTCTGTGGTATTTTTCTTCTTTAAAATATAAGATGGTTCTCTCTAGGAACAGGTTTCTTGGGGAGGTCGCCCTAGTATCAGTTCAGATCAGTAATCACCCCAAATGCAGCCAGGGATTAAAGTACAGTCTTTTATTGTCTCTTCAAAAATCTTATCACCTTCACTTGGGGCTCGGCTAGTTTTCTGGAGGCTTCTTTCTCCTTGTTTCCAAGAGCTCTTGCAGCTTTGTCCTTTGCTTCTGCCTCTGCTTTCTTCCGCCTCCAGCCAGCACGGAGGTGGAAGATGGAATGAATCTCTCTTGCCTACGAGAAGGGGCTTGTGGGCTTCTTTATCTCCCAGAGTGCTCCTGGCTCTCAATCTTCCAGAGCCCTCCTCTCTGACCCCTGGCAATGTTCCAAAGTAACTAACTTGACTGGCTCCCTGAAGCTCTATTTATGCTCCTTCTCCAAGAGTGGGATTATGGGTTTCCTCCCAGAGTGTTCTCTGCCCCTAAGAGCTTCAAGGGAGATGTGAATTCATAAAGTTACAAAGTTAACTTTGTGAATCTCCCATACTTGTGAACTCCAATGAGTACTTAAATACTTCTTGCTTATATGAGCTCTTTAAATATATGAACACAAGCATTATTGTCTATCAGTTCTACTTAGTACCTTGTTTCTTCTGGCCCATAACATCTCCTTGTAAGATCAGTTCAATCATGCTAAATTAGATAATTATTGTCTCTATTTACTCTGATCACTTAACACTTTGTAAGGATTCCAACAGTCTTCTTCTACACTATTTTATTTGGTGATCCAATTAGCTTGGGTAGACTTAATTATCATCTTGACAGATGATTCTCGAATCTATCTATCTGCCCCAATACCCTGGCTGATCTCAAGTCAGATATCTCCAACCAGATGTTCAGAGTGGGGGGAGAGGGGGAAGGGGGGAGAAGACATCTTGAACTCCACCTTCCAGAACTGAGATCAATATTTTCCCCTCTACACCTTCCCTGTTTCTCCAGAGGTCAACACTCTGTTTTAGGTTCCTCGATGTCATCCTCCATTCCTCACTAGCATCCATTCTCCACATATAATCTGTTGCCAAGATCTTTGCAACATCTCTCAAACGTGTCTCCTCCTTTCCACTGACACTCCCCCCCCCCCCCCAACCTGGTGTGGATTCCTATCACCTCATGTCTGGACTACCGCTGCTGGGCCTGCTTCCAGTCTCTCCCCACTCCAATCCATCTTCTGTTCTGTCACTAAAATTACTTTTTTTTTTAACGTTCAGGCCTAACCATGTCATCCCTCTATCCCTCACACAATAAATCCAGGGATGCTGTAACTGCTTGGAGATGCCATTCTAGAATTTGAAAGGGAGGGTTCAAGGATGGAGAGAGATTTGAGTTTTCTGCTTGAAGATAGTAGTTCAAGTCAAAAGTCTAAATCTTGATTGTCAAGGGATAAAATATAGAGAATGAAGAAGAAAAAGGATCCTAGGATATTCATATTAAGGTTTTAAGAGAACATGAAGACCAAAACCTTGGGTTTGGCCTGCAAATTCCTTCATAACCTAGCCTCTATCTTTCCCATCTTCTTATTCCTTGTTTTCCACCATGTTTCGAGGGCAAGATACTCATCTCTCAAACCTGGGCCGTTTCTGTCTTTCCCCCATTTCTGGAACATTCACCCTCTTCAGTTCCATCTACTGACTTCCCTGAAGTTCCAAGTAAAATCTTTTCCTATAAGTTTTTCCCAACCTTCCAAGGCTGTCCTCTTAATTGCTTCCTATCTATCTTGTATGTAATTGTCTGCATGTTGTCTCTTATAAGCTTGTGGGTGCAGACTATCCTTTGCATCCTTAGTACTCAGCACAGTGCCTAGGATGTGGTTGTTGTTTTATACATATTTACTAATTGATTTGAACAAGTCAGTCACCTACACCTAGAATGTATATCTTCCTTATCTCTGCCTCTAAGAAAACCTCCCTTCAAAGTTCAGCTCAAGTAATACCTCCTGTTCTAAGGTTTCCCTGATTACTGTTACTACTTTCTCACTCTTCAAATTACATTATATTTATTTGTATGCATATGGCATTCCCTACCCCCAGTAGAATCTAATAAGTTTCTTGAGAGTAGTGACTGTTCCATTTTTGTCTTTGTATGCCCATCATAATTACTTTCATGTCAAATGGAATTTAGAACAATACCAATGCGAGAGTTAGGAGCAGAAAAGAAGTTAAGTTACTGGAAATCCATGCCATGGAAGACATCAAAATGGGTAAGTAAAAGAAAAGCAGCGCTGACAAAAGTCGGACTGGCTTGCTCTACTGGGAATAGGCTTAGATCCTTTGCACTCTCTTCTCAAGATCAGAACTGTAGCTTCAGACAAAAATTAAGCAAATAAACATAGAAGCAGAATCATTGTTCATTTGAGTTTGTTTTTTACATATAACCTTAAGAGATGGCATAGTAGAAACAACACTGGGTCCAGAGTCAGAAGACTTGTATTCAAATCTGATTCAAGATATTCATGTGAGACCCAAGGCAGGGCACTTATCCTCTGTTTGCCTCATTTTCTCAATTGTAAAACAAGGATAATAACAGAATCTACCTTTCACAATTAATATGAAAAGCATTTACAATATTGAGTGAGTAATAAATCCTTCCTTCCTTCTAGTCTCTTACTATTGAAAAAAGAATATGGTCTTTGGAGTCAGAAGACCTGGATTCAAGTCACCATTTATTATGTTACTCTTGGGTAAATTCCTTAACCTTGATGACCCTAAGTTTTGTCATCTGTAAGATGCAGATAATAGTTTCCCCTACTACTGTCTCTAGCAGCTCCTTCTTTCTCTCTCTTGCTGGTCTTCATGTTATCTCAAACCCTTAATATGAATATCCTAGGATCTTTCCTCATTCTCTATATTTTATCCCTCAACAATCAAGATTTAGACCTTTGACCTTAACTTCCTTGCAGAAGCCTCAAATCTCTCTCCATTCTTGACCCTCCCTTTTGAGTTCTAGAACATCTCCAAAACATCAACTTTTTCTAAGTTGCATACAGAACATCTCTTACTTGCACCTCCCACTAATACCTCAAAATAAGTATTTTGAAAACCCAATCGTATTATCTTTCATATTAATCTTGCACTTCCTTCTAAAATCATAATTGACATTGCAATGAATAGAATCCATACAGTTTCAAAATGTTTGAATCTAGACTTATTTTACAGATGATTAAACTGAGACCCTGAAAGGGATCAAAATACAGAGAAAGATAAATCAGAATGGACATGCTCAACATCTCATACTTAAGTGGTAGAGTCGAGCACAGGTCTTTGGCAACCAAGTCTAGGCAATTTTTACCATACCATATCGATTGCTTATCTCCCATATTTAAAACACTGCATTATTTTTCACTTTTTCTTGTTAATCATCTCTGATTACCAAGGCCTATCCATTATATTTCTGCAATATAGCTCACATCCATCCCTTCCTTTCAATTGTTATTGCTGACCTTAATACTGTTCCTCCTTACTTATTTGACTTACAATTGTAGTAAGATCCTTATAAGTTTTCCTGCCTCTATTGTTTCTACAATCTATACCTACTGAAGTTATCTGCTATATGTAAGATGTAGTCATATTACCCAATAATTTAAAAGTTTTTAGTAGCTTCCTATTGCCTGTGGAGGAAAAGTTCAAATTCCTCTATCTAGAATTTGAGGCCTTAATTCCAATATACTAGTAATAAAAAGAGCTATCTACATCCAGGGAGAGAAATATGGAGACTGAATATAGATAAAAGCAGAGTATTTTCACTTTTTTTTCTTCTTATTCTTTCCCCTTTTCATCTGATTTTTCTTGCACAACATGACAAATGGGGAAATATGTTTAGAAAAATTGCACATGTTTACCCTATATTGGATTCCTTGCTGTCTAGGGAAGGGGAATGAGAGGAAAAGGGGGAGAAAAAAATTGGGACAAAATTTTGCAGGAGTGAATGTTGAAAACTATCTTTGCATGTATTTTGAAAAATAAAAATCTATTATTTTTTAAAATAGAATTTAAGGCCTTTCATCAAATAGTGCTACCCTACTTTCCCAGCCTTGTTTCTTATTATTTCCCTCTACATCCAGCTAAACTGTACTATTTTCTATCAAACATGTCTTATACACTCTTTTCTCTATGCCTTTGCTGTTGCCTTTATCAAGTTTGCCAAGAACACTATCCACCATTTCACATGTTCAAATTATACCCAATTCAAATCTTTCTATCTCCTCCATGAAGACTTCATTGGATGGTCAAGATCTATTATGTCTTGTACCTCGAACAGCGCTGTTTTGAAAACTTTCTAATGTATTTATCTATGAATTGTACCCCACCTACACAAACTCCATAAAAGCAGAAATTATGCAATCTATACTGTCTTGTAGGATAATGGAATTTAATCAATATTTATATGAGTGAAATCTGCAAAACTAGATATCACATACATGTGAGCTATTTTATTAGTTTTTTTTAAGTGACTTTTTTATGTGATTCTTTCAAGCTATTCTTTAGTATATTTAACAGAAATGTGTGCCACATAAAAGGGAAGGTTTAGGACAATTTTCTTATAATTACTCTCTGAGCTTAGTGTCAAAAGTAATATGATCTGAGTGTTGCAGGGAAGGGAACTGAATAGAACTGGAACTCTGAGAAACAGTGACCTACCCTTGATCACATGTTCTAAGTCCAGGACTCAAGTAAAAAAGCTGACTCAAAGCAACTTAATATCAATGCAAACTTTATGAAGCAGAAAATTTTAAAAAATAAATTGTCTTGTCATAAATAAGGAATCTTTAACTTTCCCCCTCACAAATCTAAGACTTACTTCCCATAAGGAAAATCGCAGTAGTGATGAGGGAGAGAAGAGTCAATCAATAAACCCTTGTTAAAGTTTTTGCTATGTTAACATTTTTATATTAATATTTAATGTTAATGTCAATATATTAATGTTTATATATAATATTTATTACTATATGCCAACTAGGTCGTGAGACCTCAGGCACTTACTAGACGTGTGATCCTAAACAAGTCACTTCACTTTGCCTGTTTCCTCGTCTGTAAAATGAGCTGAAGAAGGAAATGGCAAACCAGTATCTTTGCCAAGAAACCTAAATGGAGTCACAAAGTAACTGAACAATAAGCCATGGAACCGAGTGCAGGGCACACAAAGGAAGGCAAAAGACATCCCCTGTTGTGGAGGAGCTAAAAAGCTACTGGGGGAAAGACAACATGCAAATAACCATATACATACAAGTTATGTACAGGTTAAATTGGAAATGACTAACAGAAAAAAATTTCTAGTTAGTAAAAACTTCTTGTAGAAGTTGATATTTTAGGTGGGTCTTGAAGGAAGTCAGGAGACAGAAACGAGGAGGGGAGAGAATTCTAGACATCAGGGACAGGGAATGGAAATACCCGGTTAGGAGATGGAGTGTCTTGTTTTAGGAATAGTAAAGAGGTCAGTGTCATTGGATCCTAAGAGTGAGTAGGGGAGTGAGATACAAGAAGACTAAAAAAATGGGGGGAAGAAAAAGGGGTATACAAAGCACTTTGAATGCCAAACAGGATCTCTCTGATCCTGAAAGTGATAAGGAATCACTGGAGTTTACTAATGGGGGGGATTACTTTGATGACTGAGTAGAAGATGGAGTGAAGTTGAGAAGAGACTTGATGCAGGCAAACCAATCCAAAGGCCACTGCAGTTATCTAGAAAGAAGGTCATAAATCTTACATCATGTTTGAGAATCAAAAGAGAGAAAAAGATGCATACCAGTGTTATTTATTACAAAGGTAAAACCTACAAGCCTTGGCAAGAGATGAAAATGAAGAGCTGAAAACGACCCCTTAGTTGTGAGCATAGAAGATTATGATAATAATGATACCTTAGACAGTAAGAGTGAAGTTAAGAAGAGAGGGGGAGTTGAGGGAAAAATCATTCGTTCAGTTTTGATCATGTTGCGTTTAAAGCATAGGAAAGACTTCTTGATTTAGAAACTGATGGTAATCAGGAAAGACCTATAGCAGGCATCAATTGAAATAAATGGGAGAAGGAAGCTATCACTGGTGCTAATCAAAGCAATTTACCTTCTCTATACCTTGCATAAGAGCATAATCCCTCTTAGAGAAGCCAATATTTCCTAGAAATAGCCCACTCCCCCAAAAGAAAAGCTCTGTGAGTTAACTTCATAACGCTGATTAAACATTCACCTATGATATATAGTTTATATATAACATAAATTTAAAAATGAACTGACGCAATTTTTAAGTGGAAATGATTTATAGGCAACACTATAATTTTAAATAGTCCTTTATAGAAGCAGCTAGGTGACTCAGTGGATACAACACTAGACCTGGAATTAAGAAAACCTGAATTCAAATCCAGCCTCAGACACTTACCAGCTGTGTGACTTGGCGCATATCATTTATTTAATCTGTTTGTCTTAATTCACTGGGGAAATGGCAAACTTCTCCAGTATCTTTGCCAAGAAAACCCCCTGGACAGCCCTGAGGAGCTATAGTCTACAGGGTCACAATTAGACATAACAGAATAACAACATAGCACTTTATATCTCATTATCATCTTTTCATCCAACTTTTTGTATCTCCCCTTTAGTCATCTCCATAACATTATTAAATCTTAAGAAGAATGGCACAGGGAACTCATTTTGGATAAAATTCAAACTATCATACAAGAATTTATTATGAGACACTTACCAAGGCAATAAAGGAATTCTGCTTCTTGGGCCAGGTTTCACTAACATCAGATAATGTGAAGCAGGCCTATAAAGAGAGACATATGGCAAGAAAACAAAGAGAAAATTATCTTAAATCTGACCATAGGAAAACCTAAAGGTTTAGGACATGTAAAATATGAATATCCAAAATAGAGAAGTTAATCTTTGTTTTAAAGCAATTTGATAAATACCATTTTCCTTTTCCTAGTTATTTTATTTTTAATGTAAATAAATGGAATGCCTTCAAGGCAGGATCATTATCATTTTTGTCTTCCAATCCCCTATAGTAAGTACCTTGCATGTAAGTGTTTAACAAATGTTTACTGAGCAAACATATGGTACTAGTAAATATAAATTTTATTAGCTATGGATTAAATCAATATGCACATTATCCAGTACTATACATGTATGTCAACTTTTGAACTTGGTTTTTAAAAGCTTTCACAACTTGGCAGGGACCTGTCTTTCCCATCTCCTTACTCTCCTCTCCATACATATTCTGCAGTCCAGACAACCTGACCTCTTGGTTTCTCATAAAGGACACACCCAATGCTGTCCTTCAATGTCTGCACTGACTTCCTCAACTCTTACCTAGAATGGATTCCCTCTTCACTCTGCTTCAAGACACAGCCCAAACATCACCTTCTAAATGAAGCTTTTCCTAATCTCCCTAACTGCTAGCTCCTGCCCAGTGTTGTATTTATTCATATTTATTCAGAATAATACTTCTATGTATATGTCTCCATGGACAGAAAGCAAGCTACTGAATAGAACCTGGCTCATTGTTTCTGTCTTCATATTACCAGTGCTTAGCACAGTGTCTGGAATATAGTAGGAGCTTACTGCTGAATATCATAAAGTCTCTCAATTCAGGTAAAGAAACTTTTAATTCAGTTTCCATGTATCACATGCCCTACAAAGTCCTGAGAGATGAAAACAAAACAAACACAAATGCTTATGAAAATACGAGTCAGAAAGTCCCCCCTGGTTCCCAGGCGATACCAATGCAGTCTGGCATTTTCTCTGTAACTTAAACATTGCAAACTGAACTTGGAGTAAGAGAATTACTCAGGATAATTCATCTAGGATATGTCCGGCGTGAGACTTGGACCTAGATTTTCCAAGCCCTAAAGCTGGCTGTCCATTTACTAACACCTCTAGCAACCTGCAAAATAAACATTAGCTACAAGCTTCCAAGGTTACAGATATTTCAGTCCTTCAAGAACCTGTAATTTCATCAGTCAGCTCCTTTCTCCACTGGTCCTGACCACACCCTTGGAAGGCAAGGAAAGATGGTTTGATGTGGAAACAGAGCCTGTTTCCAATTCACAGCTACCAACTTCCAAAAGGTGAACTTGTATACAATATGGAAAGTTAATATAGAGTTGAAATATATAAGTCAACATCAATTTGTATTTGTACATACTTATATAAAGTTCACACAAAGTAATCTGGACCATAATCAACAGAATGGGGGCTAGAAGTAGATTCATAAAGACTTTCAACTGAAATAGCTTAAAGGAAATTTCAGTCAGTTCTCATCAAAGCAATTTACTTCATTTATCTAGTATCTTTTTTGTCATTTGCTTTTTGTTTTCCCATTAGGATGTGAGCTTCCAGAAGGAAGGGATCATTTAATATCTTTTTTGTCATTTGCTTTTTGTTTTCCCATTAGGATATGAGCTTCCAGAAAGAAGGGATCATTTTATATCTTTTTTGTCATTTGCTTTTTGTTTTCCCATTAGGATATGAGCTTCCAGAAGGAAGGGATCATTTAATATCTTTTTTGTCATTTGCTTTTTGTTTTCCCATTAGGATATGAGCTTCCAGAAGGAAGGGATCTTCTAGTATCTTTTTTGTCATTTGCTTTTTGTTTTCCCATTAGGATGTGAGCTTCCAGAAGGAAGGGATCTTCTAGTATCTTTTTTGTCATTTGCTTTTTGTTTTCCCATTAGGATGTGAGCTTCCAGAAGGAAGGGATCAACTTTATATTGCATTTTCTTTGTATTCCTACTTAGCCCAAGTCCGATTCAGAGTATTTAACAGTATGTTTTATATAGCATTTAATACCTGTTTATTGAGGGACATACCAGAAGCCTTCCAGACTCAGCTCAAATGTAACTTGCTGTAGGAGGCTGTTTCCCTCTGGAATTACCTGCCTTGTATATATATATATCTCTATGTACAGTATGTATGTAATATGTTCATGGTTGTTTGCATGCTATTTCTCCCTCTCCTTGAGGAAAGGAGCTATTGTTACCTTTCTTTCTATTCTCGGCCTGTGTTAAGTTTGGCATAGTAACCACTTAATTAATGTTTGCTGATGGAGGAGCCCATCAAGCTGCTTCAAAACTCAGCTCAAATCCCACTTCTGCAGGAAGCCTTTCCTCTCTCCCCTTTCCATTGCTTCCAGTTATGAATTTATTATCTCTGAAACTACCACCCATTTAAACTGTAGTAATTCTCTTTCCTGGAATCCTTCAAATCCCAGGTAGAATCCCACCTTCTACAGGAACCCTTTCCTAATCCTTAATTCTCAATGATTTCTCTCTTATTTCCAGTTCTTTAATCCTGACTATAACACGCAAATAACTACGTGCAAACAAGCTAGCTCCCCCACTAAACTGTGCGCTCAGTAATTAGTAAGCATTTATTAAGCGCCTATTCTGTGCTAGGCACTAATTGCAAGGGACAGTTCCTGCTCTCTTGGGGCTCCCATTCAAACCGAGAGACAACAGGTATACACAACCGCCAATTGTCAATTAAGCACAGAGGACAGTTCCTGCTCTCAGGGACTCCCTTAGGAACAGGAGAGGAAGCAGGCAAGCAATCCCGACTATAGACATTAAGCGCCGATTAAGCCCCTGCTGTATGCCAGGCCCTAGGTGCAAGGGGCAGTCCCCGCTCTCACGCCGAGGGGACAACAAATAGTCCCGTATGTACCCCTGGGAGCGCGGGCTCAGCGCCGGACCATCCTGCCAAAGGCGGCCGGTTCCGACCCGGCGCCCCCCGGTTCCGACCCGGCGCCCCCCGGTTCCGACCCGGCGCCCCCCGGTTCCGACCCGGCGCGGGCGTCGGCGCGGTCTCCGGGTCGGTTACTTCGAAGCCGGCTCCATCCCCGTGACTGCGCGGGGATGGGCGGCGGCCCGGAACCGCAGCCGGCGCAGAGCGGACTCTTAACGGCCCCGCCACCACCTGCAGCCCCCAGCCCCACCAACCAGCTTCCCGGCGGCCGCAGCGTCCGTCTCCGTCCGTCTCCGAGTCACGGCTTCTCCAGCTTCCCGGGGGCCAGGGTGAGCGCCGGGCCTGCCGCCTCGCTACCCCGGCCCCGCAAAGTCCGGGCGGCGGCCGCAAAACGCGCGGCCGGCCTGGGCCACCCCGCCGGGGCCCACCCACCCTCACAGCCACCGGGCTCCCGAGCCGCGAGCTGGAGCGGAGGGAGGGGCGGGGGGGTGGAGGGAAAGAGGGAGGGGCGGGGGGGTGGAGGGAAAGAGGGAGGAGGCCAAGCCCCTCGTCGACTTGATGACGCCACGCGTCGCTGGGTCCCGCCCACTCCCACTTCCGCCGGAAAGCCCGGAAGGAAGGAAGGAAGCCCGGAGGGATGGGGCGGGGCCGGGGGCTCCCCGCTCCCCACGTGGGCAGGTGCGGGGCGCACTCGAGGCCCGGGGGGCCTCGGTGAAGGGTAGAGGGAACCCGCTCCGGATGAAGGGTGTTTCAAGGCGTTTTCTTTCCAGCCAAGTTCTACTCGGTGAAAGCAGACCCGCAAGGGTCCGGGCCCGACGCGCGGGCAGGTGATACGGGGCGGGGCCGAGCGGCGCCCGGGGAAGAGTGGAAGGGGGAGGGCTCTGGGAGGGGGCGGGGGGAGCACGGAAGGTTTCAGGAGGGAGAGGCCCGGAAGAAGAGGCGGCTGCACCTGGAATCACAAAGACCCGAGTTCGAGTTCTGCCTCAGGCCCTTTGTGGGTCCCCTCTGTGACCCCTCTTAATCCGTAAAATGGGCATAAGGGTACCCTGTGGGTAAGTATCTGGTGACGTATCACTTGTCAAATACTTTGAACGCGATAAATTCTAGCTCCTTATTTAGACAAGAAAGGAAGGCAGCAAGTCCTAGAGAAGATCCAGAATTTAGCTCAGTCACAAAGCAGCTTTTAATCTGAGATGAATGGAGGCTTGGGTGAGGGGAAATATTTAACATCTTTATTTTGTTTTTTTTTTTTATTTTTTATTTTTTTTTTTTTCTTTAATACCCTTTTATTTACAGGATATATACATGGGTAACTTTACAGCATTAACAATTGCCAAACCTCTTGTTCCAATTTTTCACCTCTTACCCCCCCACCCCCTCCCCTAGATGGCAGGATGACCAGTAGATGTTAAATATATTAAAATATAACTTAGATACACAATAAGTATACATGACCAAAACATTATTTTGCTGTACAAAAAGAATCAGACTCTGAAATATTGTACAATTAGCTTGTGAAGGAAATAAAAAATGCAGGTGTGCATAAATATAGGGATTGGGAATTCAATGTAATGGTTTTTAGTCATCTCCCAGAGCTCTTTCTCTGGGCGTGGCTGGTTCAGTTCATTACTGCTCCATTAGAAATGATTTGGTTGATCTCGTTGCTGAGGATGGCCTGATCCATCAGAACTGGTCATTATCTAGTATTGTTGTTGAAGTATATAATGATCTCCTGGTCCTGCTCATTTCACTCAGCATCAGTTCATAACATCTTTATTTTTACTAATCTTTATTTGAAATGTCCTTCCTATTATGAATGTAGGCAGCCTACATTCTAAGACTAATACTGGTGCTATCCCTCTGTGATTATCCACCATTGTTTTTGTGTCCCCAAATTTTTATTTTATTTTGTGTGTGTGTGTCCCGAAATTCTTAGGGCAATTTTAAGCATTAGCAGCTTCAGCTTTTGGATTTGGGGGATCATTTGCAGGGCTTTCCTGTGGCATGTTTTCAAACCTTTCTTAGATCTTGAGGTTTTGGAGAACAAGAACTGGTTTTGCTTTTTGTTCTTATCCTCAAAATAAGCGCTTAATCAATGCCTCTTGACTTGAGAAGGGCTCCCACTATAGGATTATGAAGATCATAAAGAACAGGCAAGAAGTGATAACTGCTTGAAATAAGTGATAGCCACCCAAGAGAAAGGGACAAAAGTTCTGTTGTTGAGGTAGAAGTACAAAACAATTGGCAATTGATTTCTATTGGGGTAGAGAAGAATAGAGTCATGGATGACTCCAGGGTTGTGAACTTGATTGGTAGTGGTAAAATATCTGCGTTCTAGCACCTAAAAAGTCTGAATGCATCCGACTTAGAAGCATCCAACTGTTTACCTCATTTAGCATTGTCTTCCCATGCTCCTTGTAGCCTCATGATGTTACAGTGATCCCCTTTAGAAGGGAAGCCCCATGAGGCAGGGATTATCTTTCTTTCTTTTTGGATTTGGGCACTTCTAACCTTGGTAAGTGAAGGCAACCCATTCTTCTTTTATCCTCTCCTTCCCCCCCATCCCCTCCCAAAAAAGGAAGGAAGGAAATGTATCTGAACAGCAGGTTCACATTAAGGGGCAGTTCTAAAACAGGAAAAAAACATTAAGATTCTTAAAGTTCTCTCTCGAAGCAAGGGAGGAGAAAATGCCCAATAGAGGGGGTGACCAACAACTTCTAAAGCTATGGAAGGGTCAAGGAAATTGTGGATGAAAAGAAAGCTATTGTATTTGATAATTTGGAGCTTTTTGGTGACCTTTGAGGGAGCAGCTTTGATTAAGAAATGTGGTTGGACAGGATGATTTCAGAAAGGCCTGGAGAGACTTACACAAACTGATGCTGAGTGAAACAAACAGGGCCAAGAGATCATTATATACTTCAGCAATAATACTAGATGATGACCAGTTCTGAGGGACCTGACCATTCTCAGCAACGAGATCAACCAAATCATTTCCACTGGAGCAGTAATGAACTGAACCAGCTACACCCAGCGAAAGAACTCTGGGAGATGACTAAGAACCATTACACTGAATTCCCAATCCCTATATTTATGCCCACCTGCATTTTTGATTTCCTTCACAAGCTAATTGTACAATATTTCAGAGTCTGATTCTATTTGTACAGAAAAATAACGGTTTGGTCATGAATACTTACTGTGTATCTAATTTATATTTTAATATATTTAACATCTACTGGTCATCCTGCCATCTGGGGGAGGAGGTGGGGGGTAAGAGGGGAAAAATTGGCAATTGTCAGTGCTGTAAAGTTACCCATACTTATAACCTGTAAATAAAAAGCTATTTAAAAAAAAAATGTGGTTCGAAGCTGGATTGCAAAGATTTAGGAGACAGTGGGTAGTTCCCCCCCCCCCTTTTTGTTTCAAATTTGAAATTTGTTTCTTCTTCTTTGTGTCCTTTTTAAAAAATTTTTTTTTTGAAATACATTCTCACATTTAGAAAATTTACATATAGTTAGGGAGAACTCCGTTCTTTAAGTTTCTAAAAATAATGACGAGATTAAAACTCTTAAATAAAATTGAAATTAATATATGAAAACAGAGCTTGAGTTAACAATACACAGTAGTATGTGATTCAGTTCTTTCATGGGTCTGTGTATTGTTTCCTCAACTAGATTATAAGCTTGACAGGGACCTCTTTGTATTGCTAAGTGCCTTAGTCCAGAGCTGAGTATATCATAGTCAAAAAAGCTTTGAGTTTAATTGAATGAGACCTTATTAAATACGCTAGAAAACAGTTAAATTTTTAGTATCTTTGTCTACTTATATCTTTAGATATCACAAACTGTTTAAAATATTAATACAAGTAACAAAAAGTTATGGACCATTAGATTTCTCACAATAGTGAGCCTTGTATTTATGTATAAAATGAAGGGACAAGTTTTAACAATTTAGAAATAACTGTAAAGAAACACACTCAAAGGAAACAAATAGTCAAATTATTACAAGTTTCTTGTTTGAAAAAACATTTCTTATGATGACAAAATGATTGCAGATTTTTTTTTTTTTTTTGCTTCAGATTGTTCATGGAAATATTTTATCTCTTATCATTTGGGAAATTACAGAAACAAATCACAATAGATCTGGTTAACTGTTTATTTTGTTCCCCTCCCAAATTTTCTGAAGGTTGATCTTTATAAGGTACATTAAGTTATTTAAATTGAAATTGCTTTCAGAGACCCCATGACACAAACAGCCAGATATGGTTTGGGAGAGGTTTTTATAGCTTCAGTCCAGAAAATAATGGTAACATGTATATATAATCTTCATATTAAGACCAGTAGACCTACTTACAAATATGAAGTTCTCCAGAATTTGCAACAAGTCCAAAATTCACTTTAACTCCAAGTGAATGACCTTATGACCATACCCACCCCCTGCTTGAACAAGGCCTTGGGAAATTCTGGCCTTAGCAAGCCAGGAGCAGTATGTTACCGTGTTCATGGAAGAACCTGAGAAGACCTATCAGCTATTGTGAGCCAGCCTGGCCTTCCAGTAACCTAGAGATTAGGAGCCAAGCACTTGCTTTGGATGCCAGGCCTCTATTGTGCAGGGCTAATTATCAGATTTTCATGAAAATAGACTAGCACTAGTGGGACTATGGTGATTGGTTTTGTAGCAGTGACTTAAGATTAGTGGATGGTGAACAGTATTGTCATTGGCTACTCTGTGGAGACAACCTAAATCCTAGAGCTGAGAGGGGAAATGGAGCACAAAAAAAGATCTTTAGTTCCAAGAGTGGTAGCTATTAAGAATCCTTTCTGCTAATAGGGGGAAAGACTGATACTTTCTACCACTGTAATCCTGCTTTCCTGTCTATTTCTTTTACTTCTTTTCTAACAGCTATGGTACATGGGACTTGGAATAGATAGAAATATTTTTAGTTCTCCTTCACTCGGTATCAATTTATATAAGTCTAACCAGATTTGTCTGATTATATCTTTCATTATTTCTTATGGCATAATAATATTCCATTACATTAATGTATTGTCATTTAGTCAGTCATTTCCCACTTATTGGGGATCCATTTTGTTTCTTACTCCTTGCTCCAACAAAAAGCTGCTATAAATATTTTTTTTATGTTTGGGTCTGTTCCTCTTTCTTTGTTCTCTGAGATCTATATCTAGTGGTGGTATTACTGATTCCAAACATATATAAAATTTAGGAATGATTGATTCAAGCTGCTTTGAAGAAAGACTGGACTAATTCACAGCTCAATGAACAGTGCATTAGTATACTTGTCCTCCCACTCCCTTTCCCTCACCCCCTTCACACACTCTGGGATGGGAACACTATCCTGACCATTTGGACTGTGCAAGTTAGACTAGTTTTTAGGCTGAAAACCCAACAAGTTTGATTGGCCCTGGGGCTAAGGCTAAGCAGTATTTCCTTTGATGCAGTTTCCTGGTAACCTCCTATTGAGGTGTTGTCTAGATTTTCTTTGGATTTACAAAACCTACCAACTTGGGCCCTCTTGACTTGGTGAAAGTCCAAAAACTTTTAGAATCACCACACCTTGCCTTTAGAGCCAAACTTGTTTCCATATGGAAATGAGTTATTTCTAAGCTAAATGATAGACTGTCATTGCTGAATATGACTAAAAGCTACTGTTAAGGTTGGGAAAGGGGATCCCAGAAGTTTGGGGTCATAGACTAGTGGCAGGAGGAGGCTTAAAAGAATTTGCAGGCTTGAACCTATTTCCTTAGCCAAGAGGCAAAGTTTATTGTAATTGTAACGCTACTACAAGTGGACTGAATTCTAAGAGAACTCAGCAGTGAAACAGAAGCAAGGAGACACATTTATCCAGCTTTCTATCATCAACATGCTAATTGTATGGCCCACAGGTAGGACTGAGGAGTAGTCTCCAGAATTTGGTTATCGTAGACCAATAGATTATCTGTATGATAGCAATGAATGGAGGAGTGGTCTCCAGAATTTGGTTATCATTGACCAACAGATCATCCATCTGACAGCAATTAAGTGAATATCAGATAGACTGCCAGAACAGAAGCCCCTCAAGGTCAGAGGACCCCAAAACCACTGCTGTATTTCCTTAGAAGCTATACCTTACCACTACAGCTTTTAGTTTACATCATTTTGTTAACTGTTGTTTGATCATAAGTCTTTTTTGGATCATCCTGAGTTTGGCATGCTCTCCAATAATTGCCTTTTTGTAATCATTGCCAGTCTAATGATTATGAGGTAGAACCTTAAAGGAAATTGAATTTACATTTCTCTTACCATTAGGGATTTTTGGAACATTTCTGTATTAATGTTGATAACAAATTTTATCTTTTGCAAACTCCCTCTTCACATACTTTAATCATTTATCCCTTGGGGAATGGTTCATATTCTTATATATTTAAATCAGTTCCTTTCTATATATTAGATAGCAGACCTTTATCAAAAAAAGATGTTGCAAAAAATTTTTGGTTAAATATTCCCTTATAATTTTAGATGGTTTGAGCTTGTTTGTGTAGAGACTTTTTCAGTTAATCAAAATTGACCATTTTATTTACTTTTATGCTCTTCAATTTTTGTTCAGTCATGACTTTTTCCCATTTTTAGTGTGAAAGATACCACTTTCCTTGCTGATTTAATTTATTTATTTGACCTTTTGCATTTAGGTCATATATCCATTTGGAACTTAATATAGTATATGATGTGATATACTTCCGTTTCTTCCATTTATAAAATGAGTTGAAGAAGAGAATAACAAATCACTCCAGTATCTCTGCCAGTGAAACCCCAAATGGGGTCATGAAGAGTCAGACATGACTGAACAAAATCCTTCAGTAGTTTGGAATGCATGGAATTTCTCTATTGATTATCACTCAGTTTTGTTAGTCATGTGCAAAAAAAAAGTTGCTAATATACCAGTGTATATCCCGAAATTTTGCCAGTTATTTCAGCTAATTATTTAATTATTTAAAATTTCTCTTATTATTTAATTGTATTCATTAAAATATTGATCTATAATCACTAGTTTAATATTGGAGTTGATTAGAATATATTGCAAATCTTTTGGTTAAGGTTTTTTCCCCCCTTCGGGAAATCATTTACAATGTGTTAAATTTCCATTTTCTGAAGTTTCAGATATATTCTATAATTTCAGTTTGATTATTTTCTGCAAATATCCATTTAATTTAAGATATTTATTATATTATAGTTGGGCAAAATAGTCTGTAATAATTTTCATCACTTCTTCCATTTTTGTGAATTCTTTTTCATTTTTGATATTGGCAGATAAAGACATTTTTCAAACTTTCATCTTTCTGGAAGTCTCTTCAGAGCAACCAGAGTCCATACTTTATAAATTAATCACCCTGCACACAATCTGATGTGAATTTTAATCATAATTCTTATCTACCTTAAACAGTGATCGAAAAATATTCCCTGCCCTCTTCTCATTTGTAAACATGATAGAAGGAAGCTCAAGCTAGAATGTTTGCTGATTCTAATTCTAATTTTTATGTTTTATTTGTATATTTTTTCACTCATACTATATTGTAAGTGCCTAGAGAACAGGGAATGGATCTTATTTTACAATGCCTTTCCTAGTGTCTGGCCTCCATAATGTGTATATTATATGATTGATATTTCTTGACCTTTTCTTTCTGTAGTCATTCTTGGGAGATATATTTATCAGTTTTGGGAATTTTAGTGTATTATATGTGTGTACACTAACCAATAGAAATCATACTAATCTATGCTTTTTCATTCTGTGTGATTTTTGTCCATGCTCTAGCATAGTTCCTTCTTCTAGAGGAGCTACCCAGGGTTCTGAAGATTTTCGTTTAAGTCCACTTGACATGGCTCTAATGCTGCTGAAATGCACTTAAAGCAATTGATATTCTAATTCTGGCAGAAAGAAATATTCTAATTATTGCAGAAAGCAATAATTTCTAGTCACAGAAAACCTTTTTGTTAATAAACAATTAAGAGAAGAAAAATGAAATATTAAACCAGAGAGTTAAAATAATTCCAAAAGATTTATTATGACAATACTTCTTATGGATACCAGTGCCACTGGGATTGTTTTGTATTTGTGCCTATGGGTCTATGTGGCTGTCTCAAATCAGGTCCATAATGCTGTTATGACAGTGGGAGAAGATAGAAATATGATAAACTAATGTTGCATGAAGGCTATTAACTTTTTTAAAGTAACTTTTTAGAAATTTTTCCAACTACATGCAAAGATAAGTTTTGCAAAGGTGAATGCTGAAAATTAAGTGTTTCAGATTTTTCTTTCTCTCCCATTCCCTCCCATAGACAGCAAGCAATTCAATGTAGGTTAAACATGGGAAATTCTTCTAAACATATTGCACATTTGTTATGCTGCACAAGAAAAATCAGGTCAAAAGGTAAAAAAAGAAAAGCAAGCAAACAACAACAACAAAAGTGAAAATATTCTGTTGTCATCAACATTCAGTCTCCATAGTTCTCTCTCTCGATGCAGATAGCTCTTTTTATTACAAGTCTATTGGAATTGCCTTGATCACCTCATTATTGAAAAGAGCCAAGTCCATCACAGTTGATCATCATATAATTTTGTTGCTATGTACAGTGTTCTCTCGGTTCTACTCACTTAGCATCGGTTCATGCAAGTTTTTCCAGTTTTTTCTGAAATCAGCCTGCTTGTCATTTCTTCTAGAACAATAATATTCCATAGCGTTCATAGACCATAACGTGTTCAGCCATTCCCCAAGACAAACATTTTTGCACAAATGGGTCTTTTCCTCTTTTTTATGATTTCTTTGGGATATAGACCAGTAGTGATAGAATCTGGATCAATGTACACCCTTTGTAGTGGCTAGAAACTGGAAACTGAATAGATGCCCATCAGTTGGGTATGGCTGAAAATAAATTATTGTATATGAATATTATTGTTCTATTTAAAAAAAACATCAGCAGAATGATTTCAGAGAGGCTTGGAGGGACTTATAGGAACTGATGTGAAGTAAAGTGAGCAGAACCCCATTATAGATGGCAACAAGAAGACTATACAATAATCAATTCTGATGGATGAGGCACCCTTCAACAATGAGATGATTCAGACCAGTTCCAATGATCTTGTGATGAAGAGAGCCATATGCATCCAGAGAAAGGACTGTGGGAACTGAGTGTGGATCACAGAATAGCATTTTCACTCTTTTATTGTTGTTTGCTTGCATTTTATTTTCTTTCTCTTTTTTTCTGGTTTGATTTGATTTTTCTTGTGCAACAAGATAATTGTATAAATTTGTATGTATATACTGCATTTCGCACATATTTCTACCATGTTTAGCATATATTGGACTATATGCCATCTAGGAGTGGGGGTAGTAGAAGGGGGGGAATTGGAACACAAAGTTTTGCATGGGTTAACATTGAAGAATTATCCGTACATATGTTTTGAAAAATAAAAACCTTTACTTTAAAAAAAAGGGGGGGAGGGGAGGGTATGCATAGTTGATAGCCCAATGGCAAATTGCTTTCCAGAATCCATAATTGGATTATTTCACAACTCCTCCACAATTCATTAGTTTTCCATTTTTCCCACATCCCTAAAATTTATCATTATCTTTTCCTGATATCTAAGAGGTGTCAAATACCTCAGAGTTGTCTTAATTTGCATTTCTCTAATCAGTAGTGTTTTAGAGCATTTTTTCATATGACTAGAAATGACTTTAATTTCATTGTCTGAAAATTGTCTGTTCATATCCTTTAACTGTTTAACAATTGGGGAATGGCTTATTATTATAAATTTGAGTCAGTTCGCTACATATTTTAGAAGTGAGGCTTTTATCAAAAACACTACATGTAAAAAAAAAATTTCTCCAGCTTTCTGCTTCCCTTCTAATCTTGGCTGCAGGTTTTGTGTGTATAAAAACTTTTTAATTTAATGTAATCACCATTATGTAATTCACATTTCATAATGTTTTCTAGTTCTTCTTTGGCCATAGATTTCTTCCTTCTCCACAGATAAACTATCCCTTGTTCTCCTAATTTGCTTAGAGTATCATCTTTTATGTTTAAATTACGAATCCATCTTGACTTCATCTTAGTATAAATTGTTAGATATTGGTCAGTGCCTAGTTTCTGCCATACTATTTTTCAATTTTCCCAGTAATTTTTGTCATATAATGAATTCTTATTGCAAGTAACTTGTATAGGTATTGGAATTAAATTGTTCTTTAAAAGGTTGGTGGAATTCACTTGTAAATCCATCTGGCCCTGGAGATTATTTTCTTAAGGAGTTCATTAATGAACTGGACTCAGAGTCAAGACAACCCATATCCAGTTCCCACCTTTGATCCTATATCTATAACCATTAGTAAGTCACTTAACCTCCCAGTGCTCTAACCAGGATGCTAAGACTATCAGTTTCAGATTATGTGCCGACCTGCTTTGGCAGAGGGAATTTCATCACTGAGGAATTCCGTGTACTTTATACCAATGAAATTATAATCCTTATTCCTATCCCTGGGCCTCAGTAACATCCCTGGGTCCAAGTAACATTTAGTATACATTTAATTTGAGAGCAGGGTATTGACTTGTCCTACAAATGTTTCCATCTGAATATGATTTAAAAAAAACAAACAAACAAACAGGTGAAAAGAACGTCTTAGGCCTTCTTTTTCTCAGCATTCTCTCCCTTGGTGATTTTGTCTTCTCATGCATTTTAAATTATTAGCAAGGTAAGGTGACAGTGAAAAAGACTCTGACTTTGGAAAACTTGTATTCAAATCCTGCTTTTCATGTGGTTCAATCTTAGAAAAGCACCTTAATCTTATTGGCCCTCAGTTCCTTTTTAAAATGAGAGGAGAGGATTAATTGACTTCTGAGGTCTCAGCCATCTCTATATCCTCTGATTTCTTTATATAATTGACTTTCAGATTTTTTTTTAGTCCTAATCTCTCTCTCAAACTCTGTTGCATCACTGTCTGCCTCTTCCTTTTAAAATGAATGTCCCAATGGTACCTGAATTCAGCATGCCCAATACTGGACTCCTCCCTTCATAAACCCACTACTTTTCTCTTCATAGTGGAAGACACCACTATCTTGCCACCTGTCCTGATATATAACCTGAGAATCATTTTTGACTATTTCTACTACCTCTCATCTCTTATTTGTTTGGTCCTATTGATTCTACTTCCAAAGAATGTATTTTATCTCTTCCAGTCTACTCATAAAGCCACCATTCTGTATGTCTAATTAGCAGAGAGATGAATTATTTTAATAAGGTATTAATTGGCCCTTTTGCATCCAGTTTCACTCCTTTTTTCATTCAATCCTTCACACATCTTGCAGAATACAGGCAGAAAGCTTCAATGGAAAGATTTGATCAGGTTCACAATAGAACAATAAAAGGGAGAAATAGAATTAGCACAGTTTCCATATATGTACTCCAAAAAAAGTGTAAAACAAAAAGTTCATGCTGAATGATTAGGAAAAGAGAAACTACAGTGAATATCTTCATTCAGTCTAAAGTGGCGAAAAGAAACACTCCCAAATCTGTGGACTTGAGCAAGAGCCTTCCAGACAGGAGCCCAGAGTGAGTTAAGTGTAGCTCTGGAGGCATTCCAGCTATATACCTGAAATTCCTAGGGTGCGCCAACAGGCATGCCCCTTAATGAACCTGAAAGACTTTGTTTTTAGCATGCTGCTGCCAAAGTAATTTTCCTTAAGTGCAATTATGACTGACTCCCCTGATCTTCCAACTCTAGTCCTTTCCTATTGATTCTAAGATAAAAATGTAAACTCTTCTGTTTAGCTTTTAAAGCTCTAAACATCCAGTCTACAATCTATCATCTTAACTTCATTGGACCTTATAATCTCTTCAGAATTCTGTGAACTAAGCAAACCAACCTTCTCTCTATTTGCCCACACTTGACATTCTTTCTCTCCATTTCTTTGCACTGATTTTTTCCCCATTCCTTTAATACAGTGCTTCCTTACTTCACTCTCACAGAGTCTCTTTTCATTTAAACCTTTAGTTGCTATCTTTTTTCTTTAGAATAAAATATAAAGTCTATAACTAAGACCTTTTGCAGTCTGACTTCAACTTATCTTTCCAACATTAATTCATATTCAAGAATTGTCTTTCAATTAGTCTGGAACTATCTCAGCTAATCTCCAAAATAGAAGAACTATCTCCTCCCCTTTGTGCATTTGAACAGACTCTTCCCCACACCTGCTTAGATTTTTCAGATATCTTAATTTTCTTTTAGAGGATCCATTGAGTAGCCAATTTTTCTATAACCTTTACTGATCTATCCAGCTGTTAGTACTCTCTTGGTATTCAAATGTGTATTATTTTTGAACGTGTTGTATACCTCACCTCTTGTAAATTCCCTTATACTTGTTTAAATGCTGTATCTTTTATAAAATCTAAGGTCTTTGTAGGTAGGGATTGCTGTTTTTATCTTTTTGTTCCCAGAATCTAACCAAACACCTTGCAAATAATAGGCGTTTCATAGAAGGTTTTTTTAACAGAGTCAATTTGAATATTGAATTCACCAAGAATTTTTTCAGAGGTTGGAGAGAAGACTACTGACTAAAATTCAAATTGTAGAGGAATATAGAAATGTTTTGGGGGCAAAGCGGGGAGGGCAGATGTCAGTCAAAGGCATATATATGATTAAAAAACAAAACAAAACAGATTTGTCATTGACTGATAGTACTTGGCATCTGACCAGAGTCATATGATGCAGTTATATTTAAGCACTGCTGCAAACTGTAGATACATTTGGTTCTGAAACAGTACTTTAAAAATGAGAATTTGTTCCAGTGCAATTGATAAATTAGGGAATAGTTTGAACACAACATGAATGGTTTGCTTATGCTGTTTTATTCAGGAAAAACAGAATGAAGAAAACTGTTCTCATCTGCAAAAAAGACAAAAAAAAGCAATGAGCTCTATCTGTCCATATTTGCTTTTATAACTTTCCACCTGATGTCAAATAATTTTACTTCTGCCACTTCACAATAGTTCGTAAGCTGCATCCTTTTCAATACTTCCAATCTTTTGACACTTCAGCTCTTCTTGAAGGTAAAGTGCCTTATTTATTGACTTATCTTCTCATTTGGTGGGAATTGTGGATTTGTGGAAGGCTGGTTCTAATCCATTGGTTCAGCCTTCTACATATATGACCTTCACCGATGTCTCTGAACCCTCTCCCTGCAGTTGTACCCCTGAGGCTGCCCTCAGGCTTATAAGCTTTCTGTTGATTTTGCTAGCTCTGTTCCTGTGGTTTTTATTTTCAGATTCTGCATGGCTACATGATTTTAGAAACTCATATGTTGTGTCATGACAGAACTTAATTGTACTGTTATCCATATCTTTAAGAGTTAAATCGAATGGTGAAAAAAAGGAAGTTTCGAATTATAGTTATAATTGTTTTTCTATAAAGTACTTTTCCCAGTGGAGTCAGGGAAAGTGTGTTTTTGCCTTTGTTCTATGAGGTTCTTAATATATTGATATTGGAAGGAACAGAAAAGGTATGTAATAAATTCTTGCTGATTTATTTGTAAAGGATGCTTTTTAACTTTGAAGGCCAAATATGTGTGATGCTGACTTCTATCTTCTTTGTTTCTAGGAGTACATTTCAGCTATGGACAGCTTCTGGCCAATACAGGTGTTTCTAATATAAGAAATACCTCTTCCCTCCCTCCCTGCCAAGGGCTTATCTTACCTTCTATTTCCTTTTATGGGACCCTGTGTGGACCTTGTATTTTTCAGACACTTCAGGAACAATTTGAGTGTAACATCATGCCTTTTGAACTGATTTTTGCCCCTCCAATATTTTAGTGATTACTGAATGCAGTCATGACTTGGGAATAAGAGGGAGTCCCTTGTACATAAAATAAGTCTTGTGGAAAGAGTATGTAAATAGATCCATAAAAAATGGATGTTGTACAACCTTGGAAGTTACCAAGGATCATTGTGGCCATTCAGCAATACCTGTTATTTGCTACATCACTTCACCCTAATCTTTTCTGGTCTGATCCCATAACTCATGATATATACTCCAGGACTCAAAGATTTTTCACTGGACCCCAACCATCAAGAAGCCTTTTAGGTAAGCAGAAAGATGATTCAAAATGGCACTGATGCTAGTCCATAAAAGCCTTTTGTTGTGGAAATAAATATCCCTAATATGCCAGTAGGGGTTATTCTCTTCATAACTCTTCCCTTTGGTATTCAACCTCTTTGCATATTTGTTTATACATGAGCTATCTGCAGCACCCCAAACTTTGCAACTTTGGGTGAGAAACTTCAGGAAAAGATATGCTGACCGCGAAGACGACTTTTGAGACCTGGCATTTTCACTTGCAAAGGACCTTTGCTATAATTTTGCTCCATCTTAAGAAATAGGAGCACTTCTAACCAGGCCAAATGACAACCAGATAAAGAGGACTTCTCTTGAGCCAATTCACTTGCTCCATAGTATACGTCCCTGGTCTCCACCATGAACAAACATCCTCCAACGTGGAAGACAAAACATTTACCATCACCACCACTGTCCCCTGCCCTCTAGACAAGCAGTTGCTCAGAAAATTTTACAACCAGTTTCTTCAAGTTGATCTGACAAAAGGCATGAGATTCTTACTCTCAGATGTAACTTTTAATCATTTAAGGGAAGACCTTGCTAAGTGGGTGTATCTGATGACTTTTCAAAACATCTGCCTTCTGTGTCTTCAGTCTTGCCCCCACGTTGGGTGAAGGAACTCAATTGGTTTTATTTTTTTGTTACACCTTGTAGACTGCCTCCAGGTTAAGGTTTATTTCTGTATAACAATTCTCAAATCTGGTGGTCTGCTAGAAAAACCGACAGGACACTAGAGATATAACTTGACTCTTAGACTTTGTATCACCAGAATGACTGATTATCATTTCTGTCCATCATAGAGAGCTGCTGTAATAACTTAATCCATACTTTACACCTTGAACACTATTTTTTATTCAGAATATGGTTTTTGCCTTTATTTTGTTTTTACATAGCACAGTCCCATCTCATCTCACTTTTTCTGCAGCACCAGCAATAAATAACTTTTTGGAGGAACCTAGAGGGATCACAGGCTAATTTACAAGATAAATTACACATACTTTAAAAAGCCCACAACAGTTCTTTGGAAGTGGGAAATTAGATCTGATTGAGAACCTAGACCCTACCAACAGACAATCAGAAACTGACTGATCTAACAATAGGACCTTTCCCTATTGTTCAAGTAGCAAGGCTCATATTTTACCAGCCACTGCCCCTCTCGTCCATGCCTATTTACATTGTGTTCCTTTGATCTCTGTTCAGCAGCATGTATGCTGCACCACAAAAGCCTCTGGACTGACTGGTGAAAGAACTAAAAGTAGTCGTTGATATTTCTAGATTCAAGAAGCACCTCTGGGATTTGGTCATGGGAAGAAGTAGAGTAGAGGAAGGATTCTGAGTGTCAGCTTACCACCTCATTCCCCAAAGTGAAGGGTTTCTCCAAGACTGTCTCACCAAACCTGTGTCATGAGCAAGGAAGGCTTCCTGAGCAGAGGAGTTATATCTTTGGTCCCATGGGTTTAAATGACAAAAGGGGGCTGCTCAGAAAGTATTTGAGCTGCTAGGCCCGCCCCCACCACCAATAGCTTATGGAAGTTAAGGAGGGCAATGACAACATGAGAAGTTCCCTGTTTTGATGAACTGTGAGAATGGGATCATTGAGGTAACAACTGGGACTAAAATTATCTTGTACCTCTGCAGTCTTTGAGTGTGATAGATTACATTCTCATTCCTTGAAAAATCACTTTAATGCTGGCATTAAACACTTGGCATCGACTAAAACCTTGGGGGGGGGGGGTCAATTTTACTTCTACTCTTACTGGGAATCACCTATTTTTACTCTTCCATGTTTTAAATGACCTTCTGTCTCTGGTACTTTCTAACTAAACTGGCCTGTCCTTTTAATTTATAATTGGCAGGTGCTCTATAGTCCTGGACATTTCTGTGCTGGAACATTCCCATTTCCTTTCCCTTATAAGAACAAGATCAAGACAGGGTTTGATCTAAACAAGAACCTTGGTTTGTTTTCTTACTTGGGTTCTGGAATTCATGGAATAGTAGCACTTAAAAATAAAGCAAGATTGTCCTATCCCAACTAAATTCTCACAAGTGTAAGGTCAGAGTCAGGCTGTATAAACAACTTTAATCCTATTCACACTTGACCAGGTCAGTGTTTGGGTGAAATGAAAAGTAAGTCTCAACAGTGCTACTGGGCTGAAAACCCAGGGTGGTTGGTATAGATCTGATGGTCAAGGATCACCAAGGCCCACTTTAGGAATGCAAGTTAGTGTTCTGAAGAGGTCATTTAGGAGGAAACAACCCATAAAATCTGTCTTAATTACCTACTCAGGTGTGGAGTTTTCCATCTGGAGGAAAAAACGGCCAGAACATACCGAGTTGAGGGTCTGAGATTGTAAATCACAGAAGTCATCTTGACTATGATAGAACCATTCACCCACCCAGGATAAGTAGGTAGCAAATTGATATTTTACATTAAAAGTAATATCTTTTAACAAAACACGTTTCAATGAATTTTTGGTGTTTTTTTTTTTAAGTGAGGACAAGGATGGTTATAGCTATTTTTACTCTTAAATTTTTAAATATGCAAATTTCATATAAAAAATATAAGAATATAAGACAAAATACAAGAATACAACATTCCAGAGAAACTTGGAGTTATCATATATCAATTCTTAATTAATTCTATCCCCTACCTGCTGAAAAGAAGTTTAGTGTGGGGCAGCCTTGGATGAGATCTGGTGTCAGTCATGTCTTTGATGATAACTATGATTGGGAGCAGGTCATTTAACCTTAGAGCAATTCCTTATGATAGGAAGTTAAAGATGAGGTGGTTATAGTCTGTGTAAGTATGCTTTTCATTGTTTTTTTTCACTATGTAACACTTCATTAGAGTCTTACCATTTGGATTTTTTTTTTTTTTTTTAAACCTGTTTATTATAAATGGTAGTCAGAGTGGTTAATGGATGCAACCATTCTGACTGGTCTTGAATTCAAGGCCAAAGTTCAAATCCTGCAAATTTATACAGCTTAAAGGATGACAAAAGGAAAATGTTAATAGAAAAATTAAGCTTACTCATAACAAAATTGAATTTCCAGTAAGAAGGAAGGTAGGGAAGAGATCAAGAAGCAATATCCATTGCTTGTTCTAAAGTCCTGTGTCTATATTTAAACCAAGAAACTATTCTAAAATATACCATGATAATTGATGTAATATGATTTTGTGATCTCTTGATTTTAGGAGGAGGGTTTCTGTTCTAACAGTAAGTCAGGAAATCCTAAATCATCTGGTTTTGGGAGTCTCCTCGGACTTCCCTCACTTCCAATCTAAAAACAACATATCTATCTGATTTTGAATAGACCACTCCTCAATTCAGTGCTGACTGTGTGATAGCTTCTGGCCTCAGGATAATCCCATGGACCAAATTCCTGAGATAATAGTGATAATCTGTTGGTCAATGAGAACCAAATTACTTCCTACCTATGAGCCATAGAATTAGCATATCAATGCTGGATAAATGTGTCTTCTTGCTTTTTCTCTGCTGGATTCTCTTAGAATTCTTGTAATGAATTATTACAATAAAGTTTTGCTCCTTGGCTAAGCATATGGGGTCTGCAAGCCTGCAAATTTTTCTGAGACACCTGGAAATACCGATCTAGGATCCCAAACTTTTCCTCTTTTCCCAATCTCAATAATGTCTTAAAATTTCAGTATTTGTAATGATGTTACCTGATAAAATAGAATTAAAACTAGAAAATATTAGGTAAGTATTATACAATGGTAAAGGGAAAAATAAACTAATTTTTCATATGCATCAAATTATTCAATTAATTTCATTAAAGAAAAACTAATAGAAAAAGGAAAATACAAGATGATAAATAGAAAACATTTCAATACTCCCATTATTCAAATATGTTAGACCACAAACTTTTTTTAAGTATCATGTACTAGGCCAAAATCAGATCTGAACTAAGTAAATTGCAATTAATAGATGGAATTAACAAAGTAGGAGGATCAAAAGATACACATTTTCTTCAAGTGTACGTGAAATATTCACAAAAAATTGATCATGTAAAAGAAATAGGGAACTTCTATGCAAAATTCAAAAAGCAACAGCTTTGTAGGAACTTTGTAAATATAGTGCATATACATTTTTTTGGTATTGCTATGCAATTGTAATGCTGGAGAAAGTATTGCTCACTTTGCTGAGCAAAATAGAGATTAGAGAGTATTTAATAATTTATTAAATGGAGAGATATGTTGGGACCAGATGGATCCATGGTCTGGTCCCAGGACTGAATGAGACTATTATCTCCAAGAATCCAGCAAAAATTCTCAATGACATATATACACGTGGCTCAGATGCAGAGGGTAGACTGAAGTAGGGGCAGAGTCAGGATACTGAGAGCAGGAATGGGACTCTGACAGGATGGGGTGACTACCAGAGATGGAATGACATAATCAGGGGGAGGCACCCAGGACATGGGAAAAGGCATCTTGATAAGACTTGACATTCCAATATCTGACATTCCCGTAGGTTGGGATAGGGAGAGGCATTCTGATATTCTAAAACATAAGACCTTTTATCCTTATCAAGTATTCTGATAAAGAGGGAGGGGAGGTTTTGCAGAACTGAGAAGCAGGACAGTGTCAGGATAATTAGGGAAACTGAGTAAGGACAAAAAAGAACTGGGATAACAATAAAATTCAATAATAAAAGTTAGAAAAATTGCATGGAAAGCAGAAAGATATGGCAACATACTATTTAAAAGATAAGACTAATGATATTCACAAATTGATGGGAAACAGCTAAAGCAACTAGAGGCTAATTTTTATCATTACTTATATAAATAAAAGGATGGATACAACTTGGAAAAGGATAAATCAATCTAAAAATATTTTTAAAGAAAAATAAAAACCAGAAAGAAATGCAAAACTAAAAATAGAATTAATAAAGTTGCTTCCCCCCCCCCCAAAGACTAATTAAATGGATAAAGTAAACTTAATAATTTATAAGTGAATAATACTGAAATTGGGGAAACTACTAATGATGAAGTAATCACAACAAAAACATTGCGTGATTTATACAGTATACTCTTTATGAACCAAACATGCTCTGGCCCAGAAGTATCAGAAATGGGGGGCCACTAAACTACATAAGAGTCCTCCAGCTGGTTATGTATTGAATTAAAAAATTTAATTTCTTATTTTATTAATAAGTCAACACATTAAGATCAGATAGGTACTACATGTTAATCTCATACAGGCTGAACAGGGTTATTTATCAAATGCCTTGTGCTTTTGACATCTGCTCTTTGACAGATCATTTCTATGACAAAGCTAGCAACATCTCATTGTTGTAAAGATATAACTGAGGAGTTGGGGTGTCTTATCTCTTTAATGTTATTAACTCAATCCTGATGTAGTTCTTCCACTTTTAGACTACTTGTGACTAGGGTCCAAGTTCCATTTACCTATTAACAATAATAATCTTTTACAAAGGTGTATTCACTGAGAATAAAAATAACAAAAGTGCATATATTTTCTGCTAATACCATAGGGGCCCACTCTTATAACCACCTTTGTCTCTGGAGAATGTGCTAAGATTTGGTCACAGTTTCTGCATAGCATCAGTTCTCTCAACTTTATGTCCAAATGTGTTATTGTCAGATGATCCCCTGTCTCAGTTACTGGTAACTTGAATCATAAAAATCACTTTTTGTGTCAGCCAGAGAAAAAGGCTCAGAGTCTTTGATCAGATGCCATTAGTGAAGAAATCAAAAACAGAGGTCTTAGGCCAACCTAATACTTTTTGAATATTCCCCCCAATCTTATTTCCTTATCTGAAGTTAATCAAATAGACTGTTTCCATTATCCACATGGGACCAATTAAAAGATTTATATTCATGCTTGGAGTTGCCTCCAAGATATTTATATTTCTCATAAACCCCCTCTCCCCAGTTGAGTAAACTACTATCATCTGCACAGGCTCATAGAGATGACTTGTCAGCCTGTCTATCCCCTTTAATTTAACAAATTAAAGATAGTAGAGAGGCATTATGATGTTGATAAAAAATTGACCTTGGAGTTAGACCTGATTTCAAGTCTTGTTTCTGGTACATGATAGCTGGGTGACACTAGACTTAATGAAGAGTCCTCCACAATTGCTCAGGCATCTTTAGAACTAAGATGTAGAGAGGTCCACCTGCATTCCGCTGGAAGTTCTCTATACCAATGAAGTCATAAAGGCAGTCCATATATTCCTAGAGATCTTGAAAACTACTAAACTTTAAAAAAGAGATTATCCAAACTCACACAACAGGAAGCTAGTCATTCATATAGAAAAGCTTTAAAGAACAGATAATTCCTGTTTACATAGATTATTCCAAAATAAAAGATTTGGTAGAATGGATCCAGAACCAGATTTGAAGTCTATATGAGCTAAATTCAAGTCCTGATTGATACATAGCAACTGTGTGACAGGAAAAGTCATTCAACTTAGTAACTCAAGCAACACCTCCTAACCTATGTCAAGATAGGGTGTAATGTTCTTCTCTAAAATACATTGTTCTCTGGGAGCAGGTTTCTGGAGGCAGTGTTCCTTTCAGTTCAGTGTAATCACCCCAAATACAGCCAGGAGTCCAAATTCTTTATTGTCTCCTTCACAGTCTTATCTCTTTTCCTGGGGCTCAGCTAGTTTTCTTAGAGGTCTGTCTCTCTCCTTGGTTCCCAGAGCTCCTGCTGCTAGTCTTTTGCCTCTGCCAGCTTCAGCCTCCGGCCAGTACAAAGATGGAAGATGGAATGAATCTGTCTCAGTCTTAGAAAACTTCTAGTGTTCTTGTCTTTCCTGGCCCTGAGACCTCCTCCTTATATGCCCCACATTGAGTATATACCAATCATTATATCACTAGGAAACCATTATTTGTTATAGGATTAAATCAATGCTAAACTAGATTTAACCATTCTCTCCTCAATTCCACTTAGTACCTTGTTTCAAGTTCTGGCCCATAACATCTCCTTGTAGGATCAGATCAATCATACTGAACTGTTGGAATCCTAGTGTCAACTCAAGAAACTTCAAGAAACAAGGTGAAAACTCAAGGGTGATGTCAGAATCCTTGTGTTAACTCAATAGAATTGATACAGTGCTTATTGGTTCACACCTTAGAAGGAATCCTTACAAGGTGATAAATACAGCTCCAGTGAGCCACTCAAGAGAGTTACTTGGGAACATTCCCAGGGGTCGGAGAGCAGCACTCTGGGAAGAAGCCTACAAGCCCTCTCTCGAAGGCAAGAGAGATTCATTGCATCTTCCACCTTGGTGCTGGCTGGAGTCTGAAGGACAAACCTCTGGATTTGGAGACATTCGGAGGGAGCTCTTGGAACCAAGCAGAGAGATAGGCCTCTGAGCTAACCGGGCTAAAGAGCTGAACTTTTACCAGCTGGCTGCGATTTTGGGTGATTATTTACTTGTAACTGAAACTAAGGCTGCCTCCAGAAAACCTCCCCAAGAATTTAACTCATCTTATATATTTAAAGAAGAAAAAACACCAACATTTTGGCGCCCTGAACGTGGGACTGACAGGCCCCTCAGTGGATTTCAGTGGAAAAGCCTCTGATCCTGAATCCAGTGGAAAAGTCTCTTCAATCCAGAAATTAGGAGGAGTGGGTTGGCCCTAAACCCAAAGCCTAATGAACATCAGAAACTGAACAGGAGTCTTTAAAGAGATCTTGAATGAGAAAACCATTGTGAAACAGGGTGACAAGAAATGACAATTACAAAAGATGAGCAAGAACAAAGAAGATGCTCCCCATGAATTGGAAAGCCAATTCATATTACGTCTACCCCCAGAACATGCTTCTACTGTGAGAAGGGCAATACAGTCTGGAAGTGTCAACCTGAAAGATAAATTAACCATTGAATTACATACAGATGGACGTCATGGAATTGTCTGCGTAGACCATGCCCCATTAGTGGCTAAGGTGGTTGACCTGCCCTGCATTACTGAATCCTTGAAAACCATAGATAAAAAAACCTTTTACAAGACAGCAGATATCTGCCAAATGCTAGTGTGTAGTGTGGATGGGGACCTTTACCTACCTCCAGAAGAACCAGCTGCCACTACTGATCCAAAAGCAAGTAAGAAAAAAGATAAGGACAGGGAGAGGAAATTCATCTGGAACCATGGCATCACTCTGCCACTTAAGAATGTCAGAAAGAGAAGATTCCGTGAAACAGCCAAGAAGAAGTACATTGAATCACCAGATGTGGAAAAAGAAGTAAAGCGGCTTCTCAGTACAGATGCAGAAGCTGTCAGTACCCGATGGGAGGTAATTGCAGAAGATGAAACAAAGGAAGCAGACAACCAGGTTTCCTTAGCAGGTCTAGATATTTCCTCTCCAGGAATGAGTGGCCATAAGCAGGGTCATAGCTTCTCAAAACATGATGAACTTAGGGAGATATTTAATGATATTAGCAGCAGTAGTGAAGAAGATGATGAGAGAGATCCTCATGATGATGAAGATATAAACATTATTGACACTTGAAGAAGACCTAGAGAGGCAACTACAAGACAAGCTTGATGAATCTGATGAGCAGCACCAAGAAAATGAGGAAACAAATCAGATGGTCATGGGAATTCAGAAGCAGATTGATATAATGAAAGGTAAATTCCAAGAGAAAAAAAAGTGAGAGCAAAACGACAAGACGACCTCATCATCAAAGTAGAAAATCTGGCACTCAAGCCCCAGGACACAGCTGTGCATGCAGCTCAAGGGATCCACAGGGAAGAGTCATTCACAGAGAAAAGAACTTAACTACCCCTCTAATGTGAAGGGGTTTGGTTCTTTTCACATGCAACACTGTTTCTGGTCCAATCCAAGGCGTGATCACCTTTTTGGAGTTCTCACCTCCTTGAGAAGTCAAGGAGGTTATGATCGCCTATGTTCTAAATCAAAAGAAAGGGAGAGATGTTGAAATCCTAGTGTCAACTCAACTTGAAACAAGGTAAAAACTCAAGGGCAATGTCAGAATCCTGGTGTTAACTCAATAGAATTGTGCTTGTGTTCACACCTTTGGAGAGCTCATAAGTATTTAAGTACTCAATGGAGTTCACATGTTTGAAAGATTTCAGGTTTAGTATGATATATCCGAATTTACATCTCCCTTAAGCCCCGCCTCCAGAAGGAAGAGTTAACCTTTTACACTCAGCATAAATACAGCTCCAGTGAGCCACTCAAGAGAGTTTACTTGGGAACATTCCCAGGGGTCGGAGAGCAGCACTCTGGGAGGAAGCCCATAAGCCCTCTCTCGAAGGCAAGAGAGATTCATTGCATCTTCCACCTTGGTGCTGGCTGGAGTCTGAAGGACAAACCTCTGGATTTGGAGACATTCGGAGGGAGCTCTTGGAACCAAGCAGAGAGATAGGCCTCTGAGCTAACTGGGCTATTCTGAAGGACACAATAAAAGATCTGAACTTTTATCAGCTGGCTGTGATTTTGGGTGATTATTTACTTGTAACTGAAACTAAGGCTGCCTCCAGAAAACCTCCCCAAGAAACCCTCTCCCCCAGAGAGAACTCATCTTATATATTTAAATTACATATTTAAAGAAAAACCACCAACACTGAACTGTGCTAAATTAGATAATTATTGTCTCTATTAATTCCACTGTCTTAGTACCTTGTAAGACTCCTAACAATAGGGACTGATTTGCATTAATGAGGGACATTTTCTTCACATAGATGAAGTCACAGATCTAGATTCCCTCATTCTTTTTTTTTTTTTTAATTATTATTATAGCTTTTTATTGACAAAACATATGCATGAGTAATTTTTCAACACTGACCCTTGCAAAAACTCTTGTTCCAAGTTTTCCTCTCCTTTCCTCCACCCTCTCCCCTAGATGGCAGGCAGTCCCATACATGTTAAACATGTTAAAGTATATGTTAAATACAATATATGTGTACCTATTTATATAGTTCTCTTGTTGCACAAGAAAAATCAGATTTAGAAAGAAGGTAAAAATAACCTGGGAAGAAAAACAAAATGGAAACAAACAACAGAAAGAGTACAAATGCTATGTTGTGGTCCACACTTATTTCTCAGTGTTCTTTTGCTGGGTGTAGCTGGTTTTGTTCATCACTGATCAATTGGACCTGAATTCAGACTTCCTCATTCTTAAGAACTACAAATACAAAGATGGAACATCATTATAATGCTTGTGGTTAGACAAATAAATGAAATGTTTTATATTGATTTAATCAATAAAGATGTAAAAATATTGAACAAAATGTGAGCTAATAATGCAAAATTATTTATTTTAAAACATTATCACCAACTAGTCCTAACATTCCATGCATGTACATTGGTTCAGCAGTAGAAAAATTATTGACATAATACAACATTTAATGCCTGGATCTTAAAAATAGTATGTAATTATGTCAGCACATGGAGAGATGTCATCAGATACAATCCAGTTGACTAATACCCATTTTAAAAATCTAGAGGGCTTTTTCCTCATGAAAATAAAATATCACTCAAACCAAAAGCCAGCATAAAAGTATTTTCATTAAAAGTTCTAAAGCAAGGGAGGATCCTACATTTACCATTATTACATATAGTGCTGAAAATTCTATCAGATGCAATACAACTGAAAAACATGTTATTAGAATTATCATTGGAAATAGTGAATTTAAATAACAAAATGACAAGAAAAAATTTCAATTTTTAAAAATAGTTTTTAATTTTTCTTTTTTAAAAACTAAATACAAAATGAGAAAAAAGCAATGGAAAAAAGCAAAAGAAAATAATGAAACTAAACAGAACATTGGCATGTGCCCATTAGATCATTGTCATCGATTTGGCATGAAAGAGATTATTAGTAACTTTGAAAAAAAGCAGTTTTGGTGGAATATTGATATTGGAAACTGGACTGGAAAAGGTAAGAAGAAAGGTATAAGAAATATATAACAATAAATTTCCATTTCAAGAAAACATATGATAATAGAAGAAATTATATTCTTGAGTGTTCATCTTTGCTTCCTTATAGGTTGTTCTTTTCTCTGCTGTGCATTTTTTTTACTTTATTCTTTTTTCTCTCCCCCCCCTTTTCCTAAGTAGACTACAATTATATATATACACATACACATACATACACACACACAGAGACCTAAACATATAAGTATACACACATGCATAGAGCGACATACATATTGTAATGCTGGAGAAACTGAGTCAAGACAGAGATTAGAGGTTTTAATATTTTAATAGTGGGAAATTTGGACTAGCAGCCGAACAGGATCCATGCCCAACTCCCAGCCAGCTGAATGTGACTCTTGTCTCAAAGCATTCAGCATCCAACAAGTAATTCCAGAGATTTTTATAGGGCTTCAGCTATCAGGGAAACAAAGGCAAAGTGTGTGGGGGGAGCATTGGGTGAGTGGAAATTCCAGGAAGGGACATAACTTTTTAATTCTGACAGGTTGGGGGTCAAGAAAATGGTTGAACAGAAGACAGGAAATCTGAGACAGGAGATACCCAAGCATTTGAGAAAAGCCATTTGGAGTTTTATGACTCTTTGCAATTGAGAGTGGCCAGAGCTTTGAGGTCCCAATTCTCTCAGTCCTAATAGGGCAAGGAAGGGGGTTAACCACCAAGGAAACTGAGGCAGAACAATTCAGGGAAGCTTAGATATACACACACATACATGTAAACCATGCTTCTGATACAATTTTAGTATGGCTGATATATAATGTAGATTTCTCTCTTGATTGAATCTTTAAGTTTGACTTTGTCTAAGATCAATGATTACTAGCGCAAGATGGCGGAGAAGACACACGCGACTTTCTAAGCTCTTCTCTTACCCTCTTTATCAATATTATATTGAGCCTCAAAAATAGTCTTGACTGCTACAATTCGTAAAGATAAGAAGTAGAACAACTCACCTGCCGTAAGAAAATCTGCAGTCTCGCAAAAAGGTTGGTCTGGGGCCAGGGGAGATCAAGCGAGACTGGGAGAGAAATTAGGTTCTGAGGAGAGCCTCAAACCGAAAGTGAAAGCACAGATCTCAGCACAAGAGCACAGCCCCAACCCGCAGTTCGGGCTTTTCCTTGGGGCAGTTGTGATCCTGCACAGCAGGAGGACGCAGCCCGGTTAGCCTCCAATCTGCGCAGTGGGGAGCTCGGCTTGGGGCCATAGAGCTTTTCCAGGGCCGATTTGCATCAGGCAGAGACGCTGGCAGAGTTTCGCCGGTCTGCGGTCTGCTGTCGCGGTCCGCGGTCAGCTGCACACTCACAGTCCCACAATAGGCCTCGCCTGGGGCAGTGACACTTTCACCCCTTTGTCTCTAGCCTAGGGCAATCGATAATCCACTCAGCCCTACTAAGCAGTTTGATAGCTCGGCCAGTGCTGAATCCACTTCCTGTTGGGGAAGGGAAAACTCCTCACCAGAGCACTCTATACCTCCCGGAAATCGGTTTACATCTTCCCTGCTCTGCAGAGGAAGCTGGTAACCCCCTAGCCTAGGAGACCACCCTAAAGGCTTTTAAAACATGAATAAAAAGATGAAAAGAACGATCGACAGCTTCTATGCAGAAAAGAGCAGGTCAGCAAACCTGAAGAGACCTCAAACAGCAAAATGCATCAGACTGTCCTCCTTTACATAATGCTCTCATAGAAGAGACACATTAAAAGTCTCCAAAAGAGAGTTAGAAGATAAATGGGAAAGGAAAGAGAAGCCTTACAAGAGAGCAACAACTTCCTGAAATACGAATTGGAAAAAATAAAGAATTCACTAGAAAGTAGGATTTGTGAATGGGAAAAGACAAAGAACTTGCAAGAAAGTAGGATCTGTGAATTGGAAAAAGAAAATAATTCACTAAAAAAAAAAATTAGTGAAATGGAAAAAAATTCCACAGACCAAAACAATACATTTAAAACTCAATTGGACTTATACAGAAAGAAGTAAAAAGCTAATGAAGAAAATAATTTTTAAAAATTAGAACTGAACAAATTGAAACTAATGATTCATTGAGACAGCAAGAATAAGTCAAGCAAAAACAAAAATGACAAACTGAAAAACTCACGAATTATCTACTTGCAAAACGACAGACTTGGAAAATAGATCTAGGAGAGATAATCTGAGGATTATTGGACTTTCTGAAAACTATGATGAAAAAAGAGCCTAGATACTATTTTACAAGAAATCATCAAAGAGAACTGCCCAGATGTAATAGAATCAGAAGGTAAAATAGGCATTGAAAGAATTCATCGAACACCTTCTGAAAGAAACCTTAAAATAAAACCCCAAGGAATATTGTGGCAAAATTTCAGAACTATCAGATTAAGGAAAAAATTTTACAAGCAGCCAAAACCATTTAAATACTGAGGTGCCACAATAAGGATCACCCAAGATCTGGCTGCCTCTACATTAAAGGAAAGAAGGGCCTGGAATATGATATTCCGAAAGGCACAAGAACTTGAGATGCAGCCAAGAATAAACTACCCAGCTAAGCTGAGCATTTTCTTCCAGGGAAGAAGATGGACATTTAATGAAACAAATAAATTCCCATTTGTTTCTGAAGAAAAACCAGAACTAAACAAAAATTTGATCTCCAAGAATAGAACTCAAGAGATGCAGAAAAGGTAAAAATAACTCTTGAGAATTGTATTTCTGTTGTGGATATACAAAAATAATACATGTATAATTTGATAGTACTGATATAACATAAAAAAGGGAAGTAGATATGGAAAAGGGATGATGGCAGAATAAGGTGGGAAGGAGAGATAAAAAGAGGGAAACCACATCCCACAAAGAGGCTAAGGAAACTTATCATATCTGAGGGAATTTAGAGAGGGGAGGAACATTGTGTGAATCTTACTACCTCACTCAGAGTTGGCTCAAAGAAAAATAATTGACATTTGTTTTAGAGAAAATTCTCTCCTCCTTCATTAAAAACGGGGAGAGGAAAAGGGAAAAGAAAAAGAGTAATAAGGGAAGGAAGGGGAAAGACTCAAAGGGGGAGGGAGGGATTATAAAGAGGATAAGCATCGTGGATACAAGAGGGGTACATAAGTTTAAAAGGGGGAAAGAGGGTGGGGGAGGCAAGAATAAGTAAAGCACAATCTGGGGTTATTAGGATGGCAGGAAATACAGATTTAGTAATTCTAACCGTAAATGTGAATGGCATGAACTCCCCTATAAAGAGGAGGCAGATAGCAGACTGGATCAAAAGTCAGAACCCTACAACATGTTGTTTACAAGAAACACATTTAAAGCAGGGGGATACATATAGAGTAAAAGTAAAAGGCTGGAGCAAAATCTATTATGCTTCAGGTGAAGTCAAAAAGAGGGTAGCCATCCTTATCTCAGATCAAGCAAAAGTAAAAATTGATCTAATTAAAAGAGATAAGGAAGGTAACTACATCCTAGCAAAGGGTAGATAAACAACGAAGCAATATCAATATTAAAATATATGCACCAAGTGGTATGGCATCCAACTTCCTAAAGGAGAAGTTAAGAGAGTTAAGAAGAAATAGACAACAAAACTGTAATAGTAGGAGATCCTCAACCTTGCACTCCAGAATTAGACAAATCAAACCACAAAACAAATAAGAAAGAAATTAAAGAAGTAAATAGAATATTAGAAAAATTAGGTATGTTGGATCTTTGGAGAAAATTGAATGGAGATAGAAGGAATATATTTCTTCTCAGCAGTTCATGGAACCTATTCAAAAATTGACCATATATTAGGACATAAAGACCTCAAATTAAATGCAAGAAAGCAGAAAAGTAAATGCTTTCTTTTCAGATCATGATGCAATAAAAACTACATTCAACAAAAAGTTAGGAGGAAATAGACCAAAAAGTAATTGAAACTAAACAATCCTCATCTTAAAGAATGATTGGGTGAAGCAGCAAATTATAGATACAATTAATAATTCACTCAAGATAATGACAATGATGAGACATCATACCAAAATTTGTGGGATGCAGCCAAAGCGGTAATAAGAGGGAATTTTATATCCTTAGAGGCTTACTTGAATAAAACAGAGAAAGAAAAGATTAATGAATTGGCTTGCAACTAAAAAACTAAAAAGACCAAATTAAAACCCCAATCAAATACTAAATTGAAATTCTAAAATTAAAAGGAGAAATTAAAAATATTGAAAGTAAAAAACCATTGAACTAATTAATAAAACTAAGAGTTGGTTCTATGAAAAGCCAATAAAATAGATAAGCCTTTGGTAAATCTGATTAGAAAAGGAGGGAGGAAAATGAAATTAGTAGTCTTAAAATGAAAAGGAGAACTTTCCACCAATGAAGAGGAAATTAGAGAAATAATAAGGAGTTATTTTGCTCAACTTTATGCCAATAAATTTGATAACCTAAGTGAAATGGATGACTACCTCCAAAAATACAGACTTCCCAGATTAACAGAGGAGGAAGTAAATTTCTTGAATAGTCCCATTTCAGAAAAAGAAATAGAACAGGCAATTAAACAACTCCCTAAGAAAAAATCCCCAGGACCAGATGGATTTACATGTGAATTTTACCAAACATTTAAAGAACAATTGGCCCTAATGCTATATAAATTATTTGATAAAATAGGGAATGAAGGAGTCCTACCAAATTCCTTCTATGACACAGACATGGTACTGATACCTAAACCAGGTAGGCTTGAAAACAGAGAAAGAAAATTATAGACCAATCTCCCTAATGAATATTGATGCTAAAATCTTAAATAAGATATTAGCAAAAAGACTACAGAAAATCATCTCCAGGATAATACACTATGATCAAGTAGGATTTATACCAGGAATGCAGGCTGGTTCAATATTAGGAAAACTATCAATATAATTGGCCATGTTAATAACCAAATTAACAAAAACCATATGATCATCTCAATAGATGCAGAAAAGCATTTGATAAAATCCAACATCCATTCCTATTAAAACACTTGAGAGTATAGGAATAAATGGACTTTCCTTAAAATAATCAGCAGCATCTATTTAAAACCATCAGTAAGCATCATATGTAATGGAGACAAACTGCAACCATTCCTAATAAGATCTGGAGGAAACAAGTTGCCCACTATCACTACTTATTTAATATTGTATTAGAAACGCTAGCTATAGCAATAAGAGCTGAGAAAGAGCTTAAAGGAATAAGAATAGGCAATGAGGAAGCCAAATTATCACTCTTTGCCGATGACATGATGGTATACTTAAAGAACCCCAGAGATTCTGCTAAAAAGTTATTAGAAATAATCCACAACTTTAGCAAAGTTGCTGGTTATAAAATAAACCCACATAAGTCATCAGCATTCTTATATATCACTAATAAAATCCAACAGTCAGAGTTACAAAGAGAAATTCCATTTAAAGTAACTACTGATAATATAAAATATTTAGGAATCTATCTGCCAAGGGAAAATCAGAAACTTTATGAGCAAAATTACAGACCACTTTTCACACAAATTAAGTCTGATCTAACCAATTGAAAAATATTAAATGCCTTGGATAGGCGAGCAAATATAATAAAGATGACAATATTACCTAAACTAATCTATTTATTTAGCGCTACACCAATCAGACTCCAAAAACTATTTTAATGACCTAGAAAAATAACAAACAAAGTTCATATGGAAAACAAAAGGTCAAGAATTTCAAGGAATTAATGAAAAAAATCAAAATGATGGTGGCTTAGCTGTACCAGATCTAAAATTATATTATAGAGCAGCAGTTACCAAAACCTATTTGGCATTGGCTAAGGAATAGATTAGTTGATCAGTGGAATAGATTAGGTTCTAAGGGATAAAACAGTCAACAAATATAAGCAACCTAGTCTTTGATAAACCCAAAGATCCCAGCTTTTGGGATAAGAACTTACTGTTTGATAAAATTGCTGGAAAATTGAAACTAATATGGCAGAAACTAGGTATTGATCCATACTTAACGCCTACACCAAGATAAGGTCAAAATGGGTTCATGACCTAGGATAAAGAATGAAATTATTAATAAATTAGAGGAACACAGGATAGTTTACCCCTCAGACCTGTGGAAGGGGAAGGTCTTTATGACCAAAGCAGAACTAGAGATCATTACTGATCACAAAATAGAAAATTTCTGATTATACTAAACTGAAAAGTTTTTGCACAAACAAAACTAATGCAGACAAGATTAGAAGGGAAGCAATAAACTGGGAAAATATTTTTACAGTCAAAGGTTCTGATAAAGGCCCTCATTTCCAAAATATATAGAGAATTAACTGTAATTTATAAAAAATCAGCCATTCTCCAATTCAAAATGGTCAAATGGATATGAACAGACAATTCTCAGATGAAGAAATTGAAACTATTTCTAGTCATATGAAAAGATGCTCCAAGTCATTATTAATCAGAGAAATGCAAATTAAGACAACTCTAAGATACTACTCACACACCTGTCAGATTGGCTAAGATGACAGGAAAAAATAATGATGATTGTTGGAGGGGATGTGGGAAAACTGGGACATTGATGCATTGTTGGTGGAGTTGTGAACGAATCCAACCATTTTGAGAGTAGTTTGGAACTATGCTCAAAAAGTTATCAAACTGTGTATACCCTTTGATCCAGCTAGTGTTACTACTGGATTATATCCCAAAGAGATTATAAAGAAGGGAAAGGGACCTGTATGTGCACGAATGTTTGTGGCAGCCCTTTGTAGTGGTAGAAACTGGAAACTGAATGGATGTCCACAGTTGGAGAATGGCTGAATAAATTGTGGTATATGAAAATTATGGAATATTACTGTTCTATAAGAAATGACCAACAGGATGATTTCAGAAAGGCCTGGAGAGACTTACACTGAACTGGATGCTGAGTGAAATGAGCAGGACCAGGAGATCATTATATACTTCAACAACAATACTAGATGATGACCAGTTCTGATGGATCAGGCCATCCTCAGCAACGAGATCAACCAAATCATTTCTAATGGAGCAGTAATGAACTGAACTAGCTATGCCCAGAAAAAGAACTCTGGGAGATGACTAAAACCATTACATTGAATTCTAATCCCTATATTTATGCACACATGCATTTTGATTTCCTTCACAAGCTTAATTGTACAATAATTAGAGTCTGATTCTTTTGTACAGCAAAATAATGTTTTGGTCATGTATACTTATTGTGTATCTAAGTTATATTTTAATATATTTAACATCTACTGGTCATCCTGCCATCTAGGGGAGGGGGGGGGGGTAAGAGGTGAAAAATTGGAACAAGAGGTTTGGCAATTGTTAATCCTGTAAAGTTACCCATGTATATATCCTGTAAATAAAAGGCTATTAAATTAAAAAAAAAATGATTACTAGCCCTACTTTTTTTTGTAATAAATTCTATTCCTGTTCTTTGTTGTAATGTTTGTACATATATCTTTTTTATCCCTGCTAACTCTTCTACTTTAATTAACTTGCCCTGCTACTGCTAAACCTTCCCCCACCCGTGAATCCCTCCCTTTTCTTCTCATCCTCCCATAACTGTCAAAAGATAGCCTCTTGTAGAAGGCCAGTGGGTCCATATCCATATTGGCTCACCATCTCTTGAGATGTAGAGGGCCAATAAGTCTATGTCTGTCCATGCTGGCTTACCATCTCCCTAATAATTATAAAGACATATTTGGTAAAAATCAGAACAATCTTGATAAAGAATGCCTTTAACAGGAACAAGATATTTTAACTTTACTATTTACCCCTTAACAATGAATTAAGGATATATTTGAGGTAAACACATTAGTATGATAATTTCTACTATTTACTACTCTGTTTCAATAAGTACTTGATATTGATAAAGCATCACAACTATTTACAATTATTAGGGAGATGGTAGCCAGCATGGGCATGGACTTACCACTCTCTACATCCCAGGAAATGGTGAGCCAATATGGACATGGACCCACTGGCCTTCTACAGCCTCTCCCTGCAAAGAATTTGGAATCTACTCGGAGAGACAACAAGCAAACAAATAAATAGTAATTAAGAGAGGAAGAATGCTAGAAGAGAGAGAATTTGGGAAAGGCTTTCTGTAGTAGATTTGATTTAAGCTGGCTTTAAAGGAAGCCAGGGAAGCTATTACTCTTAGGAGGAGAGAGATCATTCTAGGCATGAGACAATTAGGAGACACTAGAGTTTATTGAGTAGAGAGGGTGACATGGTTGGACATGAGCATCAGGAAAACCATTTTAGTGGCTAAATAGAAAATGGGTTAGAATTGGAAGAGAAATGAGAAAATGCCCAGAGACTAGAGATGGAGTATTTTGTTCATGGAACAGAAAGGAAACGTGTCACTTGATATGTAAGGGTATAAGAAGACTGGAGAGATAAGAGAGGGGCTAGGTTATGAAGATCTTTGAATGCTAAACAGCATTTTGTATTGCTTTTAGAGGCAACACAGAGTTTTTATTTACTGAGTAGGAGTAATGACAGAGTCAGACTTGAACTTTAGGAAAATTACTTTGGCAGAAGATTTTATGGATTTGCGTGGGGAGGGACTTGAGGAAGATATTTCGTACCAGCAGGCTATTAAAATAGTCCACATGTGAAGTTATGAGGGTCAGCACTAAATTGGTGGCAGTGTCCAAGAGAAGAAGCATATTCAAGAGATGTTGCAAAGGTAAAAACAGCAGGTCTTGGGAACAGATTGGATATGAGGAATGAGAAATAGGAGTTGAGGTTAACAATTAGATTGCAAGCCTGATGGATGGGAAGAAGGTGTTGCCCTTCACAGAAATAGGGAAGGTTGGAAGGGGAAAGATAATGCATTTGGTTTTGTACATGTTGAGTTTTCAAATGTCCAGTTTGAAATATCTGAAAGACACTTGGAGGTGTGAGAGTGGAAGTCAGTAAAGAGTTTGGAGCAGGATTGGTACACTTGGGATCATCAGCATAGAGATGGTTATTAAGTAAAGAAGTGTGGAGAGAGAAGAGAAGAGGACCCAGAACAGGATAGAACCCTGGGAGACACCAGTAGTGTGAAGGCATGATCTGGATGAGGTTCCAGCAAAGGAAACTGAGAAAGAACAGTCAGATTGCAGGAAGAGAACCAGGAGAAATTAGTTTCTTAAAAACCTAAAAGAGAGGATCAAGGAGGAGATAGTGACTAATAGTGTCAGATTTCAGAGGTCAAAGGATAAAGATTGAAAAAAGGCCATTGATTTGGCAAGAAAGAGATTATTATTAATTTTGAAAAAAGTTTTGGTGGAATATTGATATTGGAAACTGGACTGGAAAGGGGAAGAAGAAAGTGAGAGAAGAGAAGGTGGAGAAATGTGTTGCAAATGTCTTTTTTAAGGCCAGTCGTACAACAGAAGAGATGATGAATGGATCAGATGAGTTCATTATAGCTAGAAAGTATTTTCCCCTCTGAAATCACTAGAGGGAGCCCATTCATTAGGAAACATTCTCAGTACCACTTTTCAATTTTTAGAGGAGGTAGAAATAATCTCACTATTATTAGATCACTATTCAAAACTAATTAGACTAAAATTTTTCTTCTTTTTCTAGACTTGGAAAATAAGAAATTGCATTACAATATAATGGTTATAATCTATTCTAAAACAGCAAAATATGGAGCCTTAATTATTTTAAATTAAAAATAAAACAAACAACCCAAAAGAGGTTTTTAATAGGAAAATGAGACCTACACAACAACTTCAAAGCTAATAAATGACATTACAAGTATTATCAAAATTTTTTATAGATGAGGAAATCTCTCAGAGAGATTAGGAGACTTGTCTATTGTCACCTAGCTAGTGAGTATCAAAGGTGAAATTTAAATTTAAATCTTAATGGTCCCAAGAGTAGTGCTCTTTCTATGGATTGCAACCATGAAACTATTCATTATATCAGATTCCACAGTTTCTTCTAGTGTGGAAATATTACTTTTTTACTCTTTTAATGAGGGAACTGGCCAAAGAGGGCCCAGTCCTTAGAGCATTTTCAAAGTTGCTTTTTCTGGTAGGTTATATCAGGTTTGTGCAGATACTTTCCATCTTGCTTCCAATTCAACCATGTGTAGGCACATCTTGGATATATTGCAAGTTCAGTTCCAAAACACCACAATAAAGCAAATTTTGCAAAAAAGTGAGTCTCAGGAATTTTTGGTTTTCCAGCACATATAAAAGTTATGTTTACACTATACTGTGAAGATCGTGTATTTTAAAATCAGCAGGAGTCAGGAATTCAGATTAGGGGAAAATCGTCAGTCTTTATTCTCAGTGAAGAAGGATCAGAAGTGGAAGATAATCAGCGATAGCAATGTGTGCAGCTGAGTCAAGAAGCTAGCTAGATCAGCAGCCACATGACCAGCAGCTAGGAGAATGGAACCCCGGCCCAATCTCTCCCAGCTTCTCTTCCTGTCTCTCTCTGCCTCCACCCACAAAAATCGTCATTTCCTCTGCAACACATCAGGACTTACACTGAGAGTGGGCAGGGACCATTCTTTATCCAATCATGTATATTAATAGAGTATAGCCCAATTACTATTTAGCCTCACGTACTTGGGACCCTCAGTGCATGAACTCAAACCTCAGCCCATTACATCTCTCGCTTTTTTATTTTAGAACACAGGTGGTCATGCCATCCCTGACTCCCCTCAGGGAAATCAGAGCCCCCAAGGGAGGTGATCACAGCCCCCTAACTCCTCAGGGAAGGAGGTGAAAGCACTGAAAAGGAGGTGATCAAGCCTCCTGACTTCTCAGGGAAAGGGTGAAAGCACTAAAAGGAGAATGGATCACGCCTCCCTGACATCTCAGGAAGGAGATGAAAAGCACCAAAGGGAAGTGGGGGTTGCTAGCAGGTTTCTGGGCTGAAGAGTCTTATATGCACAAACCCATCAGCATGGGAGGTATTACACAAGCACATAGCAATAATGCAGAGGCTATTAGGGATGACTCTCCCCACAGTCAGTACAGGCTCGATGTGGTGTAACAAACATGAATTGTACACGCAAGTGGTGGAATAGCAAACAATATAAATCAACATGGTGTTGGAAAAGATCACCAGAAGTCCTGAAGGAGGGTATGGTAGACAACAGTCACACATACACCTTCTTCAGCATCCAAGAGATAGTCCAAACCAATCTATTGTCCATTGTTCAATGTCAGGGAATCCAATGATTCCCCAAATTTTGAAGTCCTGAAAGTCTTTTATGTTTAAGGAATCCAATGATTCCAAAATTTTAAGTCCTGTAAAGTCTTATCATTTCTCAGAGAACCGATGATTCCTGAGGGTTTTCGTCCTATGTCTCAGAGAATCCAATGATTCCTGAGGGTTTTCAAGTCCTACAACAATCTTATCATGTCTCAGAGAATCCAATGATTCCTGAGGGTTTTGAAGTCCAACAATCTTTGATGTCCATGAGTCAAACACCATAACTGCCACGCTCTTTCAATGGTGAGCACAATCAACAACAGAACAATTGAATTTCTTGTCTTCTCTTTTTCAGGGTCTGTTGTCTCTTCATGATGGACAAGGAATTATGGCTCATTGGCACCCATCTGATTCCTTTCTCCACCTGTAGAGATACAAGCAAACCTCTCCCCAAAGCAGTTAGCCTATCTGGTCCTTTCCATTCATCACTTTCTGGGTCTCTCCACATCACCTGGCGATTATCTAAAGATAGTGGAGCTGCTCGATTGACACTGACCTTCCGTGGATTATAAAACCTGTTCGCTGGAGCCAGTGCATCTTTGTCAAAACGAAGTTAATAGTATAAAGAGTTAGATTTAGAAGTTCTAGGGTTACCTGTGGCCCCTTTCTTTTGTTTTTGGAGGAGGCTTAATATTCTCTGTTTCTCCTTTCCACTATTGCCTATCCTTGAGGGATTAAAAGGTATGCCCTGTGGTGTGTAAAATTTATACTGTGCACAAAAGTGTGCAAAATGTTTTAAGTATAACCAGTACCATTATCTGTTTTTATTGCTTGTGGTACACCCATAATGGCAAATGCTTGTTGAGGAATTAGTGACCACTTTGGCTTTCTTTGCTGCGGTAGAAAAGTGAATCCTAAAGGTGTCTACCACAACGTGGATAAAAGACAGACAACCAAAATTTACATCCATTTGCCAGATTTCATTGGGTCTCAAGCCACGAGGGTTCTTCCCTGGAAGCAGTAGGAGCATAGAAAGGAAGGCAAGTCGTACAGGCTTTTACTATGCTCCTAGCTTCTTCTCGTTATTCCAAATTGTAAATGTAAACTCGAGCAGCCTGATGATATTTAGAATGAAATGCCTGGGCTTCTTGGAATAAAAGAGCATTAACCAACATAGTTAGAAGGCTATCTGCCTTTGAATTACCATCAAAATGGGACCTGGAAGTCCGCTTATGGAGAGGGACATGCAAGATATAAATCTTACCTAGATGTTTTCTCACTTGCTCAAGTTTCTAAAGAGCTGATATATATTAGAGGCTGCAAATTTTATTTGGGCTGTGGCAATTCTTTGTACCACACCTACTGAATAGGCTGAATCAGATATTATATTTATGTCTCCTGGATAATAAGTAAGAGCTAGAATGATCGCGAACAATTCCTTCTGCTGAGTGGACTAAAAAGGAGTTCTGACTACTCTCTTTATAGTTAGATCATGAGAGTACATAACACAAATATTATGTTTGGATGCATCTGTGAAGATAGTTGGTCCTTTAAGAGGAACTTTAGAAACTTTTTCTTCAAGAATCCATCACCAATTATGTAATAGTCTAGTTATCTTTAATGGAGACCATGTAAAAATTTGGAGCCATGGTAATAAATTTGCCACTTGGGATGGTCTCTACAACACACATTAATTTATGTATTAGTATAAAAGGTGTATATTTTGTCAGGTCTTGTCCCAGATAATTGTACTGCTCGCTTAATGGCCTTTAATAAAATTCTAGCCACAAGCACTGGGTAGGGTGTAAGGCTTTGTTCTGGTTTTGCCGGGAGGTTCACAGGAGAGACATCACACTGTCTCCTTGATGGAGGACTGCTGTGGGGCCTCTTGTGTGGCAAAAACTGATATCTCCAAGGGTTTTTGAGTGACTCTTTCAACCACATTGGATAAAGCCAGTTCAACTTCTCTCAAAGCCTCTTGGGCTTCTTTTTGTAAGCTGGCTGTGGTGAATTTAAAGCACTGTCTCCCCTTAAAATGTCATATAACGGTTGTAACTGATAGGTAGTCAAACCTAACACTGGTCACATCCATTGGATATCTCCTATCAATTTCTGAAAATCATTCAATGTGTTTAGCTTCTCTGTTCTTAAGGACAGTTTTTGAACTGTAAGCACCTTAGGATATACTTCATATCCTAAATATTGAAAAGTAGCATGTCTTTGAATTTTTTCTGGTGCTATGTATAACTTGTAATTCCTTAGTGTTTCTATGGTCTTTTGTAGACATGCTTCTAACATTTGTTCCTCAGATGCACATCCCAATATGTCATCCATGTAATGTAATAGCATAACTTTTGGGAATGCTTTTCCTACTGGAGCAAGAGCAGCAGCAACATATACATTTGAACATAGTAGGGCTGTTTTTCATTCCCTGTGGCAAAACTGTCCATTCATATCTTTTATAAGGCTCAGCTAAGTTAACGCTGGACACTGAAAAGGCAAATCTTTTCATTTCCTCCTTATCCAGAGGGATAGAATAGAAACAATCCTTAATATCTATGACCCAAAGAGGCCATTCTCTAGGCAACTGAGTAGAGATGAAGTCCAGGCTGAAGAGTTCCTATAGTTTCCATCTGTTCATTCACTTTTCTTAAATCCGTAACATCCTCCATTTTCCAGATTTCTTTTTCACAACAAACACTGGGAATTCTAAGGACTTAGAGAAGGTTTTAAGTGTCCTTGGTCAAGTTGCCCTGTACTATATCTAGTAAGGCCTGAATTTTATCGTTATTTATGGGCCACTGTTCTATCCACACTGGTGTATCAGTTTTCCATTGATAGGAACAGGTGAAAGTGTTGGCAGGTCTTCAACAACAGCCCTGCTTAAAACCGAAGTACTCATTTTTAACCCTAATTGCTGTAAAACGTCTCTTCCCACAGATTGATGGGGATTTTTCTACTATAAAAGGAGTAAAACTCCTGTTTTGCCTTCAAAAGTCCTTCATAGGGGCAGTACTAATCTTAGCTGCTATTGATCCTCCTACACCAGACATGTAGGTGTCTGCTTTTAATCTTTGGCCAGTGATCAGCCAATTGGCATCTCTAATGACTGTCCGATCTGCACCAGTGTTCACAATCCTTCCAATGGAAGGCCATTTATATAGATCGTGAGCATAGGTCGGTCAGTTGTTACAGCTGCTGTCCAATATATTGCTGGATTTTGTGATCTGAAATCAGAATCTGGGTGACTATCACCAAACTGCTTATTGGGATTCTGTATGAGTAAACCTGATGCTACTATTTCTCCTGGGTGATAAGTCACATTGTCTTCTGTATTGGATGGATATTATCTACACATTCTCTAGTTTCCCACATCAGTGTGTGTGATGGACACTGTTTTGTACGTACTTCAGGAGGTGAAATGGTCAAGTTTACTGTGCCTGGAGGCAGATTCATAGGCTGGAGAGGAACAGATTTCACCTCTCCAGGGGGTATCTCAGTTGTCTCGGCTGCATACAACTCTATTCTCCCTAATTGTAATCCCTTTCTCCCATCAGGTTGCTTCCTGGCTGATTGGTCATGTTGGGGTATTGGCCGTCTAGGCACTCTCTGGGTGCACCATTGGCTGCCATTATGCTCCAAGTACTTTTTGCCTGGGGCCCTGGGGCTGAGCCCCTCATCCCGTTTCCCTGAACCTATCTACATTCTGAGGCCCAATGGAAGCCTCTGTTGCATTTTGGACATGGGGTACTGGGTCTTGTTCTCCCACTCTGTTTTCTCACTCTGCCTCTATACCAACATTGAGCTTTCAGATGCCCTACTTTACCACACTGAAAGCATTTTTTTTTAATTTAATAACCTTTTATTTACAGGATATATGCATGGGTAACTTTACAGCATTAACAACTGCCAAACCTCTTTGTTCCAATTTTTTACCTCTTACCCCCCACCCTCCCCAGATGGCAGGATGACCAGTAGATGTTAAGTACATTAAAATATAAATTAGATACACAATAAGTATACATGACTAAAAGTTATTTTGCTGTGTACAAAAGAATCAGACTCGAAATATTGTACAATTAGCTTGTGAAGGAAATCAAAAATGCAGGTGGGCATAAATATAGGGATTGGGAATTCAATGTAATGGTTTTTAGTCATCACCCAGAGTTCTTTCTCTGGGCGTAGCTGGTTCAGTTCATTACTGCTCCCACACTGAAAGCATTGACATGTCTCTCTAGAAGTCCCTTGCCAGAAGGGACCCTGTCTACCCATGTTGGGATTTTGGGAAGCCTGCATCATAGTCTGGCTATAAAGGCATTTGTGCCTACTGTGGCACAGCGTCTTATGAACTCCTCTAAAGGAGCATCCTTGCACAGTCCTAGTATAATCCTTCTGCACACCTCATTAGCATTTTCTTTAGCAAGTTGCCTTATTAAAACATCTGTTGATGAATTTTCCCCATTAGTTCTTGTGATAGTCTGCAAACGTCCCACAAAGTCAGCAAAGGGTTCATCTGGCCCTTGTGTTATTTTTGTGAAGGCCTCACCTTTTGTCATTTTTATTGTGAATCGAAGCCCACGCTTTGATAGCATTAGCAGAAATTTGCTCATATGCTGCTACTGAATAATTAATCTGTGCTGTGACGTCTACATATGGACCTATACCTGTCAGTAGGTCATAGGTGATCGCAGCATGAACAGTATTTTGACTATTTTGTTGGGCTTGTATCCTACAGAGCTCACTATATTCAGAAAGCCACATGTAATTTTGTCCAGGTTCTAGGCATACTCTTGCTATAGATTTCCAGTCATTAGGAGTCAAGATTTCAAAAGCCAAATTCTGTAATAGCATCTTAACATAAGCTGATGTAGCACATAAAGAGTGCAAGCCTTTTTAGGTCTTTGATGATTTCATGTTAAAAGGGGCGATCTTCGACTTTTGTTGACTGGAGGCATTAAACTGGGAAATTACAGGAAAGATATGTGGCTGGAGCCCTGACGCCCACGCCTCTTTCTTTGGCCTTCACTGCCCTCTTGTAATCTACTCATAATTGGATACTGGGGATGCTGGGGGGAGGTGCTGGTGCTGTCACTGCCCCCCCCCCCACTGCCCCTCCTCCCTCCATCCTGGAGGGTGGAGTTGATGGAGATGAGTCAATCACTTGCTCCTGAGGTGGGGCTGAAGTTGCTTCCTGAGGTGGAAAGTCTCCACACCCTTGCTCACTTAAGTCTCCATGCCCTGTGGGGATATGGTCATTAATCTCTTCATTGCCTTCCTCCTTAATATCAGGCCTCCCTCTTTGGCTACTCCGAGCGGGAGCAATGGGTTTTTTCTTTCTTCTAGGAATAGGGTTTCTTAGTGCTAACTGAATTATATTGTATAAATAAAATGCCTCGATGGAAATTGAATGAGGACTGTTTTCATTGTAATATGCAGACAACTGTTGTCCAACCAGGGACCAGATATCTCAAGAGATCTGCTCCTGCTCTACAAAACCAAGGGGAGATGTGGTTTAATGTACCCAGAAGTCTAGCTACCTGTTCCCAAGTTATAAGTAGCCCTTGTCCTTCTATCAGCTTAAGCATGCTTTCTATAGCACCACCTAGGGTGGGGTTGAAGGGTTGAAGGGGTTGGGGGGGATGGAGAGTCTTTAGCTAGCATTTGTCCCATTTTAGCCAAAAAAGATTACTGGTTTAGTTTTTAAGAAAATAAGTTCCTGTTTGTCTATTAACAATACTCACCCAAGTTTCTGGTCACCGGAGACTTCTTCAGTCCTTGGTTCCCACCAGCCAAATGTGAAGATCGTATTTTAAAATCAGCAGGAGTCAGGGAATTCAGGTTAGGGAAAATCGCAGTCTTTATTCTCAGTGAAGAAGGATCAGAGGTGGAAGATAATCAGTATAGTAATGTGTCAGCTGAGTCAAGAAGCTAGCTAGATCAGCAGCCACATGACCAGCAGCTAGGAGAATGGAACCCCGGCCCAATCTCTCCCAGCTTCTCTTCCTGTCTCTCTCTGCCTCTACCCACCAAAATCGTCATTTCCTCTACAACACATCAGGACTTACACTGAGAGTGGGCAGGGACCATTCTTTATCAAATCATGTATATTAATAGAGTATAGCCCAATTACTATTTAGCCTCACATACTTGGGACCTCAGTGCATCAACTCAAACCTCAGCCCATTACACTATACTATGCTCTATTAATAGTGTACAATAGTATTATGTCTAAGAAACCAATGGACATACATCATTTAGAAAATACTTTATTACTATGTAATCTACCAGGGGCAGGTAGTGGATATAGTGGGAGGAGCATCAGCCCTGAAATCAGGAGCTCCTGAGTTCAAATCTGATCTCAGACATGTAACACTTCCTGGCTATGTGACCCTAATTGCCTCAGCAAAAAAAAAAAAAAAAAAAAGTAAATCATCATCTGAACCTTCAGAAACTCATGATCTTTTTGTCGGTGGAGAGTCTTACCTTGATGTTAATACTGTTAGCTAATCAGGGTAGGAACTGCTAAAGGTTGAGATGACTGTGGCAATTGCTTAAAATAAAGCAACAATGAAGTTTGCCACATTGACTGACTTCTTTTCATTTAAACACTTAGAAGTTATTGTAAGGTTATTAATTGTCCTAATTTCAATGTTTCTGTGTCTCAGGGAATAGGGAGGTCCAAGGAGAAGGAAAGAGACAGGAATGGCTGATTGATGGAACAGTCAGAACACACACATTTATTTAACAAGTTCACTGTCTTATATGAGTATAGTTATAATATCACTACTGTATTATAGTATTACTATTATAGTACTATAGTATTACAGTATCATAGTATTATTACTGTAATTCTTAAAATCAAAAATCAAAGAGCACAGACTGCTGTAAAAGATATAATGATGAAAAAGCCTGAATTTTATGAGTATTACGAAAATGTGACACAGAGACATGATGTGAGTACATGCTCTTGGAAAAATAGTGCTAATAGATTTTTCAACACAGGGTTGCCACAGATCTTCAGATTGTAAAAATAACAAAAAATAACAAAACCAAAACCTCAACATTTGTAAATCACAATAAAATAAGGTATGCCTATGGAGGTTTAGGAACCTAAAGTCCATAGTAAATGATAAGCTGGTATTCTGTCTATGCAGAATTGAATTCATACACAAAATATATGACATATTCCTCTCTCGGCTGGGGGTAAATGTGAGTGTGTGTGTATGTGTGTGTGTGTGTGTGTGTGTGTGTGTGTGTGTGTTTTACAGTAATCAAAGGAAGAATTTCTGGGAACTGGTAGAGAGAGGGACAGTAACTGGTCTATTTTCCACCCAGACACCATGTAACCAAATATATATGTTCCTTCTGGGTCTTTTTTATTTATTATTTCCTGATGTTAGGTGAATACATATCTAGAGAGGGAAGTGACCAGGTTACAAGTTTGCAAACGTCAATAAGTTGGAAGATCCATCAGAGATTCCCCCAACCATTGGATACAGTAACAGAGTCCCACTAGACATGGTAGCAGCAGTAGTTGAAGGCGGTGGAGACAGTCACCCACTCTGGATATGCTTTCTTTCATCATTGACTATATATCTAGGTCTACGGGGCTCCCAGATAAAAAAAAAAAAAATAGGCATTTTTAGAGGCTGAATTATCCCTTACATGAGTTTCTGTTTCCTTAGAGGTTTTCCCTCAAGGACAGTGGTCAGATGGAAAAGAGTATTATTGGCTATAGATTCTACAAAGATATCAATCTGCAGTTTATCTATTTTTGTACTTCAAGTTTGAATGCAAAACTGCTATTTGTGTGTATGAAGAGGGTTTGTGTCTTGCTTTGGAGGAACTGTTTCTTAACTACTATACCGACATATTGTAGGCAGTTAATAAATGTTAGTCTACTGACTATACTCTCAATAAATACTTTTTGTTTTCTAATAAAAGATTACTGATGTCATTTGGTTGATTCCTATTAAGAGCATTATACCTAGAATCCTGAGAGAAGAAACGTATTTTTCTCCTATGGGAACTTATCCCATCAATGTAGTGCAAGTTGAGTTTAAAGTGCTTCATTTTCATATCTAAAAACTTTTCTCAAAAATCACCCCATTCTCTTTTAAGATTTTTTTTCTCAAAAGTAGGGCATTATTCCTATACAGTAGTAAAGTTCAAAAACTTGTGTATAAGAATTGCCAAATTTCTATGAGCCCAGATTATTTGTTATCTATTGTATATGAATGGATACCTAGAAATTTCCAGTATAACTCTTTGTCCTCTAATCTAGGCACTCCTTTTTTTTTTTTTTTTTTTTTTCTTCCTCCTGTGCAGTTATTGTCTGGTCCATCTAGTCAAGACTGAGGTCTGGCAGTACCAACTCAATAATGGAAAGTAAATCATATTCTTCCTATGAGCTGTCCCAGGTAAATCATTAAAAAATGTATTTGATCTGAAAAACTCCATAAAATCATTCAAGTCCAAAGATGTCACCCAGATATCATGTATCAAAGTACACTTGTTGCTTCTGGGTCTTTTTTATTTATTCTTTCCAGAAAAGGGAAGCAACCAGATTACAAGTTTGCAAATTTCAAAAAGTTGGAAGGTCTATCAGAGATTCCCCCACCCATTGTATATATTGTAACAGAGTCCACTAGAGATTTACATTTCTAAATTCACTCCAAGATAATCTGTGAAGTTGCTCACTCTATCACAACATGAATATCTCAAAGTTAACAAGTATTTAAAATGTGCCTTTTCTTCCTCCTCTTCTTTGTACTCCTCCTCTTCTTTTTCTCTTCTTCTTCTTCATTTTCTTTTTATTCCTCTTCCTTCTTTTCTTCCTCCTCCTCCTTTTCTCCATCCTCCTCCTCTTCCTCTTTTCTTCCTCTTCTTCCTCCTGCTCTTCTTCTTCCTTCTCCTCCTTACTTCTCTTTATCTTCTTTCTTCTCTTCCTTCTCCTTGTCTTCCTTCTCTCACTCCTCCTCCTCCTCTTCCTTTTTCTTCTTTTATATTATGTAAGATTAGAATTAGCATTAGAAACAATGTGTTCCTTTCCATTGAATTAAAAGTAGAATTGACTGTTGATGCATAGGACCATTATTTCATAAAGAATGATGTTTTTGCTGCACAGGATCAAAAATTCAAAGACAAATGTATAACTTTAGATTTAGATATAGAATCTATAATCATTGAATATATCCTGGACATCAAAGCTCCCATAATACAGAGGCATACTTATAGAGCTCATGGCCAAATCAATCCATATATGAGTTACCTTTTTCATAATAATATTGAAAAAAAACTATGTTCCTCAGCCAGAAGAGGTTACTCAAAAGAAAAAGTATCCAAAAAGAAATCAAAAAAACAAAAATTTATGGTAGAGGAATAAACATGATATTGGTATAGAAATAAAAGTGAAATTAAATGTTCATAGCTTTTTCTTTCTTCACTCAAATATTGCTGGCTTTTTTGGCACCTGATAGCTTACGTTTTTATGTTATTGTGTCATATCTAACTTTGATGAACCCAGCTGGGATTTTCTTGCCAAAGATACTGGAGTGGTTTGCCATTTCCTTCTCCTGCTCATTTACCAGTAAGGAAATGAAGGCAAAGAGAACTGGTTAAGTGAATTGCCCAGTGTCATGCAGCTATTAAGTGTCTGAGGTTTCATTTTAACTCCGGTATTCCTGACTCCAGGCCCTAAACTTTATCCACTACACTCCCAACTGTCCCAACCTAAGCCTACTTCAAATCTATTCATACCCCAATTCTAAGACTTCTTGTTCTGCTTACTTTTTATCCAAAAGCATTTATTCTATTGATAAAATATTTAACCTGTTTTCTCACAGAAATTATAAATGATTCTTTAGTTCTTTATCTAGGAAAACCCAACCTAAGACATACATATGTGATAACTTTTTGGTATAGCAGAAAAAAAGGAAAGAATGAATTTGAGAAGTGTGTATCTTTTAGTTCCCTTACATCCTGGGCCAGGGACGGAGAGAAACTGGTCAAAAAAGCAGTAAATGGCCCTATGGGTAGAAACAAGTAGAAAAGAAAGTTGGGTGTTGGGTGAATGTGGGGAGGATTGACTTTTTAAGTCCCTCACTCTCTCAGCTTCTGACTTAATAATCCAATCTTGCCTTTCAGTTCCTCCCTTCTATTCTTTCCATGTTTGAACTTCTACCACCAACTAGACCACAGTACCTGCCAGTTGCAAGTTACAAAAGTAAAGAGAAATAAGAGAAGGGGAAATCTCTTTCCTAGATATATCCCTGAACACATTTTTTCCACCATAGAAACAATTATACCTGGTTAGGTTTTAAAAGCTTAATAATTGAATATTAGAGTTGAGGTCAATTCCAAGTTAAAAGCCAAGACAAATTTTAATCCGAGTTTTATTTAAACTTGTTTCTATGGAATAAATGTAATAGTTTTTATCTGATTTGTAAACAAACAAGAAAGTTGAATTAAAGCTGGGAATTACTTATATTAAGACACAAAGCAGAAATATAAGTTTCTTTTTGTTCAAATGTAGTTGCTCAATCTATTAGTGACATTGCATATAGGCTGTTTTTGTTGGTTTGGGATTTGTTGTTGTTTTAGGCAATTGGGATTGTGACTTGCCCAGGGTCACACAGGTAGTAAGCATTAAGTTTCTGAGGCTGGATTTGAACTCTGGTTCTCCTTACTCCAGGGCCAGTGATCTATCCACTGTACCATCTAGCTGCCCCCATAGGCCATTGCTGATAAGTCATTTCAGTCTGCTGTCAGTCAGTCAGTCATTTTGATTATTTGTGACCCCATTTAGGATTTTCTTGGCACATACTTGGCATATTTTCTTCTCCAGCTTATTTTACAGATGAGGAAATTGAGTTAAGTGACTTGTTCAAGATTACACAGCTAATAAATATCTGAGGGCAGATTTGAATTTAGGAGCAGGAGTCTTTCAACAGTCACCAAATAGGTGTCCTGTGCACAGACTTTTGTTGTTGTTGATTTAGATATTTTCAGTCATTTCCAACTTTTTGTAACCCCTTCTGGAAGTTTTCTTGGCAAAGATACTGGAATGATTGATTGTTCATAAACTACTTCTTTTAGAAATAAATTTGCCTTAATTCAATAGTATTTTATTTTTCCAATTACATGTAAAGATAGTTTTTAGCATTCATTTTGGTAAGATTTTGAATTCCAGTTTTTTTCTCCTTCCTTCCCTTACCAATCCCTTCCCTAATACAGCAAACAATCTGATATAGATTGTACATGTACAATCATTTTTAATATATTTCCATATATGTAAATAAATTTGTAGAGGAAGCTGCAATAGAAAAGACTTGTCTGGGTGTCGCCCAAAGTTCTGTCCTGGGCCCTCTTCTCTTTTAGTTCTTTATTATCCCATTTAATGATCTCATTAGCTCCCATGACTTCAATTATTATTTCTGCATCAGGTAATTCCTAGTTCTTTATAACCATCTTTACTCTCCTTAGGCTATAGTAACCAACTCCCTTTCAGATATCACAAAATAGATGTTCTATAAGCATTGTCAAGATATTAGGAGACACCCTTTTTTTCTAGAGTTAAGACCTAGCAAGCAGATTGTGTCCGGAATGTGGCATAACAACAATCCTTTGCACTCACCCTCTGGATGATCTTGAAAATCCCATAATTATTATATTGCTTTGGCTAGCACTAGGTGTTCTCTGATCTTGGACAAGCTTGAACAAATTCTGGTCATGAATCAAACTTGTCACATTATTGTTTTATCCCTCATTGTGCAAACACTGGTATAAGTAAGTACTGAAATCTCCCCACGCTACCCAGAATCCCCTTACTGGGGGAGGGAGGCTCAGGACATGTCCTTGCTTGTTATTTCCCTCACTTTGAAATTAAACCTGTTTGATTACTTACTCTCCTGTCCCTAACCTGTTCTGTTCAGCTCTGGCCATCCACAGGTTTGAGGCTGGTCCAATCTGGTTGTTAACATTTTAAATTATAAAATAGAACTCATCTTTTATTTATTGTTGTCATTCCATATCATCAAATGTCCAAAAGTGAACTTATCATCTTTCCCTCCAAATCTTTCTTCCATTCTTTCCCTTATGATTAAGGGAATCATCATCCTTCCAGTTATCAAGGCTTGAAAATTTAGGTGTTATCTTTAACTTCTCACTCATACTAACTTCACAAAGCCAATATATTTGGTCTAACTTTACTCCTATCTATTTCTTCTATTTTCCCCTGATCCAGTCACAGTCTTAGCATACTCATCAGCTCATGTCAAGGCTATTGCAATAGCCTTCTAACTGGTCTGTCTGTCTTTAGTCTCTCTTCACTGAGCGTACTATGTCAACCATCCCTCTTCCCTCCACTGAATGAGTTCCAGTGCTCCCTATTATCTACAAGCCTTTCCCTCTCATATTGTTTTCCTTTTTTTTTTTTTCCCATTGTATTTTCTATGTACCTGGTTATAAATACTTCAGGAGTATGGACTAGTTTTGCCTTCATATCCCTAGGCTTGGCCCAGTCACTATGACACATAAGCAAATGCTAGTTGAGTGACTGACTTATTCATTATATTTTATATTTAAAGAGATAGGAATCCTTGATTTTCATTTTCTTCTTTTTCAGAAGTATATAGAAAAGTAAATAGGGGGGCAGCTAGGTGGTGCAGTGGTTAGAGCACCAGCTCTGAAGTCAGAAGGACCTGAGTTCAAATTTGGCCCCAGACACTTAACACTTCCTAGTTATGTGATTCTAGGCAAAGTCACTTAACCCAAATTGCCTCAGCAAAAAAGAAGAACAAGGAGAAGGAGGAAGGAGGAAGAAGAAGAAGAAGAAGAAGAAAGTAAGTAGGTAGCAAGTAATTAGGTAGGAATATAGAAGGAACATTCAAAAACCCTCTCACAGGTGACTGGCATATAATAAATGCTTAATAAATGCTTGTGGACTGCTTGCCATTAGGAATTTTCCAGACTGACAAGGTGAAGTTAAAATTGAAGAATGATCAATGAGTTCAGTGCACATGGACTTGGTATATATTTTCCAAATTAGAAAGGAAGAGAATAGGAATACATTTTCAAGCACTGACTGTGCAGGACCCATGCTAAGTTTACAAATATAATTTTATTTGACTTGAAAGGAATGTTTTGGTATTGGAAAAACTCTTCTCTTGGTCAATCACAAGATAAAATGATGGGTCAAGGTGGGCCAGTAGAATTGGAACCAGAGAGATGATCAAATAAATAAAATACTATCCAATTTGATTTTCTTCTATATATTGCTTCTTTCATATCCTACCTGAGGTGATTATGGCAAGTAGTAGTGCCAATGAAAGTAATGGATACCCCAACTTTTATGTAAAAAAACAAGTCATGAATTGAGATCTAAGTACATGTAAAATTAAAAGTCCAATAAAATAAAATTTCACCTGGCTAGGTCAATTTTAAATGGGGAGACAATATAAAAGAGTGTTAGGAGCTGACTGATTCAACTTGCCTCCCTAGAGCTGCTTATTGTGGTTCTATTTCTTACTTTCTTTCTATAATAATATGTTGGCATGGTGACAGGCTTATTATTCTAGTTTTTCCCTGATTCTATCATGCTATTATTCATGGCTCAGAAAAGAATTGTTTAACCTTGGTATACTATTTCTGAAGTAGTATAGACTCTTTTCGTGAAGTTTTACAAACATATTCTTCAATTAAATTCAATAAGCCTTGTACTTACTATGTAAGTACTTAGAAGTACTTACCATCTGCCTTATACTTTCATACTTTAAATTTAAATCTAAATCTACAAATCTACAAATCAAGAAAATTCCAAATCCATTTGGGGCAGAGGTTTAAGAAATTGTAAGTGCTATGAAGTTTGTTGTAATATAGAATCTTTCTGTTTTTGATTTTTGTTTATATAAATAAAAGTATATGTTGAATACAGAATATATGCATATACATTATTGTTCAGTTGCGTCAGACTCTTGATGATCCCATTTGGGATTTTCTTGAAAAGCTACTAGTGTGGTTTGTCATTTTCATCTACAGCTTTTTATAGATGTGGAGACTGAGGCAAACAGGATTAAATGACTTGCCTGGGGTCACACAGGCCTCAAGACTGAGAATGGATATGAACTGAGGTGTTCCTGATTCCAGAACTGGCTCTATATCTCTTGCAATACCTAGCTTGTGTATATGTATATATACATTATACATATACATGTACTTATGTATATGTATATGTTTGCATGTACATACATATGTGTGTGTATATATATATATAAATATATATATATATAATACCTATATAATGTGTGTGCATATGTATGTGTATATACACACTATTTATTCCAAGTAGCACTTTTTGGTGATAGCAGACTACTACTGAATCTATGATCTTATTATGAACTTATAAACTAGTATGAAAATGTAGTGAAATATACACAGGAAATAAATGTGAGGAAATCAAAGAAACATGGAGAAGATTTTTTTTTTAGTGATATGGAGTGAAATGAAGAGAAAAAATATTCCAATAGAGGAGAGGGACTACAAGGCCATAATGCTGCATACATTGTCAGATGAGATCTTTGTAGTTCTCTTGGCTTAACTAATTTCCATCATCACAAGGAAGGATTACATGGTGATGGGGGATTGGACAGGGGATTGACTAAGAAGTGACCCTGATGTGGGAAACAAAAAAGCATGAATATAAATTATCTAAAAAGTAAAAGATAGCCGATTGCCCAGGATGGAGTATGGGACCTGGGACTCTAGATAAAAATGTACAGTGCTGGATCACTGGCTTTACTCCCATGGGTGGGATAGAAGCCACTGCTCTGAGCTCCGGTACAGATTTTTTCTAATATGGTGATTGATGAGATCCTCAGTGTTTGTGTTAAACAGAGAAGAATTGATAGAATTGAAGAATTGATAGAACTGAAGAATTGATAAAATTGATCCCCCAGGCAGGCAGGGAGAAGACTCTGATAGAGATCAGTTTAGCTCCTTGGTCCCACCCACTGTGGAGATCTTCCAATTTGAAATCCAAATTATGTCAAACCCAAGGCCCACCCTCTGTGAGGGTCTTGGGCAATCTCAACTTGCCATACCCTGTCAGAAATCCCAGCCATGTGCCTGAGATTAAATTTCCCTTAAAAATCTATGGAGGCAGCTAGGTGGTGCAGTGGTTAGAGCACTAACCCTGAAGTTAGGAGGATCCGAGTTCAAATCCGACCTATAGACACTAGGCAAGTGTCCTTAGGCAAGTCACTTGACCCCAATTGCCTCAACAAAAAATAAATAAAAAATAAACATCTACTTATGACTCCGCCAAACTCACTGCCCTCTGCCTGGTAATGTCTTCTCCTTACCCCTCCCTCATGAAACGTGGTATCTCCTAACCTCTCCCCGCAAGGATTGACGATTTCTCTCCTGACCCTAGGGATGCTAATTCCCTTTTAAGCGTGCCCCAACCTCACGGGGTGTTTCCTTTCTAGTGGTAAATGGCAAGTTCCACAGGAAGCCTGCCCTTTCCGTCATTCATTATTAAAGCCGCTTTCCATGCTCTCCCCGCTCTATTTCATAGTCACCATTCCCGATGTCTGTTTTGTCTGTCATCTATCCCCCTAAATAAATCTACCTTTTGCCAAAGAGAATGGCCTTTGTGAATTCTTCCCAGGGCTGAAGCCCAACTTTTGGTGCTTTACTAAAGCACATCACCTGGTGCCTGTCATCATTCGGTGCTGCATCAGCCAGATCTGTTGTTATTACTTAATTCTTGTTCCGAGAGCGGCGGGTAATAATTGTTCTCTACACGCCCACGCCTGCAAAGCGCCGAGCACATCCCAGCCCATTCTCCCAAGGATGTCAGAGTGTAAGCCCAGGATGCGCTCTCCAGCAGCTCCCCCGAGCACCTGCGGCGGGCCACGAGAGACGTGACGGACATTCCTTTCACGTCCTCGCCTGCGCGATGACGTCACCACGCCGCCGACGCCCCGCCCGGCCTTTTCCGGCTCCTTCTCCTCCAGCTTCTCTGGGTCAGTCCGGGCTGGCGCGAGTCGGGGTCCTTATCCTGGTGGTGTCGCGTAGATCCGCGGCCTGGCCTCGGGGGCTGGGGTGACTAGGCAGGGCCGGAGGGCGTGGCCTTGGGCCGGGCCTCGTCGGGCTGCGCAGGGCCGGTCCTCCCTTGCCCCTCCCCCCCGGGAGGTCCAGCATGGGTCCCGCTGGCATCCGCTGACGGCTCCTGCGAGAGGTTCATTTTATTGTGTGGGAAGTGGGTGAGCCGAATACGAGAAGCAGCTGATTTCATGCCGCTCCCGTGCTTGGAGGAGGACCAAAAAAAAAAAAAGTCCCACCTGGCAAACATTCCGTGTCCTCTTCCTCAGTAGCAACCCTCAGGTATCTCCTCATCCGCAAGAGTGTTTGGGTTTTGCTTTTGCTTTTCTCAAAGTCCGTGGACGCCCCCCGAGTAGCTAGGTCTCCAGGGTGATCAGATGCAGGATACCGAGGCCGCTCCAATTCCAGCCACGGGTTTTGCTATGCCTCTGAGCTGTGAGGTGAGTTACAACGTCTAGCAATAAAGAGCTCCTGGTAGGTAGTTCTCACGTTCAGGCTTGGGGCCGGGTGGCGGGGGCGGGGGGAGCCTCCTGGAGTCGGAGGCTCTGTCTGACCAGCTGCTGCACGCTGGCTTTCTCGGGTGACAGATGAGCCCACGTGATAGTTAACGCTGACGGATTCTATTTACACCCTTGCCTGTTCACTCTTGGAGACATCGTCGAATCCTCTTTTACGTGGCTTTGGAAGAGAGTCATATATTTAACGAAGTTTGTGCTCAGACTGGGTTGGTTTTTTTAATCGTGTGTTAAGCATTCCCAGGTTTTCCAATGAATCCTTTTTGATATTGGGCCCTAATAAAAATAGCTACCATTTATAGAGCGCTTAACACTTGTAATTTCATTCGATCTCTATTTGAATTGACTACTATTCATATATATGTATATATTTATGTATTAGTATGTGTACACATATGTATATGCATACATATAAGTTTGTGTATATAGGTGTGTCTATGTATGAGTGTGTTTATACACACATATATGGCAATCCTGATATTTTGCAGTAAACGTACATGTACAACACTTCCCCCTTTTTTTCTTTAAAGTTGAGGGCATTAAAGATAATTATAGACCTTTTACTGGATAAAATGGAACAAAACATTCCAGTTCATTACAAATTGCATATTTAAGGATTGATACAACAGATTTGAAAGTTTTTCAGCTTTTAAATATAGTGTAATCATTGTGATTTATATGATTGGCTTATTTGGTTGAGATCCTTTCAGAAATAAATACTGTTTTTCATCTCTGCAAATGGTGCAGAATTGGTCTTTTAGGTCATTTTAATCCTCTAGGCCAGAGTGGGGGTATTTTAAATGAAGTAAACTAACCTCTTTTTGCAAGTCACTAGAAAATAAGTTCAGGTTCATAAGTATGTACTATATAAAAAATGTTGCTGTGATTTGTGTTTTAAATGTGGGAAAGATATTTGACATCTGGTTACAAGATTCCCTCTACCCCCTAAATTGAGAATAGTTGAATGTCTGTCTTTTTAGTTAGTAGCCATTTTGATTTTGGGGGCAATTTTTGTGGGAGGAAGAGGAGTGGAGATTTGAAATGAACAGATTGGTTTTTCCATGGATGGTGGAGGTAGGTTTGTAATAATCTATTTACTTTAGATCAGTGGAGTCTGCATTAGAGTAATGAGTTGATATATGGTTTAGCAGAGTATGGGTGGGCTTGAAATTGATTATAGAAACAAGAACTAAGGAGGTCATATAGGTAATCTAGTGCAATCCTTTCCCTTTAGATATAGAGAAATTGAGGCCCAGAAAGATTGTAAATCTGAAAGAAGTTGCAGAGGTGCCTCGTTCCTTTTCTATTAGGCCTACTCATGACATTCATTGACATGGACATTGCCAATTCTGTTAGTGCACTCAGTGCTAAAAAGCCATTCATTGCTGTTTTAGAGCAAACTAAGCTACATGATTAGGATACCAAAGAAGTATTTCCAGAATGAGTAATTCTTTGGTTAGACAAGCAAATAATGCCTTTGCTTATGTGTATTTTTTCGACATTTTTATCCTTGTGTTTCTCCTTTGCTTAGCCTTATATACTTCCAAATCTGTTTTCTTCTTTTTTCCTTTTTTTTTTTCTTTTTTAATTTACCCTGGCCTTTATTCATTATACCTATCTCAATAATTTAATTAGTATTTGAAAATGTTTGCTGTTAAATCAATGTACATGAAACTTCTCTAATCTAATGACATTAGTAACATAGCTGTTACAGTGAACAATTTAAGTGTAATAAAATGATTCAAGGTGTTACTTTAGTGTATGTATACTTGTGTCTGTATATGTATATATAAGACCCTAATTCCAGGTTTCTTTTTAATATGTAAACATATACACACATAAATAAGATTGACTTTATATTTCATTAAATTGGACAAGGTGAGGAAAGAGTCCCTCAAGACGGTCCTTCCTCAGATCTTCTCCCTATCTGTCAGGGCAAATGTACAAAGATTTTGAGCCATACTATTTTCTCTTAAGGGTTTATTTCTGATCCATAAATGGATATCAGAAAGATTTGTGGGTCCACTCTGAGCTTTCTTTGATAAATTCACATCTACAAAAACTCTCCAAATTCATACCTTGTGACTAACATCGTAAAGCTGTTGCTTTTTATAACCTTTATACTGTTTAACTTCATTTTAAAAATGAGATATGATCACCTGAACGTTCAAGCAATGATACTGATCTTTTCCAGGCAAGGAAATTTATAGTAATTTTTGACTTCATACTACTCATGTATTGACAATTTTGATCACCTTTCCTTAATATTTCCTGAATCATCTCTTTCTATGCTATTATAATGCAGCCTTATTTTCATGTATAGATTAGAAAACTATGGAGAGAGTGTCAAAGAAGACACATGGGTCTGGATGTAATAGAGAACCTTTTGAATATATTGACTTGAGCAGAGGGGAAAATTATTAGGTCCCAGCTTTAGGTAGATCACTTTGGCTGCTTATAGGGTGGATTGGTGTGGGAATAAACTGAGTTAAGGAGATCAACCAGCTGTAGTGCAGTAATAGGCAATGGCCTGCACTAGGGTGGCAGCTATAAAAGTAGGAAGACATGAGAGAGATTGGTGAAAATAGAAATGACAAGACTTGGCAATAAATTTGGATATTCTTTGTGATTATTAGTGATGTCTTAGAAAGAGAAATGAGAGTGACACAAGAAAATCAAGAAAAAATTCAACAGCTTGATAAAAGATACACAAAAAATACTGAAGAAAATGATACCTTAAAAATCATAATATGCTAAAACAGAAATGGTAAAAGAATATACAAAGCTAATTAGAAGAATGCTTTGAAGAACAGAACTGGATAAATGCAAAAAAAGGCACAGAAATTCACTGAAGAATAAAAATTCTTTTAAAGATTGAATTGGAGAAATGGAAAAGGAGGTACAAAAACTCACTGAAGAAAATAATTTCTTAAAAATTGAAATTGAGCAAATGGAAGCTAATGGCTTTATGAGAAACCAAAAAATAACAGAACAAAACCAAAAGAATGAAAAAATAGAAGACAATGTGAAAGATCTCATTGTAAAAACAATTGATCTGGAAAATAGAGCCAAAAGTATCATCTTCCAAGAAATTATCAAAAAAAAAACAAAAAAAAAAAACTGCCCTGATATTCTAGAACCAAAGGGTAAAATGGAAATTAAAAGGATCCATTGAAAAAGATCCCAAAATGAAAACCCTTAGGAATATTATAGCCAAATTCTAGACCTTCCAAGTCAAAGAGAGAACATTGCAAGCAGCTAGAAAGAAACAATTCAATGTTGTGGAAGGACAATAATGATAGCATGGGATTTAGTAGCTTCTACATTAAAGCATTGGAAGGCTTAGAATATGATATACCAGAGGACAAAAGAGTTAGGATTATATCCAAGAATCACCTTCTCGAAAACCTGAGTGTAACGGGGGCAAATGAACATTCAGTGAAACAGTATTTTCAAGCATTCTTGATGAAAAGAATAGAATAGAAAATTTGACTTCCAGATACAAGACTCAATAGAAGCATAAAAAGGTAAACAAAAAAGAGAAATCATAAGATATATGATTAAACTGTTTACATCCTGCATGGGGAAATGATACTCATTACTCCTAAGAACTTTCTCATTTATTGGGGCAGTTTAAAGGCATATGTATGTAGACAGAGGACGCAAGTGTGAATGAAATGTGAAGGGATGATATTCAAAAAATAAAATTAAGGGGTGAAAGAGGAATGCACTCGAGAAAAGGGAAAGGTAGAATGGGGTAAATTATCATATATAAAAGAAAAGGAAAAGTTTTTACTGTGGAAGGGAATATGGGAGATGTGGGGTAGGAGTGGGTTAACCTTACTCTCTTCAGAATTAATTCAAAGAGGGGATAACATACATACTCAATTGGGTATAGAAATCTGTCTCACACTATAGGAAGGTAGGAGGAAAAGGGAGGATGATAGTAAAGAGGATACATTTTGGGAGGCAGTCAGAAGCAAAACACTTTTGAGAAGAGAGAGAAGAGAGTAAATGGAATGGGAGGGATAGGATTGAAGGAAATACATTCAGTAATTGTAGCTATGAAAAAAATTTTGAAGCAAGTTTCTCTAGTAAAAGCCTCATTTCTTTTTTTTTTTTTTTTTTGAGTTTAGGATCTTTTTTTAAAATCCAATATATGCATACATATTTATACAGTTATTTTGCTGCACAAGAAAAATCAAATCAGACTGAGATAAATGAGAAAAAATGCAAACAAACAATAACAAAAAGAGTAAAAATTCTATGTTGTGAACTACACTCAATTCCCACAGTCCTTTCTCTGCGTGCAAATGGTTCTCTTCATCACAAGATCACTGGCAGTGGTCTGAATCATCTCATTGTTGGTGGGTGCTGCATCCATCAGAATTGATCATTGTATATATAATCTTGTTGCCATGTCTCCTGGTTCTGCTCATTTCACTTAGCATCAGTTCATGTAACTCTCTCCAGCCTCTCTGAAATCATTCTGCTGACCATTTCTTATGGAACAATAATATTCCATAACATTCATATACCATAACTTATTCAACCATTTTTCAACTGATGGCTATCCATTCAGTTTCCAGTTTCTTGCCTCTACAAAAAGGGCTGCCACAAACATTTTTGCACATGTGAGTCCCTTTCCCTCATAAAGGTTTCATTTCTCAAATACATGGAATACTATGTCAAATTTATAGAAAATAAGAGCCATTCCCTAACTTATAAATGATCAAGAGACACAAACAGTTTTCAGATGAAGTAATCTGTTATGGGCCAGTACTAAGTGGAATTGAGGAGACAATGGTTAAATCTACTTTAGCACTGATTTAATCCTACAACTAATAAAGGTTTCCTAGTGATATAATGATTGGTGTATACTCAGTGGGGAGCAGGAGCCTTAGCCATGATGGGCATTCGGAGAGAAGGCAAAGGACTGGTGGCAGGAAGTTAAGCTCTTGGAACCAAGGAGAGGTAGGTCTCTAAAAAAGCTAACTGGGCCCCAGAAAAGGAGACAAGACTTTGAAGGAGATGATAAAGAATTTGGACTTTAACACCTGGCTGCACTTGTGATTACTAACACCTGGCTGCCTCCAGAGACCCCAAGAAAACCTCAACAGAGAACATTACATTTTAAAGAGAACATTACAGTAATCAAAGGTATTTATAGCCATATGAGAAGGCTGTTGATTGGAAGAATGCAAATTGAAACCAATTCTGAGGTACTACCTTATGACTGGCTAATAGGACAGAAAAATAGAATGACAGTTGTTGAGGGAATGTGGGAAAAATGAGACATTAATGCACTATTGCTAGAGTTATGATTTGATTCAACAATTCTTTAGAGCAATTCAGAACTATGCCTGAAGGGTTATAAATTGTGCAGACATACCCTTTGACCTATCAGTGTTGCTACTAGGTCTGTATCCAGAAAGATAAAAAACAAAAAGGAAAAGGACCTATTATGGATGAAAATATTTGTTGCAGCTCTTTTTTGGTAGCAGGAGTTGGAAACTGGGAGGATGCCCATCAATTGTACTGTGTACAAGGTAACAACAGAATTTTAAGATCATCAGCTGTGAATGACTTATCTATTCATAGCAATACAATGATGTAAGACAATTCTGAAGAACTTATGATGAAAAATGCTATCCATCCCTAGACCAAGAACTAACTGATGGTGTCTGAATGATTGAAACATATTCTTTAAAAAAAATGCTTTCATTTTCTTGAGGAATTTTTTTAAACTTATCTTTCACAACATGACTAATATGGAAATATTACGAATCTTTTGGAATTCTGATTGGTTATCACATTGCTTGGAGTTAAGCCTTTCCAAGTTATTTATGATAGTGTTGTTATAAATATATATTTTTACAAATTTTATAAATGAGAAAACTGTGTGTTAACTTTTCAGGGACCTATAGGTGACTCCAATCATTCTGATATTTAATGCATTCCTTACAGCTCCATAGAGGTCAAATAAAATGCAATCCAAATAAAAAATGAATAAATATTCATGTTTCTTTAATGATTTTTATTATAATTTTGGTATATTATAAGAAATTAGAAAATATACATAATTATATGTTGGAGATGATTAACTTAGGTATTGTTAGCAATTGGTGACATTTCTGTTTTTGATAATTTCTGTTTTCACCATGAAATTTGTATTTCTGCAAATAAACATAACTATTTTTATTACTATTTGATTATGTTTTTATAAACAGAATCAGAAAAGTGTTAGTCTTTTTTTTAGGACTTTACCAAAAGCATATTTTTTTTGTACTTCTATTTTGTAATGTTTATTTAGAAAATTTTAAGGTAGCCGTAGATATTTACAACTCTAGAATAATAGTTTCTTTCTACTCCTTTCCTTTAGTATGCCTTTGGTACAATGTATATTTGGTCAGATACATATTTTCTCCTACCTTCACTCTTCCTCCTCCATTGAAAAAAGCAAGAAAGACAAAATCTCTTGTTGTGCACATATATGGTCTAGCAAAACAGATTCCTTCATTGGCTAAGTCCAAAAAAAATGCTTCAATCTGTACTCTTGAGTCCCTCAGTTCTTTCAGGAAGTGAGTAGCATGTTTTATCTTCAGTTCTTTAAAATTATGGTTGGTCATTTAATGTCTCTTACAAAGCTATGGTCTCTCTACCTGCTTGTAAAGACTCTTTCAATCTCTTATTCTTAGAACTTTTAAGACTTTTGAGTGGTACACTTCTGTTAGATGCAAATTTTTACAGTCATATAATTTTAGCTCTAGGAAGGACAATAGAAATCATCTACTCCAATCCTCATTTTACAGACAAGAAAGATGAGATCCATTGAGTTTCATTAATACCTAATATCTCCGAGATCACTTTAAAATGACAAAAACATTATTTCCTAAGAATATGCCAATCCATATGGAACTCTTCCTTTACATTTATTTTCTAACTTATGCTTTATAAAATCCCTTTTTGTAATCATACTTGTCTCCTGCAGTTTTGCTCCTTAGTGGAAAGTAAGTGGTTAGAAATGTATTAAAAGAACATAGTAAATAATAAATACTAATTCTCTATATAATTAAAATGAGAGTATTGAAAATAAGAATGTTATTTATTATTGGGCTTGAAAAATGTAACGTGACTTAATCTTTCATTAAATAGTAACCATTTATCTAACCCATGAATATAATAATAATCTAGAATATAAATACTGAATTAAAGAACAATGAAGGGATGTTATAGAATTTTAAAAAAAAATCATTCACCAGGAGATTTTTATCTTATAAAAACTGAATTTTTAATAGGTAAGCAGAATAATAATAATAATGGAATGTAATTTTACCTTTAAGCTCTGAAATCTCATTTAGGTTTTGTTTTTTGGTATTGGTACATATTGCATAGTGTAGTACTAACTAATAAGAAAATATTAAAATAAAGTTCTTTCTAAAATTTTCTTTAGTTCATCAAATAACTAAATGGAGTCTGAGCAGCTGTTCCATAGAGGTTACTATCGAAACAGCTACAACAGTATAACAAGTGCAAGTAGTGACGAGGAACTTTTAGATGGAGCAGGTGTTATTATGGACTTCCAGACCTCTGAAGATGACAATTTGTTAGATGGTGATGCCTCAGTTGGTAAGTTGAATTTGTAGCTTCTATTTTGGATGATGTATATTGTTTGAAGTACTTATGTGGAAGATTTAATTAATGCTAGCTTTTCCAAGAATAAATATTTTACTATTTTGTAGTAGTTTCCTATTTTCAAAACTGGTAATAACTTTTCCTTTCATTTTAACTTAATTTCATTTTACTTGGTTTATGATATATTTAGAATTTGTGTAATTGGCAAATCTGATAAAATAATAGTTGTTCCTAAACTCTTTCTCTCTGAAACTATGTGATTTACTATAGGAGAGAAGTGTTACTGATACGTTGTGAGGTAAAGATAAATTGGTAATTTTGGATCAGCAAAGAGGTACCAAGAATTCCTGTAATTAGCAGCAAGAGTCTTATCTAAATCATCTCACCTTTTTCTGTTGACTAAGATGTTGGAGCGGCTATGGGAAGTATATCATAATGGCAGCTGCTCACAGGCTTCTGTCATTATCTGTAAGACCCACTAGTTGGATATGATTGATCTTTTGTGCAACTCTTGCAATACATTTATGGCTTTGGAAACTATCAGTAGGAAAAAGATCTTTAGCCTTGTGTCTTTGCCTTAAGTAGAAGAAGCTGGTAGTGTTGATAGAAAGAGTACATTATTGGCAGAGTAATACTCTTAAGTCTGTACAGATCACAATAACAAAAGGAAAGTGCTTCCTTTTGTCTATGGACAATTTTTTTGAGTTGGGAAATGTTTTAAAAATTTGTGATATTGAGAATAACAAAATCAAAAGTCATATTAAATACTTTGAACACAAACTTGACATTTTATACACAGGCTAAAGAAATAGTGGAAAATTATTCTAAAATGTAGGAAAATGTTTCTCAAAAATCCCAGTAAAGATAACCAATCAGCATTTACAAGGTCTCAGCTTTGTGTCCTAAACTTTATGGAGTGCTGGGAACATAAGGACTAAAAAGGAAATTGTATATTTACTTGGGGAAGCTCTACTTCTACTTACATTCTTTAAAGTGGTGAGGTCAAGCAATATGCATCCAGACAAGTAAACAAAAACATCTTTGAGAGAGGAAGGCCTAGGGAACAGTACCTGAGTTATTCTTTGGCAGAACTTTGGAATCCATTGTGGCTGACATAAGGAAAGAGTGAATTTCAGACATGGGGAGTCTCTTCTGGAAAATCATAGAGGCAGGAAATGGAATGTACTTGGGAACAGTTAGAAGATTAGTTTGAATGAATTGGGGAATGTATGAAGGGCAATAATATAAAATAAGACTACTAAAAATAAGTGGTATAGCTAGATTTATAAAGGCCAAATCAATGAGTTTATATTCTATTCCAGAGTTAAATTTGGAAGAAGATAATGATATGGTCTTATCTCTATTTTAGGAATATGAAGTTGATATCATGGAGACAAGAGAGACTAGAGATAGGAAAATGGATTAGGAGGCTATTATAATATAGTTGGGAGAGGTTATAAAAGCCTCAACTAGCATAACAGTGGAGTGAGTGGAAAGAAGGAAATGGATATAAGTGATGCTGTGCAAAAATGAGCAGCTAGATTTGTAGCTATTCATATATAGTAGGTGGGAAAGAGGGAAAAAATATGACCTCAGAGTTCTAAATTCTTCTCAGTGTGTTTGTTATCTATTTGACTATATCTCTATTTTATTTTTGATGCTATTTTGTGTACATTTCCTTTGATTCATTTTCATTTACTTCTCTTACTCCATAGTAATTTCTGTATTGGAGATTTTCTTTGTTGACTTGTCATTTTTGTAAGTTGAAATTTCTCATAGAAACTAATGGTAATTTTGTTCCTTTTTCAGTATTTCTCTTTATTTTTGAGGAGGATCTCAAAGGGTTTAATTCCTTTTAGATCTCTCTGCATCTTTCTGGAAATTGCCCTTTTTTCTGGACCCATGACTCACAAGACCCAACTTTTAATTTAAATCTTGGTATTAGCTAGACATAATGGTGAGATTCACTTAATTTCTTTGTGTGTTAATTTCCTTATCTTAACTAGAGCAGGTAATCTTTAAAGACCCAATTAGTGTGGAAGGGGAGACCCAATTTTGTGCAGCTTCAGAATGTAAGATTAGAATCGATTCTATACAACAATAATTTATTAAGTTTAGAGCATTATATTAGTTTGAGGAAAGAGAAAGACACAAATGAAACAGTTTCTTTTCCTGGGATCACAGATTTAAGCTCTTGAACATTAGTTGATTGAAGTGTACTTGTAGCCAGAGGTGATCCCTATATCTCACTATGTAGATAATCAGACAAGCCATTTAACTTCTCTTTACCATTCTCATCTGTAAGCCATATTTGCACTTCACAACTACTTTATATAGTATTGTGAAGAAAGCATTTATAAAACATAAAATTCTATGTAAATTTGTTCATAGGCTTATCATTTTTTATCTGGAAAATATCTAAGACATTATACACTCCATTTTCCTCATTTTATGAGTTATAGGAAATGGAATTTTAAAAAGTTAATTGATTCGCATGATTCACAGGTTGTAAGCTCAGGGAAAAGATTCAAACTGAGATCTGGCTCTGAATTCCCTTTTTTTTTTTGATGAGACTTTATCTCTTCAGAGAATATATTATTGTCATCAAGACTTCTTTATTGATGATATTTTGTTTTTAAACCATTGTACTTTGTTTTAAAAATAACTAAGTTATTTGGTTCCAATAATCTCTTTTTTTAAAAAAAAATGTTGATAATATATCTGATGCAGTGTCAGTCTTGAATTCTCAGAATATTATAAGACTCATTTAATAAACAAAAGTTTGTCCTTATGGCTAAAGCCAAATTAAGAAGATTTTCTTAAGATTTATGTTGGCTCAAACCTTTAAATACTATATTTTGAATTAAAGAGTATTTAAGTCTTAAAGTGATTTAGATTGTCAGCCCAGTTAAGCCAATCATTAAAAAGATCATAAACTACATTGCAAATGTTAAGATTTATTTTTATTTTATTTATCAATAAGATAATGAAGTCTGTATTGTCTTATAATTACAGTAATACACTCAGATGTTTATTTTACTCTTAGAAAAGTTAAAAAATTTACTGGAGGTAACTTGTATGTGCGCATTGGCAAATGGTATCCATAATCTCTTTTCATTTTGGATCATGTTACGGAAATTTGAGTGTTAATATTTTATATGCAAATATAATACATAATTTTGCTGAATGATTTGAGGAGGATGCAGAATGGGAGTGTTGATGTCGCTTTACCACCTTCCTTCCTTCTTATCGAGGAGCATAGGATAGTCGAGAGAGAGTCCCTAGATTTGGAGTCAGATATCAGTTAGACTCCTGGCCCTGCTACTTTTTGTTTTTGTGATATTGGACAAGTCTCTTTATTTGCCTCTCTGGATTTGTTTCCTCATCTCTCTGAAAGTGTTAGACTATACATGGACTCTCCCATCTATAGAATTTTATGATGTAATATACCAGAAAATATTGCATTAGGAAATTACACATTCTTGAATTTTCAAGGGATTTGTTTTCTTTATGGATATATGAGTAGCTTTTATTGATACCTTTTGTCTTTCCTTCTGTCATTCATTTCCTTTTATCCCCCAGTCTCCATCTTAGTCTCTTCAATATTAATTTCCCATATTTTGTTATCTTTGTCATCTTTGCCAGGTTTTTGGGTATGGGTTAATGTTCATTTCTTTTACCATTAATGATTTGCTGGGAAATGTTTTCATGTAAAAATGTGTACATATTTTCATAGTTGTCACTTCTATTGAAAAACAGTTTTTTCATATCCTTTGACCACTTATCTGTTTAAACCAAGTTCTTTATCCCTCAACTTTGGAAAAAGTAATTTACTTATTTCAAATGCAGCTTATTTTCCTATTCATTATTTCAATAAACAAATATTAAATATCTACCATGTATAGACTATAGTATACCAGAAAGAATAATCTATATATTAAACAAATGGTAAAAGTATCAGAAAGGAGCTAAACCAAGCTATATGGAAATCAGTTGTGAATTCAGAAAACATCCTGTAAAGAATGATATAAATTTATAGACAAACTCTAATAGGATTTCACCTTCCTTATAGTTCTTTTGGAAGTGGATTGGGGTTAGCAATTGGAAAGTCATAGGGGAAATTTTTTATTTTTTTTTTTCCTGAGGACTTAATCTTATCCAAAAAGGGAAAAAAAAAATCATCATTATTTTTAAATGATAAATAAAATACCTCTCAGAATGGACTCATCCAAAATGATTTCTAAAAATAAAATGATTGGGAGACTTTATGTAAAGGAATATCATCTCAGAATATCACAATGTTTTACAGAGCTCAAACTTGAAGTAGAGTAAAAAGAGGACTGTTGGTCTTGCCTCTAGGGGGCATTGTAATATCAATTGTAAAATTATGTATTGCTATTACCGGGAGATTTAAGATCATAGCGTCATAGTTTTAGAGCTAGATGAGACATTAGAAGTTACATCTAGTCTAACTTTCTCATTGAATACATGAAGAAATGGAAACTGAGCCCAGGTTCTTTGACTGCAAAGCTGCTCCTTTTTCTATGACACCATGCTACTACTCTTTTATTTGTTTTATAAGAAACCTGAAATTTCCATGGTTGATCATAATGGGAAAATATTTACATTGCAATTATATTAGTGGGTATATCCCATGTTGTAACCTTGATTCTTAATAAAATTGGGAAATTGGCAAAATGTGAAAACTAATCTTTGGAAAAACAGTTGAAGTAGATTTGAGCCATTTTTATTGTAGCTCCTGGCTTCCGGAACCAGAGGGAGAAAAAATGGCAAGCGTGATGTTTAAAAGGTTTGAGAGACATGGTTTCTGGGTAATTAATCATTTTGGCAGATAATTGATAAAAGAGATCAGTGACTCAACCTTTATATATGCTTAGAAAGTAAATGTTCCTGGGAAGGGCTATCAATTCTGGTTAACAATGAGAAGAATGAATATTATAATGAGAGGTAAACCTATTCTAATGAGGGTCTGAGAGATGAGTGCTCCCAGACTACTTCCAGTATCAAGCAATCTAAACAAAGGATCTATTCTTCTTCATAAAGGAAACTATAGTATAGAAGTGGAACACAATTTTCTGGAATATACCTTGGATTAAATTCTTGGTAAGAATTTTAATTGGCTTTAATTTCTTCATCTGAAAATTCTTCATATTTTGAAATGAAAAAATTAAAACCATTTCTAGTTATATGAAAATAATTCTCTCAATCACTATTAATCAGAGTATTGCAAATTAAATTAACTATGAGGTACCACTACACACCTCTCAGATTGGCTATATGGCAGGAAAAGATAGAGATAAATATCGGAGGGATGTGGGAAAACTGGGGCACTGATTCATTGTTGGTAGAGTTGTGAACGGATCCAACCATTCTGGAGAGCAATTTGGAACTATGCCCAATGGGATATCATACTGTGCATACCTTTTGATCCAACAGTGTCTTTATGGGTCTGTATCCCAAAGAGATCATAAAAAAGGGAAAAGGACCTACATGTGCAAAAATATTTAAAGCAGCTCTTTTTATAGTGGCAAGGAGCTAGAAATTGAGTGGATGCCCATTAGTTGGGGAATGGCTGAATAAATTATGGTATATGAATGTAATGAAATATTAATCTATAAAAAGTGATGAACAGGTTGATTTCAGAAAAGCCTGGACTTAATATGAACTGATGCTGAGTGAAGTGAGCAAAAACAGGAGAACATTGTAAACAGTAACAACAAGATTGTATAATGATCAACTGTGATGTACTGGCTCTTTTCAACAGTGAGGTGATCAAGGCAATTCCAGTTGACTAGAGATGGAAAATGTCATCCACATCTAAAGAGAGAGCGAACCATAAAGAATACGTGTGGATTGAAGCCTAGTATTTTCACCTTTTTTTTTCTTTTTCAGTGTCCCCCCCCCCCCCCCTTTTGATCTGATTTTTCTTGCACAATATGACAAATATGGAAATATTTTAAAAGAATAGCAAATATTTAACCTATATCAGATTACTTGTTTTCTTGGGGAGGAGGAAGGTAAGGAAAAAGTTTTGGAACACAAAAGTTTTACAAAAATGAATGTTGAAAACCATCTTTACATGTTTTTGAAAAAATAAGATACAGAAAGATTTTCTAATTGGGTAGCAAAACAACTCTATTTAGATAAGATGGTTAGGTTGGGTAAATTTTTAGGAAAGATCAGGTACCTCCCCAATAATTTGTTACTTAATAATCATTTCTCGCAAAAGAACCAGAATTGTTAAAACCTTGATGGGTTGGTGGAGTAGTAATATACTTTATAGCAAAAACTGATAATTCACTTTTATACAGTGCTTTAAAACTTACTAAGCGCCTTTCGCACCACAACTTAATGTTTACTAAAAAGAACAATAAAAAATATTTTATTTATAATATGATTTTCCGACATTTTCTTGTCTTCTTCAAAAAAAGGAATTTCTTGCAACAAACTGAGTAGAATAAATGAACAAAGTTGATTGTATCTGAAAAAATCTGCTTTATTCAACAACTATAAGGAAGGCTAGAAGTATTTTAGTGTCAAGTCCTCTCACATCACAATTGATCACTGCATTGACCACTTCTGGAGTCAGTATTGTTTTCAGCTAAGCATTCAGCGAGTAGAATCAAAAATGAGTAAAAAAGATCTGGCCTCAAAATTTTTTTTTTTTCCTTTTTCCCTTGCTGAGGCAATTGGGGTCAAGTGACTTGCCTAGGGTCACACAGCTAGGAAGTGTTAAGTGTCTGAGTCTAGATTTGAACTCAGGTCCTTCTGACTCCAGGGTCTACCACACCCAGTTAGCTCTCCCTTTCAAATATTCTTTATGCACTTATTAGTTCTGTAACCTAATAAAATCACTTAATCTCTTTATTTTCCTCAACTGTAAAATGGGGATAATAATAGCATTGTTATGAAAAATCAAATGAGACAATATTTGTAAATCATTTAGTACCTAGCTAGTTGGTATCATTTAAATGCTTGTTCCCTTTTCTTCCTTTTACATTATTATAAAAATTGTTTTTCTGGTTCATCTTTGCTTTTCCTTGGATTGGTTCATATAAGTCTTCCCTGCAAAAATAATAGCTTTGAGGATCTTATCAAGAAGTATAATCAATAAATATCCTCAAAACTTGAGGATATGTATATCTTTTCCTAGTTTCATCTCAAATCTATGCAGCTTTGTACCAGAGATTTACAACACACAAGTTATCACATTGGTTTATGACACTGAGTCCACATTTATTTTATCCGTCAGTATCATCATCATTGATCTCAGTTAAATGATCCAATGGAACACTATCTTAACTTGCTACACCTGGTGCTGTTAGGGAACCAAATGAAATGAATGAAATTCCTTCAATGTTGTAATTGCCTCCAGTTTCCAAACTTATTAGATTTCTAATAGAATGAGACCACTTAACTTTGAGCTAAGTAGGAGTGGTCCTGAACTAATTTTCAACTCAACTCAATAGAGGGTATATATATAGTTAGTCCCATCAAGATAACAAAATGGAACCACTTTATCTTGATTCCCTGAGGCAGGCCTCTCCCAGAGAAGAGCTTCTCAATAGTTCAAGGAGAGTTTCTCCCTCCCCAAACTCAGAGGTTAGTTTCAGGTTTCCCCCCATCACACCCATTTTCACCCTGATTTTCTCATAAGACAAACGAATATTCTCTGAATGCTGCTCCACTGGCTGTTTACTCAGTAAATATTTATTAAGCACATAGCATAATGTCATGGGCAATCATATATTCAGTAATTTTAAGTTTTATCCAATTCTATATTATAGACTAACACAATATATTATTCTTTTACTATAATCAGTAAATGTTAAACAAATATGGCAGGAAAGTCATGACAAAACTATAATAGGGTTTATTAGCTAATAGAGTATTAATCTGATAATATCTCATAATGTTTGAAGAAGAAAAAAGATATGTTTTCTAGTTAGCTGAACTTATAGAGGTAAGAACAATAATTTTTTAAACTCTATTTTTTAAGTTCAAACATTTTATACATAATATTGAGAGTGACAATCTTAAATTTGAATTCCTCATTACTTTGTGTGTAACTATTTTTCTATTTTGTTTTGTTTCTTCTTTCTTAAAGATTGCTTCTTAAGTTATTCCTAAGAGTATGCATAAGATTCTTGAGTTTGTGCCTGAGACTCTCTTCCCCCACTACTTTAGGCATCATTTAATTCTACTTAATTAATGTCAGTTACATCTTGTCTGAGTCAAAGTCCTCATTTACACCACCACTTTTTAATCTGTTGTCCTTTCTAACCCTGCAAATGGAAAGTACTTTCACTTAGAATCAACAAGTTTAGAAGATTCATTATGGCTTTTTACAACTTTTGATTTATATTTTTAAAAGAATCTAAGTTGAGATAAAACTGTTTCTTATGCATACTTGGTCAGTATATTCTGAATTAAGGACATTATTGATATGTAAAAAATTACTTTGTTAATTAGTACTCAAAATATTTCTTTTAATTTTCCTGTATGCCCGAACTGTGGATCAAGTAGCCACTTGTAAAGCTTTCTAACAATTACAGTAAAACAATTTTAATTTGGAGGAGAGATTTGGAGGCATCAGAATCACGATGTAAAACATAGTCTCATCGTAACAGTGACTGTACATAGTAGGCATAAATTAATATTTCTTTTTAATGATAATAACACTATTGATATAAAGATCTGTGACTATAACTGTACTAGTTTTTGGGAAAACATTTACAGATGAGTATAATTTATAATACCAGACAAAAACAGCCTTATTAATATTGCTTCTTAGCAAAGAATAGATTCCACATGTAGTTGGAATGGAAAGGAGAACAGTCTTTATATTGGCTTCTTTATGTTTGACCTTTCTTAATAGATCCTTTTGTTTAATGGATCTGTAGTAATAACCAGTATAGTTTTTTGGAAAATGGGTATATATCTCTTAGTAAAGTTTTAGTGTTTGGTCTTAGATTTTAAAACATCCTCAGCAGTATTTTTTTTTTTGGGGGGGGGGTCATCATAAGGACAGTTTTGTTTTATTTCTTAAATCTACAAAACTGCCCAATAAATTTGCACTTGTACTCTAGAAACAATTGGAGTCATAGAATTTAGAGTTTGAAAGGACAATACTTTCTCTTTATTTTATAAAGAAATTAAAGCCCCAGGGGGCAGCTAGTGGCACAGTGGATAGAGCACAAGCCTTGAAGTCAGGAGGGGACCTGAGTTCAAATGTGATTTCAGACACTTAACACTTCCCATCTGTGTGATACTGGGCAAATCACTTAACCCCAATTGCCTCAGCAAAAAAAAAGAAAGAAAGAAACTAAAATCCCCAAAGCTACATGACTTGCACCAGTCATTGAGAAACAGTCAGGGTTTGGGCTTAAGTCTTCAAGACATCAAATTTAGTTGAATTTTCCTACTATATTACTACATTTCCTCTAATTTCAATGTGTATGTTTGAGAGAAACAAGTCAATATGTGTATTTCAAATATGTGTACATATGTGTTAACCTATAGTGAACATGTGCTAAAAAAGAAAACTGAAGCAAACACACATATTTTGCATCGGTATATATATTATAGTGGATTTTAGTAAATTTTTTTTTTCTAGTGGAGAGAACACTTGGAGTCAGAAGATCTGGGTTTTTGACTCTACCATTTCAGGAAAATCACTTAACTCCCTTTCTGAGTCTCAGTTTCTTTCTCTGCAAAATGTAGATAAATAGTACTTCACAGGATTGTTATGAATGAAATGTTTGGTAAACCTTAAAGTATGATTTGAAATATTAACTTTTATTATTACATATCACAATATACAACACAACATATATAAACATATGTAGCATATACATTTATACTACATATAAGTTAAATTCTGTAAAATGTGAATTTTTATAAATGGAGAGGCAGCCTGGTATAATGGAATCAGGAGTTCTAGATTTGAAGCTTAGTTTAGATACTAAATAGCTGTGTGACATGTGAAGATTATTTTCAACCTCTCTCTGAGCTTCAGTTCCCAAATTTGTAAAAATGAGGATAATATTACTTTGTCTATGTGTTTTGTTTTTTGCTAAGGAACATGTGTGTATATGTATGCTTTATATGCATATATAATTTGTAATCTTACATATTTATTTTCACCTGTAATTATTGGATCCTCTTTATATTTTCATTTTCTCTTCACTATTATTAAATTTTAGTAGCTAGTCCATTGGAAAAAATGGCCAGAGAATGGAAATACTGTATTCAGTTGCATGAACTTGGACCTTTCTTTATGGAAGGTTGCTGTACTTTGAGCTTTTTATTAGTATGACTGTAATAAAATTATCATAGTTTCTTTCCTTAGCAAAGGTGTTGGAACCTCTTGGTATATTAGAGCCTGAAATTGGCAAGAATCCTAATTTTTTTTCATTCTTCAACTGAGGTCATTATTATAGGCAAAATGCATATTTGTAATTAAGCAAATTGCACATACATTGCAACATGTCAAATCCATACTATGTATCAAATGAAAATGGTTATTGTCCATTTCCAAAACCACTTTTTTAATGGATATTAAGAGTATAATTATTTTTTAATGTTAAGAAAAACCACAAGAGTAAACGCTGCATGCATTTTCTTCTTGTAGCTAGTTCTGAAGCTAAAGGTGGCTTTATTTTTACCCCTAAACCAGTTTCGGCTGTTATTACTTGGAGCTTAGTCATCTTTTACGTAGCTGAGCCCTATTAAGAAGGCTGTACCGCCCCTAAACTCTGCTAGATTGTAGCCACTAGCAACCAGGCTGCAATAATTTCCCTTTGATGACATCATTGGCAGTGGAAGGGCCGGCGGTGGCTGTAGCCGCGGAGCTGCCGCCGTTCTAAGCCGGATCAAATATGGCCCCTTCACAGCCCGCTGCCGCGGTGGAGCTGGGGCTCTCGGGCTTTTAAGCAAGCAAGTCCGCCTTCTTTCTGTTTCTGTTTTTTTCCCCTACTCCTTCTCTTTCTTTTTCTGCCTTTTTTTTTTTTTTTTCCAATTTTAATTCTACTCATGGATATTTCTTCCGATCCTTATTTGCCTTACGATGGGGGAGGAGACAACATTCCCCTCCGAGAATTACATAAAAGAGGTAACACCGGGGTCGGGGGCCGCGCGTGTGGGCGGCTGTGCTGGGCGGGCGGCCTGAACTAACCTTCACGGCTCTCCTGCAGCCCCCGTTTCCATCTTCTTCCTCCTCTTTCCCTCCCCTTCCTTCCCTTCTTCCCTCGTTCCTTCCCCTCCCTCCTCCCTCTCTCTTCGTCCTTCTCTCTGTCTCTTCCCCCCTCACCCTCCCTTCGCCCTCTTCCTCCTCCTGACAGAGGCTTTGGTGCTTTTGTAGCCGTGGTGGTGGGAGGTGGGAAGGGCTCGGGATTCCAGTCTTTTCAGACCTTTGTGCAGTGCAGTCTCTGATTTTTTTTTTCCCTGTGGCAATTTAATGTTGCTTCTATTCACATCTGGAAATTCCTCCATCTTCCTACTATAGCACGCATATTTATTACTTGTTTTACTGGTTTACCAAGACTGTATTGGTTAATATTGGGGGAAAAAAACCTCATCATTGTAGGAACATCCAATTACCGTGAAGCTTTTAAATTGCCCTTTACATTTAATGTAAATTTTTGATTCTCTTTTAAATTACATGATAATGGAGAACATATCTTTGATATTTTTCTTAAACTTGCCAGGAATTTCATTGTAAAAACATTATGGAAATATTTTTGTTGTTAGCTCTGCACATTGGATAAATAAGTTTGGTTTATGTAAAAAGAAAAATCACATTGCATTTCTTGACGTAAGTTTTTTGGTCAGCAGTTCATCATCTGTTAATAATGGTGGATTTTATTGCCCTCATTTTCATAGTGCAAAAAGTCTTGCCACCTTTTAATGTTTTAGAAAGCTTTTGACTGACATTTTTTGCATCTTTTAGGAACAGGGCATGGTTTTTAAATTGAAATTCACTTTGAATTTATTTGAACTTTACATGGAAAAATAATTAGGTCTTTTTTTTTTTGTCTTTTCAGCCTATAGATTTCAAGTCATTTTGTGTGCTTTTGTATCTTTTTATTTTGATAGCAATTTGTGAGAATTATTAACTCTTTATTATCCTATAATGTTTTGGATGATTTTTCCATTTTAAAATAATGAACTTGTTTACCCTAAACGTGACTTAATTTTAAAAAATTAATCTTAAATGACTTTTTTGTTCACAAATAACTCATGTTTCTCAAATGCAGTTTTACAAACAGCCCTTTCTTTAAACAGAAAAAAAGGTGAAAGCTAAAAAGAAGGTGAACTTGTTCACCAGTTGTAATGTTATTCACTGCATGATAATCAAGCAATAAAACAAGACAGCCTGTGTTTTCACTATGAATGATAAGGCAGGGGATCAAGACATTTGAATTCCTTAATGTAAAACCTGTCAGCCCCTATGGTACTTTTTTTATAGTGTTTTTTTTTTTTTTTTTAATAATCAACTAATGTAAATAACACCATGGTTCTATTGTGGGAATTAACATAATCATTACTAGCAGTTCACTCTGAGGTACTTAATTTGTAATATTTTCAATCAGTATTTAATAATCATGCTAATTTTAATATCAAGCCTGTTGAGTTCTTGAGATTATTTTATCAGTGTCTATGATGGGAGATCTTAACTTGAAGTCCCTAACCAAACAAACAAACAAAAAATTGATAGCTATTTCAATTTACTTGGGTTTTGTTCTAATGTTATATCTTTTACTTCATGCATTTGAAATATTCTGAGAAGGATTTTTACAGACTTCACCCAACTGTATTCATTATACAAACATGATTGTCTCATTGATCTGTAAGATCCCTAAAGATTAGGAGTAAGATGATCATGAATTTATTTACTAGCTTCAGCAGTATTAGAGTGGCTGTGGAGGAGAGTTTATTTCTGAAACTTGAAAAAGAATTTTTATGACAGAAAAGATAATATGAGGCAGGTTTAAGCCATTAAAGCTTTAAGCTCCAGTAAGATTTCTGTAACGCTGTACTTTTACAAGGAGTTTACTATAAGTATTTTTTTAAAGCCTCTAAACCAATGTATTATATAGGCTAAGCATATAACTAGGTTATTTGAAAAAGGTATAAATGAATGATATATTGTATTATTTTATGGAAGTGAGGTTGTTTGTAATGCCCTCTCTCTCTTTTTTTTTTTTAAGAATAGGTTTGAAAAGTATTTACCGTGATTACCCACATGATGTCTCGTTTATGTTAACAGAGCCAGAATCTGGACAAAGGGATAATAAAGTCACAGTTTAATTTTTTCTATGCTTTCATGTGTGCATTTGAGAGAGAATATTGAAAGACTGATTTTATTTTTTCTTCCTTAAAACAAACTAACCATAATAAAAATCCTTTACTTAAAAATTCTATAATTCATGTTCCATTGATCATTCAGCTTTATTTTAACCTATTAAAGATATAATCACATAATGATTTGACATTAATTTTTTTAAAAATATATTTGATTGACATCTAAATATATAATTGACAACTTCCTTAGACACTATCAGAAATGCAAATCCTTCCTTTCCAGGAGAACACTTTAGTAGTATATATAACATATATACAGATTATTACAAAATTGGGAAAGTAAAGTGGTATGGATACAAAGTTCTGTTGTAATGCAGAGAAAGAAATGTTCTCTTCTGGATGATTAGAAAATATTTCATAGAAGATGGCATTCAAATTGGGCTTTAAAGAATGGGTAGAATTTTCATAGGTTGAATTAGGAGAAGAATCCTTCTCAGATGAAGAGACTAGTTTGATTGAGCCAAAGTGAAGAAATGATAAAGGAAAAGGCATGTTTAATTGCTTAAAAGCCAAATGTTTCTACAAATGTATTGGCTGCAGAAGCAGACAAGGATGTGATTGGAGAGATCTTACACATTTTAGGTACTTGATGAGTTATTGTTGACAAGATGTATACCCCTAAAATGGAGAAAAAGGCTTTGGAGCCTTCATCTTCTTAGATAAAGCTTCACATATTTCTTATCGTTCAGAATCTGTGTGGCAGGTAGGAATACAGGTTATTGGTTCACTTGTTGATGATTGAGTTTCTTCACTCCATTACATATACGTTGCATTTCATCAGTTAGGATTCTTGATACCTGATTAAGAATTCCAGGTAGATCTATGCTCATAACTCCAAAGGGAGATCTTGTAGCTCATTTAGTATACTGCCATGGGACTATTGTGGAAACAGTTTTAATAAACTAACTTCATCTAAATAGAAAATTAAATTCCTAGTGATTTTTCATTCCATAATATACCTGGCACATAATCTCTTAAAGATAATCATTTTAATTATGTACAATCAGAAGAAATAATATTTATTTGCTGTCAGGGATTTTATTTTTGCACTTAAATAAGAATAAGATGACATAGCTACAGTATGTGAGGCCAATCTTAATTCCTTGTACTTTGCTGTCTAAAATTAACTGGTATTCGAATGTGGTTAATTTTATACTAAATCATGGTATGCCACAAACTCAGAAGACTTGAGTATTCATGACCTTTTAACTTATTAGGGGACCCCTTCCATATTTTTCCTTGTACGTCTTGTTTTTTGGGGAGTTGTCTTTTTTCATAGGTGTAAGGTTTTGTTTTGTTTTTTTAAAATCATGTTACTTTTCCAACTATTGAGATTTCTTTGTTTCTTTCATATCATGAATTCTTAAGCTTAGTTATGTCTCGGACATTATGCCTTTTGCTTCAATTTTAATGTTGAGAAAAATGTTAACATTAAATGACTTTATTTTATATAAAATTATACTTTATATAATTAGTAGTTATTCATGGAGAATTGGTAGTTTATTTTGCTGAGTAGATTTTTATTTCCTAAATTCTGGAGTTGTATTTATCAACCAACATTATCTTTCTAACTTATGATGGCTATTTCTTAGTATAAGGCCGAATGGGCATACTAGATGAACCTGAGGTTTAGACCCTTGCCTTTCATTTACTAATTTAACTGTCAAGAAGTGATCCTTATTTTACTTGCAGAATGTTTGAACACTGATTTTTTTTTCCTAAGTATTTTTAAAATGTATGTGATAAAATGTAGTTTTATATGTTATTATATAGAAGCTAAACTTTAATGGCACAGGTTATTTCATTCTTGTAAGGCAATAAGAAGCGGTCTTTATTCTGTTTGATATGAAGCAATAAATTGGTTATTTTTTACAAAAAGGTATAATCATGATGAAGGTGTGGTGACTGATATTTTTTATGAGCAAATTTGGAGGATAATTATAGTGCCCCCCTGCCTTTAGTCCTTGGAGATGGATTAATTTTTCACTTTATTTAGCATTAAAAAAAATTAACAAGTATTCATTTTTTTCTTCAAGAAAAAAATTTAATCTTAATTATGTTATATTTCTAATCATATATAAAGATGGTTTTCAACATTCATTTTTGTAAGATTTGGAATTCCAATTTTTTTTTTTTCTTTTCTTCCTCCCCTATCTACCTCCTCCCCAAAGTATGAGGCAGTCTGATAGAGGGTATTCATGTACATTCATTTTTAACCTATTTCCATATAAGTCATGTTGGAAAAGAAAAATCAGAACAAAAGGGGAAAACCAGGAAAAAGGAAAAAAAAAACCCAGCAAAAAAAAAGGTGAAAATAGTATACTTCTATCCACACTCAGTCTCCATAGTTCCTTCTTTTTCTTCAAGAGCCCTTTGTTGAATATTATTTTTATTGCATTGTGATTAATCAGTGATGGGTGCTTAGTATTTTATGCTTTTCTAGATTTTTGGTGAGGTCTTTTGATCCCAATACCTGGTCAGTTTTTAGAGGACATAATCTATGAATGAAGTAAAATTAAAATTGTTTTTGTTTCCATTCATTAATTGCTAGAAAACCATCATATCTACTTTTTCTAAAGTTCTGTTCAGATCCTTAAATTCTTTTGCTTAGATTTGTCTGAGTCTAAAAGGGATTTATTGAAGTCTCTATTATACTATCCTTCATTTTAATTAACTTTTCCTTTAAGAATTTATACATTGTACATTTTGGTGTGTAATGTATTAAAACGGATGCTGATTTATTGTCTCTGGTGATTTTAAGCAGAATGAAATTTCCTTGTTTCTCTCTATCTTGTCTTGTTCTCTGAAATATCCTTGTTATTTTGGAGTTCAGCTGAAGCATAATGTATTTTGTTATATTTTTCTGTGTGAATCTTCATTTGTCAATTTTTTTTGTAAATAACATATTGTTAAATTCTGTTTGCTAATCCATTTTGCTATCCTTTCATTATAGGTGACTTCATTGAATTCATGTTCATGTTTATGATTGTCAATTGTATATTTTCCTCTATCCTGACATCTTTTACTTTTTTCTTCTCTTTGCTCCTATCCCCCTTTTCACAAATTACAAAATGGTAATTTTATCTGAAACTTTGGATGTGTAAATGAAACATCCTATTTCTATTGTTAAATCTCTTTTCTTTTTCTTACCTTACTCCTGATCCCAGGTTTTTACTTTCTCTCTTAACTTTTTTAATCCTCACAGTTTAATTTCTCTGTTAAGATCTTTATGTATGTGGGAGAAGGGCCAGGGTAGGATCCTAAAGGATATCTGTGATTAGAGGATATCATCTGGAGGAGGATCCAACAAAGGAGATGGAAGAACATTTGAGAAAAGGCCAAACGATATATAAACTAAGACAGAGACAGATTCTTAAACTTTTTTTTATTTGTGACCCCTTTTCTCCTGAGAAATTTTTATATGACCCTGGATATATAGGTATATAAAATAGCTATACAATCCCTGTATGGGGTTGAAAACCAAGTTTAAGAAGCAGGGAAGTGGAGCAGTTTTAGTGGAATGGTAAATTCAGAAGTCAGATTTTTAGGGATTAAGAAGGAAATGAGAGGAGAGAAAGTAGAAATCACTTTTTGTAGATAGTCTTTTCCGGGAGTTTAGCTATAAGGAGCACAAGAGTTAGGGAATAATTGGAATGGAAATATGAGGTGAAGGATTTTTTCATGTAACATAGTCATGTTTATAGATAGTAGGACTGCTAAACATTTCCTAAAATTACTAGTATGAACTTCATGAAAGCTATTAGAAACTGTTGTAAAATTGTCTATATCTCATGTTTAAAAAATAGAGAGCAAAGAAAAAAATTATAAGAATTAACTTGTATGAATAAAATATTGAAGACAAAACTAGAAAAGAAATAGTGTGCAAAAATATTTACATTATAACTAAAATGTGTATATTATGTATATGTGTCTGTCTATCTGTTCCACATGTTACCAGGATTTAAAAAAACAAAACATAGGAAATTGAAGTAGATGTATAATATCATGACCTCAGAAGATAAGTAGTTAAAAGTTATTGTCAGAAAGTTTTCAAAAGAATTGCAGACAGTATGTGACCAAATGTAAACATACTTCAAATCACTAATATTAAGAAATTCAAATTATTTTACCTATGAGACTTCACATCAGGTCCAGCAGATTGATAATAAGAATTTAGTGTTAGAGACTATGTATGGTATGATAGGCATAGTGATTTAGTTTTGATATGGTACACACATTCCAGATTTTAGGAAATATGTAAAATAAAAGACTAAATTGTCTTATATTCCAAATACAACCTGTGAGAAATCTTGGAATACTCTCTGAGTAGCTTAGTTCAAATCTATAATATTCTACTTACCTAATTATACTTAGTGTTTTATTTTCACTGTGAATGATAAGTTCAATACAAAGAATAACAGTCTATTTCAAAAATTCATTCAGATTTATTTGTCTATGCATTTGACTGACTTGGTTTGTTTTCCTTAATATTACCATTGACATATACTTTGAAATTAATTGCCTTTACTTTTTATATATTTCACCTGCTGTCTTTCTATAATTTCATCATCCTTAAATTACATAAGTGAGTCAAAAGAAACTTTCTCCTTAATACAAAGAGAACTAATAAAAGCATAGAATCCTGAAGTTGAAAGGGACCTTAAAATTCATATAAGAAAATGGAACAATCGATATAGAATCAGTGTCAAAGTCAAGATGATCTCAGTCTAAGTTCTGCTTTTGATTCATTGTCTTAGAAGGTAACTCTTAAGAATATAAAACTTTGTTGGCAGAGAGTTTTTCTTATCAAAAGGTTTTTATACTGATGAAATCACAATCAAGAACAAATTATATAATATAACCTACCTCCCTAATGCATCTTTCTCCTCTAAAATGTTTTTGACAAGTAAATATGCAGGCTGTTGGAATACATCAAGTGATAAGAAAATCACTGCCTTATGGGAGACGATACTTTTATTTAAGAAAATATTATTCTGTTACCATTTCTTTTTATTGAAATCACATGGAAAAAATATGGTTATGATAACCTTTCAAACATTTGAGTATTATAATAGCTTTCTCTAGTCAGTTTCCTCTTTTTATTTTTTTTTTTTTGAAGATAGTTTCAATTGAAAGAATTTAAGTCCTTTTACCTTGTAGTCATCCTTTTCTGTATACACTGACAAAAGCCAATACTTTCTAAAATGTGGTAACTAGAACTGAATACAATAATTGAGATGGGTATGACTGGACACACTACCTTAAGTAAGGTAGTATTCCATTCAACTTTTGGACAGCTACTTTAGGAGATGATGCTCTTTTTAACTTTTGGACTGCTCTGAATATTAGCAGTTTAATAGAAAATGTATTTTATGTGAAAGATATTTAGGCATTTGTAATTTGAATTTAGAACTGAAGGAGAAAGACTGAGTTTTATGTAGCTTTTTTTTTTTCCTTTGAGATTATAGCAACATTCAGAGTACATGGGAACAGAAAGGAAGCTTTTTTTTTTTTTTTTTTTTTTTTGTGAGCTCTTCAGTGAGAATGGGAAAATATGGAGAGGCACAGAAATCTCTGACCACATGGTTATAGTATTCTTAAAGCTACCATGTCGTGAGAGAGGAGGCGTTTATTTTTAAAAATTAAGTATTAAGATTAAATTTTCTTGCAGCATGTTTGATGACTTGTTTTTAATCTATGCTAGAAAGGACTCAAAGTTATGTGTTTAAGTGAAAAAGTGGGAATTTAGAAGTCTGGGTTTGTTATTTATTTTTTTGGGTAAAATGACAACTTCTGGGCCTCAGTTTCCTGTCTATAAAGTAAGAGTGTGAGATCAGATCATCTCTAGGGGTCAGTTTTTATCTAACATAGGACTTTTCATAGACATTTTCAAAGTACTTTTCATAGAATTAATGTGAAGTAAGAGAGTAGCATATTTTAGGATCATGAAAGGGAAGGTTAATTTGTTTTTAAGTCTAGACCTGCAACTTGATTTATGTAGACAGGTCCCAGTGATGAAACTCCCTCCCAAATCAACAATTCTAAAATACTGGTTTTAGAAAATTGGCACTCATGATATTGAGAAATTAAATGATCTGTCATGGTCACACAGTATATATTAAGGGCAGGGAGAGACTGAACCCAGGTTTTCCTAACTGATTCAATCTTCTGTCATGCTGCTTTTCATTAATTAAATATGGAATGTCACATTGCCAGAAAACAGAAAATATTTGATCTTATTATACATTTGCATTTTTTTATTTTAAAAATATACATTATATTGAAAACCAGTTTCCTGCTGTAGCTATGACTGTGTACTTGGTTTGAAAGAAGCAAATAGTCTTTGTTTATTTGCTTCCTATACATCTTCTGGTTTCACGACCTGCTTTAAAAAAAAAAAAAAACTACAGGTAGCAGACTTGGTAGTCACTTTTCTACTTACTATCACTATTGCCAGCATACCAGCATTGATGATTTTTTCCCCTCAGAATTTAATTCTAATAAGAATTTGTTAGAAAACATTTACCAGACATATATGTGGCAGAAATGGGCAGTAAAAAAGAGAGAGAGAAAGACTTTCCAGACATGTTTCCTATTGGTACCTGGTTTCTGTTTAATTTGCTTTTGCTAAGATGAAAGGAAAATATAATAGCCTTTCAGAGAAAGTTCAGTGGCTTTTCTTGCTTTGTTCTTTTCTGGCATTGATTCTCCCTCATCCTTTCTCTTTTAGCTCATTCTTAGTTTAAATGCACAACTAAGCTTTATTTCAGTGTGATCTAAGTACGGTGTGTACTGTTTTGCAAATTACAAGACATATATTTACAGTACCAAACAGGCTCTTGAGGAAAATAGTTCTGGATCATAGGCATGAAGGACCTGTTCTGCCAGTTACTGTGCTGGACAAAAGTGAAGGTAGTTCTCTCAAATATCTGAGTGTAACTCAGTATGGTGAGTGATCACCATATAATAATTCTTAAAAAAGGGGGGGTGGGGGCTGGAAATATCTCTAGGAACAAAATGAAGGCTGCTTATGTGTTCTCAAAAAGCATGAGTCTGACCAGTGGAGCAAGCAATGGAAAGGAAGGATAATGGAAAGCCTTGAGGACAGGCTTAACAGTTTAAATAGTCCCTAATGCAAATACCCCTCCCACCACTGACCCTCATCCTCATTGGCTGAGGGTCTTACATTCTAAATGCAGAAACTACCCAGGAAATTGAACTTTGGCCAATAAGTACAAAGCTGTCCATATTTGATTGAGGTAGGAAGAAAATGATATCATGGAAGAATAGTAGGAAGAGGAAGTAGGTATGTCCTTGGGTCAATGACTAAGGACTACCTTCAGGCCTATCCAACTCTGGTGGATGAAGCCACCAAGACAACCAATATAATGAGCTTCCATCAACTAGAGTCTTTGCAGATGGACCTTGGTGGCTTACTCAGCTGTCAGGACTTTCTGCCCACTGAGAACTGTATTCTCAGTACAAAACTCCATTTTCCACAGATCTCCCCGCAGGAATAATATTCTTTTCCAGTGCTGTCCTCTCTTTATCCTCACCTATTTCACTAACCAGACTTTATGCTTCCAATCCCCTTAATAAACCTCTTTTATCAATCTAGGTTTTTGGGTCTGTAAATTCCTTTACAGAGAATCTCTGCGCCACCAGAAAGGAGTCCCCCAAACTCCCTACCCTTGCACTGAATCTCAAGGGATTTCAGGGGAGTCAAACCTATCCATTTGGTTCCCTGAACCCTGAACCTGTCATTATACCTTATCATTTAACTCCCTGAGCACCAAAAACCCTAATTTCATTTTGGTTCCCTAAATCTAAACCTCATCAATCTCACTCCGTCTCGTTCAGTTGCAACAGCACCTTCTAGGTGGGAAGATGCAACATATACTTAGATAATTTAACACAAAATATATATAAAAAATATGAAGTGATGGAATGAACACACTAAATCTCTGGGAAGTAGGAAGTACTGAAAGGAAGTAGTACTTAAACTGAACTTTAAAAGGAGGTAAGGTCCCAAAGATGCAGAGGTAAAGAAAGGAGTATTCCAGGAATGAGGGATATCCTATGCAAAATTGTAGAGATGAACTTTTTGATGTGATAGGCCAATTTAGTTAAAGCATAGATATATTAGAGACAGTAATGTGTGATAAGTCTGGTAAATTAGGCTACAGCCTGAAAAGAAGAATTTTAAATAACAAACTAGACATAATTGTATTTATTTTAGAGGGACTAAAAATCATCATGATTAGAAAGCGATATGGCCAGATACAATAGATTCTTGTAATTCTCAGTAATTATGGTTTATATATTCACTTTGAACACTGAATTTTTGGAACCATTGCTTGTGGTGGTGTGTCAGACAGGTCAAGTGCAAGCCCCCCTTCCCAATCTAGTGAGCTAATCAGAGACATCATCAGGTATGGAGAGAAAGCATTTATTTAATCCCTTAAGGGAGAGGACCAAGCACACCTGGGAGCCATCCTCACCTTGTGCTCCTGGAACCTGACCTGGTTCTGGCTTGTCCAGGGTTTAAAAGCAAAAGACTTGAGCCTTCTCATTGGATAGACTAAAAGGACATAACCAATGCTGGCTGCCTCCCACAAGTCACATCACTTCCTGTATCTCAGGTTCAAAGTTCATTCCTTCAGAGAGTAAATGACCTCCCCCAAGGTCCAAAGTTCTGGGAACAGGGATCATAAGACAATACTGAGAAATATTTCATCTAATCAGTCCCCTTCAGTAGAAACAGATCCCTGTGAACCTCTAATTACCACCTTTACTTTAGCAACTTCCAGAGCAGCTTTACCTACTGATTGGTGAATTTCATCTTCCTTTTTCTAGATGTGTGACATGTTGATTCATTAACATTGAACTCATGGCCACAGCACAACTCATGCCTGAACAAAACTTACCTAACACATTTTTTCCAATAAGACATATAACCTTTTTGTACTTAGAACTAGACAGCACTTTAGTAGTATTATGTTTGGGGTCCATTTTTAGACAGTGAAATTAGCAACAAAAAGCATAAAAATGTGAAAAACATGGTACTGAAAAGACCATGAAAAGGACACTTGTTGATATTAAAAAAGCTGAAACAAGAAGGCAGAGTATTGCCTTTTTTGATTAAAGCTGGGAATGTATACATACTGAGCAGCCCAAATTTTTTGGTGCACTACGAATATTGAGTTTTACAGGAAGTCTCTATTGACTCCAGTTGCTAACTACTTGATGTTTGACTACTGTGTATTCTCTTTATATTTATTCATATATTTATGTATGAACTTGTTGTCTCTTTTTTAGAATGTAAATTCCTTCAGAGTAGGGATTCTTTCATCATTTGTTGCATTATTTGTATTCCCAGCATCTAGCACAATGTTACATAGTATTTAATAAATGTTTGAGTTAGTTGAGTGACTGGTTGATGATGATTTTACTTTTTCTTTGGGTTATGAGAGGCTTTTTTTTTTCTCCTCTGAAGATGAACCCTGGTCATCTCTATTTCTATAATATCTTTGGCAGGGTTATTTCTCCTTTGCTCTTTTTTTTTTTTTTTTTTTTTAATTTATAGCAATTTGTTATTATAATCATCATTAGTTTTGGGGTGTGGGGATGTTGCTTCTGGGCTCAGGCCTTTCTTACTATTGTTTTTTGAGCTTTGTACTGGGCACAAGTTCTATACTCTTTTCCATCTTCTAAGACTTAGCTTTAGTCCCCCTGACATACTATACTGGAAATGATTTTGCTCTCCGAGGACCCTGCAGTGGCTGTAATCTTCAATATTCCTTTTCACCCAGGACCATATCCTTGCAGCGTAGCTGAGCCTAGTGTTTCTACAGATTCCCACAGTCTTCTCTGATTCAGATACGAGACCTCAACACTGCCCCAGAGGTAAAAATTCCTGATATGTGGCTCAGAATGGTGAGGGGTCGGTCACCATTTAATAAAAAGCTGGAGAGATCTCTAGGAGCAAAGCAAAAGTTTATTTTATGTTCTTGGAAGTGGGTGTCCCTCCCACAGAGCAAGCCATCGAAGGAAGGAGGCACCTTTTAGGACAGGTTTGAGACTTTAAATAGTCCCTAACACAAACACTCCTCCCACCACTGACCATCATCCTCATTGGCTGAGGGTCTTAAATTCTAAGTGCAGGAACTACCCAAGAAATTGAACGGGACCAATAAGTACATAGTTGCCTGTAATAGAGCCAAATGGGAAGAAAATGATATCATGGGGATATTGCAGGGAGGGGACTTTCTGCCCTTGAGTCAATGCTCAAAGACCTTCAGGCCTACTCCAACTCTGAAGTAGATGAAGCCTTACTCATTTTCACAACTGTTTTGAGACTGCTTCACTGAGTCAAAGATTATCTCCCAATCCAGCTATCCCCAGGGCTCTGGCTGCTGCAGAGTTAGCCTTGAGGTATTTATACTTAACTCTGGGCAAACTTCAGCTCTGAGATATTCAGATTGGTTGTTCCAGGAGAATAATCATTGCTCTGCTCCAACTCTGATTAGTTTGTTTTTTGCTTCTCTACATTCATCCTGAACCAATATTTTGTCTCCACTGTGGAGGAAATCTAAGAGCTTGCAATTTAGAACCTACTCTGCTAAGTCTCTTCGTCCTCTCCTACTTTAGCTTCCCATTGTGTTAAAAACAAATTTGAAATGTTCTATTTATCACTTAAAAAGGGTTTTCTTAACCTAGCCCCTTCCTCATCTTTTTGGTGATCTTACACTTTATTTCCAAACATGTACTCTTTCATGGAATGGCCAGGTCAGTGTCATTGGATTAATGAGCCTCTCCATTAATGAGCCATCTTTTGGCTATATGCATTCTTCCTTTTCATTTTTTTTTTTCCTACTATTTCTCTGTCGAATAAAATATATTTCTGAACAACACCTTGTATGGGATGTATCTTTTCCTCCTTTGACCAGTTTAGGTAAGTGAGGTTCAAGTGTCAGCAGTTCTTCCTATCCCTTTCTGCTTGTTTGTTTAGACTTTCATTTATAGCCCCCAGTTATGTAAGATAATTTCCCCTTAACTTTCCTTTCCCAAACTTCCATTTTACATTATATTGCTGTTCTAAGTTAACAATTTTTATAAAGAATATCTAGAAGTAGTAGAATCATTCCCATTTTTTTCTATCTAATTAAATTCCTTCTATAACTGCTGAGATGGGGCATTTCAGAGGGGCTACCTACATGTCCCACATTAGAATGTAAGTAGTTGATCCTTGATTAGCCTTTGCATTTTTTGTTTGTGTTTGCCTTTTTACCTTTCTCTTAATGCCTGCTTTTCATATTCTAAACTCTGCTCTTTTCGTTTCGAAACAAGCGTTTCTTGTGAGTCTTGGATAGGTTATTCTTTGTTGTAAACCTATACATATCCTTTGCTTTCTCGAATATTGTATTCTAAGCTCTCTGTTCCTTTATAGCGGTGGCTACTAGAGTATGTTCCTGACTTCTTGGTAATTAGATTCTTTTCTTTCTCACTGCTTGTAGTATTTTTATTTTTTCCCCAGTCTTTTGACTTTGTTTTAGTATTTTTTAGTGTCTCATTGAGTTATTGGTATAAATATCTTTTTAACATTTAGAGAATTTTATTACTTAGGCAAGATTAATTATTCTCTTTACATTTTTTCTCATATAGTTCTTATTTCTTTTCCCACCCTTTCCCTTCCAGCATTCTTATTTAATTGATACAAACATTGTAAACTTAAAAGAGAAAAGTACTTGCTTCATCTTTCCCAGGAATTTTAGTTGAAATTGTCTCCAAGTTGCATTTTTCTTTGAGGTTTTTGTCTTAAGCATCCTTATTGTCACAATATTTTCTCTCTCTGTGTGTGTGTATGTATGTATTTTTCTCATTCTTCCAGCCTATTTCCTTATTTCAGACTTGATGTCTGATGACCTCACCAGAGGCCCAAGAAGGTTTGGGCTGGTCCGCTGCTGCTTTCTTGGAGTATTGACTGTTGTGTTACTTCATGATCTCAGGGACAGCTCAGGTTAAGGACCTGCAGTTCATTATTCTCGAAGTGGTCTGATCCAGGGAAAAGACTGATAGTTTCCTCTAGTTTGAGTTCTATAAATTCTGGACCTAGGTTGAATTTGAACAGCAGTAGATTGTTGATAGATTTAGCTACTTGTCAGATAATTGGCAAACTGTCTTGAATCAGAGTAATGGAATTGAAGACTTCCCTTTAGTCTGCGATTCCTGCCTTAGTTATTCTTACATGTTTCATATCATAACCTGGAACTGAGATTCTACTCATCTTCTGGGGTTTGAGCTACACTGCTACTGCTTAATTTCTTTCCTATGTAAACAGATCTGGTACCTATGACATTTCCTTAAGCTCTGTATTCAGGTTCCATCCTCAAATTTTATTGGATCTGTGACCCCAGAATAGTGAGCTATGAAGCTGTTAGTTGACACATATTCACAGATCCTGCAAGAAGTTGTAATTTTTCAGTATTGAGTCACATTCCCAGAATAAGACCTTGGGGAGGACATTTACTCTCTGGAGGAATGAATTTTGAACCTGAGATATAGAAAGTGATGTGACTTGTGGGAGGCAGCCAGCGTTGGTTATGTCCTTTTAGTATATCCAATGAGAAGGCTCAAGTCTTTTGCTTTTAAACCCTGGACAAGCCAGAATTAGGTCAGGTTCCAGGAGCACTTGGTGGGAATTGGGATGGCTCCCAGGTGTGTGTCTGGGCCTCTCCTTGCAGGGATTAAATAAATGTTTTCTCTTTGTACCTGATGATGTCTCCGATTAATTAATTGGATTGGGAAGGGAGTCTTATATCCGACCAGTCCCACACAGTTTATGGGGGCTTGTCCTGGATCTGGCTTCCCAGAGAGACGGCTGGTGGGCCCCTGATTCAAGGTAGGTACCAAGCTTGGGTTTTCCAGCTGACCTTGAGATCAGACTCTCAGCCTCCCTCTCTGTGAAGAATGGGCCTAGGAGAGGCTCAGATAAAAACAGAAGGCACAAGGCTTCAAAGATGAAACCGCTGGGTGTGAGATAAAGCCAGGTAACTTATGCATGCATAATCCTAGAGGCACTGTCTGTTAACGTGTCCTTAGAACTCTCCTTGTGGTCCCTGGGATCATCAAGCCTTGGGTGATCGAGATTAAGGAGTTCTGTTAATGACACATGATAGGGGCGCTCTATGGTTGGCTATGAAGGTAGGCAACTCCTTCTGACCCTGGTCTGCCATGCTGTTGGGGGGAGGGGGGGGTTGGTGCGGAAGGGGGTCAGCTGTGCATTTACTGGAGATCAGGGGTGAGATTGGATGCTCTGAGAGAGAGCAGTCCAACTCAAATCTTCGGAGCAAAAAGGAAAAAAAAAGTGCACTGGATATTTTTTTGTTGTATATGGCAAAGTGGAGAAGAGATGATATCTTCCATGTTATTTCTGTGTGTCTTTGTGCAGAATATCCGTTATGTTTGTTCTATGAGCTAGAATTTGTTAAGAAAAAAAAACTTTCCTTTAGGCTTCAACCCTGGCCAAAGTTGAAACTTTAGGAAAGTCCATCGGGAATAATAGTTAGGGAATTTGGCTATTGGTCATTTCAAAATTCTAAAGCAATTCAATTAAACTGGGAAGGATTGAGAAGAGAGAGTGAAGATGGTAATTTCTTTTCCCCTCCCATGTGGGGCCAGGGGGAAAGAAACTATTTAGTGAAATTCATTATTTTAATATGTTTGCAAAAGCAATTTTATATTATTGGGAATTTAAAGCTGTATTTGATTGGATTTTAAGTCAAACTATAGGTTATTAAAACAAAATGCTGGTAACTTACCTTAGGGGAGATTGGGTTTGTATCTCCCTACTTAGATGATACGTTGCCTTCTAGAAGTATTGGGTAATTTGTAAACTATATGTATTAAGTTTTATGAAATTTGTTTTTTAAAGTTAAAAAAAGTGATTTAAAGACAAGAGACAAGAAAGATTTGATTTGCAAAAGCAATTAATAGCTTAAATGGAGTATCTAGTATTGGTTTGGGAGTGTTTAAAGCATGTCAGAGAAGGTTTGAGCAAGTAAGCATTGGGAGGAGAGAGATAGGAGAGAGACAGGAAGAAAGGATGTGAAAGAAGGAAGAAGAGAGGAAATTAGCTTTCCAGAAATGGGGAACTAAAAGGCACAAATCCCTAGTGAATTTGCCATTTGCCAGGGGAAAGGAGAATACTCTATGTGGTTGGGGCCTGTCTTTAGCTGGCAGATTGGATCCTGGGGGAAATGGTACCCTAAAAAGGTTACCTGTGAGAAGTTGGGGCCTACATTTACATGATGTTAATAACAATGTTTTATTTTTATTCTTTTTTAAGTCTATAGCTACTCTAAGAAGTTTGTTGGAACTGTAAACTTTCTTCTGAAAACAACTTATTTCTACTAAGATCCCATCTGTCTAAAGCAAATTATTTAATTATGTGCATAATACTCTCCTTGTTTAAGGAATATGATAAAGAAGAAAAACATAGAGCAGGATTTTAAACTGATCTGATAATTTGATAAGGTTATTTCCAAAAGTTAAAATCTTTTTTTAGAATGAAGAGAGTATTAATGTTAAATCTGAAAGTTTTCTTTTATGTGGAAACAGGATGGACAATAAGGATAAGCTGTATAAGGTATGAACTTTCTAGGATGAATCTCTTACTGTGATCCTTGAGAACTAGATTCATCTGAAGCTTTAATTAATAATTGCTGTAGAAGATAAAGTCTTTTGAGACTGCAGCTGATATTTATTTGGAGTTTTGAATTTGAATGACTGTCTGCATAGATCATCAAACTTCACCATCTGAAAGGAATATGCCACAACCTACTCAGAAGAAGCTGTTACAGGTTGAAGATGAAATTTGGGGGTGAATTTGGAAGGACTATCTTGGTCTCAACTGAGAATAGTCTCAATTTCCCAGTGGTCTTCTTTTGAATGAGAACCCACTTGATTATTCCTGAATCTGGCTTAAGGTGGAATGGTTAAAAAAAATTAGGACAGTTACCTGAAGTAAAAGTGCCTTAAATAAATCATGTCCCTGATTTTTCCTCTTACAGTAAATGTTTCTAATCTGAGCAAGTGGTCTGTGAGATATACAAATCAAGTATGTAGATATTTTAATTTGCAGCCCAGCCCTGGAGGACTTTTTGGTTGCTGCTATATTATATCTTTTAACCCTTTTACTTCCTGGGGCTAGAATTTCTTTACTTCTGCCAAGTACTTGGGGCCACTCCCACTTTGCCTTTTGTTCTTTGTGAGAAAACTGGGAATCTCATCATGCCCTGATTAGGGTGAGTTTTTTTTTTTTTTTTTTAGGACCCTAAAAGTTAAACTAATCTGCCTAGAGCCTTTTACATTGTATGTTGGTGGAAGGCGTGGCTAAGTCCTTGGGGTCTCTGGAACCCTAATCCCTAATTTATTTATCAAAGAGTTATATCTTCAAGTGCCTTTTTCATGTTTTGCATGATCATGGGGAGCTATATGGAAAGAGAACTTTTGACACCCAAAGAGTTTCCCATTAAATATACAGAGAAAATGATTACTGCCAGCTATCCATGGATCCAGAGCGATTTCTGTTGTTTCTTAAATGAAGGGGAATTCACTCCAGGTGAAGGGAAGCATTCTTAAAGATCATCTACCCACGTGGCAACTTTAATTCCCTGACTCCTGTGTTCCCTCATATAACTCCCAAGCAAAGTCCTCCTGAAAAGGGCCCACACATGTGCTCCTTGCTGGGACTTCAAACCGCTTTATTTTGTTAACACCTATAAAAAACCTTGGGTTAAAACATGCCCTTGTAAAGGCTCTAGCGCTAATTTATCACACTCACTGAAGGGCATATGTTCTATCTATTGCCCCTACTCCTTTGAGGAAAACAAACAGTAAGGAAACGAAAGCAAGAATTTGGGAAAAGCATTCTTTGATATCTATCCTAGGAAAGCTGTTAGGATGAGAGGCATTTTTGATAGCCTTATTTCCCTCCCCTCCCCCTCTTCTGGGTGGGTTTCCTGATTACTGTCCTTAGTAACCTCTTTATTAACTCTACTGTAACTACTATTAACTATATTACTCTATAAACTCTATTTATTCTCTCTCTTTTACTCATATTTAGTCTTTGCATTTTAATATACGTGTGAGAGTTGCGTCTTCTAGACTCTGAGCCATGAAATTCCAACTACTTGGTCATCCTGAAAATCACTGATACCTGATTGTGACATTCAGGACCAGATGCTGCTGTGGCGCCCCCCCCCCCCCCCCCCCCCCCCCCCCCCCCCCCCCCCCCCCCCCCCCCCCTCCCCCCCCCCCCCCCCCCCCCCCGCCCCCCAATACAACTTATTCCTCTCCCCTTTTCAGTCCTGACCCCACTGGGTAGTCAGCTCTATGCCCCTGGTCAACCTGAAGCAGCTCCAGAAGATGGAATCTTTGTCCCTTTGTCCCAAATAAGTCTGGGGCTGGACTGCTTGAGGTGTGGGATGTATATGTCGGGGTGAGACATCTTCAAATTGATGAAAAAGAGGAGGGACTGATTGGATGAAGTGTTTCTCAGTACTGAGTCACATGTTCCCAAAATGAGACCTTGGGGAGATCATTTACTCTCCGAAGAAATGAACTTTGAACCTCAGATACAGGAAGTTGCAGGAAGTGACATGACTTGTGGGAGGCAGCCAGCATTAGTGATCATTGATCAAGGATGGTCACATCTTGTTAGTCTATCCAATGAGAGGGCTCCAGTTTTTTGCTTTTAAACTCTGGACAAGCTGGAAGCTGGACAGGTTCCAGGAGCACATGGAGGGAGCATGGGATAGCTCCCAGGTGTGTGTCTGAGCCTCTCCCTGCAGGGATTAAATAAATGTTTTCTCTGTGTAACATTCTCTCTAAAATGTAATGTTCTCTGTTGGGGTTTTCTTGACGTCTCTGGTAGCAGCCTTCATTTCAGTTCAGTAATCACCACACTAGTAGCCAGGGGTTAAAGTTCAAATCCTTTATTGTCTCCCTTCACTTGGGCCTCGGCTAGTTTTTCTGGAGGCCTATCTCTCTCCTGGGTTCTGAGACCTTCAATTCCTGCCTACCTTCTCTGGTTTCTGACCCTGACTCCCAAGGGTTTGTGCTTCAGCCTCCAGCCACAACAAAGGTGGACAACGTGATGAATCTGTCTCAGGCCCTGAGAGCTTCTAGCTTATATTCTCTATACTGAGTATATACCAATCATATCACTAGGAAACCATTATTTGTTGTAGGATTAAATCAATGCTAAACTAGATTTAACCATTGTCTCCTCAATTCCATCTAGTACCTTGTGTCCATAACATCTCCTTGTAGGATTAAATCAATCTTGCTGAACCAGGCTAAATTAGATAACTATTGTCTTTATCAATTCCACTGACTTAGTACCTTGTAAGAATCCTTTGTTTCAAGTTCAGAATTCTGGCCCATAACACTTTGTACCTGATGATGTCTCCTGTTAGTTAATTGGATTGGGAAGGGGGGAGGGCAGGTCTTAGACCTGACCTGGCCCATACACTAGTATCGATCTGGAGCCTACTCTTGTCCTTGGCCCAGTTCCTGCAGTGCAATGTTCTTTGCTGTAGTACTCCTGGCCAGATCCTGTGCCTAATATCCACAGACTTCTCCATCTACTTATATTGAACTGGGCTAGACAATAGTATTTTTTCTCGAATTTGGTTTAGTATATTTTCTTTTTCTTACAGTTTTAACATTCTTTTTTCATTTTCAAATTGAGTTCCAAATTTTCTTCTTTGTAGCCTCATTAAGAAGGCAAGCAATTTAATGTAGGCTATATGTGAATAAACACCTCTTCCCCCAAAAAACAAGAAGGAAAATAAAGAATGTAAAGAAGTGTCTGATCTGCATTCAAGCTCTACTATTTCTTTCTCTGGAGATGGCCAGCACTTTTCATAAACCCTACAGAATTATCTTGGATCATTTTATTGCTGAGAATTGAGTTATTCATAGTAGATCATCATACAGTATTGCTATTATGTACAGTGTTCTCCTGATTCTGCTCATTTCACTTTGCACCAGTTCGTGTTAAGTAAACTTTCTAAGAGTTTCCTGCTCATTTCTTAAAGCACAATATTATTCCATTTCAATCATATACAATAACCAATTGCTTGGTACCACTAAAAAAGCTGCTATAAATATTATGTAGAGATAGATATAGATTCTTTTCTTTTTTCTTTTTCTTTTTTTAATTTAAAATATTTGATCTCTTTGGAATATAGACTTAATAGTGGTGTTGCTTGATTAAAAGGGCATGCAAGATTTTATAGCTCTTTGGGCATACTTCCAAATTGCTTTCCATAATGGTGGAATCATTATATTCTAACTTTCTCAGCCCCTCTAACATTTGTCATTTTCCTTTCTTAGCATTAGCCACTCTGACAGGCATGAGGTGTAGTAGCTTAGAATTGTTTTACTTTTAATTTCTCTAATCAGTGATATAGAGCAATTTTTTCCATACTCATAGATTATTTTGATTACTTTGTCTGAAAATAGCCTTTTTCATAGCCTTTGACTACTTTTCAATTGAAGAATGGTTCTTATTTTTATACATTTGATTCAGTTTTCTTTATGTTTGAGAGATTTAATCTTAGAGAAATTCACTGTAAAATTTTCTTCACAGTAATGATCGCCAACCATTTATTTCCCTTCATCTATTTTCCCCTGCTTTCTCTCCTTTTACCCTCTCCATTCTCAAGTGTTTTGCTTCTGACTTTTATCTCACTCAAACTGCTTTCCTTCTATTAGTTCTCTCCTCCCTTCTCTTACGTCCTTCCCTTGCGACTTTCATTTATGGTAAGATAAAATGTCTACACTCAACTGAATATGTAAGATTATTTACTCTGAGCCAATTTCAATGAAAGTAAGTTTGATGTGCTCCCTTCCTTACTTCCCCTATTTTCTCCTTTACTGTAAAATTTATCAGATAATTTTTTGTCAGATAATTTATCCCATTCTACCTCTCCCTTTTCCCTTTTCCCTGTGCATTCTTTCTTATCCATTATTTTGATTTTTTTAGAATATCTATGCCATCATATTTAACTCACATTTCTGCTTTTTATGTATACTATCTTCTACATTCCCTAATAATGAGAAAGTTTTTAGGAATTATAAGTATCATTTTCCCATATAGGAAAACACTTTAACCATATCAAATCCCTTATGATTTCTCTTTCCTAGTTACCTTTTTATTTTATATTTGAAAGTCAGATTTTTTATTGTGCTCCACTCTTTTCCTCACAAAAGCTTAAAAAAACCCTGTATTTCATTGAATATTCATTTTTCCCCTGTGATGAATTATACTTAGTCCTGCTGGGTAAGTGATTCTTGGTTGTAATCTTTGCATTTTTTTGCCCTCTGGAATATCATATTCTAAGTCCTCCAATTCTTTAATATAGAAGCAGTTAAATCTCATGTTACCCTAACTGTGGCTCTATATTTGAATGATTTCTTTTTGGCTGCTTGCAGTATTTTCTCCTTAATTTGACAGGTCTGAAATTTGGCTACAGTATTCCTAGAAGTTTTCATTTGGGGATAGATCAGTGGATTCTTAAAATTTCTGTTTTATCCTCTGAATCTAGAATATCAGAGCAGTTTTCCTTAATAATTTCTTAAAAGATATTTAAGTTCTCTTTTTGATCATGACTTTTATGTAGAACAATAATTATTAAATTATCCTTTATGGATTTATTTTTCAAGTCATTTGTTTTTCCAGTGAGGTATTTCATATTTTCTACTATTTTTGCATTCTTTTGACTTAGTTTTAGAAACATTAAAACTTCAGAGCTAGGAATTTTGACTTTGTCATCTTCTGAGTGCATGTTTCAATTTTCCTTGTCACTATAGTAATTTTCTATGGCCAGAATTTTTTTTTGTTGTTGTTGTTTGCTAATTTCCCAGCCTGTTTTTGTCTTTTCACTCTATTTTATGATGGGGATCTGTTTCCCAAGTGCAGGAATTTCCCCAAGCTTCAAGTTTTTTGTGCAGCTGTTTTTAGAGGCAATTCTGGGGATCTCTAAACTTTGCCTCTTCGAAGGTGCTGTGATTTAGGGAGAGGTGTGTTTACCATTCCTCTATACTGTGAAAAACACAAGCAACCCTTTCTCATTCTGGAACTGTGACCAGTGTCACTGTTCCACCGGAGCCACAATGTAAATCCAAAGACGAGATCCAGAGCCAAGTATAGGCAATTTCCAACAGAGTCCTGCCCTCTGCTACTTGCTTAGCAAAGGTAGTCCTGTACCCCTGATTGTTGACCAGTCCCTTTACTATCTGTGGGCTTAGAAGTCTGGAAACTACCACTACTACCACCAATTCAGCAGGCCTGCTTCTGGTTTCCTGGGGCCTGGTGTGTTCTGGTATGGCCTCTCTGGACTGTGTTCCTCTCTCACCCTGGAGCAACAGACCTGAATGGGGCTGATTGGATGAAATATTTCTCAGTATTAAGTCACGTGACCCCTGTTCCCAGAACTGGGACCCTGGAGAGGACATTTGCTCTCTGGAGAATGAACTTTGAACCCTGAGTTAGAGGAAGTTGCAGGAATCTGTGGGAGGTAGCCAGCATTAGTGAATATTGGTCAAGGATTGTTATGTCTTTTTAGTCTATCCAATGATAGGCTCGAGTCTTTTGCTTTTAAACCCTGGGCAATCCGGAAGCTGGCCAGGTTCCAGGAGCAAATGGTGGAGTTGGGATGGCTCCCGGTGTGTCTGGGTCTCTCCCTGCAGGAATTAAATAAGTGCTTTCTCTCTGTACCTCATGATGTCTCGATTAGTTAATTGGGAAGGGGGTCTTGCACCCGACCTGTCCCACATAGACCTTTTCTTGCTGTCTTTTTAAGTTGCCTTGACTTGAAAATAATAGTTTTACTCCATTTTTTTGCGGGCTTTGCTACTTTAGAATTTGTTTAGTCTTTATTTTAAAGTATTTGGAAGGGTTTTTGGGGGGAGGGGTTCTTGATTGTCCTTCCTTCTGGAAGAAGACTTTACTGTCAGGGAGGCAAATACCGTGATATGCAAGTAAATTGGATTTCAGTACGGAGGGTTGGCCAAAGTTACTGAATGAAGTGAACTATGAAAACTGTCTCACAAGATGGAGACTGTGTTCTAAAGATTGAGTGAAGGTTGGTTGTGCCCAGGGGCCAGGTTTCTTTTTTCCAGAGATCACATGTTTTACAAGGAGTGGGACCACACAGCCCTTATCTTTGTGAGACTAAGTTGGGGCCACCTTGGCACTGAATCTCCTAAAGATGTGTTTGGGTTAGAAGTTTTTCTCCTGGCTAATCAGGCTAAAGATCCAACCTCTAGGGAATATTACCCCAGGCATCTACATAATTCTTGTCTATTAACTGGGCCTCACCTCTCCTTGCCTAACTGCTTGTTGGAAGGGAGATACCCTTTCTCGCAAGATCTTAATAAAATTACTTTCTCCTTTTACCTTGAGAAATCTCCTAAATTTATTTGAGTCAGTGGCCTTTGTCCCACACACTATTTAACTCCAGTCACCAAAAATGGCCCTGGATGTGGTGGGAGACCTGACCTTTTTCAGCCAAGATCTTCAACAGTTCTCTATTTGACTAATTCTGTGGCCCATTTAGTGATTTGAGGCTAGTTAAGAAATAAGATAGTGATCTTTTTAAACCTAATCCAAAAGAAAGAAAGAAAGAAAGAAAAATCTTATCTGGGAGAGGAAAACCCCTCAGGGTTTCTCTGGCTAAAACCCCCAAAATTGATTTATATTCACTCTGAGGCAATCTGGGCTGAGACAAAGACCTAGTGGACTTGGCCTGGGGCCTTTTGTTGGCTAATCAGGGGAGCCTTGGGTGAGTCCATGCCTTCACTCATTTTGGTCCCACCCTCTGGTCTGGTGCATTTTCTTGATCTGTTTGGAGGAATTTTGATAGGGGAACTCATTGTACTTTCTGCTACTCTGCCGTGATGATCTTACCTGTGAGTGATAAGTTACCAAAGGTAAAACAAGTAGATGAGACTGGTAACATGAACCAATGTGACTTCCTCTACTTTGAAAATGAAGTGGACTAGAAACATACCTAAAAAACTTAATATAAGCAGGAAATTGTGCTAATAGGTTGGTTTTTCTGATATTGGTTGTGTGTAGCATTAAAAATTTGGGGAACAGTGGCTTTTACCTATCAATGAATCTCTTATCCCTTGTCCTACCTCCCTCTCATATTCTTTCATTTGATCACATAGCATATTGTGCATCTCTTAGGGACTTTTTATTCTAATCTTTATTAGATTTATTTGTGTATTCTCAATGAGAGATAAGGCCAGCATGAATTTAAGAAAGGAGAGGCTAAGTATGAGAGAATAAGTGAATCAATAAATCAATCATTAAATATTTATTAAATACCTATGATGAGCCAGCCAGTTTGTTAAGAGCTAAAGATATAGAAGTAGGCCAAAGAGAATGGCACTTTAATCAACAATCAAGACATTAAGAGAACACCTAAGTTGGTCTTGGACATATTTCTGTTAGTGGGAAATTCTGATGATCGCAGAAGCACTCTCTGTTATGTATATTTAACAACACAAAGGATCTGTAATCAATATGGATACTTCCTTTTTTATTAATATTATAATAACTTTTTATTGACAGAATCCATGCCAGGGTAATTTTTTACAACATTATCCTTTGCACTCACTTCTGTTCTGATTTTTCCCCTCTCTCCCTCCACCCTCTCCCCTAGATGGCAAGCCGTCCTATATATATTAAATATGTCGCAGTATATCCTACATACAATATATGTGTGCAGAACAAACAGTTCTCTTGTTGCACAGGGAGAATTGGATTCAGAAGGTAGAAATAACCTAGGAAGAAAAACAAAAGTACAAATAGTTTACATTCATTTCCCAGTGTTCTTTATTTGGGTGTAGCTGCTTCTGTCCATCATTGATCAATTGAAACTGAGTTAGGTCTCTTTGTCAAAGAAATCCATTTCCATTAGAATACATCTTCATACAGTATCGTTGTTGAAGTATATAATGATCTCCTGCTTATGCTCATTTCACTTAGCATCAGTTCATGTAAGTCTCCACAAGCCTCTCTGTATTCATCCTGCTGGTCATTTCTTACAGAACAATAATATTCCATGACATTCATATACCACAATTTACCCAACCATTCTCCAATTGAAGGGCATCCATAATATGGATACTTCTTTCTATTGATTCAGACTTTAGTGCTTCTATGACTCAGTATGATAGTCTTCATGAACGAAATATTGTCTTAGCTAACCTGATAATGAACTTTTTTGCATTTTGCAAGACTGTGTTCTCAAGATAGTAGACATATTAAATCTACTCTTGGAACCTCTCCCTTCTGATAGAAACTATCAAGGAGTGGTTCCATTGACATAACTGCTAGAATCTTGGAGTCCCCTCTACACAATGATTAGGCATTGGAATAAGCCCCTCTAGTCGGTATAAAAAGGAACTCTTATAAAAATCTAAAATCAATTTTGAATTTTATTGGGAAGAAAAGTTTCTAGAGGCTACAAGAAATCTAACACTGGTTTATGTCCTAAAAGCCGATGACTTATCTCCCAAAACTGTTGTCTATGATTTCATTTAATTATTTACAGGCAGACAGGGCTGAAGGAAAATAGAAGGTCAAAGACACAGGGACAGCCTTTTAATTGGTCCCTGCTATATAATCCACATAGCTTTCCAATTGATATTTTTAAAGAATAGCTTTGATTCTATATCCCTGATTCAAGAAGCTCTTCTCATGGCTAATTATAAATGGATTAAAATAAAAACTTCACTAGTATTTGAAATCCTTCACAATCTAGCTCCCGCCTAGCTTTCTTAATTGCCTGCACTTTTCCCCCATTAGACATTCTATGTTTCAAGTAAACTGGCCACTTTGTTCCTCAGACTATTTCACTATTTTTGAACATCCCTTCTATTTAGGAAATCCCTAGCTTCTTTCAAGGTTGTGCTTAAGCGTTACCTACTTCTCTTAAGAGAATCTCTTCTTCCTTTCCTCCTAATACTTCTTGTGTCCTGAAAAGATTCTTTATCTATTAAGTATTTACTAGCTATGTTTATGGGCTCTTTCCAAGAAAATGTTAGCTTCTTAGGGGCAAGGGACTGTTAAGTTTTTGTGTTTTCAGCATCTTATATTGAGTTTGGCACGTGGTAAAGAACAAAAGGAATTAGGCTTGGTACTTAAGCCTATCTTTGAAGAAGGAAACATGTTATCAAGCAGTTGAAGAAAAAATGCATAGGGAGAGGTGTTTGATAGCTTGCTCATTGTGTAGAGTGGAAGTTGGATGTTTGGGAAATAGAGTATCTAGTATTCTAGTTAGACTTGGATTCAGTGTGTGCAGGGGAGTATTATGAAATAAGGGTGGGTTGGATTTGGATTATAGAAGAATTTAAGTGCTTGAGAAGCATTTAAGGCATAGGAAACCATCTGAAGAAGGGTTTTGAATAGTAAAGAAACATTGAACTTTTAGAAAGATAATTTGTTTTAAATCTTTGTATACAGTAGATTTGAACACACCTGAAACAAGTGAACAACAACACTAGTGAATTTGAGGGGAAAGACACTAGAAGCAGGAAAAACCATTTAGGAAGATTATTAAAACTCAATTTTATTAAGTAGTCTTAAAGTATATTTGTACATGTAAGTGGGAAGGAAGAAACTGTAGCTACCAGAAGGATGAGAAGTATGAAAATAATATTGACAGATTTTTAGCTATTCTTTAAAAAAAAGTTCTATTTACAAATAAAATTAAGTATCAAAAAGCCCGATACAAATTAAACATACCTCAAGATAGTGTAAACGGGGATTGTGTTTAGATATGTACTTCTTTTTGGATCTCCATATTTATTTGTCTTTTTCTCCCCTCTCCCATTACTCCCTACCCTTTTTTATTAAACATAATATTCTTCCAAGTCTATTATATTGGTGAAATCTAGGTATTTTGTCTTCTGAAGAGAGAACGTTTCTCTCCAGCAACAGTAAGATAGAATTTCTTTTTTTTTTCTTCTTTTAGAGTAATCAATCACTTTTCCATGATTGATAGAATAGTGATGGTAAATGTAATTATATTACTTTAAAAAACATTTTTAGAAATAACATGGCCATCAAGACAAAACTAAATTGTGACGTAACTTTGCTGAAAAGATGCTAAAGCAATTTCTTCTCTCCTTTATTATCTTAAGATATAAATTACTTGTTAGACAGTATGTACAATTCCCTAGCTCCCTAAGGAAAGAGAAAGAAAATAAGGAGCATAAGAAGTTTTTTTTTTTATTTTATTAAGTTGATTTTCATAACCGTTCTGTATTTGACTCAGTAAAATAAACCCTAAGCTAATCATAAATTATTAATTTTAATGTAATTATTAAGAGATAAGCCTATAGTACAGTAGATAGAACATTAGATTGGGAGTCAGGAAGATCTTCAGTTTATATGTGGCTCCTGGGCAAATCTTTTCTTCTCAAAGTAGAGAATAAAATTTAGCTATTAGCTAAATAATTAGTAATAGGTAAGTGCTTTAGTAGATTTATGAATTCTTTACATGGTTTTATGGCAATACAGACCCTAATTCATCCACTTCTTATTTTCTGTGATTCTTGTCTATATATATGATCTTTCTTGTTCTTTTATAGTGCATCAGCTCCATGAGGTAGATGCTGATTTCATTTTATATTTGCTAGGTATTATTCCCCCTCTTGTTTTTCTCCTTACCTGATTAAATTTTGTTTTCATTTTGTTTGTTTTCATTTTGTAACCATATTTCTTTGATGATACTCCTTTTATTTGTCTTGTATCTAGGTCATTATCACAAATATATTGAAAGCTACCCATTTTTAATTATCTGTTGATATAGTACAATACCTGGTTTAATTATTAAATTGTTTTTAAAAATTGATAATTTAATTGTTAGGTTTTTTTTTCTTTTTACTGAGGCAATTGGGGTTAAGTGACTTGCCTAGGGTCATATTGCTAGGAAGTGTTAAGTGTCTGAGGCCAGATTTGAATTCAGGTGCTCCTGACTTAAGGGCTAGTGCTATTGCTCTATTCCCTGCACCACCTAGCTGCCCAGTATTATCAATAAAAGCTTATTTTGTCAGTAGAAGATGCCGTCTATAGCTATTATAAGCAAAATAGATGGTCAGATGATAGACTATATTACTGAGAGTACATCTGATTTGCTTCCTTCAATTTCAGTCATAGGAAAATGAATCTTAATATCTTGGCAAACATTACTGGTAAGACTATCCTGTAATCTCTTGCTATTTTTGTATCAAGTTTTGGGAAGAAGCATTTTCAATTGCTGTGCAGTCTTTCATCAGTTGTAAAATCATTAAGGATCATAGTGAGAAATTAATTCTTGTTCTATCAGTTCCGTCTCTGGCAAATAAGTATTACATAAAGATAACTGTTATAATTGACTGATCAGATGATCCTTTTAGCTTCAGTATACTACTCTGTAGTATTTATGTCACTGTTTATACTGCTATTAATGTGAAATAAATTTAGATAGAATAGTCTGAGGATTTTTAAGGTTTTTTTTTTCATGGCTCCTTTTGACATTCTCATGAAGCTTGTGGATCTTCTTCTAAAAATATTGTTTTCAATTACATTGAAAAAATACATAGAATTAAAAAGGAAACCACTTAAATTGAAATATAATTTTAAAATATTTGCAAAAAACACCAGTTCACAGACTTCAGGTTGAGATCCCCTTATCTAAGTTTAAGAGGCTCTTTTGGCAAGGATATTAGTCTTTTTCATATTTGAAATTGGGTATAAATTAAACATTTTCAAATTTAATCATTTTAATATTTCACTTAGCATTTAATCTTAAAATAAGTTCTTATTCTAACAGTAGAACTAGGATTTAATAGGAGAAGGAGTGTAGACTAGATTGTAATCTTTGAAAAATGATATAGTACTTTTATTGACCTTGAATATTTTCCATTAAAATGAGGCTTATCTTTTTTTTTTTTTTTTTTTTTACAATAATAAGTTGTCTTGGGATGAAATTAAATTTGAATTAAAGTTCAATATCACACAAAGAACAATAGAGCCATGTGTAGTGAACATGAATAAGCTATAATATATTCTCAACAAAGAATTGTATTGGAGGGATATATGATCATTAAAGAAGGTGGATCAGACAAATTTATGGAAAACCTATGTTTCACAGGAATTTGTTATATGTCAAGAAATGTAGGAAATTCTCCAAATATTCCCCAAATATTTTGGTGGTTTCCCTGTCAAAGATTTAGGGGAGATTATGGACAAGAATCATACTTGGAAAGAGAGCATTGTTGTTCCTTCATTTATGATATAGGTGCATGTGAGTATGTTTGGGTAGATCTTTACTTGATATGATCTCTTACATTTCTGGAGATGTTGGAAATTACACTTAGGCTCCCAGCTGAAAGATCATCTGGTATAAGCCTGCTTAGAAGAACTACTTGCAAAATACCTGGGAGTTTTGGTGGAAATCAAGGTTATTATGTTTGAGCAATGTAATATGACAAAGAAAACCTTGTCTACATTGAGAAGTTATTTTCCAAGAACAAGGAGGTCCTGCTTATTTATTTAAATTTAGATTTTTTTTTTTACTAGGTGAAAGGGGAAATTCTTTGCCTCACTTGCTATCTAGCCTTAATTACTCATTGGATGAGGCTCCAGTCAAACTGAAACTTGTTAAGGACCTGAGCTTAAAAAGGCCAAGGTCTCCTACTACATCCAGGCCCATCTCCAGTTCTCCTGATCTCTTATCTGGCCACTGAACCCAGATGGTTCTGTCCAGCAAAGTGAGTCAGGTGACCTTGCCCAATCCTCTCGTACTTAAATCCAGTTCACTTGCATGTCATGGTGTCACCTCCCTGATGTCATGGTCCTCTTTGAGAAAGAAGGACAACAATCCAAGTCAGAATATCTAAGGAGTAGTGTTTAATTCTACAACTGTTAATTTGTTTTGTTTTGGATTTTTCTTTGTTACAAGGTAGAATTATGTGGTGTTTGGGTTTCCTTAGAAAGTGAAAATGATGTAAAAACCAAGAGAATCAGTACGACAGTTTAAAAAATAAATAGTAATGATATTCTGTAATGATATATGATGCATATTGATATGCATCTGTTATGAAAGGTGTTCTGAAATGAATCTGATATGAAAGAGTGCAGAAACTCAGTTGTATATCTGTTACACATATATTTTGTCTCAGTAGTGAAAAAAAGCCAAAAAATCATTTAGATGAATTGCAGTTTGACCATTCCATGTATATAAAAATCATATGATAATTTTATTATTAATAATTAATTTGTACTAGCCTGAGCTAGTTTTTCTTTTAAATTAAAATAGATTTTTATTTATTTTGGTGAGGCAATTTGGAGTTAGGTGACTTGCCCAAGTGTTAAATATCTGAGGTCGAATTTGAACTCTGGTCCCTCTGACTTTGGGGCCAGGACTCTATTCACTGCGCCATCTAGTTGACTCTCAGAGCTAGTTTTTCTAATCCTATTTAAAAGTATAAAAGTGAGAAAGATATGTATGTATTATAAATGCTCAGAAGAGGGCAAAATTACATATTCATACATATACTGCCATACCACTTTCCTGCTGCATAACATTGATAAAGAAGCTAAGGTGTAGAAAAGAAGGGCGTTCTGTCACTAGTTGGCCAGCAAGAAGGAGTTCATTTAGCTAGCTGGATTTAGTATTTTACCAAACATTCTTTGCATATTCCTATCTCCATAATTTTGTTCATGCCGTTTCTATTTTCATAGAAACATTTTCCTTCTCTTCTCCCCTCAAAAAAATATTCTTTGTCCTATAAGGCTCAGTACAAACCCTCCTTTTTTCTTGGTTTTCCTTGATGTCCATGCACAGTGCACTGAGCTCTTGTCCTCCTTTGACAGGCAATTATTATTTGCATTCCTTTTGGAACACTTACTATTTATTGCTTTGTGATATTGGGATACCCTTAAAATTAATTTTTCTCATTTTCCCCACTGGATTACAAGTGCCTTTAGGATCTGAATTTTCTCATACATCTTCATATCCCTTACATGGCTTGTTAATAAATCCTAAATTACTTAGTACTTTAGAGGGGAAAAATTTCTGTGTGGTTTTCAAATGTAAAACATACACATAAACATTTTAAATAAGGGAGATTGTGCTGTCAACTCTTACTATAGAAGATGATTGTTTTCTTTGTGGGTTTTAATCTATTTATCCTGAGCACTGTTTTTAAGTACCAGAAGGAAAAAAAAGTTCAAATGATATCAACTAACCTGAGAGGCAGTGTGGTTTAGAGGAGAGGAAAAACTGATGGTTCATCTCTGTGACACTCATTAATAGTGGACAAGTCCCTTAGCCATTCTCTGCTCCAGGTAACTAAGTTGCAAAGGAGTTGACTGCATTAGTTAGGAAGTTCTCTGAGTGAATGAAATAATAAATATGGTCCAACCCCACCCTCTCAAAAAATAAACCCTCAAAATTTTTTAACATTTGTTTATGAATAAGCAGATTTCATGGGTAGTCATTATCATCTTTAACAAAACAATTATTTTTCATTCTTTTTTTCTCCCTAGGAACACATTATACAATGACAAATGGGGGCAGTATTAACAGTTCAACACACTTATTGGATCTTCTGGATGAACCTATTCCGGGTGTCGGTACCTATGATGACTTCCACACCATTGATTGGGTTAGAGAAAAATGTAAAGACAGAGAAAGGCACAGGCGGGTATGTGATATTATTTATAATGTAAAGTTTTTATTAAAATGTGCTTAATTTGAATATGTAGTATTATATGACCTTGAACAGCTATATTTCAAGAGGTTGTAACTTTCTCTTTTCAAACATAACAAGTTTTGCTTATATTCTTTGGTTATGACATCATTTTAGCATTTTTCCAACAAAATGAAATTTATATCTCCTTTCTAATATAATTTTGCATAGTACAAAATTCTATAAGGTACTAACAATGCTATAAAGATTAAAATCGATTTAGGAATAAAGGAAAACAGTATTTTTGAGAATATAATATGGCTATTATTTGTCATGCTTTTATAGATTTGTAACTTCATCTCTATAGATAACTCTGCCATGAGTTTGCAGGTCAAAATTCTTCTATTCCTTGTCATTCTCCGATTCTGTAGACTGTGGGGCAGAGTGGAGTTTTCTATCCACTTGTTACTTCTTATTTTTTATTACTTCATGTAATGATATCTTTTATGTTGCTCATTTGGGCTTTTGGTAATTTGCTGTAGCTTACTTGTGCCTGCTAGATCTCTATCCACTGCCCTTTAGATTAATTGTAAGACACTTGTCTTATATGTGTAAAATAGTTAGATTTGGAATTGGAGTGTTTTTACAGAGCTGATTTGCCACATTAGTACCTATTTTTCTTTGAAACATCAAGAAATGGGCATTTTCAAAAAAAGTTTCCACCTAACAGAGTTCTAAAATCAAATGCAACAAGAAAAAGGCATATAAATGTTATTGCTTATTTTGAAGGCCTTAGGTAACACTATAGTGTGGATAAAATGGATGCTCACAGATTCAGCCTAAAGTAAATGGTTACAAGGACATAGGGTTATGGAAAGGAAGACTACCCTTTGCAACTTTACGGGGAAAATAATTTCTGATTTCAAAAGCTAATCAAATATAGGTTAGATAATGAATTGTTTGTATCACTATGATAGATGCTACATAAAGACAGAAATTTAGTCCATAAGTAATATGATATCTAATTAATATAGTCAGTGTTAATGGAACAGTGATCAAAATGACCAATTTTGAATTTGCAATTGTATTTGGTATAATGATTAGCAAAAATAAAAATAAACTAATAATAGCACTTATGTATTGCTGTAAGATTAACAGAGTGCTTTACAAGCATCTCATTTTATCCTCATAATTCTGGGAGGTAAGTATTGTTATCACTATTTTATAGAAGAGGAAACTGAGGCAGGCAGATTAAGTGATTTGCCCAGAGTCACACAGTCTGTCTTTGAATTTAGGTCTTCCTGACTCCAGGTCTAGTACCCTATAAAGAGTACCTTTTAGGTGCTTCTTATTAACAGTAAAAAGAGCAATAATTCCATTCAACTTTCACAGTCCTCTGTCTTCTTGCATTTAGCTTAAAATAAAATTAGAAAAGAATTAAAGCAGCCTGGTGAAATCTAGCCTTGTAAGCATTACCACAGTAAAATCATTTGAGGCTAAATTTCACTGATAAATGTCTGGCTTTGCAGTAGCTTAATTTTCAAGTCACATACCTCTAGTACAACAAAAGAAGACTAAATTAATTTCTGGGTATGGCAGCACAAATACCAGTCATGTTGATATTCCTTTATGAAGAAAAAAATGTGCTTCTCCTTGTTAAAGTAGCATGGAACAGCCTGGAACTTCAGCATGTGATGTAAACTTCCTTTACCCTACTCTCAAAGGAGTTGCCTTTCTTCCATCATGGAAAACTCATCATTCTGTTGAAATATAAAGAGAAGGGTTGCTGGATTCTTTTCAAGTGTTGTAACTGTCCGCACGTTTCTACTATGCAGCTTAACAGTTCAGTTTTAATTTTTATTAGATATTCAGAGTTGGATGACTTTATGCTTTTATGACTGGCTGTATGCAACTCTAAACTATATTGTTTGTTATATTTGTGGTACTTTCAGGACCAGTCAATGTAGTACTCACTTCTTAAATTAGTAAAGTCATACATAGGTACACATGTATATATAAGACAGTCTCTGATTCTTTTGAGATAGATATATATATATATATAAAAAATTTGTGCTTTTAACAAATTAATAGCCAATGAAAACCATCGAACAGAGGTTCATGTATTTCTGTTTTAACAATTAGGTGCCAGTTTTGTGCAGGGTACTATGGTGGGGAGTAGGTGTAACTGAGACCAACTAAAAAGTTCTTGCCATTTAAGAATTTGTATTGTTCTGAAATAGAGATGTCTTTCTTAGTCTTCATACTTGAAGATAATGAAATTGGTGAATATTTCGCATATGCACAATATGCTTGGAAATGTGTGTATGACCAATTTTCATGTGTGTTTATTCTACAAGCTAGTTTTGTTTGACACTCTACAAGTTAGATTTCTATTTTTTATATTTGCTTTGTTCAGAGAGAGCTATTCCATTCTTAGGGTTGAAAAATGAATGATCAGATATTGATTTTGATTTTTGCTCACAGTTTGAAAAATGAAGTATAAACATTTTTTAATTTCAGATCAACAGCAAAAAGAAAGAATCAGCATGGGAAATGACAAAAAGTTTGTATGATGCTTGGTCAGGATGGCTAGTAGTAACACTAACAGGATTGGCATCAGGTAAAAAAAAATTTTAAAAGGTCTTTTCTCCACTTTGGAAATAGAAGTTATTCTTTCCTGACATTTTCATGAACTAGTAAATTTTAAAAACATATTCTCTCTTTTATAGCCTTTCATTTTCACTGCAACTATAAGGAATCAGTTGCTGATCATTTAAGTAAAAATTGCCATAATATTCATATTCTGAAAAAGTCATGTTTAATAGATGTGTTAAAATTATATAAGAATATTCAATAATACTAATGCAAAAGTTAACATTTAAATCACTGGACTATTTTCCTTAGAATTTTTATTTTAAAAATCATGATGTCACTACTCTTTAGTGTATAAAATTCAGTTGTCAGCTAAGTTAAGACTTCAGAATAATCATGACTATATTTCCTTAAAATTCAAGCTTATATATTTATGCTTTAATCTTTAATGGATTTATTATTTCCTTGATGTGGAAGATTGTTTTAGTAGTACAGATTACAGTCCATATATTCCATTTTTGAAGATACTTAGAAATACTATGCAGGGCGTTCACTCAACGTATTGGGGACTTATTTTGGTTTTTGATATTACATATTTTCCAATGCTCTTAGTCCTCTCATTTTACTTTCACAGTGATGGTATCTGAGTGACAGAAAGAGCATTAGCATGTGTTAAGAACAAAATAATTTTTAGATAGGGTAAGACATTGGCTAAGTTGTTATTATTTTAAATGTGAAATCTCTGTTTAGTGACCAGACAACATTTTAGACAGAACTGAATCATGTCAGTATTGACAATCTTAGTATAAACCAGAAGATATAAGGAAATTATATCTAAATGGAAGGATATTCACATGTTTTCTCCTAAAGGCCAGATAAAGGAATTGGCACAGTTGATGCTATTTTGTGTCTAACGGCAACAAGAAGCATTATTTCCTTAAAGTCTTAGTATATTTGGCTATTTTGCATTGATCATGATGAACAAAAGGAAATCAGTCACTATTAAGATAATTGTAGCTTATGTGCCAGTATCTTTTGTAAGGAATTTTCTAACAATTGAGTTCCTACAAAAGTGAAAAGTTTTAGAAATATATGTCAAAAAGAGAACAGAGGCTTATAGCTAATAGACTACTAAGAAGTCTGATATTATAATATCATGAGCATTTTCTTTACCAAGAATGAGAAAGCAATATGGCATACAATTGCAACAGATTCAACTTGAATCTATTAAATACATTATTAATACAGAAACTCAGAATTAGAGAAAGAAGATTTCCAGATGGATTGTTAGCATTAACTGCTGTGAAGCAGTTGCCACAGCAAGGCAGCCAAACACGTTATTAACAAAGACTAGACATAATCTTTTACGCATTTGAAAGTTATATGGGAGGTTGAAAATTCATATCTCACAATGCTAAAAACTTGGTGGTATTGTGCATTCAAAGCCAAACAGTAAGTTTTTTTTTTTCCTTTGTTTTTGGAAAATAAATCTCTCTTTCTCTCTCTCTCTCATTCTGAATAGTGCATGATGTGAAAAGGTATTTATATCTGTAAAAAGTAGTGGACAATTTCAGTCAACAAATAGAATTTATCATGAAGTTATAAATATATGACAATGGTAGCTCTGTGTTAGAAATTTGAGTAGGAGGTTCCTATGCAATTGAGAATTGAAAGATGATTGCTTGAATTTTGGAACTCAAAGTGATTCCTTTTCCCTAGCAAAATTCTGTCACATAAAGTTGAAATCATAGTTGTCAGAGCAGTTTTTAAAAAAGTACATGTGGAAATTGGAATATACTCCTTTTAAAGCTTTCAGATCTGTTTAGTAACTGAGCATAAAGATGCTTACATATGAAAGACAACTAAACATTTCAAATATAACTATTAAGTGTTCAGTCTTTTAATCCAATCAGTAATAAGTAAGGAACAAAACTGGATATAATCCTCTGCAAAAAGATGTTGATGAATGGATACTCTTTTGACTAATAGGGGCCTTGGCAGGATTAATAGATATTGCTGCTGACTGGATGACTGATCTAAAAGAGGGAATTTGCCTCAGTGCATTGTGGTACAATCATGAACAGTGTTGTTGGGGATCAAATGAAACGACATTTGAAGAGAGAGACAAATGTCCACAGTGGAAAACATGGGCAGAATTAATCATCGGTCAAGCAGAAGTAAGTCTTATTCTGTTTCAGTAAGAAATAACAGTTGAAGAAAGCACACTTCATAATATTTGCAAGATAATTTGTGAAGTTGCAATTCTAATTACTTCTTATATAGCTTCATTAAAATTTGTAAAGGCAGTTTAAAGAGAGACTGAATCAACTAGAATGCTAGAATAATTAAACTTCCTCTAAGAGATACTCTGGAGATATGTTTTTTGTTTTTTGTTTTTTTTTAATTTTGAAGGGAGAGGGAAGGGTCAATCATTACTATGATTAAAAGATTATACTTTTAATATATATTACACCGTGAGTGTGTGTGTGTATTATATATATATATATATGTCTATTATATATATATATAATATATATATATGTCTATTATATAATGATATAGACATATGTCTATTATATGATGAACAAAGTTAAGTTAAAACACTGTATATAAACATAGATATGTATATATCTATGTGTATTTAAAACAGACTTTTGTTATGCACATAACAAACTAAACTAAAACAATAGTTGAAACTAAAAACAATAGTATGTCCATCAACACTCTTATTGCTGTAGAACAGTAGGCCCTCACTTGGCCTAACAATACTATAATCTATAGTATAATAAGTAGTTACTCTTTTTCTATTGTTTCTATTGAAGTGTGTGTGTGTGTGCACGTGCATGTGCATGTGCATGTATGTGTGTGTTTGTGTATTTGGGTTAGGCAAAGTGAGCACCTTTCTTTGTAGTGGTAGAACTGAAGAAGAAAGAAAACCTAAGAAAAATTGATTCAGGTGTTTTGGCATATGGATACATACTCCTTTTGAAAATTGTTTTACTATAAGACTTTATATAGAATTTCCAGTATGGTAAAGTATAATTGGGACGTTTTCCAAATCAGATATATGTTTCTTATGCTGCAAGCATTTGTTATTGTGTTAGTAGGTATAATGTATTTTAGAATTCACTAAATACTGAATGGTTTGGTTTGTTTTTTTTTGTTTATTTCTTTTTTTTAGGGTCCAGGGTCTTACATAATGAACTACATAATGTACATTTTCTGGGCTCTGAGTTTTGCTTTCTTAGCTGTTTCCCTGGTGAAGGTATTTGCTCCATATGCCTGTGGCTCTGGAATTCCAGAGGTAAGATATGAAAAATTTAACAGCATTAAAAATTTAGTAATATTTAAGGAAAGATATCTTCTTTTCTGTTAGAAAGTAAAAAGAATGGTTTACTAAATATAAAATAAGCTTATATATAGTATTTTTAAAAATTTAAGAGTACTGTTAGACATTATTGAAGGAATTTTTAAAGCAGTCCTTCATTATTTACTGTTTAGACTTCTGGTAGTCTTTGGTGTTGAACTGTGATGGCTAAGAATTTTTTTTTTTAAATATCAGTTTAACAGTGATAGAGATAGTTCTTGTTATAATCCACAATTATTTGAAGCAGTGAGCAATTTTTCTTTTCACACAAGAAATTTGATTTTGTGCAGTAAATATAAAGTAACATGGATTTCATCTTTTAATTTAACCTTTTAATTTAATTTTTGGATCAGAGTAATCTTGTCCACAATATGTTTGCACCTACTTTTTATAAATTTTCACATTAGAATTTAATAAAAGTGTGTTAATAGCAAACACTGCTATGCTACTATTCATCAGTATTGTTGTAAGGGTATTATATTTCTGCATGTATTTACAACTAAACTTTCTATAAATGTTTTAATTTCCTAAGAGGAGGAGAAATCCCAGACTTGATAACTTTGGTATGAGAGATATTTGAATTGGCATTTTTCTAGTTTAACCAAATGTAATATACCTGTCATTGAGGGTATTGTGCCATTTTACTATATAGATAATTTTACAAAGAATGAATAGAAATATTTCACAATGGTTGCCATCTTGGTAAGAAATTAGAATATGGTACAATTTATATAATATAATAATAAAAAGGTATTATTAGAATAGTCTGAAAAACATTTTATGTAGTTTGTTATAAGCAAAGCAAAAAGTTATTAAAATAAAATTAAATTTGTCTTTTTTTCCTTATAGATTAAAACCATTTTAAGTGGCTTTATCATTAGAGGATACTTAGGAAAATGGACTTTAATGATTAAAACCATTACTTTAGTGCTGGCAGTGGCATCAGGTTTGAGTTTAGGAAAAGAAGGTCCTCTGGTTCATGTTGCCTGTTGCTGTGGAAATATTTTTTCCTACCTCTTTCCAAAGTACAGCACAAATGAAGCTAAAAAAAGGGAGGTAAGTTCTTTATTTATTTGATAGAAAAATCTTTTTCTTTTATTCTAAGGTCAGATTTCAGTTAAAGATTTTTCTGAGGAACAAAGATCAAAGATTGCTTTTTACAGTAAATAGTCCATTATGACAGGTTTGTAGATTATGTGGAGGGGCATAAATTGTAAGAAAAATGGGCCAGATTGTGAAGACTTTTCAGTGCCCAATAAAAGTCTTCATGTTTTATTTTGGAGATAGGGAATTTGATCCTTGAATTTATTGAGTAGGGGGATAATGATAATGTCAAGTCTTATGCTTTAGGAAACTCAACTTGACAATCTGTGTGGAGGAGAAATGAATTAGAAGACCATTGATTTAGTACATAGGCAATATGTGATGAGATGAGGGTCTGACCTAGGATGGTGGCTGTATGATTGAAGAAAAGGGAAGTATAGGAGAAGTGTTGTAGAGATAGAATCAGAGTTGGCGACTGCTGAAATATTTGTGTTAAATGTGCATGCGAAGGTGAATAAAGACACTGATGTTATGAACTTGGGTCACTGGAAGGATGACCCTTGACAATAATACAAGAAGGCAGGATAGAGGGAGAAAGATGATGAGTTCTATTTTGGTCACGCTGAAATTAAAATGTTCTGATAAGCAGTTGGTGATGCAGGACTGTAAATGGGATGGATATATAGGTTTGGGAATCATATGTGTAGAGATAATATTTGAGCTTTTGGTAACTGATGAGATCCCCAAATGAGACAGTGTAGAGAAAAAAGAGAAGAGGGAATTTAGAAATTTGCATATAGTGTGTGTGACATGGATGAGAATTGAGCAAAGGAGCAATCAAAAAGTAGGAGGGGGGACCAAGAGAGAAGTGTCACAAAAACCTTGTAAGAAGGGAAAATCAGTAGTGTCAGATGATGCCAAGAGGTCACCAAGAATGGAGACTAAAAAGTGAGATTACTAATAACTTTGGAGAGTGCAGTTTCAGTGGAATGTTGATTATCTCAAATTTGTCTTGTATCTTGTTGGTAAATAATTGTCTGTGTTACTATCCCTAATACATTGCAAGCTGCTGGAGGAGAAGGAAACTCCCTTCTCCCTCCTTTTTTGTGTTCTTGGAACTTTGCATAGTGCCTGGTACTTAATAAATGTGTCTGGTGCTTAATAAATGGCTGTTGACTTGCATGGTGAGATCAGAAAACAGACTCTAGAGCAGGTTTGGAGAACTTCCAGTCCTAGAAATCATTTGCATGATAACTTCAGGTGATGATGGGCTGAAAGCTAGGTAGAACAACCTACTTGAATTATATAAGTTAATAATTTTGTATGGCCTATGAATGATGTTATAAATATCCATATGGCCTTTGGCAGAAAAAAAAAAAAATTCCCCACCTCTGCTTTAGAGGGGTGATAACTCCTGAGTCTTTTCTCACATTTTAGCTTCAAAATGGTCTGTTCCAGGGATGATCTAGACCCAAATCTAGATCTCTGACATCTTTGGAAGAGCTCGTTGGACTAAGAAATCCCTTTGCAGTTTAAACTTAAAGCCTGAGAATGTTTGCTACAGAAATTCATCTTGGTTTTTATGGTGTACTTACTTATAAGGATCCGTGTTGCACATAGCTAAGTTATTTCACGGTTCTTCAATTGATATTGCTGTTTCTGTACAGTGTTCTGCTGGTTCTGTTCACTTCACTACATCATGCATATTATTATACATTACATTCATGAATTTGTTTTTCTGAAATCATCTTGCTTTTCTTTTAGCATAATAATTCATTGCAATCATATATCGGTTTGTTTAGCCATTCTCCCTAATTGATGGACAACCTTTTGATTTCTAATTCTTTTAAAAAATATTTAAAACTAAATACAAAAGAAAAAAATGTACATAGCATAATATGAAACAATAAATTTCCATTTCAAAAAAGCCTAGATAATAAATATTATAAGTTGTGTTCAAAGCTGCCCATCTTTTCTTTACTTCCTTGTAGGTTTTCTTTTCTTCTCTGCTGTGCCCTTTTTACTTTAATTCCCTCCTCTCCCCCCGCCAGGCTGCAGTTAAATATGGAAATACCCATACATACATACACATACCCATACATACATGTATGTATGTATATGTGTGTGTGTGTGTGTGTGTGTACAGTGCTTGTTTGTCCTCTGTTCTCTGTAGGTAAATACCATCATCCTTCATATGTGCAAGTTTTTCCTTTTTTTCCCCCTAAATCTACCAACTCATGATCTCTTACACTATAACCACATTCCAAACTTATACTATGTAGTTATTTTAAATAGTCTAAAATAATATTGATTAATATGGCTGGCATAGTGTAGTTTCTCTATTTTTTTCCTTTGATTAAATCTATTTTAGCTTTTAAGTTTGATCAGATCAATGATTTCTACCCTTGCTTTTTTTCCCTAATAAATTGATCACTATTATGTTTGTTTATATCTCATTTCATATCTCTGCTAACTCTTCTACTTTACTTCATCCTTCTACTTTGCCTTGGTATTACTTAATCCCTTTCCAGAATCTCCCTCCTTTATTCCTTCCTCTCACCGTTTACTTCTTTATCCCATGTCTGTTACTTTATACACCCTCTGTACTCTTTCCCATCATATTCCTTCCCTCTTATTTGTAAACATTCATGACATTCATGAAGATTCTTGTTAAAGTTTCTTAGTCAGAAATAGAAAAAAGTTAGAACCCAACAAGAATTGAATGAACCATTATTCTCTTCTGGTACTTAAGAAGAGATGGGATGGTATTCACTTCACAAAGAAATCTTAATGTGTTTCAGAATAAATACTGATTTTTCTGTATGTTTGAATTTATAACAGTACAGTTTTGTTTTGTTTTTTTTTTAAGGTGCTATCAGCTGCCTCAGCAGCAGGAGTATCTGTAGCTTTTGGTGCCCCAATTGGTGGAGTTCTTTTTAGTCTGGAGGAGGTAGGTAAAATTGTAATGGTAAATTATCAAAGATTGTGATGATAAGTACATTTTTGTGATAGATTTTAAATAAATTTTCTTTAGCTTTTGGATCTGGAAAGACAAAATATTGGTCTGTATATTTCTACTATTCATAATTAATATCTAAAGAAAAGTTTCATGTTACTCCTTTTGAATTATTTAAAATTTTTGATGTATGTATTATGATGTATTATTTTGGTTTTGAAAATTTTAGCTTTTTTGTGTTAAAAAAACTGTGTTAACTTTGAATTTTTTTTGTGATTTTTAAAAATGCTATCACTAATTTTTTTTTATTTTTTAAAGTTTTGTTAGTAAAACCATTTGTCAATTCAGAGTAGTGGTTCTCTTTCCCAGACAGGTTTAACCTCTGAGTAGAAAAAGTAGTTTCTAATTCACTTTTGCTTATAGTGGCTTATCCTAAACTGTGCTCTATGAAATGCTGATGTTTTCCAAGCATAAGGATTCCATGAGAAAATTTCCTTTTGAAAGAATAAGTATGAGCTTATGGCTGTTAAAATTCTTAATTATGCTTATTTTATTTTATCCTAGGAATATTCTTTCCCCAGTCTCCTGGGTCAATATTTAAACTCTGCCTTCTTGATATGTTTCAAGTCCAAAAAGATTTCTTTACTAAATTGGTTTGGGAAAAACTGATCTTAGAAGATAGAGTTAACTTTAAAATTCCTCTTAAAATATTTTAAAATTTTATTTCTTATATACATAATATATTATATTTTAATTCTTCCTTAGCTGTGTGAGCCTGGACAAGTCACTTAACCCCAATTGCCTCAGCAAAAAAAAAAAAAAAAAAAATACATACATACATATATATATATATGTATGTATGTATGTATATATTTTTTTGGTAGTTCAAAGAATAAGAGTGAATGTACTTTTACTCTAGAGTATTTTAAACAACTCAGGAAAATAATTCTAGACAAATACTTTAAATAAAAATTACTAAGTAAAGTCAATTTAAATGTATTTTATTGTTCTATCTTGTAGATCAGAGAGCAGTAATTTTAAAGGCATTGTATGAATATTAACCTTAGTAGAATAGATATCTATGCAAGTATAAGCTTTATTAGCCAAATGTAGAAAAAAGTTAACCAACTGTTTCATAATAAAAGAAACATTTGATTAAATGAATAACTAGAAATTTTTCATTTGTTTCTTTGCAGGTTAGTTATTATTTTCCTCTGAAAACTTTATGGAGATCTTTTTTTGCTGCTTTAGTGGCTGCTTTTGTTTTGAGATCCATCAATCCTTTTGGAAATAGCCGCCTGGTCCTTTTTTATGTGGAATATCACACTCCATGGTACCTTTTTGAACTATTTCCTTTCATTCTCCTAGGGGTTTTTGGAGGCCTCTGGGGAGCATTTTTCATTCGGGCAAATATTGCCTGGTGCCGTCGGCGTAAATCTACAAAATTTGGGAAATATCCTGTTTTAGAAGTCATCATAGTTGCAGCTATTACAGCTGTGATAGCTTTTCCAAACCCATATACAAGACTCAATACTAGTGAACTGATTAAAGAGCTTTTTACAGACTGTGGACCTCTGGAATCCTCTTCCCTTTGTGACTATAGAAATGATATGAATGTCAGTAAAATTGTGGATGACATTCCTGACCGTCCAGCAGGCATTGGAGTATATTCAGCCATATGGCAACTGTGCTTAGCACTCATATTTAAAATTATAATGACTGTGTTCACCTTTGGTATCAAGGTAAGCATTAACATTATTTGTTATTTAATCAAGTTTGCTACATTGAAGTGTTTTCCAGGATGTAAATTAAAATAGTGGATTTATTTTCTTAAAGTATAAACGTTAACACTTTGAACACTTTATTTTTGTAAGTTTGCATCTGGGATTTGTGTTATTAATATGATTTGAGAACTCACTTATACTATAGACACTTCTCAACATTAAAGCTTCTCAAAGTTCTTTAGTTTTACTTTGAATCATACAAGTTGTACATCAGCTGGTTGATATATGACTTGGGATGTTATTATCATGCTTAATGCAATGTTTATGGAAGTAAATATCAAATATATTTTCTGCCTACAAAGGTAGTCCTCAAATGTGACTGTTTGAAATCTGTATAGATACAAATTTAAAGCTTCAGATTTTTGGTCTTGAGTGTTCATTTTTTGTTTTTGACAAGTTTGTGACAAGTCACATATTTTGCTTTGAAATGTCACTATTTGGGGGTGGCTAGTTGGTACAGTGCATAGAGCACTAGAAGTCAGGAGGATCAGATTTCAAATGTGATCTGTCACTTAACACTTCCTAACTGTGTGACCCTGGGCAAGTCACTTAACCCCAATTGCCTTAGCAAAAAAAAAAAAAGAAAGAAAAGAAAAGAAATTTCACTATTTGTTCATTAAGGAAATCTGATCATCAGTGCCATTGAAGTTATAATTTGTCTTCTTTGTTTCACATCTTAACCATCTTCTGTTGAATCTTAGTAGCAAATTTAGCTTCTACTTCTTCCATTTGGCTTTATCTGAAAATTAATGAAAAGATTCTGTTTTGAGATTTTATAGTCCTATCCTTATGCTTAGCATAGGAATAAAGGAGAGAAGAGAAAAGATGATGTTGAATCTTCTTCCTTTGTAGATAAGAATTGACTTATAAATCCCAACCACTCTTAGTTAAACTGAAGAAGTTGTCATTGGGGGCCTGTTGAACTCTTACTGTGAAGGAATAGTGAAAGATGGACACAAAAATAGGATTATGAAATCACCATGCATGTAGTTTTTTTCAATTATGAAATATTAAATTGTAAGAATATTCTTAGTAAAATTTGTTCTGGTTGGCATTATCAGTGGATTCCAGTGTAAGGAAGATTCACTGAAAGTTTGTGACTTGAAAGATTTTAGCTAAAGATTTAAAGCTTGGCTTTATTTACTATACATTATTTAAGAAGGATATTTGGCATTTGATCACTGTTTAGATATTCATTTAGTAACTCTGGTATGTAAATTAGTCCTGTAAGATCATCTTGTTCTTTGTTTTGTGGTTTCCTTATTCATAGCAGGATCAGTTTAAAGCCATTACTTTTTGATAGCTTTGAATTTTAAATAATTCTTTTCCCTATTGTCTGCTACTGTTGTGTTTTTCTTCATTAAATTTAGCTAATGTTAAACACTATTTTAAGTATTTTAAAAAATTAATGTTTAAGTAATTAGAATAGAGTAATAGTAACACATAAGTTTTTGTTCTTGTCATTAAGTATATTTATTATGTATTAAATTTATATTCATATTGTACAAATCTGTGCTTAAAAAACTGTTGTATAATTTATCTAGCTTTTACCCTCATGAATTAAAAATTGTTCTTTCCAAAATTATTGATATCTTATTTAAGTGACTGCTTTCTTTTTAGACCTCTGTACAGCATGTGACAATGATCATCTTCTCCTCCTACATACTCTCATTCTCAGTTTTTGTGACATTGTTCTCTATTGGTTCTGCTCACAGGATTATGAATCAAGAAACAGCAAAGAAATATCAGAGGCTGGCATCCTCATTTTATATAAAAGTAAATTGCCAAGGTCACATAGGTAATAAGCGTGTGACCTTGGGCAATTCTCTTCTTCCTTGGGATTAGGAAATTAGATATAAATTTAGTGGCTATAATTAATTAATATTATCATTCATTCACTGTCATGAAATTTGTCAGATATAAACTTTTAACATTAAAAATTCATGTATGATATGAACAGATTTTATCACATAAGTCATAAAAGTGAATATCTAAAGTTATTTCACTTAAAATAAAAATGATTAATTCCATTTTTGTTATAGAATTTGTGAAGTATGAAAAAGCGAACAGTTATTTTCTCTTATTAGTCTTATTACACTTTAATCAATTGAAATTACCATTGCTGCATCATTGTTACAAGCTACTTACCCAGTGCCTATTTCTTCACTATTTAGACTGATCACAGAATACTAACCATTTTAGTCAGTTATGCTGATGATGTTGATGGTGATTTTAAATAGAGGTATTGCTAATGGAAATTTAAACTGAATAAAAAAGACTTTGTAGACTGTTATCACAGAATTTTTAAAGTATTATTTAGTTTTCCTGGTGAATAGAAAAAAAGAGTAGCTCAATTTCTAGAACAGTGTTTTGGTGTTTTTTAGTGATTCCTTTCATGTTTGTCCCCAAATATTTGAAATTACCTTTTTGAGGACCTTTCAGTTAGACTTATTTAAGAAATTTATTTAATTCTTATTGGTTGCAAAGCACTATAATAGGTGATGAATGAGAAATGAATATAAGCCATGGTCTCTGCTACCAAGAACCATAAAATCTAGTTGGGAAGATAGAACTTATACAGAAATAAATAACATAAAATAAAATATAAGTGCAGAAAAGCAAGGCAAAATGATAATAAGTCAAGTAAGAAAGAATACTTTTAATTAAGTTCTTTTTTCTCTATGGATTATGTGGGCCACTTTGTCTTTCTTCTAGTGATTCATATTTGGGAAGCTGGATTTTGAAATTTTCCTTGGATATGTCTCTTAAAGATGGATAAGAACTGTTATCATTTTTTTTTTAGCTATATATATATATATTAGAAATATCCTAATAAATTTTTACAGCTTGTCATGATTGGTGCAGATTTCTGTGTTACCAGCAGCCCCATGTCTTTTTTGATCAGTTTTAACTTCCAGAAAGTTTTCTTTAAGAGGAGCATAAATCTTTTTGGTAATCTCTACTTATTGATTCTAGTTCTAGACCAAGCAGATGATAATCCTTAATATTGAAGACGGTATTGTTTCCTCAAAGTGTGCTCTTTTCCAAGCTAAATAGTCTCAGTTCCTACAATAAATTTTTATGAAAAGTTCTTAATGTTGATATAATTGGGGTTGGAAGGGACTTCAGAGGCCATTTTATGCATGAGAAAACTGAGGCAAAGAGAGCTAGCCGATTATTTAAGGTCATAGAGGTGGGATTTGAACCTAAAACTTCTGACTCTAAAGCCAATGCTCTTTCTGCTGTACCATGTTTAAGATAACGAGGCTCATGTGCCCCTATTCTACTTGATAGCTTCTGGAAAATTTCTTGCTTATCAGTGTTCTTAAAATATACACTTCTGTTCCCCAGTAGATAAGTGGTTAGAGTCTGGGACAGTTTTAAAAATGAAGAAATGCAAAGTATAAACAACTACATGGAGGACTACTCTGAATCAGAATTAAAGAAATGCAGATCAAAACCTTTTAGGAAAAATGATAAGAAAATAGAAATAATTCCTGTTGGAAAGATTGTGTGAATATGGGTACACTAAAACATTTTGGTGGAGCTGTGAATTGATACAAGCATTCTAGAAAGCTATTTGGAATTATGCAAAAAAAGTAACCAAAATTTTCGTATTCAAAGATCTTACTCCTGGATATATATCCCCAGGAGATCATTGACAAAAAACCAAAATTCCATGTATATCAAAATATTTACAGCAGCACTTTTTGTAGTCTCAAAGAACTAGAAATAAATGAGCTACCCATCAGTTGAAGACAAATTAGGGTACTTGAATGTAATGGAATGTCACTATGCCATAAGAAAAGATGAATTTGATGAAAACAGAAGAACAAGGAAAGGCATGAATAGATGCAAAGTGAAGTAAGCAGAGCCAGAAAGATTAATAAACACTGAAAACAATGTAATTGTTTTGTTTTTTTTCCCCTGAAGCAATGGGGGTTAAGTGACATGCCCAGGATCACATATTTTGGAAGTCTGAGACCAGATTTGAACTCAGGTCCTCCTGACTTTAGGGCTGGTGTTGTATTCAAAGCTCCATCTAGCTGTCCCCAACAATGTAATTGTAAAGAAAAATGATCACAGAATAAATGAAATTGAAATATGTGAAATTATAAAGAAAGATGAGATGTCTACCAAGTCTGATGTTTTCTACCTTATAGCTCAGCCTTGCCAAACCATACTTGGTGTAAATTATTAGCTATTCCAACAATTCATAATTCTTTAGATTTGATTTGATTTGATTTTTAGGTGATGTGGGTAGATTTGTTTCCTCCATAGCCATATAATAGGAGAGATCTAGTATTCTGTATCAGGGAAAAGAGTTTTGAATCAACAGTGAAATATTTCACTGAATGAAATTAAAAAGAAACTTTTGAGATGATGGAACTGAATAAAGGATAACATGTGCTGTAGCTGTCCTGTGTAATAGGAGAACGGATATGCTATATTTTTTCTAATCCATAAAATGTTGGATTAGATGTTCTTTAAGGCCCTTTCATCTTTAAATCCCATCATAGGATGTAGTGCTATTTGATATAGTATAGTGAATAGAGTGTCAGAATAGAAGTAGAAAGTCAGAAAGAATGGGTTTAAGAGCTGCTTCTGACATATAACTGGTTGCATGGCTGTGGGCAGATCACCTCCTCTATCAGGGACTTGGACTTAATTGACAAGGCAGAGAACATCCTATTTGGCCATGAAAGAAGGAAGTTCCTCAACCAGGAGCTCCCCATATATATCTATTCAAAACAGAAAAAACAAACATAAGATGGTAATCCCGCAGAATTTTGTTATATGTGTTTGTGAGGGAAACCAGTCATGTTGGTAGACACAAGCTCATAGAAAGAGGTTTCAGGACTGTCATTGGAATAATGAATCAAAGGATTGTAACTAAAGCATAGCTGGAGAAGATTATCAACTTGCCGAAGGAAGGGATATTTTCACATTGTTTTTGTAATTTCCAGTGCAACCCAGGGTCTTGCCCATAGAAGTGCTTAGTCATTGCTTGTTTGATTTTTTTAATTGATATTTTTGATTTTGAATGATATGAATCGATATTTTAAATTTGTATACTTAAGACATAAAGTTTTAAATGTGAACCTCACCAGTAGTTCTCTTGCTATAATTTATAGGTTCCATCTGGTTTGTTCATTCCCAGTATGGCAATTGGAGCCATAGCAGGAAGGATTGTGGGAATTGCTGTGGAGCAGCTAGCTTATTATCATCATGATTGGTTTGTTTTTAAAGAGTGGTGTGGAGTCGGAGCTGATTGTATTACCCCAGGCCTTTATGCCATGGTTGGCGCTGCTGCATGCTTAGGTAACTATGTTTGAAAGAAAACTATATGTATTGCCTTTTATCTTAAAGGTATTAATTGAAAATGAAGTAATGGTACTTCTAATTGGCACTGGATAGGTAGCACCATTTATGTTTATCTGCAGTTACATTACATTTTATTTTTAAAATTTACTTGTACACAGAAGTGTCAGTATCCAACAACCTGTTTCATAAGTGTGCAATAGAGTATCTTATGCTTTCCTATGTGTCCTTTGATAAAATTTAATTTTAATACAAGAGTATTTTTGCATTGTGTTCAAGAGGATTGTATTACCACAAGTTTCACCAATCACACACACACACACACACACGCACACACATATACACACACACTAAGATCAGTATTTATAATGAGGCCATAAGTGTTTCTCCTTTGGGGGGTTCTTTTACTATGAAAGTATTACTAATTTTTATGTGTATTTTCCATTCAACATAGAACTTTCTTCAGAAGTGGATTAACAGTATATGTAAAATATCATATAGCTTTGTATAATCATTTATAAGCATAAGCAAGAATCAGTCCCTTTCATTCAGTAGGAATTTATCTGCTATATAATTGTCATTGGTAGGAGTTGTGAGTTATATAAAAAGGTCCAAGTGTCAGCAACTAATATAGAACAAAACAGTAGGTACTAAAATGTGTGATTAAGACACAGTATTTAGTGCTTAACATGTTAGTATTCAAAACTTTATTTGTTTTTACTGTGATGTAGAGGCATCCCTAGAAGACATACTTATCAAATTATACGTGACATGAATGGATGGGTAGCTCACAGACTGAACTGAGCGTCAGCATCCCAAAAGATTTAGAGAGGCTAGAACAGCCGGTCTAATCAACTAAGATAAAAATTAATGAAGATTAAATGTAAAATTTGGGTTCAGATTTGGATTCCAGAAATCAGCTTTATAAGCACAATTTGGGGAAATGTGACTAGTTAGCAGTTTATTTAGCTAAAGACCTAAGAATTTTCTTTTAGTCTAACATGAGTGAATACTATGTAATGTTGATCCCAGAATTTAATGCTTCATTAATTAAGAAACACATGGTGTTCAGAACAAGGAAATTGATAGCTTTATTGTATACTTCTCTGGTCATACTACATTTGGAGTACTGTGTATCAGATTTTAGGCAAAGTAGAATATGAGAGCAACTAGAAGAGTGACTGTCTTTAAGGATAGGTTAAAATATCTAGAGATGATTAGCTTAGAGAATAGAAGATTTAAGAAGTATATGAGTTATAAGTATTTGAACTGTTATGAGGAAGAGTGATGAAACTGCTTTTTCTGGTCCTGATGGCCAGAATTTGGAATAAAGGTTGAAGTTGTAGAAAGGCATATTAAATTTGTTAATTCCTTAATAATTGTCTATAAGAACCATTACTTCAGGAGGTAGTGGGTTCTTCCTTGCTACACATTTGTAGTCTCAAAGCAGGGGCTGAGTGGCCACTTGTTATAAGAAGGTAGAAGGAATTTTTATAGCTTTTAATAGAATGCCTTGAGAGTCCTTTATAATTGTCTAATGATTCTCTGTGTTCCTATATTGTAACATTTCAGGGCAGAGAGAAATGAATGAGAGATTCCATAGTCATGGAAGATTTTTTGAAGAAGGTGATATTTTTGAGATAGCATAAAGTATGAGTGGGTATTGGTTAAGAGAAGAAGATAATTCCAAGTGAAAAAAATAATTGGAGCAAAGTTACAGGAATGGAAAGGAGGATTGTAAGGAAATCAGCTTCACAAGAATGGATAGTATGCATTGAGGATATTGAGAAGTTAGGATGGGTTTGATTGTGGAGAACTTTGAAGTTGAAGAGAGGAGTTTAGACTTGATATAGTAGATGTTAGCTACTTTAGGCTTTTGAGCAGGGAAATGAGAGAGACATGAAAGTTTGTTGTTGTTTTTTCTGATTGGTTGTTGGTTAGGGAGGATGAAGGAAAAGTTGAGGCAAAGATAAGGCCAAGCTTTCTAGCTTGGGAATGATGGTGTCATTTATAGATACTGGAAAGTTTGAGTTAGGAATTATTAACTTGTACAGAAACATTGAAGGTAGTTGATGGTTTAATGGAAAGAATGCCATAGATTTGGAGTGAGGCAAATCGGGTAACTTTGCATATGGGACTTTGAGGAAAGGTGGTTTACCTCTCAACCATTTTCCCTTCTGTAATGAAGAGATTGGATTGGATGATTTCAAGGGTCTAATTTTAGGACCTAAATTCTGTGCTTTTTTGAAGAGTTTAATTTAAATATATTGATATTAACAGTGGGTTGTTTAAGTCTTACATGCCCATTAGGTAATTAGATGTATCATTTGAATTCCAAATAGAGCAGAAGACTAGAGACTATAGATTTGGTAACAGTGTAGTAGAATGAATAGTTGAAGTCACTGGAAGGGATAAATTCTGTAAGACAAATAGAAGGCAGGAAAATTCTCTTTTAGATCAACCCTTCATAATATGTTTGATTAGTTATGTCACTGGCAATGGAAGAGTTTTGGTGGTTTCCCAATCCTGACAAAAACAAAAGTAGGTTTTCATAAGAGCATAAATGTGATATGTGTCATATTGGACTCTTTGCATCTTCAAAGATGAAGTCACTTCAAGTGGGGCATGAAATAATTTTGATAATACCTGTTATGATTCTGTAATAATGTGCTTTTAATTCCTTGTCTTCCTGTTTTACTGAAGCATAATTTTATGCTACTTATTTTTAGTGACTTGGTCCTATTATAAACTACTGCTTACTTTTAAGAAAAAAAAAGTTTAAAAAATAAGAAAAAATAATAAGCATACTAATGGATCTTATTCTTATCTAATTATTATTGATCTTAACAGGTGGTGTGACAAGAATGACTGTGTCTCTGGTGGTTATTGTTTTTGAGCTTACTGGTGGCCTGGAATATATTGTGCCCCTCATGGCTGCAGTAATGACCAGTAAATGGGTAGGTGACGCCTTTGGTAGGGAAGGCATTTATGAAGCACACATCCGGTTGAATGGGTATCCTTTCTTGGATGCAAAAGAAGAATTCACCCACACAACATTAGCTGCTGATGTTATGAGACCTCGAAGGAGTGATCCACCCCTAGCAGTCTTGACACAAGATAATATGACTGTGGATGACATAGAAAATATGATCAACGAGACCAGCTATAATGGTTTTCCTGTCATCATGTCAAAAGAATCTCAGAGACTGGTGGGATTTGCCCTCAGAAGAGACTTGACTATTGCAATAGGTAAGAGTTTTCACTGTTTTTAAAATTATTTTCTTGTTCATACTTAAGGAAAAAATAGATTGTGTTTGTTGAATCAATGGCATATCAATAAACTTTTCAAATTTCAATGGAAGAGACTTCAAATTTAGTGGGCTTTACCATCAGTTTTGTGATTTAGGTTTAATATAATGACTTAGATACCTAGTCCAAAAAGAGGAATATCTGATTGTTTTGGTCAGATGCTGGTTTGAAATCAGTATACTCTATTTTATTTGTACTGAATTCTTAAAAAAACCTGTCATAGGGTGAGTAGTTACATAATAAAGGGGGAAAAAATTATCTTCCCATTAGATTGGTGGTACTGCTGTCCTCTTAAGGTATTAGTTATTTGCCAAAGAATTCTCTCAAACTTAATCCATATTTGTCTTTTGTTTTTTAAAGGTCAGGGCTGCTACCAATAATCATTTTTGCTGAGGAATTGGAAACTATAATATTCCAAGGGTTTTGGTTTCTTTCTTAAAAGGATCCTCTTTACAGATCAATCTTCCTTCTATTTTTTTCTCTGTTGCCATTAGTTCAGGATCTGTTTTAATGGCCTAACATCAGAAAGGATGAAAAAGGTAGAGACTAGACATAAGATCCTTTGGTTTGCAAAAATGGTTAGAGATAAGACTGTTTTCCTGAAACCAGCTTTTGTGACTTAGAGAAATAGAACATTCAGGCTGCAGCCCTGGTTTATTTATCCTCAGATAATCTTAGAGAAGATAAGTCTACTATTCCATAGAATGTTTAAGAAATGGGACTTAGTGATTGGATCTAATAATGGGCTATGTATTTATACTTGGAGAGAGGTTGGTCTTTCTATGCATAATGAAAATTTACTTTGGTTTTTGGGATAAAGATGGTCTGTATCTTCTAATTTTACCTATAAAATTAGTATAATTTCTAAATAATAGTAGAAGTTATTGATTGGGTAGACAGGATGAACTCTAGATGTCTCTAAGGCCAAAGAACATGAGTAGCCGTTTTTTAGAAAATGAAATACAGGTGGTCAACAATCATATTAAAATGTTGTAAGTTATCAATGATAAGAGAAAATTAAAAAAAAAAAAAACAGCTCTCAGGTTTGGCCTCAGCCCTAACAAATTGGCAAAGATAATAAAAGTTTTTGTCCTTCATTCTTGAAGATAACCATGACATCAGAGAGGTGATACCATGACATGCAAGTAAATGGGATTTAAGTGAGAGGACTGTGCAAAGTTACCAGCTTCATTTTTAACTCTGGAGCCATCTGGCCAGATATAGATCAGGACAATTGGAGATGGCTTTGGATGCAGTAAACTTTGGGTTTTTTAAGCTAAGTTCTTTGACAGTTTCAGTTTGACTGTGGCAACAGCTCATTCAGTGCTTAAAGCTAAGAAAGGGGGGGTGTAGGGGGCTGGAACTCTGAAAAGGTATACAACTCTGTGATCCTTGACAAATCACTTAACTTCTCAATACCCTAGCAGTTCTCTTAATTTGGGATCCATGAACTCGCTTCTTCAAAAAAAAAAATTTTATAACATAATTACTGTATTGATAAACATTATATTATGTTATTTCTCTTCTACTTTTTATAAAGAATATTAACTGTCACAATGACTGTCACTTTCTCCCTTCTTTGTGTATAAACCTCCCAAAATATCTGCTTCATGTTTGTATTTTTCCCTGAAATTATAGTCAAATGTGATGAGTAAGGTATTACAAAGTGAATTTGTCTTAAAGCCAGGAAAACCTGGTTACCTCTTGACACATACTAGTTTTGTTGTTAAGCAATTCTTAAGACTCCACTGCAGAGATGATATCAGCCTACACTGAGAGGGAATCCTCACTTAGAAGTTCCCTATATCAGAAGGAACACATTTTCTTTTGAGGTACATATCCTGCACGTCAAACTTTAAAAATTCACCAAAAATACTTCTCCCCTTCATCTTTTATTATTTTCCTTTTTTCCCCTGGTTATACGTATACATCAGTTTTAAAAAATACACGTTTCTTTATGAATCTTATTAGGAGAAAAAAATTAGAACAAAACGGAAAAACCATGAGAGGAAAAAAAGAAGAAAAAAGGAAAAAAATGAACATACATTCACTTTCCACAAAAATACTTTGCTTTGGAACATGAAACTTGATTTAAAAAATTAGTAAGCAGATAGGCTTTCCAAACATCAAAATTTAGCCAGCTTCTGAACTTGATTTCTTTTTTAGTCAGGAAAACCTAAAAAAAAATGTTAAAAGGAGGGCAGCTAGGTGGTGCATTGAATAGGGCACTGGCCCTGGTGTTAAGAAAACCTGAATTCAAATTTGACCTCAGACAATAACAAGCTATGTGATCCTACAAAAGTCATTTGATTTCAATTGTCTTTAAAAAATAAAGAATACAAAAAAATTGTGAATTCTACTTATTCCTGAATGTGCAGGTTGCTTATAGAATGATAAGCTCATTCTTCATTTGTATTTTTGGTTTTCTCTGTCTTTTCAGAAAGTGCCAGAAAAAAGCAAGAAGGCATTGTTGGCAGCTCCCGGGTTTGCTTTGCCCAGCACACTCCATCTCTTCCAGCAGAAAGTCCTCGGCCACTGAAACTGCGAAGCATTCTTGATATGAGCCCATTCACTGTAACTGACCACACCCCCATGGAGATCGTGGTGGATATTTTCCGAAAGTTGGGTCTGAGACAATGCCTTGTGACACATAATGGGTAAGTCCGATACCAAGAAAGTCAAGACATTGGCTAGAACAGGAGCCACGGGTCTTGGATCTCTGGCCTTTTGGGGTGGCCACTTTGCAGGGATGGGGCTGCTCAGAGGATTTCAGATGGGGGTGCTGTGGCTTATTTTTCCTAGAATTTCAGTAGTGAGGAGTCAGATTCCTTCTTACCTGGGTTTATGCTTGTTATCTTCAGCTTAGTCATAACAATGACAATTCCAAAGGATACCCTAGTATTTGCAAAGATACTATGTAATTTTCCTACAAGAAAATTTATTGGCAGTAACTGAACACAGATTATAATACTTGTTAAGAGATATTGGGACTTAAAATTGCCCATTTAAATTACTGAGGGAAAATCTATTTTCTTTTGTTGTTACTCAGTTTTGACATGGTTATCTCAATGTTGTTGGGATTCTCATTTCAGCTGACTTTGTTTAACCCGAGGGTGGAGGTTGACAATGAAATTCATGGTTAGCCAAATATTTCATTTTAATCAGTATTTTCTATCGCCTTCCCTGTTTTCTTTTGTCTTCTACTACTTTGGGAAATCTTTTATAAGAGCTACTAATGAGCAATAAATTTTCACTGTCTCCTTATTTCTCTAAGGGTTAGTTATTTACCAAACTAGTCATCAAAACATAGGGAGTAATGAAATATCACCAGAGCTGTGCAGATTGGAGTCATAGCAATTAATGGTGGACAGTGTATTTTGCTATCCATACTCTCTGGCTCCCAATGTCACTACTTCCTTATTATTTCTTGAATCAGGGCATCTCTTTTGTCCTCATCTTCTTTTTCTCTGTTCATTGTCCATTCTCATTGCATTTCTTGAGTACCTTTCCCTTAGCCTTTTTTCTTCTAGAAATGTGTTATCAACAGTATGGGAATCCTATCCTAGTTTTTATGGTTTAATATCTATGAAAGGATCTCTGAAATATTACTATGGACCAATGAATTGCAAAGCTTAGATTCACGTTCTTAATAGGGCATAATTTCAGAAGCATCCGAATGAGATTGGTTGACAAATAAGTGTAAGAATTGTAGCTCTGAGTAGATAATGCTGCAAGTCAATAGAATATACAGAATGCAAGTAGCTAGTGGGATATGGAGATGTACAAACTAAACTCTGAACCCTAGGAACATATTTATGTGTCTTGGGCAAGGTTTAGAAATTAGACTCTCCTGTTTGTTATAGTTACTAGGACATCGCTTTATTATAATCTGTGTGATTTAAAAGGGGGAAAAATATATGCTATGTTAAGCAAAATTTTAGGGCATCAAATATGTTCATATATAAAAATGTAACTTTAAATATCCCCCATTGCCTACCCTTTTACAGTCTATACTGCTCCTCACATATGCTAACTAATGTCCTTTCTCTGCTCTAATGGTAGTGCTCTTTGGAACTATACTGGGGTCTATACTGGGGTCCTTGGAATTGGGGAATAATATTTTTGAAGATGACACATAGAAAATTAATTCATAGATGAAGGTAAAAAAAAGGTTGGGATTCCTATGCTATTATTAGAAAAGAAATGTTACTGTGAGTTAAAAGAACAGTTGCCAGAGTATTCTGCTCAAAACTCCATTTGGCAACAGAAAATTGGATTTTTAGTCAAAAAGGAAGATCATATAGTCCTTTGGACAAAGATCCAAGTTAAGCAGCAGAATGAATATTTTCTTTTGTATGTTTTTGTACCAACAAAACCAGGGTTGCATAGAGTGATGCAGAATTAAACTTAAAATTTTATCTCATTTCTGCCCATTGTGGTCATAGCCAAAATAAAGCAATGAAAACATCACTTAGTAAAAATGAAAGACTATCAGCTAAAGCCTAGAATTTAGGACTTTTGAATATTGCATATGCTGATTGGAAAAGAGCTGTGCCACAAAACATTTTTATAATGTTTTAGCACCTCTTGCTGTATTGTTAAAATTTTCTTGAAGAACAAATACACTACCTGGGAAAAGCTTTTTTTGTTTTTTGTTTTTTTTTTAAATTTAGAAATAGATTCAGTATAGAAATTAGTATTGGTGATTATATTGTGATGAATATTTGTGAAGACCGCGTATTTTAAAATCAGCCAGAGTCAGGAATTCAGGTTAGGGGAAAATTGTCACTCTTTATTCTCAGTGAAGAAAGATCAGAGGTGGAAGAGAATGGGCAATAGCAATGTGTGCAGCTGAGTCAAGAAGCTAGCTAGACCAGAAGCCCCACGACCAGCAGCTGCGAGTATAGAACCCAGGTCCAATCTCCCCCAGCCTCTCTTCTTGTCTCTGCCTCTACCCACCCAAATCCTCATTTCCTGTACAACACATCAGGACTTGCACAGAGAGTGGGCAGGGACCATTCTTTATCCAATCATGTATATTAATAGAGTATAGCCCAATTACTATTTAGCCTCATGTACTTGGGACCTCAGTGCATCAGCTCAAACCTCAGCCCATTACAAATATTCCTATGTATTTTTGCTTGACATGACATCTCTCTTCACTTTTATATAATAAATACTAATTTGTATTGACCATACTTAAAGACTACTTCATTTAATTTTAATGTTTGCGAATTTTTCTTTTAGGAAAATTGGATTGTATTTTTGTATAAAATGAGATGGTGTAAAAAAAACGAACTGTGAGGCCTTTTAAACTAAATAACAACCCTGTAAGAAACTTTTTTCCTCTGTGTGTGTGTGTGTGTGTGTGTGTGTGTGTATGTATATGCACACATCAGTTATGTATTTGGCTTTCATTACACTTTGCCTGTTTTTGCCTTTTGAGAAAATGCCCTGATCCTCACGTGTCTGTATGAGCAATCAGCTGGGTGGCGTTCATTTTATCTATTGTAGGATTATATCTAAGTCTGGAAGGGGCCTCAGGTGCTAACTTATCTGACATTTTAAGTTTATAGATATTTCCTGATTCATTCTGATCTATTTTTTTTTTTTTTTTTTTTTTTTTTTAGTTAATGAGCAAGTATGAATCACAGTTACAAAGACTAGGCAGAAAATTAGTGCTTTTCCGTAGTGAGGTTCTGAGTATCTTATGAGTGTTTTCATAGTTCATAACCACATTTTTAGATTTGGAAAATTATAATGGTGACTTTGAGTGAAATACGGAACTCCACAGTTAGTTACATCATGGGGGGAAATGAAACTTCCAAAACTGAAACAACACTTAAAAATGTTTTTCTACCTAGGACCCCATTTGGTGCTTGCCTATAGTACCAAAGATACTTCAGAAAATTAAAGAAAGTCACATTTAACACCTTCAGAGAATACACTAAAGATTTATAAACATTGTCTGTTGATGGTTATTTTTAATAGCAGCTACTGAGTCATTTTCTTTTGATATTTCTATTTTTAATTTTAAAAAGACATATTTTTTGTTCTTAAATATAAATGTACTTAGTATTTCACTTTTTCCCTGTCATTTTGTTAATTTAATAAATAAAAACTTCTTTGAGAGGTAGAGTTTTTTGTATTTTATTTTTATATATTTTAATATTTATATTATATTTATCATATATATTTTAAATTTCATTTTATATCTCTGGTCTGGGACTATCTTCACAAAGCAAATGGGAAAGATATAGCTCACTCTCATTTTATAGACTGATTTTTCTAGAAGTGCTAAAGTACATATTACTCTGAAAATTAAATGACCAATTCTCCTAAGTTTTTATTAAATATTTGAGAACAGAAGTAATCAGACAAGAGACATGAAATTTGAGTGAGACAAATATTTGATTTGCAGAATAAGCAGCTAAGGACATAATAAAGATTTAAATATATATATATATATATATATATTTAATATTATATTAAACACAAACACAAAATATGTATGTTTAAACCCACTGAGCTACTCCAAAGCACAAAAGTTCTGTTTTTATTTGTTGGTACAAGCAGTCAGATGATTTGTAACACCAATTTATATCAAACTAATTTTGCTACTTTTATTTAATGTTTTCATTTTAATTCTGTTGTTAGAATAGAACAATATTTAGAAATGCATTTGTAGTTTCACACCATAAAAATTCTAGGATCTTACCAAAGATTTTAAAATGGCATAAACCAAATACATTAAAGTTAGGATGTTGTCTATAAAAAAATTGAGTGTCCACTGATTAAGTAAAATTCTAGTTGATATTAAAATTATAGTATCCCAGACTTTATAGTCACAGTCTCATATTTTTCCTTTTGTTGCTGAAGTTGTGCTGAATTATTGTTGTCCATTTCTAACCTAGGGATGATAATTTTTTTTCCTTTTTTAAGGAAAAGAAACATTAATATTTGGATTTTATTTTTAGAGGTGCCCTGAAATGTATATAAACTTAGGCTAATTATTCAGCTTTCTCTGCATTGGGTTTTTTTTTTTGTTGTTGTTTTAATGTTTTAAAAACAATGTTTTGTAAATGAGGTAGAAATCTAATTTAATGGCACTGATTTTAATTTTTTTTTTTTTAATTTTTCTAACTTTTACTAAGAGTATTCTTACAGTTCATGTTTCCATTTTTCTTTCTCTAATCCATTATCATGATTGGAACCTTTTTTTCTTTCATTTAATTTCCCGCACAGTTATTAGCATAACATGATCTGTTTCAGGATTGTCTTGGGGATCATCACAAAGAAGAACATATTAGAGCATCTCGAGCAACTAAAGCAGCACGTCGAACCCTTGGTGATTAGATATATCAGATCTCCTAATTAGATACCCTAGAAGTCAGGAAGCATGAAACTTGTGAACTGTTCAGTGCTCTTTTTACCCTGATATCTGCTGAACAACCAAAATCATACCATGCAATCAATTTATATTTGTTTCAGACAGATTGTAACTGTAAAATAAACTTGGAAATGTATGCAATTCCATGCATAGAAATTAAGCCACAGCTGCTTCTCTCATCAAAATTGTCTGTTATGATGTGTGCAGTGCAAGAAGTTGGAGGTGTAAAAGTAGTATTGGAGATTCCTAAAAAAGGACATCTGGCAGGTCAGCTTGCTTTAATTAGTGGGTGCACCAGGTTTAGAAGAAGCCTGGCTAGCAGTGGTTCTCCCCAGCCAATAATGTTTTTGTATTAAAAACAGTCTATTGAATTACTTTTTAACTGATCTTAGCAATGTAAGGATTGCTGATCATGGCAAAAGATAAGTCCCTGGAGGTCTTTTGTCAGTTATTGGACCAGAGCATAATTTGTGTGTATTTGTTATTAGTTTATTCTGCTATGCACCATAACCTTCCAAGTCATGTCTTTTTAAAAGGAATGAATTATTTTTCTTTTGGTGATTCAATGTATGTCCTGCCATTTCATTATTGAATTGTGCCTAGATCCATGTACATGTTTCCAGTATACCATGAACCACTCCTGAGGTCAAATGCACTTTTGTTTTTACTGGCTTCATGTTCTGGCTGTTGTGTTAACTAAGTACAATTTTGTTATTTTACCCTAATTATTCCTTAAAATTTGTCTTTTCCCTGCATCAGTCATACTTGTATTAAGTCTGTCCACCCAATTTGCTGCTTTAGCGCACAACTTATTGTGTATTCCTATTGTATGCTAATATTTCACAAGTGTTTCATGCATCCTTTTAAAAAACACAATACTAACCAAAATAATTTGGGCAGCCGCTCATTCATTCTGCTTCTGCTTCTTCTGTGATAGATAATACCTTTTAGGGTTGCTTTATGCTTTGATTTTTCACTTACCTTTTAATACAAGCTAACCACAAAGATTTTCATAAAAGCACTGTAATTGAATTCTTTGACCAAAGTCAAGAAAGGCAAATATCAGTGAGCACGGGATACCACTGGGGGTGTCAGATATGCTTGGGGGCAGAGGGCAGTTCTGAAGCTTGAAACCAAGTTCTACATGTAGAGGCTCTCTTAAGCATTTTGAGCTCAAATGTATGTGCTTTCATGAAGACAGCATCTTAACTACTGAACAGTCCTTAATAATTTGGGGGGTGGGTAAGTGGGAATTGATTGACCTTTTAAAAGGTGGGAAATATTTTGGCTTTCAAATATTTTATTATCTTCTTAATGATGTTATGAAAAAATAACTTTCTCTCTCAGATGGGGTAGATGCCATTTTCTGTTCATGCTTATGGTTTTTTGTTGTTTCTTGTTTTATCCCTCCTCTTTTGTTCCTTTTTTGTTGGCATACATTGAACAAAATTTTGAAGCCCAATAAATGAGCGCCCCAATGGGACACGGATCTGTGTGTGTCTCAGTGGGAAGGAGACTACGCTATCAGCGACCATCTCAGCTGGGTGGGCTTCGGCTCTTCTCTGACTATGTGATGGTTGCTTGTCATTTTATAATTACTTTTATCAAATAAGTTCTGTGTTTGAAACACAGAAATCAGGCCGCTTGCTTTGCTCTCTACTCCTGTCAACAAAAAGGATCTGGCTACAGACTTAGCCTTGCTCCTTTGCCTCCGCTGTATTCTAAGAGCCATCTTCTCTTTGTCCCTTTCAGGCGCCTCCTTGGTATCATAACAAAAAAAGATATCCTCCGTCATATGGCCCAGATGGCAAACCAAGACCCCGCTTCAATAATGTTCAACTGAACCCCATAGCTGAGGAGAGAGAGCAGACGGAAGAGGAAGTGCACTTGTTGAATAGCACAACGCTTTAACCTGAGGGAATCTTTTTTTCTTTTCTTCAAAACAAGGCAGCATGTGTGAAGTGGGCTTTGGCGGTGGCGCATGCAAACCGTCCGCTAGAAGCAGGAGTTGGTTTGAGGAGGGAGAGGAGAGAATAGAGAGGTTTTCCACTGTCCGATAGGGAGCAACAGCCCGTCGGCTCCTCCGGCTCTGCACTGGATGCGTCCGGCTCTGTCCGATCCGCCATGATAGTGCAGCGGGAGCTTCCGCCGAGAGGACCGGAGTTCTCCAACACCCAGCCTGGAACGGGCATTGAAGACGTGCTGTCAGTCCTTATTTCTGGAGGGATCACTCTGAATTGAGCCATCTTTGAGACTGTATTGTCTTACCCCTGTACCCCTCCCCCTTTTTTAACCATTGAAATTGTTGTGTTTAACTCATGAAGTGTATAGTTGTTCTGCGCCACCTTTCTACATTCCAGAAGAAGTTGATGTGTCTCTCTCTCCTGAGCTGTAACAAAGCCTCTTTAAATTGGTGTGCCCTTTTGAAGCAGTCCTTTCTCATATTGAGATGTACTGTGATTTTACTGAGGTTTCATCACAAGAAGGGAGTGTTTCTTGTGCCATTAAACATGTAGTTTGTACATCCTCAAATGCTTGGACAGTACAGACACTGACAAAAGCTGATAAAACAGGTATAACCTTGAATGAAGCATGTATGAAATTTTGTATGCTGTGGTTTAAAATAATTTAACAGAAGTAAACTTGACTTTCAAGGTTAAACTAGGATTTATTATTATTATTTTTTGCCTCAGACTTCATGGATAATGTGACCTAGTCTTATGCAAACTTTTTGTATTATTGATAATACTATGATATACTATGATACCAATGCTGTGCAGCATAAGGAAAAAAGTCCTGCTGCTCAGATAGTAAAGAGAAGGAATTATTCTGTATAGCTGTATCTAGTATTAAGTGCATGCTAAAACACTGGACTTTTTTTTCTTGAAATTAGATCAGTCATTTTTTCTTTTCCTCAGAAACAGTGGAAAATGTTCCATTGCTGATACTGAAGAAAAAATGTAATTCATAACTTGCACTAAATGTATATTTTTTTCTTAAAATTTTACCATTCTTATTTATATTTTTATGGATTAAAATTTATTAAATACTGATCAGTTAATATCTCACTTAAATAATTTTACCTTTTTAATGTGATTTTTATAGACTAATTCAGATTCCTTTACAAATATTGGAGGAATGAACAAAAGTTTACATTGGGAATGAGGGTTTGAAAAGAGGTTGTGGTTATTTTGCTTTATGATCTAATAATATATGCATATAATGGCTTTTTCTGTCCTAACTTTCACTGCCATCAATTGGAAATCTTTTCTGGTCTGTTCATTCTGAAAAGTGACACTTGAACTGGAAAGCTGCAAATATTGCAAAACATTTTATATATACATATAAATAAGAGCAAACCATTGTCTGATATTTTATTTTGTGGTCATCTAGATTTGTAGTAGCAAAAATTTCAACTGAAATAGAATCTTTAGGAATGGGTAAAACTTACTTTGAAGCATTGGATGGCATTTAAAATTATCCATATCATATTCTTTGGTAGGATGGGCAAAAATAACGGGATAAATGGCTTTTTTGGGGGGAGGGAGAGAATCCCAAATATATCTGCCTTAAAATCATGGGATAAAATGATAGTATAAGGAAAGATAGCACAAGAAAAAGTAACTCACCCCATGGGATTTATACTTTGTATTTTCACTGGGGGAATGAAAAATCCGTCATAGAGAAATGTTTTCTAAGATTAGAAAGGTAATTAGTTCATTTCACAGACTAGGAATAGTTCATCAATTCATTTTCTTTAATAGCAATGTACCTATAAGGCAGTGAAACCATGGCAGGCAAAAATTTTGGAAGTTAAACCTTTCAAATACTCATTTTTGAAACACTGCTAGCTTGCTTTCTTGATGCAAATAATCATTTTACCCCAGTTGCTTAAAACCATTGGCATGCCTGATGTTGTTGAAAGAAATAACACCTTTCAGGCTCTTTTGGACATCTGTAGTCAGCAAAACTATTTCTGAATTAGTTTTGCACATTTCTAACTTTTCAAAAGTTAATATACAATTATCACCCTGGACTCTGGGGACTCTCAGCCTGTGTATACTCACCATGGCTGTTCTGGATAGCTGCCTGTCTTTAGTTGAAAATTTTAAAGGAAGCACCAACTTCCTAGCATGTGACTAATCATGAACTTAAACTTGAAATACATTTCATTTTCCAAGTTATTTTCTGGTTTCTACCCACATCTTCATTGCCACCCTTCTCATTAATCTGACAATTCAGGATGAAGATTCTGTACATTAATTCTGTTCCTTTGCATGAAATAAAACAAGTTGGCCACCCTGGTGTGTCTTCCTGCTGAAATAGAAGAAATGCCATGTTTCTGTTGTGATCATTTGTTAGAATTAAGGTTGGTTTGTCACTAATGCTTTCTGTTTTGAGACATTAAAGGGTGGGATGTGGATCTCCAGTTTAACTGAAAAGACTATGCAATATCCGTCTGTGCCGGTGCCATTCAAATTAAATGACCAGTGTCATCATTGCAGCCACCTTATTCAGTTTTCTCATTTGAGCATTCCTCACTTTGTTGTTAAGAGAAGGGGACAGAAGTGTAAGCAATTTTTAAGTTTTGCTTTTGACAACCTGTTTCAATCATTATTCATGAAGATTACTTAAAAAGTGTTAATAGTTGTATTTTTTATTAGTAATATTTTTTTCCAAATATATGCAAAGATAATTTTCAACATTTACCTTTGTAAAACCTTGTGTTCCAAATTTTTCTCCCTTCCTCCCAATCTGATATAAGTTAAACATGTTCAATTCTTACTTTAAAAATTCCATATTTGTCATGCTGCACAAGAAAACTCAGATCAAAAGGGGAAAAAGAAAAACCCAAGCAAACAAACAAAAAGTTTGATCCACATTCAGGGAGACTCCTTAATTTGTTCACCCAGTGGTCCCTAGATATGTATTTAATATTCATCTTAATGCTTTTATTTATACTAGTGTAGAAGAGCTGTATATCATCACGCAGCAAAGGGATTAAATTAGAAAACCTATTAAAATCAATTTTTTTAGTTTTTAACTGTATTCAGTAAAATGCTTCCCACTTATGCAGTAAAGACTTAACACATCCTAATTAACTTACTACTGCTTCACATGGAGGCCCCAAACAACTTTTTTTTCAGAATAGAAAATTTTCCAATTTTTAGGCAAGGAGCAACAGTGGATATAAAACTTCAGCAATAACATTTGCCTACCATCGTTTACAGAGCCATCAGTTTCTAACTGCTATAAACAGAAGGATTTGGCCAAATTAACTTTCACTTCTGTAGTTATTTCAGTTATGAGGAGAGTTACTGATTTGTTATCTGGTAAACAAGTGACAAAATCAGAGGATGTCATATCAGCATAGTAAAGTATAAATGGCTGGATCAAACAATATTAATGTATGGTTTATCAAGTATTTTTGAAAACCTTTTAGTGAGCCAAATTTCAGGGGGGAAAAGTGGTTTCTATTGATAAATAGAACTTTTAAAATACTATTCTTATTCAAATAAGGCATGAATGAACCAGTTAATGTGAAATTTTCAGTCTGGATGCTTATATGTTAAAGTGAGCACAATAGGTACACACTGAAGCTACTAGAAATCAATATCTTTTAAGATATGACTCCCATCATTATAAAATTTGTCAGAAGTGAAGTTTCCTGGCTTCCTAGGCGCTTAACTATTTAAATAACTAAATATTTAAAGTACCAGATTTATGCTTTGTGAGGAACACATCTTTATTTGACAGGTCATTTCATTGAAAACCTAGCATGTGTAATATTTGGAAAATACAAAGTATAAATACATGGTCCTGGATTATCTAGTTGTCAAAGAAGAAATGTAGTAGGTGATTTAATTGTAAGGATGTATCCCAAATACCTAGGTTGACAGTCACCTGACAACTCTCATACTAGGGGAACACTGTTAGGTAACACAAAGATAATGCTCTTGCATTTAACTGGCAATTAAGAGCCTGAGATTGTAATCCTAGCTGTGCACACTTAGGTAAATCACAATTTAGGTAGCCCTTAGTGTAACTTCCTGCAAAAAGAGACAGTTGGATAAAATGATCTCCAAAGTCTCTTATACTTCTCAGATTTATTCATTCTATCATTTAGAGTTTTAATTGGCTGCTTTTAATTGGCCATGCCTTTTAAAGTATATATTATAACTGAATCTGGTCTCAGGATGTTTCAAAAGTATAAAAGTTCAATGAGTCTAGGAAAAAAAAGTACTTAATCTCACAAAGCCATAAATAAAATTAGAATCATGGGATATGTAGATAGAAGGCTGGCCAGATGAATTCTGTGACTATAGCAATTTACAAAACTACAGAATTGTAGTGATTGTAATCTGCATTGGTCAAGTATCACACATTTGATTGATAAAAACCATAAATCTTCCAATCATTACTTAGTATTGAGGTAGGCCTTACAACCAGTATTTTCATTTCACTGACAGAAATGTCTTGGAGCTGTGGCTTGTCCATGGTAATGTAGCCAATGGCAGAAATGGGTTGTGAGCCTAAAATTCAAGCCAAATTAATGTCTGGGGCACTGAGGATTTTAGGTTGGGGAAGAGAAGATGGGGAAGGGAATCGTAGCCAATATCTAAAGAAAATCTCCCCAACAATTGAGAGATATTCAGAAATCCACTGGCTGTTTCAGGAGGGCAATGGGATTTCCTTCAGGAAATAAACCTTCAAGCAGTCTGATTTTTTTGTGGGTGGGGGAGGAAGTTCTTGTTCAGAAATTTTCCTTCTTTGAAGGGCGAGTCCCTTGGCAAACCATCTTTTGAAAGCTTTTTAATTGGTTCTTCCATTCTTGAAGAAATCCTTTTACTATATATATATATATATATATATATATATATATATAAAACACTTGACTTTTTTAAAACACTTGTTGAATTTTTTATAAGCTTTATTTAATCACAGCTTTCAAATTTTCTTTCAAAAAAACAAAAAACAACCCCCCAACTCCCTTTAATAGTTTAGTGCTCCAAACATCAAACATTTAACATTTAAAAACACATTCTTTGTACCATCTTTTTGTCATGTTGCAAAAGTTAGTCTACATTTAACATTTTTAAAGCAAACACTTTTATACCACTTTCTATTCATGTTGCAAGTTGATCTATATTTTCTTTGCTTCTGTTGGCCAAATGAGCTTCAATGATCTCTGCAAACAAATTCCTCTTCAACAGCTTATAGGCAAGAGGTAGAAGCTGACCAATAATTTTGTGAAAATACTGAAAATTAAAATATAAAAAATAAAAACATATCCAAAGAGAAAACAGACCTGTTGATAGCAGTTGAAAATGCTCCCTACACAACTAAGCTTCCTCTTTAGGTATTCTAAAACAGATTGGTTACTTATTACAACCCCACTGGCATTTGATTAAGTGTAACATACAAAGAAAAGTTAAGCAACTTCATTCACTAGTATAAATGAAAATGGTAAAGGGAAAACTCATTTTGTACATAAAGCAGGATTTTTACATCAGAATATTGAATGAAGAAAATTTGGCCAAAGGTGTCAAACTTGCTGCCTGAAAAACTCGAGCCAGACTAAAATGTATTTTTATTTAGTTCAACATTCCCAGTTAAAATACCACAAATTAATTTTTGTGTTGTACATTAACATGGCCTTATGAAGATTCATTTCTAGATAGTTTGGCGCCACTGATTTAAACAAAATCAAAGCCATGATAATACTAAAATGTTTTCCCATAGATTTTCAAAATACAAGATTAAAAAGCAAGTTGGTTTTTAGAAAAACATAAAGACTTTCATGAAATAAGGCAGAGTGAAATAAGTCAAACTAAGAATGCTGTATACACTAACAGCAATAATGTTTGTAGAGTAACTGAATGACTATGCTATTCTGAAAAATATGATCATTTAAATCAACTACAAAAGATTTCTAAAGGAAGAGTTTGTCCACCTTCAGAGAAAATTGATATTATGGAAGTATGTATTGTATGGTGTGTGTGTGTGTGTGTGTGTATCAAATACTGATCAAATGCTGCTTGAGAAAGGAGGAAGCCAACTTCAAATTCAAGATGTAACCAAAAATATTTTATTAAAAACACAAAAAAAATGAAGTTTTAAGTGTATTCATGAAAATACTGAATTCTTATGCATAAAGCATTGTGATTTTACTACATGATGTAAACTGAAAATTAAGTTCTAAAAGGTATAAAAATTCCTATTTTTAAAAATTTGTATTTTTTAATTTTAAATAGTTTCTTTTAGGCTTGCTCTTAATGCTTTATGAAAAGGAAAGATTTGTAAACATTCACACTAGGCAAGATAACAAGATGGAACGACTCTTATTCTACCATCCTAATACGACAGCAAAGGAACTTTTAAAAGAGGCTCTTGGTGTTTCATTTCTCCCTAACAGTATAACTAGAAACACAGAAGAGCAGCATTTCCTTAATCACAACTCGGTGTAAAGGATACTTTTTCCCCCTAATTCCTTACCTTTTTGTATTTCAAACATGATTTTAATAAGGCAACATGCCAGGGGGATAGGATAGACTGTAGGTCAGGAAGACTGGACTACAAATATCACCTTTCATTGATAAATTAAGGCTGAAATGGACTTTGTAAAAAGTCCCTGAATCCCAGAACACTTGAGTGACTTGCCCTATGTGGTCACAAAAGTAGTATTTGAACACAGATCCTTGTTGGCTTCAAATCTAGTTTTAAACATTACATAATACTTCACTCATTATGTGACTCTGGGCAAGTGTCAAATTTACTTCCCTTTTAGAAATTCCCTAATACTTAACTACTGAGCCATAGAGTCTGCAGCAGGTCTTAGTGGAAAGCATTTCCCCATGATGAAGAATCACATCATAAGGACTTAAAATGCTCAGTGAAATGAATGGCAAGTACAACCTTATGTGCTAATGAAAAGCATTTAAAAGTTACAAACTTAAGTGCCCTAAGTCTTTGGGAAGCAATTTTATGAAAAATTATCAATATTTAACACTACATAAGTTATTCAAATCTATAATGCATTTGCTAGCATACAAATGAATTTCAAATAAAAATATAAAAAGAACTACCCAAATTGCCATCCTACCTTAAAGTACATATACACAAATTGCAAAGCTTTTATATGGGAAGAAACAAGACATGGTATTGATATAGTACTCACCTGGGAGCCATAGCAAAAAAGGTCAATTCCTAGCTCAAGTCCCATTCCATAGTCACATTCATCATTAGCAAATTGAACAAAAGTCACCATTTCCTGAATGGGGGCAAATGCTTTCAATCTCTGCTCATCGCTTGAAGCCTCAACAATCATTTTGCAAATTATTTTAAGATTAGCTGAAAAGAGATCATATTTAAGAATTCAATTCTTCAATCTGATTTAATAGATAGGTTACAAATTTTTATAAGAAACATCTCAGTAGCAAAAAGACCTCTAGAATATTTAGTATTTTATTTGTAATGATATAACCTAGAATGTCATGTTTTTAGTCTCCTTGTTTTCACTTAGGATTCTGATATAAGAACAAAACAGAAAGGGTAACCTCCTTTACCTTTTAAAGTACATTTCACTGGCTTTGATTTCAGTAGCAAAGCTTCTCAAAGCTACTTCATAATAACAGGAGAGAAAATTATAAGGGAAAACCTTATGTTTAAGATATGGCAATTCACTGTGAGGGCAGTTAAGCCATGTTTTGTTTAACTGTGCCTGACTTTTCACGATCCAATTTGGGACTTTCTTGGCAATGATACTGCAGTGATCTGCCACATTCTTGAGTCCAACAGGGTTGAGTGACTTGTCCAAGGTCACACAGCCAGTAGAGTATCTTGAGGCTGGACAGGAACTCTGGCAGATGAAGTCTTACTGACTCCAGTGTATTCCATCCACTGTTAACCATAAAAAAAGTTCTAACTGAAAAAAAAAAAAAGCGGCCTGGGTACTTTTTCTGTGCTCCTCTTTTAGTAGTAAAGCCCTCACAGTGGAAAAAAAAGGCACAGTCCAACATTAAAAAAAAAAAAATACATTCCTAAAGATGAAAGACTAAGGAAGTTAAATGAGAGCATTCATTTTACAGATGAGGAAGCGACAGAGGCATTAAGCAGCCTGCTTAAGGTTAAGCAAGGTAGCAAGCAGAATGAAGACATAACACGAAAATTACTGCTTCCTATTCTGGTCTTCTTTTGCGTGGAAAGGATCCTAAATTGGGAGTCAGGAGACCTAGGCTTGAACTTGAACTGTGTGGGCAGCCATTTCCTGCTAAAGCAGATACCTATACAGATAGTAGGATTAGAGATCCTACTCTAGAGAGAGGGAGAAGCTATTTGGCAGGTTTCTGAAAAGTCTTCTCAAACTACCCAGGAATTACTTAGAGGAAAAAAAAAAAAAAGACTCCATGTAAACTGTATGAAGCTCAGTTAAGTCACATAGTGAAAGAAAACAAAATCTCAGGTGAAAATGACCAGTTCCAAAACTCTGGTGAACTACTATATGATGTGTAGGAGGTAAAGAACATGAGGATTGGTTACCTGACCTGGGAATCTTCAAAGTATTATACGGATTTTACCAAAAGCGCTGCTTCTTTCCCCTCCTCTGGATACTGCAAAAGCTTTTGTTTCCTTTTACATTAAAGTATCAAGCAACTTTCATGGTATAGTGAAAAGGCATGGATTGAAGCCACTGGCTCTAACTGGTGTTCACACAGAAGTCCTTTCAACTTCCTCAGGAATAAAATGGGCATAATGACAAATGGGAAAAATGGTAAATGGGGAACTACTTCACATGATTACCTATTTTATATATGTGTAATTTTTGTGTCCATTTTCATGTGTAAAATGCAGAGACATTTAAATGATCTGAACTTTTTCTAAAATCAAAGCCTCTTAATAAGGCTCTTGCCCAAGCATTCTCTTCACTTTCCACATTTTTGGAAGGATCTAGACAGATCCATTTTCTTCCAGGTGAAGGCCAAATATTTCATTTCCTACTTTACTGAATATTTATTATAATTATTACTTAGCCAGTTTCTAGAAGGGTTAGAGAGAGGCCTTGAAAAGACACAGTATGGTTAATTACTAAACCAGTAATAGAACAGGGAAGAAATAAAGGAAAGTTTTCCAACTAAAGACTTGGACAATATTGGTATTTTTTTTTTTTTGGCAGCCCTTATGATTTAAAGGAACCTCTCTTCAGTTTACTACCAAATGAGAAAAAAACTTTCCAACACACACACACACACACACACACACACACCCCAATTGATTTTTAATAAACTTCCAAATGAATTTAGAAATAACATTCCCTTTAAAGAACACCCAAATTTTTAAAATGTAATGGTTACAATATCAGCCATTTGTGGTCATTTTGTCCCTGCTCTGCTCAATGGGGCTTAAAGAGTTGAAAAGGACTCCAAAGATATTTTGTCTACTCTGATTTTACAAACGAAACTGAGAACACCAGTAGTTAAGTCACTTAGGTCATATATGTAAAGAACAGAGTTAGATTTTGAAGGGACCTACTGTCAACTACTATCTCCTAATCATGAATTTTTGAGAGATTCTAGACAAAGTAGTTCCTGAAATCATTTTTACACCCTCTTTTCCTTTCTTTATCCTTATGGGATAGAGACACAGCAGCAGCAACAGGCTTAGAGGTCCACTGGGATAAAATCTCATTGCTGGTGAAGGCCTAGTACAGAGCGTGACAGGATAAAGGAGCACTGTCTGAGGTAATAACATATCTACTATGACATTACAATTTACAAACCATACCACCTCATGAGGCAGACAGCAAAAGGAGAAGCCTTTGGCTCAGAGATCCTGTTATCTTATGCAAAATAAGCAATGAAAAGCCTAAATCTCTGCCTCTAAGACTAGTATAGCCTTTCCCCACATCAAACATGTCATATAATTTCCATTTTAGTACTATTTTGGAGCACACTACTACTCTGTCTTTGTTGAAGATTTAAACCCTAGGGCTACTAAAAGGTCTCTGCTGGAAAGAATCAGGATTCTAGTTCTGATGGGAGCAGAAATCTGGAGGAAGCCAGAAAGAATAGGGGAGGAGAGTAGAAAAATGATGAGATATGTTAAACCACAAAGATTGGATCTTTTTTAAATGACTGACAATGTTTCACATCTGTCAAAACCATTCTGTCTTTCTCTATGAAACCATTGTTTTATACAAACAGTGAAAAACCAGGGAGGACCAAGAAAAACAACAAAATTATCCAACTATTTACTTGGACCTGAGAGTTCAAATTCAAATCCAGGCATTTTCTAGTTGTGAAGTCACAAGTCACTTAACTTGTTTGCCTCAATTTCTTCAACCGTAAAAAGAAGAGTATCAACCTCCCAAAAGACCAAATGAGATATCTATAAAGCACTTATCACAGTGTATGCCTAGGACATAGAAGATGCTTAATATATTCTTGTCTCCTTTCTTCTCCAGATATTTCACTTGGGATTTCCCTAGGTGAAAGCAATGTTCCACACTAACAATCTCACAAATCCTTCCTGTATCAATATTTCTTGACAAATTACCAAACTTTACGAATTAAGACATTTAGACAACATACAACACACACTTATATTACCATCTGTTTCAGGGAGGTCTCTGTATCCAACATCATTTTTATCTATAGGAACAACCAGGCCTGCACTGTGAAAAGTCTTTGTCACTACCTAAAACAAAGAGGAGAAAAGGTTCAAATTAATCCTGATAGAAAGAACTTAAATATTTCTGACCATGTATGACCATGGCGCTCCTTGGGCAAAAGGACTATATGCAAAAATTTCCTCCAAACAAACCTAGTTAAATGTTAAAGGTGTAAATAAAATTGCAAAGCAACTAGTTTATTAATCAACATGCTGATCATAAATCTATACCATGTTTGTCCATGAGAGCCAAGAGATTTGTTGTTGGAGGGGAAGAGAGTACATCTCTAGAACTTCTAGAATGTCAAAGTATTTTTCTTTCAAGTGATACAGACTTAGATCTGAAAGAAGAAATTTTAAAAAGGAAGGGAAGGAAGGAATGAAGGAAAGGACCAAATAACCTTTATTTGGAAAATTTGAGTTCTCAAAATGCCAAAATGAGAATACTTAAAGAAACAATATCACAATTATTAAATATTTAGACATTTAAAAATATACCATTCCTCCCCCAGAATATCTTTATTTAATTTGATAAGTTACAGCTTCTCCAAGAATGAAGTTTAGTTCTTCTTCATCCTATTCTCCCTATTTGTAACTCCTCAGGGCACTATCCTATTCCTTAAGTCATCTGCTTTAACTACTTTAAATTTCACTTAACAGAAATCCAAGAAAAAACAATTAAGATCTTTTACTTTCTTTAAAAATCCACTAAATTTTCAGCCTTATCTCAAGTTCTTTTTTGAGGCAAATGTACAATTCACAAGGTATTAATTATACAGAAATACAAGGTGAAAGACTATGACCAAAGTAATATTTTATTGGATTTGGGGAAGGAAGGGGAAGAATGGAAAGAAAAGAAAGAAGACTTTCAAATTATAGCCTAGCCATAGAATACGTTCTTCCTTCTTGTACCATTTCCCCTCCAACTCTCTTGCCTTACTCTGTTACTTTACTATCTCATGACTTCTACAGAGATTCCTCAATCCTTCTCATATTATCCTGTCTCCTCAAGGGTCACCATCAAACCCCCAAACCTAAACTTTTCCAAAGTTGCTATCCCTTTCTTGAAATTTCTCCCAACTTCTCTGAGTCTATTACAAGTTTGATCAAACATACTTTAAGACTACACTCTTTCAAAGTGCCATGCATATTGTTGTATTTATAATGATAATTATCATAACTAGTTATAATTAGCTTCTTGCCAAGGAGGGGGGAATGATATTTTTTTCAAATAATAATAATATGTGCTTTTAGAGTATAAATTGCTATTATGCAAATTAAAGGCTAGGTATAAATGAGTACCAATTATATTCTAATGATAAAAATATACTGCTGTTTCCTTAAGTGTCCCTAAATTCCAGCATAACACTTATTTTTTTCTGAACTTAATACTTTTGTCTATATTTACTAGACAATGCACCCCAAATACTTACATGTTTAACAGTTGTAATTCACTGAACAAATGATCAACCAAAGGGGAAAAAAACAAATAAACAAAAAAAGACAACTTACCTGCATGGCCAATGCCTGTATTCCTACCCCAAATTTGAATCAGATAGCAGGCCAATAATAGCATTATAGCTGTGATTTAGATAAAAAGTTTTTAAAACTTATATAAGACTTTATGGGATTCAATCTCCTCTTATCCCTTCCCTAGGCCACTAAAAAGTTACGGAAGGAAAATATTCCTTACTGAGGAGGAAGCAGATAAACTATGTTACTTAACACTTCTCTTAGGTCAACTCAAAAGTGTATCTAAAACAGAATGGAATAAGAATCTGTTATCTTCCCAGAAGCATAAATAGTGGCTAGAGAGTAGTGGGTGAGCCAAAGCAGAAAGGTTCATTAATGGCAACATAAGCAGAAGACAACATGGCCAAACTGATGCCTTCTTGTCAAGATATTTTTGCCATATATTAACTTCACTAATAACTGGAAATGATTTGTTTACATAAAATCTTTGTTATTCTGAAAGATGTTATTCTGGTTTTCTGCTAGTAAATAAAATAGTACTGCTAGACAAGACTTTGAGAGTTCACCTAATCTAACCCATTCATTAACAGATGAAAAAACTAAATTCGCAACTCAAAAGTCACATAGTTAATGGGACAGTTGAAATACTACGTCTTTTTCCCCTGTACCAAAATGTGTATTTTCAGTTAAGGGAAAATTCACCAATTTAGGTGATGTGCTCATTATTTTCATTCTAGCAGTTAGTAAATACAACAGCTTTCTCAATTGAAATGAATGACTACAGTGGATTTCCTAAGTGTCAGTTTGATGGCAATTAATACATCTAAAAATTTTTCCTACTTATGACTATTACCTCAAGTACCATCTTCAGCCACATTTTCTCTTTCCTTCCATTATTATGATGAGAAGTTATGATAAATCATTGGGTTTTTAGCATGATGTTCCACAAATTCAAATCCCATCATTATTAATTCTGAAACAATTTTGACTGTAAGAAACCTTATTAAAAAGAGTATGTTAAGGGAAAAAAAAAAGTCTGAAGATAAAACAGAGAGCTGATACATAACTTTTTTCATCAGGGTAGGAATAGCTACATACTACTGCTACCAGAACACTACCCTTCCCTTGTAGATGAAATGTTAAGGGATAGAATAAAGTAGATTTAGGATAGTTTCAATGGATTAAGAAGGTACAATTATATACAATTTAAACATAAAATATTTTATCTTGCCTGGCCTCTAACAAATGAGTTAACTAGTCACTGTGGTTAAGAGAATAATAAACAAGATATTTTATATTCCTAAATAGCATAAATAACCCCACCTTAGATAATCTTTTCAGTAAAAATGTCTTTTTTCTCCAAAACAGCAAAGTCTTTCTGGTTGTCTGCAGCTAATTTTTCTGTTAAATATCAGAATGAGTTTACTAATGAAACAACATCAAGCAACATATATTACTTAGAAAAGAGATGCTTATATAGTGTGCATCAGAAAAGACATTCAAAGGAAATAAGCTGTCACTAATCCTGAGGAAAAAGGAGGCAAAATATTTTAGAGTAACACAGGAGAAAGAATAGCTTCAGCATCATTCTTCAAAACAAAACTAGTGGCTTGTGCAAATGGTAAAGAACTCCATTACTTAAAGTCAGTGGTAGAACACTCAATTGCACAAAACTCCACCCCATACCAAACTTCGTGGTTCTTCTCAAATAAACAAGAATCCATGAGAAGTATCTCCCTTCTGAGGTAAGGCTTTAAGACAACAAATTTAACAACCTCACAAAGCCATCACTCTTGTGTTCCCTTCTGGTCAATGACATGAACAGGCAAAGCCTCCAAACATAACAGTATCCATTTTTTTTTTTAGGATAGAAATAGGAAAGGGAAGGGGAGTGGGAAGAAAACAAAACAAGTTTCTACCCAAGGATCAGTTGAACAGATTTAAAATCCATACTTTTTTATCTCTCTGTTTCATGCTCATGCTTTTTTGTTCCAAGGAAAAACCCTGCTTTTTGGCTGCTTCTGTTAGTTTTTCATCTATGTTCTTCAAAAGATCAGTTTTCTTTTTATCTGTTTCCTCCTTAATTTTTTTCACCAAAAATAATCTGAAAACAGAAAGGGAAGATTCCATTAATATTCCAAATCATAAGGAAGTTTAAAATGTTTACAAGAAATATTTCTGCTATAAAGTTCACTCTGAAGTATAGTTCAGCGACAGTTTAGAAGGAGGAATAAATAACAATATGTTTACACTCTATATTAGAGAATAGAGTAATTACAAATTTTTGATTCAGTAATACTCATTAAGCACCTACTAATTACAAGACAACAAAAATATAAATTGGAGACTAAGATGGAGAGAAACAACATATAATTAAAAATATATATATCTTATAAAGGAGGAGGTGGAACTTAAGGTGTCTTAGAGGGAGGGAGAGACTCTAAGATGAAGAGATGAATCTATGAGGGATACCTTATGAAAAAGTGGGGAAGAGAGAACATGTGAAGAGAAAAGCTAACCAGCAGGTTTAACTAGAAATAATGGTGAAAGTTAAATAAGGATGAGTTTTATAATTTTGGCTAAGAATTTGATTTTTTTAATGCTAGATATGATAAGCTGCTGAAGAATGAATAGGAAATATGGAGTAGAGAATGAGAGGACTGATGAGAATAACATAGTTAGATCTGTTTGAGCAATACCGAATATGCAACCCGCATATTAGAGGATTTGAGAGAGCAGAGACTGTAAGCTGAGAGATCCACAGGAAGCTATGGTGATAATCCAAGTGGAGAAGTGATGAGGTACAGAACTAGAGATTGTGACGATAGAAATGATTTAACAGTTTTGAATGTGGAGGATGAGAAAGACAGAGGAGACAAGATTCCAAGTTTGAACCTTTTGTTCAGTCATGTATGAACAACTGACCAATATTACCCTCATAAAAAGATCTACATGCTTAAAGTAAAATCAAATTATCCCAGTTTCTGAGGCTAAATGTCTAACCCTCTTATCTCCATAACTTTAATAGTTCCTTTAAAAAAAAAAAATCTGCTTTTAAAAAAAGGGCAGCTTGGTGGCACAGTAGAATGAGTGCCACAGTGGAATGAAAGTAAGACTCTAGTTCAAATGTAGCCCCAGACACTTACCGTATGGCCCTGGGCAAATCACTTAACCCTGTCTGCCTCAGTTTTCCTCAATTTCAAAATGAGCTGGAGAAGGAATTCTGACCCCAGGCCCAGAGTGCTATCCATTACACCACCTAGCTGCTCCTAGAAACATTTACAAATTGATAAAACAGTCAAGGGGTATTTAGAGGGAGTTCTCAAGGGAAGAAATACAAGCTATCAATAACAACAGTAAGAAAAAAAAATTCCATACCACTAATAATTAAGAGAAATGCAAAAAAAAGCAATTGAATTTCCACTGTATAGCCCTCATTTTAGAAATGTTGACAAAAACATGACAAATGTTGGAGGGGCTTTGTGAAAAAAAGGCATACTGAAATGCAACACTGGAGCTGTGACCTGATCTAACCAATCTGATTTTATGTCCAATCAGTTACTAAACTGTGCATACCTTTTGACCCAGAGATACAACTACTGGGCCTAAATCCCACAAAGAGAACAAATAAAGAAGAAGTCCCATATTGTACAAACCTATCTTTAGGAACTCTTTTTTAAAAAGTTTTTGGTAGGGAAAAAATGGAAATTAAAGGGAGCCCATCAATTAGGGAAAGATTGAACAAATTATGGTATGTGAAGGTAACTGTGCCTTAAGAAATTGAGGGACAGTTTTAGAGAAACCCAAAAGACTTGCAGAAACTGATGCAGAGTAAAATGAACAGTCAAGAAAATAATTTGTACTATGGCAGCATTGTAACAATGAACAATTTTTTAAAGACTTAAGAATTCTTATCAAAGCAAAGGACAACCATGATTCCACAGTACTGATGAGGCAAAATCTCCTCAGAGGCAACAGACTAAATATGCCAAATGACACATATTTTTCAAAACAACCAATGTGAGAATCTTTTTTTTTTTTTTGACTATGAATAGCTTAAAAGGTTTTCTTTTTTTTTTTTCTTTTTTTTCCTCTCAATTGCAAGGTGGAGAGAAAATAAATGTTAGTTACTTGAGAAAAAAGTAATTAAATAAAGCTAAGATAATAATAAAATATCAGATAGCACATTACTTGTACAAAATTTTTCTTTTCTTCTCTGTAACTAAATTATCTTTAGGTAAATTGTAACATCACAGAGAAATAGTTTGATTTCAAAACTGTTATCACTAAACATGATAAAATCATAAAACCATCTGAATAACATTCAAAAGAAATTGAAACTTAAATAATTATTTTATTCTAGTCTGACAAATAGTTTAGGTTTGTCTTAGGCTATCTAAAAGTATCCATAAATCATATCAAGATTGAAAATTTCTGTTCTAATACAGAAGTCAGGGCAACAAGAGGTCACAATGAAAACCCCAGTTTTCCTTCAACCAAATATTTTACTGATAATGAAAGAACAAATTGATTTTTAAAATTTTCTATCTTTTCCCGCAGTACTCCAAGGTAAGTAGATGAAATTACTATCACAGAAGAGAGAAAAAAAAAAAAAAAGTACTAAATCTTACTTGACTGCAGCAAATACATTGTCTCCATTTTGAACAATTGTACAATTTATCTTTGCCTCATTTACACCAACATATACAGGAAGTTCATCAGGTGAGTCTCTGTTAAACACAAAAAACATTTGACATGCCCATAATTTCTTGCAATGATCAGAAAAACAGGAAAATGTCACTGAATCAAAAAATTTTGTTGTTCAGAAAGACCTTGGGTTAGTCATGTACCTGCTGACAGAATAGAAACACAAGTTGCTTTCTGAGCAGAAGGGAGCAAGACCAAGTTTCTTACCTGTAATATCCCATGTGAAACTGAGTTTTGTCATCTCCAGTAATAATAGTCTGGAACTCAGGAGGATCATAGTAAAACCTCCAGTGAAGGTTAAAATTTAGGTCTGTTGATTTGTTTTCCACTTTGTGTTTTCCAGAAAGGATATCAAAAGGACCAACAAGTTGGAGTCCAAGGTTCGTTAATAGTGCATCTGTAAATGAAATTAAGTACACAGAGGAAAAAATAATTTCTGGCAGGAAGGCAGAGTTGACAATATTTCCTATCTAACTGTGTATTTCTAAGTAATAATCTTACAAAAAATGTGAAAGTTTTCAATATGAAACAAGTCTTTCTGGGGCATGTGAAGATTGTCAATTCAATTCAGATATTTATCAAGGAACTATTTTGTGTAAGTCACTGTGCTAGTCTCTAAGATAAGTTGTTAACTATCTCTTCAATTCCCCCCCCCCCTTTTAAAGCTTCTTATTTTCAAAAGATATGCACAGATAATTTGACAACATTGACTCCTAGCATAGCCTTGTGTTTCATATTTTCTCCTCCTTCCCCCCCCACTCCCTCCCCTAGATGGCAGGCAATCCAATATGTTAAAAATTTAACATATATGTTAAATACAACATGTATAAAACATATTTATACAATTCTCTTGCTGTACAAGGAAAATCAGATCAAAGAAAGACAGTAAATAAGAAAACAAAATGCAAACGAACAACAACAAAAAGAAAATGTTATGTTGTGGTCCACACTCAGTTTCTAGACTTCTCTCTGGGTGTAGATGGCTCTCTTTGTCACAAGACCATTGGAACTGGCCTCATTATTGAAAAGAGCCACATTCTTCAGAATTGATCATTGTATAATACTGATGTTGCCGTGTACAATGATCTCCTGGTCCTTATTTCATTTAGCTCATTTCAGTTAGCATCAGTTCATGCAAGTCTCTTCAGGCATCTCTGAAATCATCCTGCTGGTCATTTCTTATAAAACAATAATATTCTATAACATTTATATACCATAATTTATTCAGCTATTCTCCAATTAATGAGCATCCATTCAGTTTCCAGTTTCTGGCCACTACAAAGAGACCTGCCACAAACATTTTGGCACATGTGGGTCCCTTTCCCTCCTTTAAGATCTCTTTGGGACATAAGCTCTGATCAACAGTGATTTAGAGCACCTCATATGATTAGAAATGGTTTTGCTTTCTTCATCTGAAAATTGTCTATTCACATCCTTTGACCATTTATCAATTGGAGAATGGCTTGAATTCTTATAAATTTCAGTCAATTCTCTATATATTTTAGAAATAAACCTCTTCAATTTCTTTCCCACCATTCAAATTTTTGATAACCCAACTTTCACTCTCATCATCCTATTGAAATCCCACTGCTCTTAAAAGTTACTGATCACTTCTAATTGCAGCCTTTTCCCCATTGTTTATTCCTCTTGATTTTATCTCCTTTGTCTACTTCCCTTATTGCTGAAACATTTTCTTCCCTTGTAGACTCCCCTGGAGTATGCCATTCTTCTCCTTAGTGGTATCTCCATTAAGAAGGATTTTTGAAGCTTCTTACCAGCTGGTTTTTCAGGATCAAGTTCTTCACAGAACTTCCAAAAGTGATAAAAATCTTCAGGCATTGAGAGCTTATAGAGATTTTCCACTTCTTGTCGAATATCATCCGAGACATCTGCCCGGGTAGTTCCTTTCTTCTTACTATTTGATTTCTTACTCTGCAAATTGGCATAAAAAAGATATGAATTCTCAGACAATAATTAGAACTTCCCCTAAATACCAAAGACTCCCATCCCTTTTCTGGGTATGGCATAACTAGTTATTTTTTTTGTAAACACAATGGTTTTGTTTTTATGTTTATTAACAGTAAAATTTCAATCTTTTGGAGGCATGGGAATGAGCAGGGAAGTGACTTATTTGCTAATAGAGAATGAAAAGAAATTGGAGACAATATCTGAAAGATTAACAGAAAACAATAACAGAAAACACAGAAAAGAGAAAGGTAATAAAAAAACGCAAAGAGAATAAAAGGAGGGACCCCTCTGATTATTTAGTTGTGTGTTACAGAGGGGTTTATGTGAATAGAATTCATATTTAATCATGGCTCAAGGGTGCTGCTAAGAGAGATGACATGAATCAAGGAGGCAGCAGAGGCTTTTCTTCTGAATCCTTCCTGTAACTATTTCTGAGGTAGTCATTCACAACTACTTTCTAACTATTGTCCTATGCCTACAGGAAAGAAAAAAAAGTATACATATGTGGATTAGCATATATGCATTACTGGAGGGTGGGAGGAGGAGATGGTAGAAGTAAATAAAGGCAAAGAGAACATAAAATAGGATTTCTTAACTTGGTGTCTGTGAACCTAAAAAAAAATATTGTTTTAGTTGAAATTCAATATGTTTCCTTTATGACTTATCTATTTAATTCTATGCATTTGAAAATATAGTTCTGAGCAGTCTAAGTTTCACCAGACTGCTAAAGGGGTCATGACACAATAACATCTTTCATAAAAGAATCTTACCTGATTTATGTCACTAATAGTTTTCTTTTATAGAGTAGACAAAACATATCTACCCCTTCACATCTTTTGCATCAACAAAAGTAATGCAACTATGATAAAAGGGGAAGTGATTAATTGGGGGGAAAAAAAACCTTTGCATCAAAATTTTCAGATAAGATCTGAAATCCAAGATTATATAATATAGATAACTAACAAAAATATAACAAGAACTTAACCCCAATAGACAGTCAGAGTAAGATCACACCATTCTCCAAAGAATTACAATAATTAACTAACATTTAAAATAATATCCAAATCCCTGATAAGATAAATGCAAATTAAAACAACCCAGAGGTTTCAACTCCACAGCCAACAAATTGGCAAAGATGTGAATTTTTAAATGTCAGCAGGTATATTAATGTATTGTTGATGGAGCTGTAAATTAGTCCAATCATTTTGGAAAGCAATTTGAAAATATGTGACTATAATAACTAAAATGTCCATTTATATCAAAATATTTTAGCAGTACTCTGTCCAAAGAGAATTGTAAACAAAGCAGATGGCCATAAGTGCATAATAATAAAAAATAAACTGCAGCATAACAGGATTTCTGGTGCTCTTTACTACACTGCCAGGCACACACCAAGTGCTTTAAAAATACATTATCTGATTGTATGTGGATAATCTATATCAGATTGCTTGTTGTATTGGAGAAGGGGAAGGTAAGAGGGAGAAAGAAAAAAGTTGGAACTCAATTTTACAAAAATAAATGATGAAATCTAAATCTATCTAGGTATATATAAAATGCATTATAAAATCTAATTAGTATAAAGAAACTATAACATAAAAAATGGAGAATCCTGGAAAGACATGAATTAATGCAAATTAAGCAGACTTCCCAATTAGAAGGTAAACTATTTTGAGGGTAGAGGCTTTTGGGGTAATCTGAATGCTTAAAACAATACACAGGAAATATTTATTAAGACAAATGATTGTTAACTAAACAGGAAAACAACATATACCCTGACTACAACAAAGTAAATGCAAAGAACAAGACAACTGAAAATTAACATTGGATGAGGAGAGTCTTACATGCCTATGGAACAGTCAGTTCAAGTTGTCCAAAAGGTAATTAGAGATATGACAGAAGTCAAAAGAAAGATTAGGGTTAGAGAGTTGAGAATCATTTGCAAGAAATAACCAAATCTACAGAAGCTAATAAAATCACCAAGTGAAAATAATCTAGAGGATAGAGAGAAGAGGATCAGGACAAAGAACACTCACAGTTAAGGGGGATGGCTTGGATGAAGACTCGGCAAAGGAGACTGAGGAGGGGTCAGACAGGCAAGAGAAGCAGGAGAGAGCAGTATCACGAAAACCTAGAGAAGTATTAAGAAAAAGAGAATGATCCATAGCAAAGATGGCATAGACAGGTTGCAAAAAGAATGAGGACTGAGAAAAGGTCACATTAGGAAGTTTCTACTATCAAGTGTAAATTTGCCTTACTGCAACTTCCACCCACTGTTCCTAAAGCTCTATTTTCTGGAGCCAATCTCTCTTCCAAATCTTTCCAAGATTTGGACTCATCAAAAGTACAACTTTCTGAAGGGTGGTCTCCAGGGCTCCTAATCTCTAGGGATTTTTCAATCAAAGATTGAATGATGAATGGATGAATGAACTCTTGTCAAGAATGTTCAGGTATAAGTTGAAATAAATGGTCTCTGAGATCAAGATCCTTTCCCAACCTTGAGGATTTGAGAATCTAAATTCTAAGATGTCATAGTGGGAAGCTCTCAAACTCCTGGAGGGCAAGTACAGTTTTTTGTCCTATCACAATGCATTGCAGAAGAGGTATTTTACTCAAGCACTTATGAAGCATTTAAGATGTGCTATGCATTGTGCTAGGTCCTGAAGACACACCAAAAAAGGGCTCTAGCATAAAAAAATGCATATATTCTATCAGGAGAAACAACAGGCATATTTATAAAAATAAGTACAAAACATCTATAATACAGACACTAGTAGCATATCAGGAAATCACTCATGTAAAGCTGAGGCTTGAACTGAGCTTTGAAGGAGACTAGGGATGTGGAGGTGAGAAACAATTCTTCAGAATACTTCAGTGTAGTAAAAAGCATCAGGAATCCTGTTATGCTGCAGTTGTTTTACCATTCCCATCAACGGCCATCTGCTTTGTTTACAATTCTCTTTGCACAAGAGTACTGCTAAAATATTTTGATATAAATGGACATTTTAGTTATTATATTAACATATTTTCAAATTGCTTTCCAAAATGATTGGAGTAATTTACAGCTCCATCAACAATACATTAATATACCTGCTGACATTTAAAAATTCACATCTTTGCCAATTTGTTGACTGTGGAGTTGAAACCTCTGGGTTGTTTTAATTTGCATTTATCTTATCAGGGATTTGGATATTATTTTAAATGTTAGTTAATTATTGTTCCCTTGTAGAAAAAGGACATCGAGAAGAGGTGACACTACATCTAAGAAACAGCAAGCAGACTTGTTCCACTGACATTAAGTACTGGGGAGTATTATGTAAAAAGCTGGAAAGATGAGCTTAAACTAAATTGTGAAAGGCTTTAAATACCAAACTGTATTTTATCCTGGGGGCAATGAGTATATGTCACAGGTGTTTATGAACGGAGGGGTAACATGGCCAGATCAGTGCTTTTGGAAAACTCTTGATAGCCATGTGAAGTATCACCAGAGACACCTGAAAACAAATTAATAAATGTTTATTTATTGAATGAATTTCTCTGGAAAACTCAATGGGGATTCAGAAAAAAATCACAGATTCATATATTTAGGGCTGGAAGGACTTTCAGAAGCCATCTAATCCACTCTTTCTCATTTTACTAAGGAGTAAATTGAGGTTCACAAAAGCTAAGTGACTTAAATGAGAAGATAACACTACGTGACTGATACTTTGCAGTTATTATCTCACGTGATCCTGGCAACATCCCTGTGAAGCTGGCGCGATTATCCCCAGTTTACAGATCAGAAAACTCAAGAAAGGCGATTAAAATTTTAAAAATTAACTTGTCCGAAGTGCCTGAGACAAGAGTGGGATTTCTTAGGCCTTCCTTCAAGTTTCCATCTCTTTGCACCACCTAGTGGTCAGTTGATGGCTACTGAAAACAAATCCCTCGTTTTAGAGGTGCACAAAGCCGAGGGGAAGTGACTCATTCAGGGTCGCACAGCCAGGAAGGGACCGAGGTTCGAAATAAATAACGAGGATGACAACCAACATTTACACAGCTCTCCCTCTCCTTCGCTCCTCACATCCCGAGAAACAGAGGCGCTATTACTCCCGTTTTACGTAAGAGAAAGTTGGGTCAGAGGTTACGTGATATACCCAGGGATGTGACTGAGAGAAGCAGCTACTATTTCTATGGGGATTAACGCTTTATGATTGTGATCTCATTGATGCTCACAACAACCCTAAGTGTAGAAGCGATTATGGGGCACCATTTTACAAAGAGGAAACGCGTGCAAACTGCGGCAAATGCTGCATTTGAACGCGCCCCTTTCCGACCCTTAGAAGCGCTCCGTGACCCGTAGCGGGCAGTCATCGAATTCCAAAGCGGCCTCACGGAGCTTTCGCAAACAAGGGATCCTCGGAGAGAAGGGAGGGCGATCGCCCCTGACGCTAAGGCCCCAAGCCCATCCCCCACCCCCCAGCCAGGGGTCGGGCACTCAGCGGGCCGCGCTCGGGATGGGCGACGGGGTTCCGGCGCGCGATCCGGCCCGCGGCCTCACGCAGGGATCAGTCCTTAACAGCCGCCGTCGGGGCCCCCGAGCTCCTCTCGGGCTCCGCTTTTCCCTGCGCCTACCTGCGACCCGGCCCCATCTCGGGACTTGCGCTTCCTGCGGCCTCTCATCCCGCCACTTGCCTAGGGAAGCGGCGGCCCACAGGCGCCTTGCAACCGCCTCCTACTCCGAGTGCCAAGCCAACTGCTTCCGAGGTCAAGAGCCTTACCGTCCAACCAATCGGAAGCCGGCCTTATCGACTCTTTTTCTACAAAACCCCTGCCAATTGCCAATATGAGGAAGAGGCCCCGCCCACTCAACGGTTTCCATGGTGTTAACGGAAGCTCCTGCACCTATTAGGTGCAACATAAGCCACGCCCCCAAATGTGCTTTAGTCCCGCCTACTCACGTGAGTTTCGAGCCCGGGAAGAAAGGCCCCGCCCATTCCAGAGCTCTATAGAAGGTAAACGGATTTAGGGCCTATGGCCTGGATTCAGTAAATCAATAAATAAACATGTGTATGCACCCACAAACATACATACATAAACATAAATACATATACAAACACATGCAAATATACACACAAAATGCATATGTATAAATCTATATGTAAAATTTATGTAAATTTACACATATATACATAAAACAAATAATAGTGACAAATATGCTTTTGACAAATAGATTCTTACGTTAACTGAATTATATACAAACATGCAAATATACACACAAAATGCATATGTATAAATCTATCTATAAAATTTACATAGATTTACACATATATACATAAAACAAATAATGGTGACATATGCTTTTGACAAATGGATTCTTACATTAACCAAATTATATACAAACATGCAAATATACACACAAAATGCATATGTATAAATCTATAAAATTTACATAGATTTACACATATATACATAAAACAAATAATGGTGACATGCTTTTGACAAATAGATTCTTACATTAACCAAATTATATACAAACATGCAAATATACACACAAAATGCATATGTATAAATCTATCTATAAAATTTACATAGATTTACATATATAAACATAAAACAAATAATTGTGACAAATATGCTTTTAACAAACAGATTCTTACATTAACTGAATTATAAAAAAATTTAAAAGAATAACATCTCATTCTGCATCCAAGTCTGTCTATCACTTCTCTAACTGGAGAAATTAGATTACTTTATCAAGAGTTCTTAAAGCTTTCAAAGTTGTTTTGTTTTATATCGATAGTTATTATATAAATCGTTTTCTTATTTCTGTTCACTTGACGCCATTAGTTTAAAAGTCTTCCTATCTAATGATGAAACCATCGCTTTCCTCATTTTTTATGGAATGATAATATTCCATTTTATTCACAAACCATAATTTGTTCAGCCGTCAACCCAATTAATAACTAAAAAAAAATAGTATAAATTTACTTGTGTATATACATATATATATCTCATGTTAAGACTTAACAAATATTTGATTTTACCCTCTGAGCTACCTTGGAAAGTACAAAAAAATCCTCCTACCTATGAAGCCATCACTTTCCTAATTTTTATGGAATCATAATATTCATTCTATTCACAAACCATAATTTGTTCAGCCGTCAACCCAATTAATAACTAAGAAAAATAGTATAAATTTACTTGTGTATATACACATGTGTATATACATGTCATGTTAAGGTTCACAAAGATCTTAACAAATATTTGATTTTACCCTCTGAGCTACCTTGCAAAGTACAAAAAAATCCTCCTACCTATGAAGCCATCACTTTCCTAATTTTTATGGAACTATAATATTCATTCTATTCACATACTATAATTTGTTCAGCCATCATCCCAATGAATATAAGAAAAATAATATAGATAGATATACATATATTAAGATTCACAAGGAACTTTACAAATATCTCATTTTACTCTCTGAGTTATCCTGGAAGGTAGATGTTATTAACTTCATTTTACAGATAAGGAAACTGAAGTAGAGATAAGAGGCCTTGTCCAGAGTCACAGCTACTAAGTGTCTT